>NC_141694.1:702383775-702983775 GCF_964263255.1 Lissotriton vulgaris | reverse complement strand
CTCCTCCCCCCTTTTCATGTTCACCCAAGACCCCACACTCCTCTGATCTGTCTTGGACTTACGCAGCCACAGACGCACCCCCGACTGAGTCACTTGCACCTCCGCCCATTCCAAGCCCCGTTCAGCCTTAGAACCCAACAGCTCAGACACCCGGAAAGCCCCCGCAAACATCCACACCATCAGCGTCCCGAACATGCATGCTTCCCTGCCATCCCTGCACACTTGCGGCAGCATCCCCACCACTCTGCCCAACAATTCCACTGACACCGGCCGCCGCACCGCCCCCCCGCCGCCCGCACTCCCGCGCCCAACCCTCCAACATCCTAGACCCCAATTCACCTGCGGTCGGGGCGTATCCCCACAGTAGCTTACCCATGAAACTGATCCCCGCCAGCTTACCCGCTATCGTCACTCTCGACAATCCCCTGCCAATCAATTCCAGTAAGTATTGTACCACCTCCTCCTGCCTGTCCCTGCCCGGCTGCCGCCAACGCGCCCCGGTCGCCACAAACTCCCCCCAGGCTGCCACATACGCTGTTCTGGTTGACTCTGCCAAGGATCCTAGAACCAGCTGCAACATCCGGTGTTGCCTATGTCCCACATCTGCGCCGGCAGTGGAGTCGGGTCCCGTTCCTCTTCCTTGGCTAACCCACGGAATCTCCCCCACTGCGAACGAGACAGAGCGTCCGCAATGTCATTGTCAATTCCTGGGACATGCACCGCACGAAAAGCAATGTCATGGCGCAAACAGCCCAGCACAAACACTCTCAACAGTTTCAACACTTGTTCATCTCTGGCGGACTGGCGATTTACAACGTGCACCACCGCCATATTGTCCACATTGAAAGTCACCCGACGATGTGCCAGCACCTCTCCCCACAGCCAGATTGCTACTACCAAAGGAAAGAGCTCCAGGAAAGCAATGCTCCTCCCGCCCCCTGACCACTCTGGGGGCCATCTCTCTGCGCACCACTTCCCGTTCCAGTAGAGCCCGAAGCCTTCGCTGCCCGCCGCGTCCGAGAAGATCTGCACATCCCACACCAAGTCCACGTCCCGCTGTAAGGGCACTCAGTTGAACTGGTGCAGGAAAAACCGCCACATCCGCAAATCCTCCCGCACCCCCGCCGACACGCGCACGTGATGATGCGGAGGCCTCCGCCCCGCCAAAGCCCGGCCTAGTCGTCTGCAAAACGTCCTACCGACCCGCACCACCCTGCACGCGAAGTTGAGGTGCCCCAAAAGCACTTGCACTTCCAACACTGTCACCTTATTCCTGGCCACCATCACCTCCAGCAGCCCCAGCATCTGTTGCTTTTTGTCCACCGGTAGCCGTGCTTCCATCAAGCTTGAGTCGATCTCAATACCCAAGAATGACAGCGCCGTGCCCGGCCCCACTGTCTTCTCCGGTGCCAGCGGCACCCCCAGGTCCACCATGATCTCCTGAAAGCTGTCCAGAGCCACCTGGCAGTTCGTGGAGTCCGGGGCCCCGACCAAGAAAAAGTCATCCAGGTAGTGCGTGACTCCTTGGTGACCCGTGCGTTCCGTAAAAAACCACTGCAGGAACGTGCTAAAACATTCAAAAAGCGCGCAGGACATCGAGCAGCCCATCGGCAGCGCCTTGTCCACATACCAGCGGCCGTGAAACTGGATCCCCAGTAGGCCCCAGTCGTCTGGGTGAACAGGCAGTAACCGGAAAGCCGACTTGATGTCGCACTTGGCCATCACCGCGCCTCTTCCTTCCTTCACCACCAATGCCATTGCCCCCTCCACCGAGGAGTACACCACTGTGGCCTCGCTCTCATTGATAAAGTCATTGACCGACCCGCCGTCCGGCCACGACAGATGCTGTATAAGCCGGAACTGCCCAGCCTCCTTTTTGGGCACCACACCTACAGGGGACACTATCAGGTCTGCCATTGGCCAATCCTCAAAAGGCCCGCCATGCGCCCCTCCTGTACCTCCTTATCCAGCTTACTCTGTACCACCTCCGGGTGCTCCTGTGCTGAACGCAAATTGTCCGCCCATCGCCGCACCCGGGGACCCTCGTATCCCAGCCTAAAACCGTCCTGAAACCCGATCCGCAGACGTTCCGCGGCCCCCGCGTCCGGGTAAGTGCGTAGGGCCGCCGTCAACCTATCCAATCTAACCGGCGTACGAGCCCTTTGGCCCAGGCCCTTTGCCACCCCGGCCACTTCCCGACGGCTGCCCGCTCCCGGGTCGCGCTGCTCCCGCCGCCGCGTGTGTGCCACCATGCTGCTGTCGGGGTGGTCCCCAGCAGCGCAACACAGGGTGCCCATATCTTCTGCACCCAGAGCACTCGTGCCGAAAACGGCAATGCTCTCTGGCACACGCCCCTTTATTAAAGTCCCAGCAAGGCCCCGTGGTCCCGGGCTGGCTCTTGGCTCCCGCCCCCACCCCTCCCCGGGTGGGTCGCCCCTGAAAGGGCTGATATATTATCGGGAGCCCGCTGGCGGTAAATATCGTCTTGCCCGACCCCGCCAGGCCCATCGTGTGCTGCCACAAATCGCAATCCAGCTCGCCCCACTTTGCCTCCGGGTCCCACACCATCCTTGCCCTGAACTCCTCGTCGTACTGCGCCCACGCAAACCCCCCACCCCCTGTAATCTGCGCCTTCCGAATGACGTCCATGTACTTAAAAAGGGACACCGACCTCTCCGGAAATTTCTCGCAATATACACTTGCGAAAATCAAAAACGCCGCCGTCCAGTTCTCAATTGTGAGCGGCACCCTTGGGCGCTTCTGCAGCTCATACTCCTCCTCCTTCGACCCTTCCTTCGACCGAACCTCCCGGTGCAACAATTTCAACAATTCTACATATTCTCCCTTCCATATCTTTTCTTTAGTGGCCGCCATCAAATGCGCCCCTAGCGGCTTCGTAACTCCCATATAAGGGAGCCGTCAATTCTTTACTCTCAGGCTTCTTCGCGCCCTCTTCCTCCGCTGCTGCGCTGCCCGCTGCTGCGCTGCCCACTGCTGCGCTGCCCGCATCTCCCTCCGCCTCTGGCTTTGCCACTTTCCCCTCAGCCGGCAACCCCCGCTGAGCCCCCGCCCTTTCCACCAGGCGCAGCCACATCCGTCCCCACACCCCGGTCCACCACATACCTCCCCTTGCATAGCCGATCCTCCACCCCCAACTCCCCACCTCCCCCCACCCCTACCGACACCATCCGCGGCGCCTCCCTGCTTTTACCTGTAATCAAAACATCCCCTCGCCGTTCTTCGACTCTCCTGTCCGACGCCGCTCTGCCTCCCGACTGTGTCCGGGCCGCCGCGGCACCCAGGCCCTGTGACACCTGTAAAAAAGAACTAACAACATTACCGGACCCCCGTCCGCCCGGCCCATCTCTCACTTCCCCTTCCTCCACACTGTTCTCTCCTTCTGTCAACTCCACACCTCCCCACCTAAACTTCCGGCGCGCCACTGGAGGCGCCGACTGAAACCTGCCAGAGGCCCTCCTGTCGCCTCTGCCCCCACTCAGTCTAAAATAGTCCTCTTTGCCGGTGCTCCATGATCTCTGCTGTTCCCCAAGCCGCTTGGGCCCTGTGGGTACTGGGACCGGCGAGCCCGCCAGGGGCCTTCTTGAGCCAGCCGCGCCGTGATCCCTCGTGGTCTCCAGGCTCGCCGCCGGAAGCTCCGCCCTCCCTTCTCCTTGGTGTCGTTGGGCCGCCCCAAGCCTTACCAAGTCCGCTCCCCCGCGCCGGCTATCTCCCTGCAATAAAAAAGGTATTGCTGGTGTGCTGGGTCCCTGCCACTGCGCCGCCCCGCCCACCCGGTACCAATCCCCCCAGCCATCCCCCACCCCACCCTCCTCCCCATCCTCGCTCCAGCTGAGCCCCCCTACCCCTGCTCCCCTGTCGACCGCCATCTCCCCCCTTCCCCGACCCACCCCACCCCCCCCAGCTCCCCGCCGCCACCCATCCCAGGGCCCCCCTCTACCCGCCCCGACGGACCCGCCTCTCCCCCCCCTGACCCGCCTCCTCCGCCGCCGCCATTCGAGCCTCCCTGAGTCCTTCCTCCCACGACGCAAACACATCTAGCCCCTCCCACTCCCGCTCACTGCCCTCCGAGTCAAACAGAAGTGGTGACCCTCCCCCTCCATGCCCCTGTTCTTCCCCCATCTCCCCCCCAACCGTCCCCCCCTCCCCCGCCCCTTGCCTGCTCCTCCCGCCCCTCCTCGCACCCCCCTTTCACCCCCTTCTTCCCAGCACTTCTGCCCCTCCCCCCTGCCCCCTGCCGGGCCGGCGAGAGGCTCTCATAATGTTTTCTCATGGCCTGTCCCTCCTCCTCACTTCCTCCCCGTCCCGTCCCTCCCCCTCTCCCCCCTCGCCCCGACCACGCTCCAGTCTCCCGTCCCCCCGCCCCCCCCTCCCTCGCTCTCGCTCGCCCTGCCTCTCGCTCTCCCCCGAGGCCCCGCATCCTCCCCCGGCCCCCCCGCCAAGCTCCGCAAAGCCCGGGCGGCCGCGCGACTCCACGCGCGGCCGCTCGGCCTCCTTCTCGTGCCCTCCTCCCGCCGCCCCGCCTCCCCGCCCGCCCCCAACCGCTCCACATAAGCGCGGCGAGGCGCCCCTGGCAACGCGCCTCGCCCGCTCACCAACCGCCCGCAACTCTCCGTCTTCCGGGGCCGCGCTCCTGACATCGGCGCAGCCCCGAAGACTCACCTGTAATTTCGGTGCCTTCCTCGGCGGCGAGCAGGCCAGAACGGCCGCCGCCACACCGAAAGACGCCTGCCTCACCGGCCGCGCCACCCGCGGCCCCACCAAAAGGTCCATCCGCCCTGCTTCACTCAGCAGGCGGATGGCTTCTAAAACACGAACATCCTCCGCGCCTGACATGACCAAAACTTCGAACAAACCGCCACGAACGACAAACTGCCAAATACACTCCCAGCCACCAGGGATGGACCACTCTTTGGTTTATTTTCTGGCTGAGGCACACCGGGACCTAGAAGCCTCTATCAGGATGTCACAGGAGGGAGCTTGCACTGCTGGTTTCAAGTCTACTAGAGGGGTGCGACAGGGGTGCATCCTCGCCCCAATGTTATTCACACTATATATAAACCATCTTGAATCCACACTGGAGCTGGCAACATTAGACGTCCCGCGTTTTGGAGGACTGCCCACCGGTCCTCCTTTACGCGGATGACGCCGTGCTTGTGGCACGTACTCCCCTTGGGCTACAAAGATTATTGGTGGCCTTCGATGCCTTTATGACCTCCCTTGATTTAAAAATTAACACAGACAAGTCACATGTTATGTCAGTGGGCGGGAGAAAGAACAAGAACTTGAAGTCCTTTTTTTGTGCCAATACACCAATTTCTAGCGTAAAAACTTTTACCTATTTGGGGGTGGTTTATGACGACAAGGGCACCTGGGCACCCCAAATAACGGTCAAAGTTAACGCTATGAAAAGTTCTGCAGCTGCTGTCGCCGGTTTTGCGAAACGACTGGGCGGCAAACCCACGGAAGCAATGCTAGCACTTTATAGAGCGAAATCTATTGCAGTAGCAAGGTACGGGGCTTCCATTTGGGGTTACACCAATAACGCAGAAGCGATCCAGGTAGAAGAAAACAGATTTTTACGTATGCTTTTAGGTTTGCCGCAATCCACGGCTACCTTCTCCGTTCATACGGAATTAGGCCAGGGGTATATAAGTGACATCATCAAACAGTCCCCAATTTTGATGTGGTTAAGAACGTGGCTGAACTCTAACTTAACCCTGAACCACACAATCATGAGGGACTGCTTACGCTTGGACAATATGAAAAATATCCTGTGGCTTGCATACATTAAAAATACCCTAAGCTCCCTGGGCCGCCCTGATCTATTCTGCAAACCGGAATGTATTGTTAAAGATGACCTGGAATGGTTCAAAGTGACTTTTATTAAAATTAGAGAAATAGAGCGGGAGAGCTGCGAGCTTGCGAAACCCACTGTGAGGGAGCACTATATTTCTAAGTCTACAATGGCCATTGAACCCTATTTAACGGTTGTGTCAATTCCGCTACACCGCTGGTTACTAACCAAACTAAGACTCAACCAGATTCACCTCCTGTTAAATGATTCTAAGATGTGGGCTAAGCCCGAGGATTTACCCGTCTGCAAATGTGATAGTTACTCTTTGCAGGACACTATACATTTTATGTTTTTTTGCAGTATTTACGCCTTGCCTAGGAAAAAATATATTGTTCCGTTGCTTAAAAACAAGGGGTTTGTCCAAGCCAAACCAGCTCTACTTTATTTTAAAAAGCTAGACTCACCACTAACAATGTTTAGTGTCGCAAATTTCTTGGTAGCTGCTTTTCGCCTTAAAAAACGTACCGGAAACAGACAACATAACATCATTGGCGACAACTTATGGAATCATTGAAAAACTGTTGTACCTTTTAAAACCTGTAAATATTTTAATTGTTCAATTTTAATAGTGACATCTATTCAATGTAACTGTATCCCCTGATTATGTATTTATGTCTGAGTGCTTTTTATGATTTGTTATGAATCGAAATAAAGTTGTCTTGAACTTGAACTTGACTCCCAGCCACCCGGTTACAATACCTAAAATGGTGGCTGGGCGGAAGTGTGGTCCCCATATATAGCCCTTTTGGGCTTGTTGGTCTAATTTGGGCTGCCTTTGGGCTATACTAGGCAGCCCAATTGGCGGCAAAATGGCCGCCCCCATGATACCCACTTCCCCCTCCCAAACCTGCCCGGGGGGCAGACCTCGTGGCTCGGCTGCCCCCCAAATCCCCCTTCTACACAAGCTCAGGTCAGTGAAACTTTCAGCCTTCGGCCCCCGCTCTGTGGTTTACCGGTGAGCGGTCTAGTGTCTGGCCTGAGAGTCAGCTGCTGCACAGCAGAACTGATTGGTGGGGTAGGGGAGGGTTCTTAACAGGCTGGAGTGGACGTGCAGCTGAGGAGAGACGCGCTAAACTTCACCTAAGTTGTTTATGCGTACACTAAAAACGCTGTTATTAAAACATAAATCTTGAATTTGTATGCTTTTAAAAACAATTTTAAATACTGAATGTATCTGTGAAAGTCTTTCTACACACGCTCAGGGCACTGAAATTTTCAGCCTTCTGCCCCCGGCTCGGTGGTTTGCCGGTGAATGGTCTAGTTTCTGGCTTGGGAGTCAGCTGCTGCACAGCAGGGCTGATTGGTGGGGTGGGGGTGAAAGGGGGGGGTGTTCCTAAACAGGCTGGAGCGGACGCGTGCAGCAGGCAAGCCCGTCTGCGTTTGTCTGCGTCCGTCCGGGGCCAGGGTCCAGGATCCAGGATCCATGGTCAGGGGCGGGCTTACTCAGTGGGGGAACTATGGCAACTTAAACGTAGGGACTGGCCGCTGAATAAATTGGTAGAAGGGAAACTAAGGGTAAATAACCTGTCACTCAATGAAGGGGTGGCTGACAGGAGACTTACAGTCAAGGTCTTTATTCCAAGCTCCCAGGATCGGTGCATTGCTCAAATGGATCAATCTCTCAATCGCTCCACCCTCTGATGCTATAATAGCGCAGAGGGTAGGAATGATTAAGCGAGGGAAGGAAAGGATAGGGACAGCAGGGAGGGAGATCTACAACACACAAAAGATAAACACAATCAATAACTTGCTCTATTTCTACATAACAACCAGAAATATTATAACCAGAAACCCATATAATATCCTGATCAATAACTACCTGTAAATGAAAATAAAGATGCGTGCCTTCTGGTAACATTTTCAGGATGAGGATATCATATATGACATTGTCATATAAAATATAAGGAAACAACAATTAATGTCCAGAATTGAACACAAAATGAATACAGGATTCACACTCTCTTCACACACACCTTACCCATCAAAATGCTTGTAGACACTTGCATCACAGAGGGGGTAGAACACTCACACCAAACCCCTGCTAGGAAGAGAAAACACAAGCATATAATGTAGTATTGGATATCCCATAACACATGTATCACATTGACATCAGCATTACTTCATGCCCTGAACATTTCAGCTGTTTCATCACAGCTATAAAGTACACACGATCCACAAATCTGGTAAGTGTAATGAGAAGCACCAATTCAAGGTCTGAAGGAGATGAACAGCTACCTCCAGGATTTTGGGCAGGAAATTAGATACAAATTGAGGGTTTCCAATGAGCTTCCAGGGCCCCACTCGTACTTGAAACAAGACGTTCCCAAAGTAAATGTAGAAAGATTCAAGCAGGCCTAATAATGGTGACTGAGTCACCCTTACCGCCCGTCAGGAAATGTCTGGCAATATGAGGATTCCGGCGTGGTTCCTTCGGCTCGCAATCACCAAACAAACGGAATTCGCAGCTCCGATAGCTGTGGCTGCTCCGTATACATGCATTCTGGGTAGGCGCGTCATCAAGAGGCTCGCGCGCCTACCCGGAAACAGGAATTCTGGGAAATGTAGTATTTTCCCGCATTGCCACGAACGAATGCTGTGATTCACGCTATCCACATTGGTCTAACCTGGTAAGTGTGACACTTACACAGATCCAGACTTTAAAGGGAGGGGGGAGACCCCCCCGGGACTAAGGACTTTAGTCTTGAACACATGGTCCCTCCAGAAACATAATCTGGAAGTCTTCTCACTTTTGCAGGAAGAAGTTCCAGACATCCTAGCAGTAACATAAACCTAGCTCAGGGCCGGATATAGTAGCAGCCCTCCCCACGGACTTTGATGTCTTGACTTATAATAGGCAGTGTGGGAAAAGAGGGGGGTGGCATTATTTTGCCACAGGCAGTGGACAATAGAAGGGCTTGTAGCAGAAAGTCTGGACGGAGCGGAGCTCCATGGAGCGAAGATGAGTTCAAAATCTGCCTGCCTGATAGTGGTGGTGGTAGACCACCACACCCCTGCCCCCCGGGTCGAACCCTTTGTTTAATGAGCTGTTTTCCGAATTGGTCAGCGACCTATGCTCAAGATATCAACAGCTCCTGGTGGTGGGAGACTTCAACTACCACTGGGATAAGGTGTCTAGAGAGTCACAGGCCAACCAGTTGGGAGAGGCCATGACAACGCTAGGGTTACAACAACTTGTGGAGTCCCCCACGCATGATAGGGGTCATACCCTAGACCTCATCTGGACTACTCGGCCCCTGGCCAATCTGACTGATACTAGACCATGTAGTTGGTCGGACTACTACTTGATCAGTCTCATGATTCCACTGGCTAGTCGTCCCACGAACTAACCCCCAGAAAGGAGGATAGTACGGAAGTGGAGCAAAATTGAGGAAGGCAGCCTAGGGGAAACACTAAAAGAGACAATGCTTATGGGGAGACAGCTTGAGGACCTTGAACAGGAAAGCAAGAGGCTTACTTATAGGCTGAGGGAAGGCATCAACAAGGTGGCTCCTGCATGGAGTGAAAGGATAAGGAACAAAGGAAAGGCTGCCCCCTGGTTTACAGAGGAATTAAGAGGAAAGAAACAAACACTTCGCCAGTACGAAAGGCAGTGGCGAAAGTCGTATGACTCATAGGCGCTCAAGGAATATAAAGTCGTGTCAGACCTTTACAAAAAAGCCATCATCACAAGGAAGGCTGAGTTCTATGAGGTCAGGATCCGGGAGGTGACTAACACACAGAAGGAGACATTTAAAGTATTGAGGGAATTAAGCCAAAAGCAGAAGCAGAAGGCTACAGCCAATTTAGAGGACCAACAGGTTTCAGACCTTTTTTCTAAACAAGGTCAAGGATATCCTAACTGACATAAGTAACACCTATATCAGTCAATGTCCCTTGATGGTGGAAGTACCACCTAGTGCCCATGACAATAAACTCTCCACATTATCAACCCTAGACCTAGACTCGATGTCCCGCATTATGGCCAGAGTCAAGTCTGGGTCCCTTGTCCACCTAGGGTATTTAAGAGGACTCTCCCAGTGATGGGGAGGGATTTGCTCTCCCTAATCAACCAATCCCTGACAACTGGGCAGGTCCCACTCAGCTTCAAAGAAGCTAGAGTAACCCCGCTGTTAAAGAAAGCGAGGGCAGATGTCAACAACTTGAAGAATTATCTGCTTATATCTAAACTCCCTTTCTTGGCCAAAGTAGTGGAACAACATGTACTTAGAACCCTCTCACTATTCATCGAGAATCACCAGCTACTTCAGGTGTGGCAGGCGGGCTTTAGGGCCAAACACACGACAGTACAGAGTTGGTGATGCTATCGGTGTTAGATGAGCTCAGGCTCGCAGCCGACAAGAAGAAGCCTTGTGCATTGATCTTGCTAGACCTAACAGCTACTTTTGACATGGTGAATCATGGCCAACTGCTGGCTCGAGCCCAGAAGTTGGGAATCTGTGGTGTGGGGCATCAATGGATCTCCTCCTTCCTGAAGGATCGGACACTAAGGATTCAGCTAGGGGACCATGTGTCCAGTAAAGGTGCACTGTCTTGTGGAGTCCCACAAGGCTCTGTGCTGTCCCCACTTTTTTATTAGAAAAACAAGTGCCACCCCCACTACTATTCAGTGCTCTTTACTTCGAGCAAACAAATCAAGAAATGAATCACCGATCTGTTTGGTACATTTATTTATACCTGTTGTTTAGCAAGTTCAAAATTTAGGCTTAAACGAGTTGTCCGAGGAAGACACTCAACATATAACCAATACTAGACAAAAGAGAAGGAAAATATATTTGACAAAATTTCACAAAAACAATTTCACACAAGGGAGAACACACAACTAGTGTGATACACATTTCATAATGAATGGTCATTTAGCAATATTCAGTTAGCAACATTAATTTCATGCTTTAACATTCATTAGAGTAATCGGAACATTAGCTCATCCAAACAATATGTATTCAATGAAGGAGACACGTTCTAGGTAAACCATGGAAGAATGCAGACAAATTAATCAAACAACCAGTTGAAACAAGAAAACAATTATGTGTTCTCTGCGTATTCCTCCAATGATGCCGACGCGTTTCGAGACCGTGAAACAAGTTAACGGACTCTCATCAGGGCTCATTCAATGTGGATCTAGAAGTGTGTATTAAAAAACAGAAAAGAGAGCGACAAGTCACCAATGTGTTCAGTACCCGGGTGACTGCCCCCACTACCCCTCTAGGCCCTATTAATACCTGAAGGTGGTTCCGGAGGCCTGATCTCGAGGATCTGAATGTACCAACACTTGTGGCGGGACCTTGTTATCTGTAAGATAACATAGAGCTTAGAATGCCGTCCGGTCATTACAAGTTCGTTAAATACATGCGCGGGAAGACCCGCGAAATATCAAAAATGTAAACATCATATTCATACCTAGGACAGTACCGGGAATACTCCCTGTCCCCTTCTTATTTCAACAGTCCCGTCATTCCTTCTTTAGACCTGTGGGAATGCGAACCAAAAATAGCCTCATTAGGCTATTGTACCAACTCAAAAATTCAAAGTGTGCAAACGATATTTCAAACGAGAGGCCGCCTACCTGGACACTCAGCATTTTGTCAGTGGTCTCAGGTAAATGGGCTTGCTGTTCGTTCTGGTGGGAACAAAAGAACGTACCATTGTAGTGCAAGGCTGTCAGTGGTCATACTATTTGTGTTTTGAGCGGGGTGCGTTTTAAAATACTAATACTTAGTGCTAGTTTACCTTCGCTTCAGTTTCCGTGGATCTCAGCCCAATCAATGATACTTCTTGCGTTACGATGAAGCCGGTAATAGCAACATAGCACTACACCCCAAATACGTGGTCTGCAGCCTGTCAAATCAAGGCAAAAAGCCCGTCAATAAACGTGTCCGTTTGCGCATATACAATGTACCAAGAGGTATTTTATCCGGAGCACTCACCAACTCAGTAGGCGCTCCGTTGTCAGACTTGCAGGTTCGATTCCGAATCAGTACTGCCATGTTTGGGGCGGAGTTATAAACCTTTATTTGCCGCATGGAATTGTGGGACATGTAGTTTAAAGAGGTAAAAAGGATTAAAGTCTCGATACTTCAGACATTGTGTTGAGTCCAGTTTGGGCACTGTTGAATCGCATAATCAAATACGCCTCCTTACGCAGGAGGGTTTCCTCAATATCAACAAGACCTTTTGTAACGGGCATTGTATACAACACAGTCCAGGAGAAATCAGTCTCCGTATGTGATTTGTCAATAAAGTGTTGGACCATTGGGGCACTAAGCACTTTATTTTTGATACGGGATCTATGCTGTGTTATCCTGGTGTTCACCTGCTGGTTGGTCTTCCCTATATACAATTTAGGGCACACGCAGGTGATGGCGTACACCACTATCAATCGTAGTGGCTCCAAATAATATTGTCAATTTATCCACTAAACAACTTACTCAGGACGAGGCAACCGTGCTTAATTTGGGGCTCAAATTTGTTCCTAGCCAACAGACTGATTATACTAAACTTAAGATGAAGATGATTGCTTTCTGCCGCAAAATACGCCTGCGGGCCTTTTTTGCCAACCAACCACCCACTGTAAATACTGAAACGACTGGGTTGAGAAACAAATCAAATTTCATCCCAAATCAAAACATCCCTAAGCAAGTTCTTGCATATGAGCAAGTATTATTGTCCTCCATCAACAAATTTGAGAAACAAAAAAAGCATGTCCCCTCAAATGTCAGTAAAGGTCAAAGACAAGCAATTAGGAATTTACAAGAAGATCACTCTGTCCTGATTAAGCCTGCTGACAAAGGCGGAGCCGTGGTATTGTGGCCCAAAGACAAATACCTAATGGAAGGCCAACTGCAGGTTGATAATACAACATGGTATAGAAAATTGCAAGGAGACCCTGTTAAAGAAATTCAAGGATTGATAATGCAACTTATCCAGGAGGGCAAAGACAGTGGGTTCGTAGGTATTAAGGAAGGTGAATTTCTTGTCAAGAAGTTCCCCCGTACCCCTGTCTTGTACCTCCTCCCGAAGATCCATAAAAACCTGACTGACCCCCCGGGAAGACCGATCGTCTCGGGCTGTGATTCGTGTTTGGAGCCTATCTCCAAATACATTGACTTTTTCCTAAAACCCTTTGTCAGTGGGGTAAGGTCCTATCTAAAGGATACTACGGATTTTCTAACTAAAGTTGAGGGCATGGAATTTGATTCTGAATCTGAAATTATGGTCACAATGGACGTGACGTCCTTATATACACAGATCACTCAAGACGAGGCGCTTGAGGTGATAGAGATGTATTTGGACACTAGAGAACGACCCCATAGAGTACCGACCCAATTCATTGTAAAACTGGCTGAATTGACATTGAAAAAGAATTATTTCCGATTCAATGATCAATTCTACATGCAAATCAAAGGGACAGCCATGGGCTGTCCGTATGCGCCGGAGGTAGCCATTCTGTACATGGCGCAATATGAACAAATGTTCATTGAAAATAATAATCCCTTCCAGAAACACATTAAGCAGTGGTTACGGTACATCGACGACGTGTGGCTCCTGTGGCAGGGGAGCCACTCCGAGTTGATGTCCTTCCACCACTGGCTTAATAATAAACACCAGGATATAAAATTCTCTCTAGAACAGAGCAAAACTGTCATGACGTTCTTGGACGTCCAAATCACCTGTCCAGATGGGCGCCTAAAATCCTCACTCCATCGCAAAAAAACGGACAAAAACACCATCCTCCATCACCGGAGTGCCCACCCGCGCAATCTGAAAAGTAACCTTCCATACGGACAACTACTCCGCATACGGAGGAACTGTTCAAGTCTGGAGGACTTTGACCATCACGCTGAGAAGTTCTGTGATGAAATGATCACTCGTGGGTACCCCAAAAAGATGCTCAAACATTCATATAAAAGGGCTTGATATACACCAAGAGAAAGTTTACTGCAGAACAAAATGAAAAATGATCTAGAACAGATGGTCTGTGTCACAACTTTTGGGCCTGACACACATCGTGTCAGACAAATGGTCCTAAAGAATTGGCACCTATTGGAAGAATTGGAGTGTCCCTTTCCTAGGCCAATCTTTGCCTATCGAAAAAACAGAAGTATCGGCCAACAATTGGTACGTGCCGACATTGCCACACCCAAACCCAAGCAAGACCTCTTATCCAAATGGGGCCTCAAACCAGTTGAGGGGCACCATAAATGTGGTAATTGCGTGTCGTGTGGGTCCTGCCTTGAAGGTTCAGAATTTCAACATAAGCAGGTCAAATGGACCAATAAAGGGTTCTCTAATTGTAGGACCAAAAATGTTGTGTACGCCATCACCTGCGTGTGCCCTAAATTGTATATAGGGAAGACCAACCAGCAGGTGAACACCAGGATAACACAGCATAGATCCCGTATCAAAAATAAAGTGCTCAGTGCCCCAATGGTCCAACACTTTATTGACAAATCACATACGGAGACTGATTTCTCCTGGACTGTGTTGTATACAATGCCCGTTACAAAAGGTCTTGTTGATATTGAGGAAACCCTCCTGCGTAAGGAGGCGTATTTGATTATGCGATTCAACAGTGCCCAAACTGGACTCAACACAATGTCTGAAGTATCGAGACTTTAATCCTTTTTACCTCTTTAAACTACATGTCCCACAATTCCATGCGGCAAATAAAGGTTTATAACTCCGCCCCAAACATGGCAGTACTGATTCGGAATCGAACCTGCAAGTCTGACAACGGAGCGCCTACTGAGTTGGTGAGTGCTCCGGATAAAATACCTCTTGGTACATTGTATATGCGCAAACGGACACGTTTATTGACGGGCTTTTTGCCTTGATTTGACAGGCTGCAGACCACGTATTTGGGGTGTAGTGCTATGTTGCTATTACCGGCTTCATCGTAACGCAAGAAGTATCATTGATTGGGCTGAGATCCACGGAAACTGAAGCGAAGGTAAACTAGCACTAAGTATTAGTATTTTAAAACGCACCCCGCTCAAAACACAAATAGTATGACCACTGACAGCCTTGCACTACAATGGTACGTTCTTTTGTTCCCACCAGAACGAACAGCAAGCCCATTTACCTGAGACCACTGACAAAATGCTGAGTGTCCAGGTAGGCGGCCTCTCGTTTGAAATATCGTTTGCACACTTTGAATTTTTGAGTTGGTACAATAGCCTAATGAGGCTATTTTTGGTTCGCATTCCCACAGGTCTAAAGAAGGAATGACGGGACTGTTGAAATAAGAAGGGGACAGGGAGTATTCCCGGTACTGTCCTAGGTATGAATATGATGTTTACATTTTTGATATTTCGCGGGTCTTCCCGCGCATGTATTTAACGAACTTGTAATGACCGGACGGCATTCTAAGCTCTATGTTATCTTACAGATAACAAGGTCCCGCCACAAGTGTTGGTACATTCAGATCCTCGAGATCAGGCCTCCGGAACCACCTTCAGGTATTAATAGGGCCTAGAGGGGTAGTGGGGGCAGTCACCCGGGTACTGAACACATTGGTGACTTGTCGCTCTCTTTTCTGTTTTTTAATACACACTTCTAGATCCACATTGAATGAGCCCTGATGAGAGTCCGTTAACTTGTTTCACGGTCTCGAAACGCGTCGGCATCATTGGAGGAATACGCAGAGAACACATAATTGTTTTCTTGTTTCAACTGGTTGTTTGATTAATTTGTCTGCATTCTTCCATGGTTTACCTAGAACGTGTCTCCTTCATTGAATACATATTGTTTGGATGAGCTAATGTTCCGATTACTCTAATGAATGTTAAAGCATGAAATTAATGTTGCTAACTGAATATTGCTAAATGACCATTCATTATGAAATGTGTATCACACTAGTTGTGTGTTCTCCCTTGTGTGAAATTGTTTTTGTGAAATTTTGTCAAATATATTTTCCTTCTCTTTTGTCTAGTATTGGTTATATGTTGAGTGTCTTCCTCGGACAACTCGTTTAAGCCTAAATTTTGAACTTGCTAAACAACAGGTATAAATAAATGTACCAAACAGATCGGTGATTCATTTCTTGATTTGTTTGCTCGAAGTAAAGAGCACTGAATAGTAGTGGGGGTGGCACTTGTTTTTCTAATATATATACGGTCCAGCCTACCCCACGTCCCGGGACCTATCTCCTTAACTTCCAACAGTCCCCACTTTTTTAAGCATCTATCTCCAGCCATTGGTGGCAGCCTTGGCTCAAATGGACTGTCGAGTGTTAACTATGCGGATGACACTCAACTGACCCTTCAGTTCGACAGCTCCCTTCAAGCGCAATCCTGTGTACAGAACATCCTTAGGTATAGAGTAAACTGGATGACCACCAATTCGCTTAAAGTGAACCCTGACAAAACAGAGGTACTAGCCATCACCACGGACGGCAACCCCTGGTCTAATCTTTTTCGGCCAGAAGAGTTAGGTACTACACCCACGCAGGCTTCTTTTGTGAAGAGTTTAGGCATTAAATTAGATGCTAAGCTTACACTGTCAAATCAAGTGTCCTCTGTGGTAGGGACCTGTGTGGGCTTTTTGAGACAACTTAGGAAACTGGCATACCTCCTATCATTCTCAACTCTGTGCACGGTGGTGACGGCACTAATTGTGTCACGATTGGACTATGGCAATGTTCTTTACGTAGGGCTACCAGATAAGCTGTTAGGCAAGCTACAAGTAGTAATGAACAACGTCGAAAGATTGATTTTCAAGCTTCCAAGACATTCACATGCTATACTACTTCTGCAACAGCTGTACTGGCTCCCAATTAAGCAGCTGGCCAGGTTTAAGGGCATCTGCATTGCACATAAAGCTCTCTTTGGGCAGGCACTGGAATGCATCAAGGACCGCCTAAGGAGTTACGTGTCAGGACGTGACCTCCTGTCATCCGAGCCAGGTCTGTTGGCCTACACACGAATTGATAAAGCAACCATGGGCGGACGTGTTTTTTCAGTCCTGATCCCCCAACTGTGGAACAAGCTACTGGAAAGTCTGCGTAAGGAAACCTATCTTCTTCCATTCAAGAAAAAGCTTAAGACCCTGTTGTTCACACAGGTTTGGGGACATGATGTGGTCTGACTAGGAAGGCACACTGATGGGTAACTGCTGGTGGGGTTTGGCTATTCTCTCATAAGCGCTAAGAGACCGTTGGTGATTACGCGCTATACAAATGCCAATTAACAATAACAATTTGTGGGAGGAGCTACGCGGGCATCCAAGATGGTCGCGTGAGCAGAGGGCTCCCGAGACCCGCGCCGCCCTTATTGACTTATCCTTCTGCTATCCTGGTCACTTCGACGGGCTTTTGAAGTGTTACTCTTCCTGATGCTGCTGAACTTTTTTGGGCCGGGATCGGACTTCGGGGACCATTTTTACGTCGTCTCAAGCTTTCTGGCCTAGCCCCGGACGGGACCGGGGACTCTGCTGCCTCGGATGGCCGAGCAGTAATGCAACAACAACGGCTGCCTGGCATTTGCTTCACCGATGATGTGCCACTTTCAATTTCGGTTTCGGTCCACCCTTGTATTGACTGCCTGAGACTTGCTCTATACACTTGGTTTGGTGCTTTCACTGGCAGCACGCTTCCTTTGCAGCGCCGGCTCAGTGGTCTGTAACTTTTTCTTACAAAAACCAGGCTTTCGGGGTTCGAGGACCTTTGCCATCCTATCGCACCCGGGAGGTCACAGTGAGGTGCTGAATTCAATATGGCGACGAAACCCGAGGTGGAGAAGCGCAGGAAGGCCACCACCCGTGGGGGATCGGTCCAGTCTAACATGATCGATCGCTATACGCAGCCGAGAGGTTCCCCCAGTGCTGCCTGCCACGGCTCGGTGGACCCAAAGACGGACATGGCGACATCTTCGGAAGTGTCCCTTCAAGACCTACTGGCCGCCATTGCGGGGCTCAAGGCTGATATGGGCCAGCAATATGAGGCCATCGTGTCCAAGATAGACACGGTGGCGGTGGATGTTACCCTTATTCGAGCAGATCTGGCCAAGACGAATGAGAGGGTCAAGGCACTGGACCTGAAGGCATCCAGCCTGGTAACAGACATGGCGGAAGCGCAGTCGGAGATTGGGAATCTGCGCTCATCGCAAGACCTGCTCACCAAACGCATGGAAGAATATGATAATAGGGCCCGGCGAAACAACATCCGCCTAGTCGGGGTGCCCGAAGACAGTGGCGCTGCCTCGACCGATTTACTGGTCGAAGAGCTGATTGTTACTAAACTCGCTCCCGCAGGACTTAGTAAGTTCTTTGCGGTCGAGCGCGCCTATCGCTTCCCAGGTGGGCAAGTCAAGCCGGGGGCACCCCCGAGGCCTATCATCGCTAGGCTGTTTCACTTTCGAGACAGGGACGCCATTCTTCAGGCCGCTCGCAAGCACGGCCCGTTGAAGTTCGATAACAACTCTGTCTCGATCTATCCTGACTTCACTCCTCAAGTGCAACGGCAACGTTCTGGATTCCTCGGAGTGAAGCGCCGCTTGAGGGATTTGGGACTAAAATATGCGATGTTGTTTCCCGCTCGCCTGCGGATCGAATACAGGGACCGTGCTTACTTCTTCGATCAGCCGGACAGTGCCAGTGACTGGTTGGACTCATTGCCGAAGGACGACACCGAGAGCAGAGGCCCCGGAGGCGCGGACGGAGGCGCATCGGCGCAGGACTGAATTTGGGCCCCCGAGGTCCGGTTTTGGATCGTAATCTGTACAGAGTAACTTTATCATGTGCTTTCTGTTTATGTCCGGGGTGGGGCGGGTTGGGGCAGTTTCTCCCTTCCTCCTCAGGGGGTTCTTTGCGTAGATCAGATGGGGCGACAGGCACACTGCAGTTTGGGGTGGCTCTTTAGTCATCAGGGGTGCAGGGCGGGGGGCGTTGTAACGGGTTCATGGTTGGGGGGTGGATGGTGGGGACTTGGTTGTGTTGCGTGTTTTTTGTTTCTTTTTACACATGGTGTTCTACTACTTGCATACATCCTTGATTTGAGGTTCCGGGAGGGGGTCGGGCTGGGACACTCTTTTTGGGATGGGGGGGGGGGTGAGGTGAAGGTTCTTTCTTGGAACGTCAATGGCTTGGGAGATAGGATTAAGCGTGGTATTGTGTTGCAATTTATAAGACGTCATACCCCTGATGTTGTTTTACTCCAAGAAACCCATTTGATTGGTAATGCCTGTAAAGCTCTCGACCGCCGAGGCTACCGGCTTGTCGCTCATGCTGGTTTTACGTCCGGCTCCCGAGGGGTGGGTATAATGGTAAAATCCTCCTTGGCCCTTGAGATAGATGATGTCACCCTTGATGATCGGGGTCGCTATGCAGCTGTCTCGTGGAGATGGGAGGGGAGGCTAATTGTAATAGTTGCTGTTTATGTTCCCCCGGGGCTGCAGGCTACCACCTATGCTGACCTCGGCAAGACTCTCCTGGGGCTTCCTGATGGACTGCTGATCATGGGTGGGGACTTTAACTCGGTGATGTCGGGTGAATGTGATCGGCTGCCCCCTAGAGTTCTGCCAGTGTCGCAGTCGTGGCTAGCTGACATGGCGGAAACTTTTGGTCTGGCGGATGTTTGGCGATCATTAAACCCCTCACAGACTCAATACACTTTCCATTCTGGTGCCCATGGCAGCCTCTCACGGATAGACTATTTTTTTATGCTGGCTTCTAACTTATCCTTAGTGCGGGGAGTTCGTCATCTCCCCAGGGGTATTTCAGATCATTCCCCCTTATTGCTTGAAGTTTCCGTGGGAGGTATTTTTGGAAGCAGGGTTCCCCCTGTCCCGCCCTGGCACTTTCGAAACCCTCGGCTCCGCTCAGACTTGGTTAAGGCGATTGATTGCTACTTCGATGAGAATGTAGGTTCAGTAGCTTCCCCTACTGTTCTTTGGGAGGCCTTCAAGACTGTTATACGAGGTTCCGCCCTGTCTCTTATTGCTGCTGAAAGGAAAGTCAGGAGGGAGGCGGTGCTCGCCCTTGAAACCGAAATAACTGCGCTTGAAAATGATTTAGGTGGGGACGATACGCCTGCGCTCCTCCACTCCTTGGAACTGAAGCAGGCGGACTATAGAGCTTGTGTGACTGATGCTGCTAAGGTGATGCGTGTGAATCAGCTGGGCCGTTGTATGATGTGGGTGACAAGGCTAGCAAGCTCCTTGCATGGCTGGATAAGGCTGAAAGAATGAATCGTGTTGTACCCGTCATTACCCGTGAGACTGGTGAGAGTGTATCTGATCCCGGTGAGATTGTTGACTGTTTCGTGGACCATTTCCGGAAGGTTTACAGCCCGGTTAGTGACCGAGATGAGGCTGACTCTCGTTTACTGCTGCGTGATATTGCTCTTCCCTGTGTCTCAGAGGAGGACAGATCAGCCCTGGAAGCCCCTTTTACGGTAGACGAGATCGCTCTTGCCATCAGATCCTTGCGGTCGGGTAAAGCGATGGGGCCTAATGGCTTGCCTATCGAGCTCTATAAACTTCGACCAGACAAAATGGTTGCCCACCTGCGTACCATGTTTCTGGATGCCTTTGAGGCAGGAGTCCTTCCATCTGACCAGCGCCTGGCTACTATAGTGGTCATTCTTAAAGATGGCAAGCCTCGGGACCGCTGCACCTCCTATCGCCCCATCTCCTTACTAAATGCTGAGCCCAAAATTCTTGCCAAAGTCCTGGCTAATCGGTTGTTGTCTGTTATCTGTGACCTGATCCATCCGGATCAATCCGGTTTTATACCCCATCGAAACACAGCCCTTAATCTGCGTAGACTCCACTGAGTTCTCGCGAGAGCCGGAACTCTTACTGGGCCTGCAGTGGTGGCCTCCCTAGACGCTACAATGGCTTTTGATACCATAGAATGGCCGTATTTGTGGGCGGCCCTTTCCAAGTTCGGCTTGGGCCCGGGTTTCATTGCGTGGGTGAGGCTCCTGTATGAGCGACCGTTGGCTCAAGTCGTAGTGAACGGCAGAAGCTCCGATCCATTCCCATTGGGACGTGGCACCCATCAGGGGTGCCCGCTTTCCCCACTCCTTTTTGCACTGGCGCTTGAGCCCCTGGCGGCGTGGCTTCGGTGGGAGCCCTCGATTAAAGGGATCCGGTGGGCACCGGATCTGGAGGATCGCGTCTCGCTCTACGCCGACGACATCCTTCTCTATTTCACCTCTCCCCAGAAGTCTTTGAACGTGCTCTTTGACGTTCTCACTTCCTTTGGTAAGAACTCCGGGCTGGTTATCAATTGGACCAAATCATGTGTTTATGTCATAGCGGGGGTGCTACCTCCGCTGCCCCGCAGGTTTCCTATCCAGGTGGCGGAAGACGGTTTCAAGTATCTGGGGGTCTTTGTCTCCATGGACTCCTCGACGCGATACGATCGGAACCTTTATGCTCCCCTCCGCCGCCTCAAGCAGGACGTGCGGCGGTGGCGTGAACTGCCCTTGTCCCCACTGGGACGAGCGGCACTTTTTAAAATGATGTCGCTCCCCAGGTTCCTCTATGCCTTACAGAATTTTTTCGACCCTGTCCCCGCTCGCTACTTCCGTGAAATCGAAAGCCTACAGAGGCAATTGATTTGGGATGGACGTGCCCGTATTGAATTATCTAAACTCACACTCCCCTGGTATGACGGCGGTATCGCTCTACCCGACATTAAACGGTACTATTGGGCCTCCCATTTAAGTGCAATCAATCATGTGACATATTCTTCCGAGCCCGCTCCCGCTTTTGCCTTGGATAAACTCCTTTTGCCAGGCGGCAACTTTAATAGAGCCTTGTACTCGAAGCCACCACTTCGTCTCCTGACTGGTCCTACGAAATGTGCCGTGCGTGCCTGGAAGGATGCTACTGTGGCTACAGGTTGGGGCGGCAGATTGACGCGCATGACCCCGTTGTATGACTCTGAACGATTGGGCAACCTGTGGCGGACGAAAGGGTTTGATAGATGGGATATGATCGGAATTGGCAAGGTGGAGGATCTCTGGGCCAGAGGTACTGTGAAATCCTTTGAGGCCCTGAAGGTGGAATACCAACTAGATGACAGGGAATATTTTCGTTATCTTCAGGTGCGACATGCCCTATTCTCCGCTTTTCCCCCCGGGACTGACGTCCCCCAGTCATCCCCGCTGGAGGACCGCATTCTTGATGGCCCCGTCCCCGACAGTACGATTTCCTTAATATATAAAAAACTTATCAACAACAGGGCTGACCTGCTGGAAAAGCTTTGTGCTTCCTGGGTGGCGGATGGCCTTGAACTAGATGACGAAGACTGGCAAATGGCTATTTCTTCCCCTAAGGAGGTGGCTATTCCGGCTCGGCTTCGTTTTGTCCAATTAAAGATCCTCCACCGTGTGTATGTGACCGGTACGCGTCTGGTACGGATGGGGCTTGCGATGGATGGACTGTGTAGACGTGGCTGTGGTATGGATGGTACCTTTCTGCATGTGTTATGGGAATGCCCGGTTATCTCCGCCTTTTGGTCCAGGGTCCATGATGTGATGGGACGTGTTACTGGAGTCCCCTTCCTTCCCGAGGCACGATGCTGTTTGCTCAATGTGTGGGAGCCTACGGACTGTACGGCTGCTCAGACCTTTTGGATCACTCTGGGCAACATGGTCGCCAAGAGAGACATAGCCCAGCTCTGGGGCTCCAATAGACCGCCTAGGCTCAGTGCCTGGAAAGAAAACATGGACTGGTGCATGTTTCAGGAGAAGACGGTGTATGAGGCACGGGGTCGCCCTAGGAAGTGGAATAAGATCTGGGCGCAATGGAATGATTACCGAGGTGATATTTGTACCCCTCCGCTTGATTATGCCGAGGCCATTCCCTCCTCCCCATAAATTGCGTTCCTTTTCCTAATTTACTCTACATTCCCTTCATCAACCCCTCCCATAGTAGTTTGCTTCCATTCTTTTCCATTGCTTCCCGTTTCCCCCCCCCTCCTGTGAGCCTTGTCATTAATTTACCATGTGTTTGTTTCCTTTTTTGTTTTTCACTACGACAAAATTATAAAATTAAACGTTTGATATCCTTTTGATTGTTGTGTTATGCACTGCACCATAATGGACTGGGAAGCGGCCACCCCTGATACATACTGTGTCCTATTTCTCGAATGTGTGTCATAGCGGCCGGCCCGATTGGGTTGTAGGCAGACGCTGTGTATTGTGCATTTGATAAATAAAGGTTTTAAAAAATAAAAATAAAAAAAATAACAATTTGTGAGACAGTACCCATCCGTCTGTTGTAGTTAGCAACAGCTCCCAAACAGAGGGAAACAACACTTACAACGCAACTTTTACAACGCACTACTTTTACAACGAAACGTTTACAACGCAACATCCATTACAACGCATACCATTACAACGCAACCATTACAACGCATGTCACTACAACGCATACCACTACAACGCATGTCATTACAACGCAGTCATTACAACGCATACCATTACAACGCATACCTACACTACCCAACACTTACCCTACTGTTGCACCCCCTGGAGTTAGAATAGTAAATGTACCCCTACACTATCCAACACTTACCCTACTGCTGCACCCCCTGGAGTTAGAATAGTAATTTTTACCCCTACACTATCCAATACTTACCATACATGCAATGTAATGGTATGCGTTGCAATGGTATGCGTTGTAAATGTAGTATGCGTTGTAGTGGAATGCGTTGTAAAGGTAGTTTAAAAGAATTCGTTGTAAAGGCATGCGTTGTAATGGAATGCGTTGTAATGGATGTTGCGGTGTAAAAAATGCGTTGTAAAGGTATGCGTTGTAAAAGTATGCGTTGCAACGACATACATCCCCAAACAGATGATCTTCTTGAAATCCTAAGGGAGGAATTCATTTTCAAAGTATACATAGCTGAGTTTAGCCGCTCAGATTTAGTAGGAGGAACACTTGATACCCCTTTCGTGTAGATCTCCATTCTCCCCAACAGAATCAAAAAGAACACCAACTTACCGTTACTTTTGTTCAATTTCACAGCTTCTCCTGCTTTCCCCAAAATTATTAATCCAAGGCTTACCTTAATGTCAACTCGAAGCATCTGACTTATGCTCCTACTTACGTCTTCCCAATACTGTTGTATCTTTGTGCACTCCATGAAGAGATGGATATCATTAGTCTTTTCAAGGCCACACCTCATGCAACATGCCGGATCCCTTTTCCCTAGTTTCCAAATCCTTTTCAGGGACCAGAAAGCTCTATGGAGGGAGAAGAGATGGTTTCTGCTCAGATATACAGGTTTTACTGTAGTATAAAGTGTGTGCATTGATACTTGCCATAAGTCTTGAATCAGTAGTTGCGGCAAGCTTCTTCCCAATAATTCCTTTGAAAGTATGAAGTCTACATCGATGCTATCCAGAATCAGCTAGTACCAGCGTGATATCTCTTTCTCATTTTCACCTTTTGTAGCTGCTCTTCAAGCTCATTTCAGTTCTAATCCTCAGTCCTCCAAACACGGGACCTACTTTTTAACTGCAGAAACTTGAAAGCTGTGATTTTACCCTTGCCTACCCTCTGTATATATTCCCCCTAGATTAGCTTGCCATCCTGTAATAGCTGCCCTCATTATTGTATCTCCTTCTCCCTAATAGGGGCGGTCAACATATCTTTTAGGCAGGGGGACTACCATGCTGGCCCATATCTACTACAGTATGCTAGCTTCGGGGGACATAGCGAAACACTGCCGAGGGAAAGGCAGGAGCGAACTCACCACCACGAGGACTGCTGCTGGGCGCTGGGCTGCTGACGCCGCTGTTTCCTCCCGCCGCCGGTGCCAATTCCCATCCCGGCTGCCGAGGGGAGGAACTACGGTTCCCAGCGTCCCTTGCGGCTGCAGACGACCACTTCCTGTCCTGCGCGCCAGGAGGCGCATAAGATCACGGAGCTCCCTCGAAGGAGCGGGGACATAGCGAAACACTGCCGAGGAAAAGGCAGGAGCGAACTCACCACCACGAGGACTGCTGCTGGGCGCTGGGCTGCTGACGCCGCTGTTTCCTCCCGCCGCCGGTGCCAATTCCCATCCCGGCTGCCGAGGGGAGGAACTACGGTTCCCACCGTCCCTTCGCGGCTGCAGATGACCACTTCCTGTCCCGCGCTCCAGGAGGCGCATAAGATCACGGAGCTCCCTCGAAGGAGCGGGGACATAGCGAAACACAGCCGAGGGAAAGGCAGGAGCGAACTCACCACCACGAGGACTGCTGCTAGGCGCTGGGCTGCTGACGCCGCTGTTTCCTCCCGCCGCCGGTGCCAATTCCCATCCCGGCTGCCGATGGGAGGAACTACGGTTCCCAGCGTCCCTTGCGGCTGCAGACGACCACTTCCTGTCCCGCGCGCCAGGAGGCACATAAGATCACGGAGCTCCTTCAAAGGAGCGGGGACATAGCGAAACACTGCCGAGGGAAAGGCAGGAGCGAACTCACCACCACGAGGACTGCTGCTGGGCGCTGGGCTGCTGACGCCGCTGTTTTCTCCCGCCGCCGGTGCCAATTCCCATCTCGGCTGCCGAGGGGAGGAACTACGGTTCCCAGCGTCCCTTGCGGCTGCAGATGACCACTTCCTGTCCCGCGCGCCAGGAGGCGCATAAGATCACGGAGCTCCCTCGAAGGAGCGGGGACATAGCGAAACACTGCCGAGGGAAAGGCAGGAGCGAACTCACCACCAGGAGGACTGCTGCTGGGCGCTGGGCTGCTGACGCCCTTGTTTCCTCCCGCCGCCGGTGCCAATTCCCATCCCGGCTGCCGAGGGGAGGAACTACGGTTCCCAGCGTCCCTTGCCGCTGCAGACGACCACTTCCTGTCCTGCACGCCAGGAGGTGCATAAGATCACGGAGCTCCCTCGAAGGAGCGGGGACATAGCGAAACACTGCCGAGGGAAAGGCAGGAGCGAACTCACCACCACGAGGACTGCTGATGGGCGCTGGGCTGCTGACGCCGCTGTTTCCTCCCGCCGCCGGTGCCAATTCCCATCTCGGCTGCCGAGGGGAGGAACTACGGTTCCCAGCGTCCCTTGCGGCTGCAGACGACCACTTCCTGTCCCGTGCGCCAGGAGGCGCATAAGATCACGGAGCTTCCTCCGCGTCGCGGACGCGCGCTGACGGCGCTGGGCGGAGCCCGGGCAGAGGGCGGGCCGTATTAGGCCGTCAGAGGCCGGAGGAGGCTGGGCTGGGCCACCCCCCTTGGCTATTCCCTCGTACTATCGTGGATCATACGCCAGGTCAGTGACAAAATTCCTCATTCTACCTATATAAACAGCTCCTGAACTATGGGGAAAAAGACACCAGCTGTGACTAGGCCAAAAGACTCTCTTAAATTAGACCACCCAATAGTTACAATCACCCCGCGGCCAACTCTGACCGCAATTGATAAAATGCTTCAGAAAACAATTGATGTTGTTGCAACTGCCATTCAGAACACAGAAAGGCGCTTTTCACTTCCTTCCAGCCTGCCCCCGCTTTTATTGAATCAAGATAACTCTATGGACTCTCTACTTGCTGCTTCTTACGCAGGACTCCCAGGTACAGACCCAAGTGAGAACTGCATAATCGTGGACACGGCCCCAGCGTCACAATGTACTCCAGGTAGTAGGTTATCATCAACTCCTACCCTGCTCAGGGCCGATACAAATATCAGTCAAGACCTGTGTGCACTACCTGTCGATGACCACCCATGTTTAAATGGCACTGATCTACAGGTGGACTCCGATATATCAATCTCTGAGGAAGATAAAAACGACAGCATTCCCGTGCGAACAAGGGGCCAAAAAGCCAAAAGAAAAATGAAGCACCTAAATACTGAGTCTCCATTAAAAACATATAGAACTAAAGGAGGGCGCAAGCGCAACCGGAGGGCACCAGCCCCCGCAGAACAGGAAATGTTTAAGGGAAAAGATGAAATCATGGCAGCTAAAACTCCACCTATAGAAGCTACCGTAGCATTAGGGAATGAGGCATTTTGGGGGAGGATGGAGACACTATTGTCTACACTCTTAGGTCCAATTAACCAACAAATTCTAAACTTGGACAAAAAGTTGAAAGCATTAGATGATCGCGTATCAAAACTGGGTACAGGGCACACCTCTACTAATAAAGCTGACCATGGCACACTAGGCCCCTCTAAGGCCAAAAATAGTGGTCCCAATACTAACACCAATTTAAAAATAGTGGGTCATAATAAACCAACTTTAACTGCGCCCACTCCTAGTACTAGTAAAAACCACCCCCCCCCAAAACAGGCCCCTAATTTGAACCCATCTAAAACAGCCAGTGTGTCAAGGACGGACCCTAACACTAATAACAGTGAAAGGGTCCCAACCAACCAACCCAAGATTAATCCCCAAAATTGTCCCACAGCCCAACCTGAATTCAATACACTGAATTCTAGGAAGAAGATGCCCTCCCGCATTAATCTTCCCCCTGAATGCGGGGCATATGTGTTGATCTTGGTGAACGTACCCAAATTAAAGAATGAACAAGAGGAAAACTATACAACTCTCAAAAATAGGATTCTTCACTGGCTATCCACTAACTGTAATTTCCCAATGGAAGGAGCAAGGGAGATTATCCAAACACAAAGAGTCGGGTGGGTGGGTCCATTGAGAAAAAAGTTTGAGGGAGACTGTGTTGTCATCAACTTTAGGTCCCCACAATGGGCGCAAAAAACTCTTGCTAATGCACCATTACCCTCACCCTGGGAATTTAATACGACCTTGCTCCCCCTGGGTTATTTTTATAGACATCTAGCCCCAGTTCCCAATTCCATGTTTAAACCGGCTGCACAATTTCAGGATCAAAATCTTGGAATCAGGAACCTATATCCATTTTATCAACTGAACCAAGATTTCAATCCCGTGAACGGCCAAGCTCAGTGTCATCAGGCTAAATCCATGGGATATCCGACGTCATATCCACACTTCCCTATCATGCCCCGGCATAACTACAGTGAGAGGCCACACTTCAGACCCAATGTAAATCCCATTTCAGGGTACAATGAGTTGAGGCCTATATACAATATACCAACTCACAACCGATTTGAATTCGCCTTTTCAAATCTAGAAGAACAGGATTGACTGGGGATAAAGGGAAGTAGCGATGAACACCGAGATGTAAGTGCCGATATTGAGGATTACTCTCTCCCTGTGTCAGGTACCATCACTCGGGAAATAACTGTACAAAATTATATTATTACACCTGCAACCACAGAAGAGGCTGCACCTCTGACTCTAACCATCCCTACGCAGAGCACAGCTAACAATGCTAGAAGTAACCTTGTTAAATACACTGAACACTGTGATCTATCCATTCTTAGCTGGAATGTCGCAGGTCTACAGTCAAGACTGACAAACCCAGAATGGGCTAAGATACTGGATGGTAAAGACATTATTATGTTCCAGGAGACCTGGGCCGTGGAGAACTTATACATTGAAGGCTACCAATGTTTTAGCGTGACAGCACCGAAACCCGATTTCGGACGTGCAGCGGGAGGCTTGTTTATTGGCATTAAGACACTGGCCGGTGGTACAATCACAGATCTCTCAAGAGGACATCTGAACATTCAGATTTTAGAATTCAAGCGAAAGACCCGGATTTATTTAATTAACTTTTATAACAATGACTTTTGCTTTGTTCCCAACAAAAACTTTGAAGCACTTTCTAAGACTTTAAGGAATCTCGAAACTAGCTTTGCTACTGGGGAGGAAACATGGATCCTTATTGGGGGGGATTTTAATGCAAAAATTACTAGCAACTATGGCACCGAGGAGAGGAATCACCTAGATTTGGCTGAACGCAGGGGTATTGAACTAGCCAATATCCTAACTGAGCATAACTTAAGCAATGTAATGGATATATGCCATACCCCTAGCGAACCCCATGGCCCTACGTTTAGAGGGCGGGATTGCTCCTCCACAATTGACTTTATTTTTATGTCACCTCAATTACTAGACTGTGTGATAAAATCTACAGTGATAGATCCTCGTTTGGTGACCATCATCCCCTCAATGTGATGCTAAAACTAGGTTGTAATAAGGTCTATGAAAAAATAAACAGGGCAAGAGACATCACACCCACAGGCGATGGCCTGCGCCTCAAATGGAGGGGAGTTGATAGTGGGGCTGTATTAGAAAGTGTAACTAGGGTACACCCTAACTCAATCACTTCTTGCCTAATTATGGATGGGGACTGCCACAGGATAATCAGTGATTTTTGTAAACTGTGTTCAGCAATAAAAGACTGCCTGTCAGTACCATTACCAAAAGAGCGGAAAGAACCTAGGTGGTTCGACTCTGCCTGCTCACTAGCAAATAGGGAGCTGCGCAGGGCACTAACTACTAAACCAAGGTGCCTAGTTGAGGTTCAGGCAGCCAGGAAATTTTATAAATAAAAGACAGCCGAAAGGAAGGCCACTCTATTAACAGAACAATGGGAGTCGTTGGTCCGGAGCGCTAATTTGAAAAACAGCGGACTCTTCTGGTCAGCTGTTAAAAAAACGCGTGAAATGGGCAAACAATTAACCCCAGTTAGTTGCAACATAACCAGCGACTCCTGGGAGGCCCCTTTCTCCAAAATATATGCTGCCCCATCTAAAGACACATCCGTCCCTCTCTGTGGCCAGCTCCACGGCCTAAAAATAGATCTTCACAAGGTGGTGATAGCCATTAAAGAGAGCCTTGGAAACAAGGCGCCAGGTCCGGATGGCCTACCCATAGATGTAATTAAGCATAGTCCAGACCTATGGGCACCTATCCTTCTTAATGTTTTTAATAGCCTCCCGACAGTCCCTATGCCCAATACCTGGGCCACTAGTATTATAGTCCCAATCTTTAAGAAAGGGGAGAGATCGGACCCAGTGAACTATCGTCCGATCTCTCTTCTGGATAACACCCTAAAAATCTTGGGACGAGTAATATATAACAGGGTGGTAGAGTGGACTGAGGACACGGGCCTGTTGTACCCGTGCCAGATAGGATTCAGAAGCAGGGTGGGGACTGTCGAGCAATGCTTGAATCTGAAACTGATCATCGATAAGTATAGCATTGCCCGATCGTCCCCTATCTACCTTGCATTCATGGATCTCTCATCTGCTTTTGACCTAGTGAATATATCCAAACTATGGGCAATTCTTTAGAATTATGGACTGGACGAGGCCCTTGTTAATTTCCTGGCATACCTTCACACCGACCTCAAAGCGCAAGTCAGGATTGGGGCGGGGGAGAAGTATCGGGCCCCATCAAAATATGTAGAGGGGTAAGACAGGGGTGCGTTTTAGCACCCCTGTTGTTTATCATCTACATTAATGGCCTGGCCAAGGCCCTAAAACGAGTGACTAGTGATGTACCAACTATCCAGGGGCTTCCATTACCAGTTTTATTATACGCTGACGACGCGGTCTTGATGGGACGAACGCCCAACGCCCTCCGCCTACTTGTTAGAGGCTTTGTCCAACACATGGAGGGCTTAGACCTGCGCGTCAATTTAAAAAAATCTTTTATTATGCCATGTGGCCCCGGGAAACGCAAACTCAACACTATACATATAGGGACAGATAAATTAGAATCTGTAACTTCATTTCCCTATCTTGGTTTGGTTTTCGCTGCGAACGGCTCATGGAGTGGGCATAAGGCCCACGCCAGAAGCAAGTTCTCGAAAGCCAACAATTCTATCTTGAGTTTGTCCCGACCCAAGAAAATAGGCGCCACTAGAGCTATTTTAAAAAATTTTAAGTTACAGTGTCTACCCGTAGCCTCATACGGGGCAGAGGTTTGGGGATCGGGAAAAAGCCCCGGGATCCAGTGCGAAGAAGCTCGATTTTGCAGGAAAATCCTGGGTGCCCCAATCTCCTCTGCTGAATTTATCTGCCATGAGGAACTTAACATCCCCTACGTATGTGACTTCATCAGATCTAGACCAGTTCTCTTCTGGTTAAGGATCTGGAGAAATGACTCAGCAACCTTAACTCAAAATATAATAAAAGACTGTCTTAAATGTGACCATGGCATGTTAATTTCCTGGCTCGCGGATGTCTCAAAAACATTGAGCGATATGAACAGGGAAGACCTTTTCTTCGACCCCAGTAAGATCGAACCTAACGATAAAATTGAGGTCAGACAAGCACTGTACGCACTTTATAGTTCAGATCGAATGGAAAGAGAAGCACTCAAATCAACTGTCATGATTTACCAGAAAAATGACCTAAGTAGGAGTAATCTTGCACAATACCTCACTCTACCGATGACGAACTGGGAGAGATCACTACTGTTCCGGTTAAGGGCAGGCTCCATAAAATTCTTGTTGGGATTTCCCCTGGGCTACCAGCACACAAATGAGTATAATCCATGCCCATGTGATGGTATTAGCAAACAGAATGATTTGCACTTTCTATTCTTCTGCAAATTTTATCTAAAATATATTAACTGGTTTTTAACCCCGTATTTTACAAAACATAGACCCCTTTCGTTAGGGGAATCTTATTTAATGTTATTGTCCCTGGATACAGATGAATTAATCTTTCGCACTAGCACTTTTTTGAGAATCATAACATGTGTACGTAAAACCATGGAAAGCCCTTGATAATCGTCTTATGAGAAATGCTTCAGTTTTTAAAATTCATGATCTTTATACCTGTCTTTGCTGTACAAATGTATGTTTTTATTATGTTTTTATTGTGGTACTTTTATGAATTTTATGAAATTCGAATAAAGGTCTTTTGAACTTGAACTTGAGCTAGCTTCGTAGCCCTGCTTATCTGTGATCAGAGATAAGTCATTGCCCATAACATTTTCAATCTTTTGTAAACTTTTACATTCTCAAACTTGTACAGGAAGTGGGATTCGCCCCTCTCATATCCTTCAGCATAAGTGTAACTTTCAACCGCGAGTACACTCCACCCCCCCCCCCACCCCCCTTTTCACATATATGTTCACATGTTTGTAGTATCGGACCCCTGCTCGCCGACGGCGGCCTCCCCAACCCCCCAAGCTACGGAGGGTGGAAGCCGTCAGAGGCGCTCCAGGCGGCGACTGCAGGCGTAGGCGCCGCTTGCTACACCGACAGCGAGGCCACTCCACCTGACTGCCACATGCTCCACTAACCAGGCCGGCGACCGGTGACATACCATGGCCCAAAGGAGCTGACCCACTCTGAGTCTGAGAACACTTGCGCATGCACACCTCTGATCTCCTGATGTACTGTAACAACAACGACAAATACCACACCGATTAGAGGTGTCTCCCACTGACACCGTGCAAGTGGGACAGACTTTAAGTGGTGAAGTTACAATAGGAACATTGGGACATACCGATACGAAATGTTTTGTTTAAGTTTGCCGATTTCATGGCTCAGTTCTAGAAAAAAATGAAAAAATAAGACGTCATTTCTGGACATTTTCTTTTCTTGATTCGAGGTAATGTGACTATACTATCTATGTCCTAGTGCACCAGGGACTCAAGGGGCGCAATGGCACACCCTCTTATGCTGACCTGCACCCTCACGATTCACCGTTCATTTGCAGCCGGCCCGCAGGGTTGTAGGCTTTGCTATATGTACTGCACCCTTGAACATTAATAAACGTCTTCAAAAAAAAAAAAATAATAAAAAAAAAAAAATAAGTGTAACTTTCAAAGTTCCTCTAGCTGTTTTAACACTCGACGCCACTAAAGCGTTTGTTTGGGTAAATTGGTCCTAATTGAATGCAGTAATGAAACTATACAACCTAGTTGAAAATTTCCGGAGAGTAATTCAACAAATATATACAAATCCCTCGGACAAAATTCTTATAAATGGCAGACTAACAACAGAGTAGAAAATCATGAAAGGGACGAGGCAGGGATGCCCTCTCTCCCCATTGTTGTTTAATTTCTACATTGAGCCATTGGTGAGGAAGCTGAGGGAAGAGAGTGAGATAAGACCCTTTAAGCACGACATATGGGAAAAAAATATCTCACTGTATGTAGATGATCTGATGATAAACACAGCAGATTTGCAGCCATCCCTATCAGCAATTGAGCAACTGATATTGAATTTTGAGGAAATATGGGGATATGCAGTAAACTCCTCAAAGTCTGAAATAATGGCCTAGAATATGGAGGGGTTAGTCAAGGAGCTAAACGATAGATGAAATATCTCAGTATAAAAATCATGCAGGATATAGACAGGATCACAGGGGTCATCATTAAAAGTGTGTTGAAAGACACCAATATTCTTTTAGCTAGCTGGTCTTACCTACCGATAACTATCTTTAGTAGGGCCAACCTGGTAAAAATTACTATTCTCCAAAAATGTACCTCCTCTTTAACTCTATTCCTATGAATTTTAAATAGGAGTGGTTGGGGAAGCTGCAGGGAACCATTAACTCCACGTCTAAACGATCACCAATCTTGTGGAAGCTTTGCAGAAGACAAGAGAAGGGAGGGGTCTCACAGCCAGACTTCCAGATTTATGCTTGGACTTTTCAGTTGCAGAACTGTAGGTGCTTAACTCAAAGAAACTGTTGCAAGAAGAGCCCACTTAAAGTTATGTTGAATAGGACTTGTATTGATGCATGTAAGCCTTTTAAAGTCAAGCACTTTCCCTACTGTTTTTTAGACTGGAGTGGGAATAATTAATCTAACCCCTCCGAGATCCAACACTTTTCCTACAGTTGCGTAGACTGGAGTAGGAATAGTAGAACTAATCCCTTAAAGGTCTAATACTTTCCCTATTGTTCCTTAGATTGGATTGGGAATATTAAAGCTGACTCCTCCGAAGTCCAATGCTTTCCCTACTGTTACTTAGACTGGAATTGGAATAGTAAATCTGAACTCTCCAAAATCCAACAACTACCCAGCTGTTGCTTAGACTGGAGTGGGAATAGTCAATCTAAACTCTCCAAAATCCAACACTTTCCCAGCTGTTGCTATGACTAGAGTGAAATAGTAAATCTAACCCCTTTGAAGTCAAACGTTTATCTACTATTGGTTAGAATGGGGTAGGAATAGTAAATACAAAGCCTCTAAAATGCAACGCTTTCTGTCCTATTGCTTAGAGTGGTGTGAGAATTATTTGGTGAAGTAGGATTTATATTATTATTTGGTTTTTTAATTGATTTCTTTTTATGTTTTCTTTTTTTAGTAGATGTGTTTTCAGGGGTATAAATATTCTACTACTTTATTTATTGGTGAATTAATAATATATGTTGTTATTCAATTGTTTATTTTTTATATTTATCATTTGTGTATATATTTTGAATATTATATGTGTGTATATTAATATATATGCTTTCAAAATGCTACATTTAAAATAATAAATATAAATATTTTTGTTTTTTGCTTAGGTATGTCACTACCACTACTGTGAGTATGTATGTATATAAATATATATATATACATATCACTATATATCAAAAGAATACCCTTTCAGAGCCACATAAATTATGCAAAAAAGGAAGTAGGGAAATCTGGGCAGTTCACAAGTTTAGGTGGAGCGCAACTCCTATTTATAGAACTCCCAACAACACCAACCACACTCTGAATCTGCTCACCACAAATGTCTGTTTTTCTAGCATAGGATTACCACTGTGGCATTCATGCCGAGCTAGAAAGTGACAATGTTTTGCTTTTTTTTTTTGCCATTGCAAAGTCTTCAAGCATAGGATTAGCTAGTGCCATCCATGGCAAGCTGAAAAATGACAAAAACCATTTACCACTCCAGGCGCAGCATTACAGCTTTGGGTTGGTAAAATACCAACCAAGCCAACCTGGAATGAATATAAGCAACTCTTAACATGTTTGCCCTTGTTATGAGCTCTTCAGAGAGGTATAGCTTTGCCCAAACAGAAGGGAGCACCCAGTATAAATCAAAAAAATGCCCTTCCAGGCTTAGTGTGCAACATACATTATGTAACAAAAGGAAGCAAGGATCTGGCTAGTGGCATTCATTTACTTTACATTACAATCATTTCATATATTATAATATTTACCATTTACTACGTCTGTATATATATATATATATATATATATGTATATATATATATATATATATATATATATATATATATATATATTTTTTTTTTTTTTTTTTTTTGAGGAAGCCAAATTGGTGAAACGCGTATGTCAAGGGGGCAGGGGGGTCTGCCAATAAACCACTTTGATTGAACACCGACTTAGAGTGCCGTCCTTCTTTGACCTCTGGGGGTATCACGGAGGTGTGTGGAAACATATATATATATATATATATATATATATATATATATATATATATATATATATATATATATATATATATATATATCTTGGAAAAACAAAAGTTCTGTTTGTTTTTGGACGATATTACTGTCCACAATATTTTCCAATATTTTTGTCATGTGCATTACTATTTTAGGAACATGATATTGTGGCAAATGATATTCTTGGCAGAATATTTTTTCCAACAATATACTTACCACGACCCTTGACTCTGCTGGTAGGTCGACCCCCCACACAGCTCCGCCTGTGTGTCCTGACCCTGCCCCAGCTGCCGCTGCTGTAGAAGTTGAGGCCCTCCTCCACCCGCAGGCTACCACCTGCGCCTCATCCCTGGTGGCCAGTGGTAGGCCTTAGGTTTGTATCACTGTCGCTGTCTGTCTGTCTTCCCTGTACTGCCCATACTGTCTTCTGGTGTCTGTGACCGCCGTTACCTGTCTCACCCCTGTGCCTACATTCTTACCTGTGTTAGTTTTTCTTGCCTTCTGCCCCCTGATTGAGCTGGTTTTTCTTGTCTCTGCTCCCTGATTATGATAGTTTTTCCTGCCTCCGCCCCCTGATTGTGATCGTTTTTCTTGCCTCTGCCCCCCTGATCGTGCTTCTTTTCTTGCCTTCTGCCCCGCTGATTGTGCTCGTCTTCTTGCCTTCTGTTCCCCCTGATTGTGCTCGTTTCTCTTGCCTTCTGCCCCCTGATTGTACTCGTTTTTCTTGCCTCTGTTCCCTGATTGTGATCGTTTGTTTTTCTTGCCTCTGTTCCCTGATTGTGCTCGCTTTTCTTGCCTCTGCTCCCTGATTGTGCTCGTTTTTCTTGCCTCTGCTCCCTGATTGTGCTAGTTTCTCTTGCCTATGTTCCCTGATTGTGCTCACTTTTCTTGCCTCTGCCCCCTGATTGTGCTTGTTTTTTTTGCCTTCTGCCCCCTGATTGTGCTCGTTTTTCCTGCCTCTGCCCCCTAATTGTGCTCGTTTTTCTTGCCTCTGTTCCCTGATTGTGCTTGTTTTTCTTGCCTCTGCCTACTGATTGTGATCGTTTTCCTGCCTCTGCCCCCTGATTGTTTTTTTCTTGCCTTTGCCCCCCTGATTGTGCTCATTTTTCTTGCCTTCTGCCCCCTGATTGTGCTTGTTTTTCTTGCCTCTGTTTCCTGATTGTGCTCGTTTTTCTTGCCTCTCTTCCCTGATTGTGCTCGTTTTTCTTGCCTCTGCCCCCTGATTGTGATAGTTTTTCTTGCCTCTGCCCCCTGATTGTGCATCTTTTTTTGCCTTCTGCCCTGCTGATTGTGCTCGTTTTTCTTGCCTTCTGCCCCCTGATTGTGCTTGTTTTTCTTGCCTCTGTTTCCTGATTGTGCTAGTTTTTCTTGCCTCTCTTCCCTGATTGTGCTCGTTTTTCTTGCCTCTGCCCCCTGATTGTGATAGTTTTTCTTGCCTCTGCCCCCTGATTGTGCTTCTTTTTTTGCCTTCTGCCCTGCTGATTGTGCTCGTTTTCTTGCCTTCTGTTCCCCCCACGCTGCTCCTGATTGTGCCCGGCTGCCTTGGTGCCCCCGCCGCTCCCGTTCCCGCCGCTGCATCCCCTGCAGCCCCACCGCCTCACTGTTATTCGCTGCCCCCGCCTACTACCTCCCAGCTGCTCCTCCCTCCCACCTCCCCATATAGGCCGGCAGCTGCGTGGTGAGGAGAGCGACCCTTGACCTTGCTGGTAGGTCGCCCCCCCCCCACAAAGCTCCGCCTGTGTGTCCTGACCCTGCCCCAGCAGCTGCTGCTGTGGAAGTTGAGGCCCTCCTCCACCCGCAGGCTATCACCTGCACCTCATCCCTGGTGGCCAGTGGTAGGCCTTAGGTTTGTATCACTGTCGCTGTCTGTCTTTCTTCTCTGTACTGCCCATACTGTCTTCTGGTGTCTGTGACCGCCGTTGCCTGTCTCCCCCTGTGCCTGCATTCTTATCTGTTTCCGTTCTCCTGCCTTCGGTCCCTGATTGTGCTCTTTTCTTGCCTTCTGCTTCCCCTCGCTGCCCCTGATTTGTCCCAGTTTTCTTGCCTTCTGCTCCCCTGATTGTTCTCTTTTTCTTGCCTTCTGCTCCCCTAATTGTGCTAGTTTTTCTTGCCTCTGCTCCCTGATTGTGATCGTTTTTCCTGCCTCTGCCCCCTGATTGTGCTCGTTTTTTTGCCCCTGCCCCCCGATTGTGCTCGTTTTTCTTGCCTCTGTTCCCTGATTGTGCTAGTTTTTCTTGCCTCTGTTCCCTGATTGTGCTAGTTTTTTCTTGCCTCTGTTCTCTGATTGTACTCACTTTTGTTGCCTCTGTTCCCTGATTGTGCTTGTTTTTCTTGCCTCTGCCCCCTGATTGTGCTCGTTTTTCTTACCTCTGCTCCCTGATTGTGCTCGTTTTTCTTTCCTCTGTTCCCTGATTGTGCTCGCTTTTCTTGCCTCTGCCCCCTGATTGTGCTTGTTTTTCTTGCCTTCTGCCCCCTGATTGTGCTCGTTTTTCTTGCCTCTGCCCCCCTGATTGTGCTCGTTTTTTCTGCCCTCTGATTGTGCTTGTTTTTCTTGCCTCTGTTTCCTGATTGTGCTTCTTTTCTTGCCTTCTGCCCCGCTGATTGTGCTAATTTTGTTGCCTTCTGTTCCCCCTTGCTGCCCCTGATTGTGCCCGGCTGCCTTGGTGCCCTCGCCGCTCCCATTCCCGCCGCTGTGTCCCCTGCCCCCCCTCACTGCCCATTCGCTGCCCTCGCCTCTCAGCTGCTCCTCCCTCCCACTCCCCATATAGGCCGGCCGCTGCGTGGTGAGGAGTACGACCCTTGACCTTGCTGGTAGGTCGCTCCCCCCCACAAAGCTCCGCCTGTGTGCCCTGAACCTGCCCCAGCAGCTTCTGCTGTGGAAGTTGAGGCCCTCCTCCACTTGCAGGCTATCACCTGCGCCTCATCCCTGGTGGCCAGTGGTAGGCCTTAGGTTTGTATCACTGTCGCTGTCTGTCTTTCTTCTCTGTACTGCCCATACTGTCTTCTGGTGTCTGTGACCGCCGTTGCCTGTCTCCCCCCTGTGCCTGCATTCTTATCTGTTTCCGTTCTCCTGCCTTCGGTTCCCTGATTGTGCTCTTTTCTTGCCTTCTGCTTCCCCTCTCTGCCCCTGATTTGTGCCTTCTGCTCCCCTGATTGTTCTCTTTTTCATGTCTTCTGCTCCCCTAATTGTGCTAGTTTTTCTTGCCTCTGCTCCCTGATTGTGATCGTTTTTCCTGCCTCTGCCCCCTGATTGTGCTCGGTTTTTTTGCCTCTGCCCCCCTGATTGTGCTCGTTTTTCTTGCCTCTGTTCCCTGATTGTGCTCGTTTTTCTTGCCTCTGTTCCCTTATTGTGCTAGTTTTTTCTTGCCTGTTCTCTGATTGTGCTCGCTTTTCTTGCCTCTGTTCCCTGATTGTGCTTGTTTTTCTTGCCTCTGCCCCCTGATTGTGCTCGTTTTTCTTACCTCTGCTCCCTGATTGTGCCCGTTTGTCTTTCCTCTGTTCCCTGATTGTGCTCGCTTTTCTTGCCTCTGCCCCCTGATTGTGCTTGTTTTTCTTGCCTTCTGCCCCCTGATTGTGCTCGTTTTTCTTGCCTCTGCCCCCCTGATTGTGCTCGTTTTTTCTGCCTCTGCCCCCTGATTGTGCTTGTTTTTCTTGCCTCTGTTCCCTGATTGTGCTTGTTTTTCTTGCCTCTGCCCCCTGATTGTGATAGTTTTTCTTCCCTCTGCCCCCCTGATCGTGCTTCTTTTCTTGCCTTCTGCCCCGCTGATTGTGCTAATTTTGTTGCCTTCTGTTCCCCCTTGCTGCCCCTGATTGTGCCCGGCTGCCTTGGTGCCCTCGCCGCTCCCGTTCCCGCCGCTGCGTCCCCTGCCCCCCTCACTGCCCATTCCCTGCCCTCGCCTCTCAGCTGCTCCTCCCTCCCACCTCTCCATATAGGCCGGCCGCTGCGTGGTGAGGAGAGCAACCCTTGACCTTGCTGGTAGGTCGCTCCCCCCTCACAAAGCTCTGCCTGTGTGTCCTGACCCTGCCCCAGCAGCCGCTGCTGTAGAAGTTGAGGCCCTCCTCCACCAGCAGGCTAATACTTGCGCCTCATCCCTGGTGGCCAGTGGTAGGCCTGCTGCCTTGGTGCCCTCGCCGCTCCCATTCCCGCTGCTGCGTTCCCGCCCCCGTCACTGCCCATTCGCTGCCCCCACCTTCCACCTCCCAGCTGCTCCTCCCTCCCACCTGCCCCCTGATTGTGATCGTTTTTCTTGCCTCTGCCCCCTGATCGTGCTTCTTTTTTTGCTTTCTGCCCCGCTGATTGTGCTAATTTTGTTGCCTTCTGTTCCCCCTTGCTGCCCCTGATTGTGGCCGGCTGCCTTGGTGCCCTTGCCGCTCCCGTTCCCGCCGCTGCGTCCCCTGCCCCCCCTCACTGCCCATTCGCTGCCCTCGCCTCTCAGCTGCTCCTCCCTCCCACCTCTCCATATAGGCCGGCCGCTGCGTGGTGAGGAGAGCGACCCTTGACCTTGCTGGTAGGTCGTCCCACCCACACAGCTCCGCCTGTGTGTCCTCACCCTGCCCCAGCTGCCGCTGCTGTAGAAGTTGAGGCCCTCCTCCACCCGCCGGCTACCACCTGCGCCTCATCCCTGGTGGCCAGTGGTAGGCCTTAGGTTTGTATCACTGTCGTTGTCTGTCTGTCTTCCCTGTACTGCCCATACTCTCTTCTGGTGTCTGTGATCGCCATTGCCTGTCTACCCCCTGTGCCTGCATTCTTATCTGTTTCCGTTCTCCTGCCTTCTGTTCCCTGATTGTGCTCGTTTCTTGCCTTCTGCTCCCCTTCGCTGCCCCTGATTTGTGCCTGTTTTCTTGCCTTCTCCTCCTCTGATTGTGCTCGTTTTCTTGCCTTCTGCTTCCCTAATTGTGCTTGTTTTTCTTGCCTCTGCTCCCTGATTGTGATCGTTTTTCCTGCCTCTGCCCCCTGATTGTGCTCGTTTTTTCTTGCCTCTGTTTCCTGATTGTGCTCGTTTTTCTCCCTGATTGTGCTCGTTATTCTTGCCTCTGTTCCCTGATTGTGCTCGTTTTTTCTTGCCTCTGTTCCCTGATTGTGCTCGTTTTACTGCCTTCTGCTTCCCTAATTATGCTTGTTTTCTTGCCTTCTGTCCCCCTCGCTGCCCCTGATTTTTCCCTCACCCCCCGTGCCCACTGCTCACCTTCCGCTGCTGCTGCACCTGCGGCCCGCCCCCCGCACCCATTTGCCATCCCCTGCCTCCCGCCTCCCAGCTGCTTCTCCCTCCCAGCTCCCCTTCAAATGGCGGCAGCTGCGAGCTAAGGCAAGCCCGCCTGCGCCCGTCTGTGCCTGGACCGTGCCCAGCGACAGAACCCCTGGACCACGCAAACGCCACGACACCAGACTCCACTACGACACCAGAAGCCTCCACGCACTCAACGCCGGCTGAAACCACACCTTCTTCCAGGCCACCCCAAAACGGACTCACAGACCTTTCTCCTGCTGCACCTGCAGCTTCACCTGCGACAGAAGCACCAAACCTCCAAGGACTGGACCCAACGGCGCACCTAAGGCAAGCCCGTCTGCGCCCATCCGTGCCTGGACCGCGCCCAGCGCCAGAACCCCTGGACCCCGCAAACGCCAGGACACCAGACTCCACTACGACACCAGAAGTCTGCACGCACTCAACGCCGGCTGAACCACACCTGCTTACAGGCCACCCCAAAACTGACCCATGGACCTTTCTCGTGCCGCACCTGCAGCTTCACCTGCGACAGAACCACCAAACCTCCAAGGACTGGACCCAACCACCTCTGCTGCATACTCCTCAACACCCGCTCCGCACGTAAACATGCCGTCGAGCTCTGGGATCTGCTCGACACCTCCGCCCCAGAAGTGGCCTTCCTGACCGAGACTCCTTGGCGCCCAACATCGCCATAGCCATCCCGGACGGCTACAAGATCACCCGCAGGGATAGCGCCAACGGAACCGGAGAAGGAATAGCCATCGTCTACAAGTCCACCCTCAAGGTCACCACCCACGCAGATGACACCCTCCACACCGCTGAACACCTGCACTTCCGGATCCACACCGACCCCAACACCACCCTCAGAGGAACACTCATCTACAGACCCCCGGACCCTGGGCTCAGTTCAGCGACTCCATCGCCGACCTCGCCAGCACCCACGCACTCGCCTCCACAGACTACATCCTCCTCGGGGGCCTGAACTTCCACCTCGAGAACAACGACGCCAACTCCGCCACCCTGATCGACAACCTCGCCAACCTCGGCCTCAAACAACTCGTCACCGCACCCACCCACGCCGCCGGCCACACGCTGGACCCCGTCTTCTCCACAGGCACTCACGTCGCCTTCGGCCACACCACTGAACTCCACTGGCCCGACCACCGCTGCATTCATTTCACCTTCAAGAAACCACCTACGCACCACCACACCCAACAGCTGCCTCGCCGCTGCTGGAGCAAAGTCACCGAAGACCGGCTGATCACCACCTTCGACCAGAACCCACCCACCGACCCCACCAACCCAGACACCGCAGCCCGCAACCTCAGACAGTGGATTGACGACTGCAGCAACACCCTCGCCCCGCTCAAGAAACCCTCCAACAGCCACGCCAGCAAGAGAGCCACCTGGTTCACCTACGAGCTCCAGACCTCCAAACGTGCATGCCGGAAACTGGGGAAAATATGGCTCCATGAACGCACACCGGACAACCACGCAGCCCACAAGGAGGCCACCCGCAGACATCACCACCTCATCAGAACAGCCAAGAGATCGTCCTTCAAAGCCCACTTGGATAACAACGCACACAACAGCAAAGAGCTCTTCAGCGTCGTAAAGAAACTCTCCAACCCCAGCGCCAATGACATCCTGCCCTCACAAGAACTGTGCGACTCTCTAGCCATCTTCTTCCACCGCAAGATCGCTGACATCCACGACAGCCTCAACACCACAACCGCCCGACTACGCCAGACTCCACCTCCCCTGCGAACACCACCAGTGTCATCCGCCTGACCTCCTGGTCCAACGTCAACGACGGCGAGACACGCAAGGTCATAAACTCCATCCACTCAGGATCTTCGTCAGACCCGTGCCCACACCACGTATTCAACAAAGCAGACGCAGCCATCGCACCCCAACTACGGAAGGTCATCAACATCTCCTTCAAAACAGCAACATTCCCGGACGCTGGAAGCACGCCGAAATCAACGCCCTCCTCAAGAAGCCCAAGGCGGACCCCAAGGACCTCAAGAACTTCCGGCCAATCTCCCTGCTCCCGTTCCCGGCAGGGGTCATCGAGAAAATCGTCAACAGGCAATTGGCCCGCCACCTAGAAGACAACAACAACTTGGACCCGTCCCAGTCCGGATTCAGATGAAACCACAGCACCGAGACAGCCCTCATCGCCGCCACAGATGACATCAGGCGCCAACTAGACAAAGGCGAAACATCAGCGCTCATTCTCCTGGACCTATCAGCCGCCTTCGACACGGTCTGCCATCGCACTCTAAAGACACGCCCCCTAGAAACCGGAACCCAAGAGAAGGCCCTTGACTGGACCACATCCCTTCTCTCTGGCAGAACCCAGAGCGTCCGCCTCCCACCCTTCCGATCGAAGCCACCGACATCATCTGCGGCGTCCCCCAGGGCTCATCCCTCAGCCCGACGCTGTTCAATATGTACATGGCCCCCCTCGCACAAGTGGCCCTCCAGCACGACCTCAACATCATCTCCTATGCCAACGACACCCAGCTCATCCTCTCCCTCACCAAGGACCCACACTCCGCCAAAACCAACCTCCACAAAGGAATGAAGGCCTTCACCGACTGGATGAGGAGCAACCGGCTGAAGCTGAACTCGGACAAGACGGAGGTACTCATCCTCGGACCCACCCCCTCACCCTGGGACGACTCCTGGTGGCCAACCACACTGGTAACAGCCCAGCACCCACCAACCATGCACACCCTAGGATTCATCCTCGACTCCTCCCTCTCCATGGCTACGCAGGTCAACGCTGTCTCCTCCTCCTGCTAGAACACCCTCCACATGCTCCGCAGGATCTACAAGTGGATCCCGACCGATACAAGAAGAACGGTGACACAGGCCCTCGTCAGCAGCAGACTGGACTATGGCAACACACTCTACGCAGGAATCCCAGCCAAACACCTACAACGACTACAACACATCCAAAATGCATCCGCCCGACTAATAGTCAACGTCCCCCTCCGCAGCCACATCACCCCCCATCTGAGAGACCTACACTGGCTCCCCATCGACAAGAGGATCCCCTTCAAGCTCCTCAACCACGCACACAAAGCACTCCACAATGCCGGAACAGCCTACCTTAACAGCAGATTCAGCTTCTACACCCCCCATGCGCCAGCTCCGCTCCGCCAGCCTTGCCTTTGCCGCTGTCCCCCGCATCCAACGAACGACTTCCGTCGGCAGATCCTTCTCCTACCTCGCCGCCAAGACCTGGAACACCCTCCCTTCCCACATATGGCAGACCCAAGACCTACTCGCCTTCAGAAGACTCCTCAAGACCTGGCTCTTCGAGCAGTAGTAGCACCCCCTCCACTCAGCGCCTTGAGACCCTCACAGGTAAGTAGCGCGCTCTACAAGTACTTTGATTGATTGATTGATTGATTGATTGTCATTGGACCCTCCACCAAAGACCAATATATTTTTGATATGCCACCCCTGAAGTTCCCAGCACAAGCTTGGCAGTGAGGGGATTGAATTCTGGCAGGCTGACCAGTGCTGGCCGGTATTTATTAAACACATGGCTTAGCTGAAGGAAGGGAAAGAACTGGGAATAGTGTAGCAAGTATTTGATCTTAAGTTCTTCAAAGAAGAGCATGTGGGTGCTACCCACACATCTCCGAGAGTGGAAACACCAGTAGTAACCCATTTGTCAAACCACTCCAACCTCTGCATTTCAGGGTAACACTTTTTGGACCACAAGGGGGTTAACATTGACAGCCTTTCATTCTAGCCTATCTATGTATTTCAGGGCCTTATGCCAATTTGTATTGTGATTGTAGTAACTTCTGGTATGGAGCTCAGAATTTTAGTCCCTTATAAATATTTGTGTACACCCTCAGGAAAGAGGTCTAGCTCAAGGCGGCCATTACGGTCAACATGAATCAAGTAATTTTTGCTGACCAAGTGCACTGCCCAGTGGTACATCTGAATGTCGGCTGCTCCTATGCCCCCATCATACACTGATAATGTGGACTTAAGGAAAGAGATCATAGGCTGCTATCCAGTCCACAGGAAGTCCTCCTGCTCCGATTTAAGTCCATTGAAGTGGGTAATTTGTATGGTATATGGGCAGTTTGCAGAGCATAGAGCATCTTGGGTAGAATTATCCTTTTGAAAAGTGCGTTTCAGCCCAAATCAAGAGGGGCAAATTGGACCATCTTTCAAGGGTTTCACCTGTCTTAGAACCTAGAGTGAGGATTTAGATCCCACTTCCCCTGGTGGGGTTGGGGCAATCATAATAGGCAAGTATTTAAAATGTCAGAGGTTAGGAAGTTTGGTCACCGAAGCCACCCAGTCAGTGTTTACCCCAGAGTTACCAGAGCTGATTTGTGTCAATTGACAACCAGGTAAGATGCTTCTCCAAATAACTTAATTAATCTGTTGCAGGTGGCAGGAAGACCCTACACGAAAATGATATCATCCACAGAGGAAGATTTGCGGTCTTCTATTGGTCCATTCCACTGGAAACCCATCAGGAGTGCATCTCTTCTGATCAGCTAGGCCACTGATCTATCATTAGTTCAAAGAGTAGGGGCAACAGCAGGCACCCCTGCGTCGTTCAGTCCTGAAGCTCCTTGATAATGCCCCACTAACCCTCACATGTGCCCTTGTGTAGCATAAAGTAAGACCCAAAGTACTGCCAGCTCACAGAGATGAATTGAAAAATATATATTTAAGAGCCAGGGCACATGGACCCCACAGTGATTGCTGGCTCCAGTGATTCCTGTCCAGACATGGATTTATGGGCATTCAAAAGAAAAGGTAGACCCATGGGCGCCCAAGGAAGAGGACCAGTCCAGGAACTTTTATGTGCATGAACTCCGAGACCTGGAGGCACCAGGCGTCCAACTGTTTTTGCTTCACTGTGTTGAAGTCCCCACCAAATACAAATGTACTTGCCAAGACCTCAAGGAGCTCTGCTATCGAAGATTGCAGTCGATCAATCAATCAATCAGTAGATTTGTAGAATACTTCTTGTCACCCATGAGGGTATAAAGTGTGTCCTCAAGGAACATGAGTGGGGTACACACTGATTAACTTCCAGTTCAGCCCATTCAATCTACCAGGTACCAGTACATATCCCCCAAGCAAGTCTCTGCATGCATCAGGGGAAGGACTAATGGACTTAGTATGCCATCCCCCTGGAGAAAGATGTACACCCTGAATGGTTTATTTGAGTGTAGCCATATCTCCCCAGATATCGACAGTACCTAAAAGGTGAGTTTCCTGTAACAGGACCACCTCCAGGGAGAGACACTTTGCGTATATAGCACTGCGCCACGTTTAATTTTATTATTTAGCTCATTAACGTTCCAAGTATTTTGTCTGCACGGGGAGTGTCGAGACCACTACCTGAGGCCAGATGTCGTGCCATTAGTGAAAGGGACCTGAAATGCACCCATGTGATTAGACCAGGTAATGCAGAACAAGAACGAGATTTGGCGAAGTCCCTTTCAGGCCTCCATACCTGTTTGTGCTATGGTGCACAATCAGGTCCCCAATTAAGCTCCCCCAATTAATATTCAAGTGGTTGGCCGAGCGACTCACTACGTGCGGGCCATTTGTCACGTGTTAGAGTAATCCTTTGGCTACGGCTGTCGACCTCGGAGCTGGGGTACCGGGTTCGAGCCTGGGCAGGGACGCTCAACATTCTGTGATTCTGGGCAAATCATATTGGGGCACATGCATCATTGCAAATTGCATTTGCAAGTGGTGCGATTCGCAAAAATCGGCCGTTTGCGAATGCAATTTGAATTTTTGGGATGCATGAAGGGTGAAGGTTAAGGACTCGCAAAACGGGATTCATGTAGAAATTGCATAAAGAAATGCGATTCCTACATATTCCTTATTTGCGATTAGCAAATTGCTAATCGCAAATAAGGAATAACTCCCCATGCATTCCTATAGGCCAAAAGGCCCATAGGAATGAATGGGGAGTATTCCTTATTTGCGATTAGCAATTTGCTATTCGCAAATAAGATAGCGATTTGAAGGGTGCCAGGGGTGTCCAAAGGACACCCTGTAGCACCCCTCAAATGACATTTTACACAGGTGTTGCACACACACATGTCCAAAGGACATGTGTGTTTGTAACATGCAACTCAGAAAAATGCATTTAAATGCATTTTTCTGAGTTTTCGAAATTTACCACGAGGTCTGAGCTCGCGGTAAATTGCGGCCAGAAATTGCGAATTTGCAAAAAAAAATTGGATGATGAATTGCATTTAAGGAATCTCAAATAGAGATTCCTTAAATGTAATTCCTCGCAAAATTGCGAGATCGCAATTAGCGATTTTTGCATTTGGGATGCTGAATGCAGGCCCGGACTGGCCGTTGCGGGTACCGGGCAATCCCCCGGTGCGCCGCAAGGGTGGGGGCCGGTGTTAGGCCCAGGGGGCCGTTTTTGATACAGGGCCGTTTTTGCAAAAGCGGCCCTTTTAACAAAATCCGCCGAAAACCGGCCCGACAAAGAGCTCGGTCGCACCCCCAAGGGGACGGCCGAGCACTTTGCCAGGGCCGGTTTTGGTTCTCAGTCCGGCCCTGGCTGAATCCCAAATGCAAAAATCGCACTCGCAAAGGGCCAGATTCTCAGAATCTGGCCCTTTGCGAGCCCAATTTTGTTTGATGAATCGGGCGGTTAATCTCTCCATGCAAAACAAAAATGAATGTGTCAGTCTGTAACGTGACTGTTGCTCATGTAAGACCTTCCGGTCTAGTTCGCGCTATATTAAAAAAAAACACCAGCTGTGAGAGCAAGCCAGCTCTGTGCACGCACGGCATTGCATCCAGTTGAGTTAATACGTTTTGACGTACATTTATATTTTGACTGCGAAAAAGTATTGCGTTGCAAGACATGCCACTTGTATCACCTCACGAGGAGGCGCCACTATCTCGTTTTAATTCGTGTGATTTTGAGGGAGAATAGAAGTGACATTTCAAATCCCGAATATTAGTGTGTACTCTGCTCAGCCTCGTCGAGCAGCGGAAGCGCTAAAGAAAGCGAGCCGGCGTGGATATCAGATGTTTTCTCTGAAGATTATACAGTGATTTTCTTTAATTATGCCTGACATTTCACCCATTCATAATATGATCTGCTTTAACAGCAGAAGTACAAAAAAATCCCTCCGCGCCGGCTCATTGTTCTCTGGGAGACAAGCTGTTTATAACGAAATGCTTTTTGTTATTTAAATCATTTTTTACTGAAGTGTTGTTTATTTCCTTATTTGTGTTTCTAAAAATACTGCAACAATTGCAAAGCTTCTTTGGAGCCCTCTATTCAATTTGCTGTAATTTGTATTAAAATCCACCGCTAAATGGGAACAGGTGTTGGCGTGTGTGTGCCCACGGCGCGGGGGTGACTCCTTCCCCGCACAGTGCAACCTAGTTATGTGAGGCCTGGCGCGCGGTGTGGGGGTGCTTGGCTTCTTGCGATGCAGTGACCTACTAAAATGACACTTGTCTCTTAGAGCTGTGCGACTCCAACGTGGGAAACATCTTCCACCCAGTAAAATGCTAATCAGAGCCAACAGAAACCCCCTGCTGATTTCTGTTTGTTTCCAGATCCATTTAGTAACTCTTCTGGGTTGAGCCATATTACAGCCTTATTCATTCCTCTTCATCTAGGTCAAACAAATAATGAGGGGGTAGAGCGGCTCAACTTAATGTCATGTCATTAAAGATACCTATTTCATGGAGCTATTAACGCAATGGTGTTGAGGCAGTGTGCTGGATGTTTCACCGCTGACACGGAGGAAGAATTTTTAGCACGGGGACACTCAGTTGGAGTAACCAGGCGCTCTATAAACTACTAATCTAATCTAAACTAGAATCACCCACACCAACTCCAAGTTTTCCCGTATTTAGCAACCTGTAGCGCTCTAGTGTTTCCCCGGGGTCTCGGATGAGCCCCGGAAGAAACCCCACACTTTGTATCACCTTCTGGCCAGGCGTGGCCAGAAGGCTATAAATAAATGGCTGGAAGTCGCACGGGACGTCCTGTCCGACCTGACGCTGTGCCTGCTGTGTCTCTTTATTGTCCCTATGTGTTTAGTGCTTATACGCTGTCCCATATAACCAGCGACCCCTGCTGCAGCCCCCCTACACTGGCGACGAGGGTGGGATCCTGGAAGCGTGCCCCTCAAAGAACGTGGAGGTCCTACCGGCGCCGTGTGCCTACCTGCCGAAGCCGTGTCTCCGTGCCCCCGCCAAGACAGCCGTCGCGGGAGCGAAGTCCCGCCGAAGAAGAAGGCTGGCCGAAGACCTGGTAAGCAGTGTGAGCAGAGCTGCGAGAGGGACCGGTTTAGCCGTGGGCAGAGGAGTGCGAGACCAGGAGCGATCCGGACGCGCAGGAGAAGGCCCGATCAGCGGAGCTCCAGTTCGCGCATGCGCGCAAGGACCGAGGCCTACCAGAGACACGTGAGCCGTGAGCAGAAGAGAGAAGGCACCCGATGAGACACACGCGGAGCAGGCACCAAATAAAGCAGCGCTAGACGCGCAGAGCAGCGTTTGACACGTGGTCGGCAGCACACGTGGGGTGGACGACAAACAAGCACCAGCAACGCCAGCTACATCCCTACAATAAAGCAGCAACAAGCATTGGTAAATACAAACACGGATGGTGTGATAACATGTAAATGGGACACATGAACACTCAAGGAACAGCTGCATGACCACCAGCAGCTCTGACTGGGAACAAGGAAACCCCGAAACAAGCATTGGCACCAACAAGAGTAACCCCAGAAAAACCTGCAAACAAGCATTGGCACCAACAACCGCACTAGCGCCACAACATGTCGAATCTACAAGGAGGCGGTGGCGGAGCACAACAACTAGCGAATCCCCCGGCTGCTGCGGCGGGAGGAGCGCAAAATATACAACTGCCACCCCCAGCACCCCCAGCACCAGTAGCAGGTGTACAAGGAGCTGGAGCACCGGTGCCGCAGTCAGCACACTCACAAATCCAAGCGTTACCACCGTTCCGTGAACTCATTGACCCAGGTACAGCTGCACTGAGATGGGCGGTATGGATCGGACGATTAAACAACTACTTTGTAGCCACCAGAGAAAAGGATAACAAAGTGAAGAGATCACTATTATTTCACTTTGGAGGAGGCGAGATATATAAACTTTTCACACATCTCCCAGACACAGGAGCCGCCACCGACTATGATGCCGCCATGCGGGCGCTAAATGCGCACTTCGATCCACAACTCAATCCACACTATGAACGTTTCAAGTTTCGCCAATCAAGACATCGGGAAGGTGAAACAATGGATGTATTTCATGCGCGACTAAGAAAGCTGATCAGCACATGCGCGGACGATGACCAAACAAAGGAAGTCACCGCGCAGCTAATTCAAGGATGCCGCAACAAAACCCTAAGAACCTTGATACTACGTCAACCCCGCATCACGCTAGAAGAAATATGAACGCTTGCCCGATCGCACGAGCTATCGGATGCCCGGGCCACCGCCATGGAAGCCGCAATCAACCCGAATGCTGACTCAGGGACAACGGTAAAGACGGAGCGAGTCGACGCAATGCGCAGCTCTGGCCGCAACACGCGAGGACGCTGGCAGACCAGAACGCCGCGGTGTTCCACATGTGGATACTGTGGGCGAGAAGAACACAACCTTGAGAGTTGCCCTACCAGAGGGAAGACATGTTCGAAATGCGGGATTCCAAACCATTTCTCTAGTGTCTGCAGAGGTGGATCTCGCGGAAGGGGCCAACCCGGAAGAAAGACACTATCTGGAGCAGTCAGGCATCTAACAATGGATGACCAGCGGTCAACAAGCTCAACAAAATCTCATCACCGCCAATATGAGCGACTAGACGATTCATCCACCGAGGAGGATGACAAATGCTATTTCATATCATTCACCAATGATCTAAAGAAGCAAAGAAGACCACAGCCCAAATGTCAGATACAAATAGAAAGATCACCAGTGGCAGGAGTGATCGACACTGGAGCCACCATAAATGTCATGGGCATACAGCATTATAAAGCCCTCAAACCAAGGTCACAGCTGAAACCTTCCGCAGTGCGCATCCTCACATATGGGAGCCAGAAGTCACTACCTGTGCGGGCCAAGATGACGGTGCAGGTGAAGTCTGAAGACCGAGAGCTGACCACAACATTTCATGTCATCGACAAAGAGGCTGACCTACTAGTCGGAAGCCACACGGCCGAAAACCTTAGCCTCATCGCTTTCGCCAACGTTGTGAAAACCCTGCAAGTCAAGGATATCTTGCAATGGTTCCCTTCCCTATTCAATGGCCTAGGGACGATCAAAAGGGCTCCTGTCAAACTCCACATAGACAAAGCCATCCAGCCAGTCGCTCTACGACACCGGAGGATCCCGTTTCACCTGCGGGCAGCCGTGGAGCAAGAACTGTCCACGTTAGAAAAACAAGGGGTGATCGAGAAAGTGACCGGCCCAACACCATGGGTATCCCCCATGGTGATAGCGGAAAAACCTCGACAACCTGGGAAGATACAGATATGCGTTGACATGCGCATGCCCAACAAAGCGAAAAAAAGGGAGAGGCACATAACGCCCACTGAGGACGATATATTAACTGACCTGAACGGAGCCCAATGGTTCTCAAAACTAGATCTAAACGCTGGATATCACCAACTGAGACAGGCTGAAGAAAGTAGATATATCACTACATTCTCAACGCACCTGGGCCTGAGAAGATACAAAAGACTCAACTTTGGAATCTCCTCAGCTGCCGAAATATTCCAAAACACCATCAAGGAAATATTGTCCGGTTTGCAAGGGGTGTTAAATGTCAGCGATGACATACTGATACATGCCAAAACCAGTGAAGAACATCACCGCCAACTGAGGGACACCCTCGAAAGACTAGCTGAGCATTGAGTCACTTTGCACAAGGACAAATGCAAATTCTTTCAGAAATCAATAGAGTTTTCTGATACGTATTTGATGCTAACGGAGTCAAAGTAGATCCCCGGAAGTCACAGGCCATTCAAGACGCGCCTGCGCCCACAACAGCCTCCGAAGTAAGAAGCTTCCTTGGGATGGCTCAATACTGCGCAAGGTTCATTCCAAATCTCGCCACCATCGCAGAACCTCTGCGCAACTTAACTTAGAAAGACAATCCCTGGAGGTGGACTCAAGAAGAGGAAGAAGCATTCAAGAAAGTGAAGGAGGCGCTCCTAGACGGAACAACGATGGCCTACTTTGACACTGCCAAGAACACCGAAATCCTCGTAGACGCCTGCCCTGTTGGGCTAGGAGCACTGTTGACACAGGAAGCAGAGCAAGGTATCTGGGTCCCACTTGCATTCGCCAGGAAGGCTCTCACACCAACGGAGGCGAGATATTCCCAGATAGAAAGGGAAGCACTGGCAGTGAAATGGGCGTGCAACCACTTCCATCTATACATCGCTGGATGCCCGTTTCGAATGGTAACGGACCATCAACCGTTGGTACCTTTATTCAAAGGCACAGCACCACATCCACCACCGAGGATCGAGAGCTGGGCGATCCAAATCCAACTATATCAAATGGACCTAGTTTACAGGCCCGGAGCCAAGAATCCAGCGGACTTCCTATCTCGTCACCCTCCAGCCAGAGGTGAAACTGAAGAAGAGCAAGACGCACAATCGGAAGAGTTTGTGAACATGATTGCTAAATGGGCATGCCCACAAGCACTGTCGGCAGCCATGATAACAGATCAATATGCCAACGATGCAGTCATTCAGCGCGTCACCCAAGCCATACAAACAGGATCATGGGAAGGATTTCTCCATGGCACGCAGAACTGGAGCGAGCCGGACCAGTTGTGATTGGAAACATTTTGGAGAGTACACCATGAGCTTAGCATCACCGAGAACGGGCTTGTCCTGAGAGGATCTTGAGTGGTTATTTCCGTAACGCTCCAAGAACACGCAACAACACTCGCCCATGCCGGGCACCAAGGCACTCGTAGGATGAAAGCCCGAATGCGGGAGAAGGTATGGTTTCCTGAGCTGGAGCAGCTGGTAGACACCACAGTGCAGAACTGCAGAGCATGCCAACTGACAAGCACGCAGGAAGCCCCTGCCCCTGTGGTCACAGAAGATCTGGCGCCGGCACCATAGTCGTGGATCAGTCTGGACTTCGGCAGTTTCCCTGACGGAAGGGCCACTGGAGTCATAATTGACAGCTTCACCAAGTATCCAGTTGTGGAGGTGGTAGAGTCAACGAGCTTCGCAAACATTCAACCGGTGCTCAACAAGACGTTTGCCATGTTCGGGATACCACTGGTGATCAAAACAGACAATGGACCACCTTTTCAAGGGAGTGAATTCAACGAATTCCTAAAGGGACTTGGAGTGAAACACCATCGCATCTCACCTCAATGGCCTCAGGCCAATGGAGAGGCAGAACGGTTCATGAGGACGATCAACAAAATTCTGCGGATAGCCATAGTAGAGGGAGTGGATCCCGAAGAAGTTCTCCAACACTTCCTTCGGGAGTATCAGAGCACTCCACATAGCACCACCAACAAGTCACCGTGGTCGCTCATGCTAGCGGGACAGAGACGAGATCTACTTCCTGTGGCAGAAAATTGGAGACCGGAGCCCTACTCTCCTGAGGCCACACAAGAGCGAAGGCGGAGGACCAATGAGAAGGCGAGTCGGAAGCGGAGAGCACGTGACAGGGAACTAAAGCCTGGAGACTTAGTGCTCATCAGGACCCGACGGCCTGGTGGGAAATTTCGAACTCCGTACGAAACTGAGCCGTGGGTGATCAAGGCGACCCGAGGCACCGCAGTGACGGTGTTACGTAATGGAGAAGAAGTTACCCGCAACATATCGTGGTTCAAGAAAATACCATCGGACTCCTGTCAGCCGGAGCTGATAGAAGATGGGCCGACTGACGACACGGAGGGAGATGGCGCTGAGCAAGTTTATCCAGAGCCAGCATCTGATCGACCCGAAGGTGATGAGCAATCACCGGACATGCCAGCGCCAAGACAGACGCCCACCAGAGGAAGACAGTGATACGATCTCCGGCCCAATCCAAGGCCCAGCCGGAAGCTGGCCGATTTTGCCTGTTGAACTAATGCGATTACCAGAGACTGTCAAAAGACCAACTTGGGAAGGGATGTAGCGCTCTAGTATTTCCCCGGGGTCTCGGATGAGCCCCGGAAGAAACCCCACACTTTGTATCACCTTCTGGCCAGGAGTGGCCAGAAGGCTATAAATAAATGGCTGGAAGTCGCACGGGACGTCCTGTCTGACCTGACGCTGTGCCTGCTCTGTCTCTTTATTGTCCCTATGTGTTTAGTGCTTATACGCTGTCCCATATAACCAGCGACCCCTGCTGCGGCCCCCCTACACAACCCTTAATCAAGTACTTCACTTGCCTGGAATATACATGTTTTACCCCTCCCTGTACATTGGTGTAACACAGGCCCCCCATCCCCTGCGGTGCGGGGGTCCCCCGTTTCCAGGGGCCCCCTCAGCACCGTACTCTGCCCAGAGAACTCCTTAATGGGTCCGGAGGGGCCCCCTCAGCACCGTACTCTGCCCAGAGAGCTCCTTATTGGGTCCAGAGGGGGCCCCTCCACGAACCCTGCAGGAAGGCACCCTCAAGTTTTGTTACGCCAGTGCCCCCTAAACTCAAGGCGCTACAACTTTTTGAATGCTATAGTTGGTGGAGATGCGCTGCCTGTGCCTCCAGACGGGACCTTCTCCCTGCTACCCCCTGCTACCCCCTGGTGTTCTCCTTTTACCCTAGCCGAAGCAGCTGCAAACCGTGCAGGTAAGGTGGGTGGGGCTGGGGGATTTCGACATACAATGGAAAATTAAATAATTAATTTTCCCTAGCCATCGTCTGTTGTTGAATTTTACCCCCCACCTGGTCCCACTGCCCCACGCTCTTACCTGCACGGGCCACAGCTGACCCCAAGCACACACTCTGCAGGCTCTTCCCACTCCAGGCAAGCACGAGTTCCCCTAGACATGGACAACCGCAACCTGGCCTGCATTACCTTTGTTATGTTTTTGTTTGATTTGGACGATTTCATTTCAATGGCAATTCTATGACGCATTGTTGATAGGGTCGGATTGGGATCACAATTTGGCCCAGGCACTGACGAAAAAAGTGGCCCACATTTGCGGGGCATGGCTCACATTCACGGGGCGTGGCCCACATTCGCGGGCCATGGCCCATATTCGCACGCGTGCCCTTTCATGAAACACACAAGGATTGTAAATGGGAAGATATTGTTCTTGGGAATGACACAGGGCCAAGGTGACAATGTTCTACAAGCTGAGCAACTGAAAAACAGCGATGCCCCTTTCTATTACAAAATTATTCCCCAGCCTTCCAGCGCAGGAGCACCTGAAAAACAGCGAGGCCCCTTTCTCCTAAAAAATGATTCCTCAGCTCTCCAGGGCAGGAGTACCTGAAAAACAGCGAGGCCCCTTTCTCCTAAAAAAATTTCCCCAGCCCTCCAGCGCAGAAGCACCTGAAAAGTAGCGAGGCCCCTTTCTCCCAAAAAATTATTCCCTAGCCCTCCAGCGCAGGAGCACCTGAAAACAGCAAGGCCCCAGCTATTTGTAAATTACTCAGCCCTCCCCAGCCCTTCACTACCTCGGGCAATGGCATGTCAGGAGAGTGAATAAGGCAACAACACAGCTGCTGGGCCATCCATGGGGGTGGGGGGAGGCTAAGGTGAAGATGGTGCCAGTTCTCAACATTACCTGGCCCCCAAAGCCAGACCCATCCTGCCTCGCCCACTATGCCCTGAATGAGAAGGGTTGTGGGCGAGATGTTAATGCAAACACTATTTCTGGGCTGCGTGGGCCCCAGGGGGGCCGAGGTGAAAATGGCTCAATGGCCTGAGCAACACTTGGCCCACTGGGAGGCTGATTTTGGCACAGAATCACCCCTCCACGGCCCATCATCAGTGTGATTGCTTGGCAGGGGGTGAAGAAGAGGCCACAGCTGATCATCGCTGAATAGCCGCACAGCAAGGCTGCTTTCCTCTCCCTGTCCAGTGCTCTCTGTGGACTGGGAAAGGGGGGGGAAAAGGCCCACAGACGGCACTGAGACACGGGCCCTTCGGCCAATGCCCAAGTGCCCGCATTACCAATCCGTCCTGATTGTTGATATACTTTGTTACCTGACGCTTCACTGCTGTATCATCCATTGGCCACGTTGTTGGGCATCCATTGACATGTTATAAGACTCATTCTGCTTTGTAAGTAGCTCTATATTGAGATTGCAGCCACTTGATTAATATGGAGCTAATGTTTTTGACTACTATTTGCCATATGGAAACTTCTTTTTTGTTTTTTCCTTTTCAATAAAAAGATTTTGAGTAAAATAAGATACCTATTTCTTTCGATTAATGTTTAGCATTCTGCACGGGAATAAATAGATATTAGCACGCAAACCTTTTCCAGAAATGACTGATCTGTCCTATCCGGGAATTATCGGTTACATCGTTGTGTTCACACCGAAATACCTTTACAAAGCGGACATTACAACGCAAGTCATTACAATGACTTGCGCTGGATGGCACTCTAATCTAAGTAATAGTATGATTTACTATTCCAACACCTTCCCTACTGTAACGTAGGCTGGAGATGGAATAGTAAATCATATATTCCTAAGTCCAGTGCAAGTTGTTGTAACGGCTTGCGTTGTAATGCCTGCATTGTAAAGGTATTGTGGTGTGAACAACGCGATGTAACATCATATATTCGACCAAAATGTATATGCGGTAGTCCATGTTGGGGAGACCAGAACTCTTCTCTTCCACCATTGCTATCACCAAAGCGGATATTACCCGGCCAAAAAACTGTTCCAAACCAGGAATATGCGGCTTAGAGAGAAAGGGGAAGTTGCTCAAACCTCAATAAGGTAGTATGGGTCTCTGCACTCCACCCCCAATATGGAGCCCTATCTGTCATGGGTGGACGCCACCTGGGACAGAGTCCTTTTAACTAGATTTTGATTTGGCATTATAATGTGGCAGTTGAGCTTTTTCTTTGGGCCAGTTTGACCCCAATAATGTTTTAATTTGTCCCTGCCTCAGAGTTTGCTCCATTTTACTTTCTTTTTCAAGTTTTACTTGTTATACTACAAAAGGTTTTTAATTTCTTTGATCCGAGCTTGCAGCATTAAAAGATGTGCTGTGGCCTTCTTGTATTTGCAAGTACTTAAACTCCCCTACACTTTGTTCTTGCATTTGTTCTTTTTTAAAGGTTGCTATCGCCAAGAGAAAACAAATGTTTTGATAGCCTGATCTCGTTAGTTGCCTTGCCTATGCGATCATTGCGGGCATTGATCCCCATGGCAAGACTCCCATAGTTTGCTCGCTGGAGACACTGATTGCCTCTTAAAAAAAGATATTTTATCTGTTGCTTTTAGACTTGTTTTATTGAGAAGACCATGACATATATTTTTAATTATGTTTTCTATGGTTGAATTGTGCTTTTATTGGCTGAATCGCACCACCAAAAAAAAGTATTATCTGAACCGATCTGTATGTGCAGTTTCTCTGCACCAGGACAACAATGCAACACAGCCCTTCATGTGCCACTTCATTTTGATGACTGTTCCCATTAAAGCGGGAAAAAAGGATGGTTTGCCTAAGACTGGGTCCTGTCTGTAGTGGCACAGTGATCAAAAAAAATGGTGAACTGGAATACTGCCCAGAGTAATTACCAGAGGTTGAGATTAAATCAAGTACCCAGTCATAACCTTTTGTATTTCTTGCTTCATTTAGGTCACACTGGCTAGCCGGTGGTACTACTGAATATTGAGCCCAAGTATGTCAACATACAAGAATATTGTGGACAGAATGTTGAGGGTAAAAAATTTGAAAGGTAAGTGCTTATAAGGACGCATAGATTTACTATTCCTAAATCCACAGCTACATAACTTGAAGATATATATACCACCAAGGTACATATTTGAGGAGTTAGGTATGGAAAACTTATACTTGCTTATCTTTCGGTATTTTGGATTTGATATTTGCATGCCTCGATATTCTGAATTCAATATTCAGAATGCACACCATCTTCTCTGCGAATATAGGATGTTACAACGCATGCAAATACATTGCATGCTATTACAACGCGGTTGTTACAACAACCGTGTAGTTAGTATACAATACCTCTACATCGCAAGTCATTACAACAACTTGCTGTAGGGGGCGTGCTGGACTTAGGAATAGTATTATTTACTATTCCTACTCCAGTTTGCGCAACAGCAGGGAAGGTGTTGGATTTTATATCCAATACCTTTTGCGCTCCCTACATTAAGTTGTTGTAATGACTTGCGATGTAAAGGTATTGCATACTAACAATGCAGTTGTTGTAACAACTGAGTTGTAATAGCACTGCGTGTGGAAACAGCATTGTGAACGCTGTTTCCCTTTCTCTGCTTCTGTCAATATTAGCACAATTGGTCACAGGTTTCTTTTTAACCCATGTAGCCTCTCTGACGGACTAACACATCCACACCCAATAAGAGATCAATTTTTGTTATCTTAGTTCAGAGGTTCTGAATGTGTAGCTTGTGAGCAATATGTTGCTCTGAGTATACTAAAATGTTGCTCGCCTGTTCAAATCTTTTCTGTCAGCGCTGAAAAGGCCCTTTTTTATTTGAAAGGGAATGCCTCTGCTAGGGGACACACCCACAGGCAGAAGTACAGCTATTGATTGATTGGTGATAGAAGCCAGTGGCTTGAGCCAGACGGAGTCTCCAAAGTCCTTTCAAAAGGCCAACTTCCAATACACCTTTGTCAGGGGATGCAGTTATCGATGGTGCAGCAGGTGGAGTGGCACAAGTACCTAGGAAAGGTGACGGGCCAACTTCACCCCAATTAAGTTTGGGATGCAGTTACCAATGGTGAAGCAGGTGCAGTGGTACAAGGAACTAGGGCTGGTGACCGGCCAACTTCACCCCAATTAAGGGGCCCATTAGGATGTCGGGCGGATCGCCACCGCCATCCAGGCGGTGGCGATCCGCCCGACATCCGACCCCGGCTGCCATCTATTTCCCCCCCGCCATATTACAATGGCGGGGGGACTGCGGCGGACGGAAACACCGTCCGCCGCTTTTCCGCCACGGTCGCCTTGCGGCCAGGGCAGAAAAGGGTTCATATGGCAGGCGGTGTCTTCCAAACACCGCCAGCCATATCAGGATGGCCTCATGCAGATGCCTTTCCGTGGCATTGCCGCCACGGAAAGGCATGCAGTCTTTACCCCCATGTTGAATGCGAGAGGGGGGTGCAGATGGGGGGTACCTGTGGTACCCCCCTGCATTTGCATACACAAAGCGGCAGGCACCGCGCGGTGCCTGCCGCTTTGTGTATGCAAAGGCATGCCTGCATTTTTAGGTCTCGTCCTATTCCATTCCGCAAGGAATGAATAGGACAAGACTATTGGGGCGAAACTAAGAGCTAAACTAAGCTCTCAAAAATGCGGATTTCCAGAAGTGCATGTGTACCGTGCACGCGCTTCTATCCGCCTGCCTGCCTGCCTCGCATCACCACATCAAAGCCAGCCATCTGTTGCTTCCCCAGCGTGGTGCCGCCAGCAGCTTCACTTCAAAGGGATCCGCTCCACCCCCTGCTGCATCAAAGGCTTTCATTTCGCGGCCGCGTTTATTTACTTTCATTTCGCCGCCGCGTTTTTTCTGCACCTGTTAGGCTCGTTTTTTGTGCCTTTCTGCCCCTATTAGACTCGGTTTTTCCCGTTTTTCTGCCCTTCTGCCCTCTGTTAGACTCGCTTTTTTGTGCATTTTTTCTATTCCATTCACTCCACTTACCATCGCATTCTCATTCATATGCACTCTCAGTGAAATGCTCCTCTCACAAACACACACGCACACGCTACCTTCACTCTTGCAAATCCTCCTTTCCCTCCTTGCAAACCCCAATTACTTGCTCTTGTCATACACTCAACCCCCTGACACTGTGCTTCTAGTACTTATATCCCTCACGTTCTTACCTCCTGTTTCTTGCAAGCATTTTCATTATTTTCCTTACACTGATGCACACAATGGGAGCATTTTATGTTTTCTCCCTATCACTACTGCAAATGTTGAATGATCAATTTTTTAAAGGTAAACTGGTAAAAAATAAGCTGTGTTCCACAATTAGGAAACATCCCTTTAGGGGTCCTGCTGAGGTCAGAAGAGCTAAAACACCATGTTTTGTGTGTATTAACACTTCTTTTATTTGTTTTTTATTTTATTTCATTTATACATTTTCTACTTTGGTATGTTAGTTTGCCAAATTCACATTTTTAAGACCTTATGTACACAAAGAAAAACATTCATATTTACATGGCTAAAAACAATTACAATATACAATTCAAAAAAAGTGAACCATTCAAACCTCCATTCATTCGTCAGACGTACCACCACAAACAACAACAATAATATGCTTTTTAATGAATACTGGAATAAAATTCTTCACAGTTAAGCCATCTCCAATTAATATTCTCAAAGGAAATTAGTTTTTCAATTCTTGGAACCCTTTTTGTTTTTTTGGTTTATTGAAAGGTCTACGCGTTTCAAACTCGTGTTATTTTAGAGTTATCATCAGGACCGTTGTCTGCGAAAAAAGAAAGAAAGAAAACTTTCTTTTAGGTATAGTATTCTTATTATTGAGTGCTGCCTACTCCAAGATTAACAACAGAGTGCCGTCGATCAAATTCAGCCTGGACCACTCAAAAGAGAAAATGCCATTTTTGGACGTGGAGGTTTACCCCTCAGAAGGAGGATTAGTAACAACACTTTACAAGAAGCCGACGGACAGAAACAAGTCACTCCATTTCACTTTTTTTGAATTGTATATTGTAATTGTTTTTGTCCATGTAAATATGAATGTTTTTCTTTGTGTACATAAGGTCTTAAAAATGTGAATTTGGCAAACTAAGATACCAAAGTAGAAAATTTATAAATGAAATAAAATAAAAAACAAATAAAAGAAGTGTTAATACACACAAAACATGGTGTTTTAGGTCATATGTTTTGAAAAAATTGTTTAGGTTAAGCAAATAGCGGCACATGCATTCTTTTGTTCATTATAGCTTGTGGCAAGCTGTGCCGTTGGGAGCCCAGACCCAGTGGTGAATCTTTAGAGGTCAGAAGAGAGCATCCTAACTTAACGCATTGATGAGTTCAAGAAGAAACATGGGTATTTAGTTGTGAAAATGGAGCAAATGAAGGTGTGTGCCTTTCACAATTTGCTCCAGTTGGTGCTGTGTTGTGTTGTGTTGCCTGTCATGAGGTAGCAGTGCATCACGGTGGCACCAGGCGTGTATGAGTGTGACAATATTCATGCTGATCCACCACCAGGCCACCAAGTACTTTCATAAAACGTCCCCCGAGTGTTGAGTGTTGGTAGAAATCCCTCGCGGCACTTGGTATGCCTTTGCTGTACATCACTGTAGAGGTATGTTGAGCGCTTCATAGTTGTCTCAGCGATTTAAGGCGCTATGTATAAATGTCAAATTAATAGTGTACATCACCACGGTGCCAGCCAGCCTGGTGATAAAGTAAATTACTGCTGATCATGTTGATGCAACATATTACTGTCTGAGTTGTCATATTACTGCACTACATGGCATTTTGTGTGCTGCTGCCATACATCATCATGTCACCAGACACAGCGTCAACCATGACTTCAGCAGCGTGCTCGTCTATTGCTTCTGTCGTACCCCCCCTGTGGCGCTTGACCTGCTGCCGTAGTACAACGCGGGCACCAAGGACATGTGGCATTTCATCATTCTGCAACCTCGGTTGCTGTCATGTTACATAGCCTTAGAGTTAGACATGGATTTACAGCTCCTCGCGATGGTTTGTGTGTACCTTCTCAAGAATTGGGCATGCTGGTCAGGCCCCTTGCTGCTTTAAATCGGGGAAGGTGTTTAGAGGGAAAAGGTCATACATCTAATTCGCATCTTCATACCTGGCTGCCAGGGTGTGCTGAACCAGAAAAAAAGGACAAATCAAGCGTAAAATGCAGAGCTAGGTTTACAAGCAGGCATCTGACTTAGAAATGCTGCCTGCGGGGGAGGCCATTCAAAGAAAGCACTACTGTTGCCAAGTTAAGCGCCTCTGGGTGTGGACTGCAGCTGCTGACAAGCCAAAACTGGTGGTTGCACTTGAACTCGTCTCGCAGAAGCCTCGGGCCGTGAGAACAAAGAAGCTTAGTGGATAAAATACGTGTTTACTTAATTCGCTTCCGGGGTCAAGCTCTACTCGTGAGGGAGAGACATTTGCGCTAGCTCCAACACGGGGCAGCAGTGAGGTGATGCCAGGCAGTCCGCTGGTACTACCCGACGGTGGGCAAGTTAAGGAGCCGGGTAGCAGGCTCTAGTGGTATCTCTACTGCAAATGTATAATTGTTCAATCTACTTGGACACTCTGTATTGAGAAGGGTAAGTGTCACAGGTGAATATAAAACTCTAGTTTTCTCCACTGAGGAAGCTCAGACTTGCTCAGTGTGTTACATGCATGTGAATAATGCCCTGGAGTGCTTTTATCGCTTTGAGCCCTACTTTTCCTTGCAAAGGCCCATACATATAAGTGTAGGGCGGTGACGTGGTGCAAAGTGATGGGGTCCTCCTGCAGACAGTGACAAGGGCTCCCCACTTTCTCCCATATCTCACGAATATTCTTGCAAGCTACAGCAACCAAATGCCCAAAAAAAGACTCAAACGTTCAGGTACAGCCTCTACTTCTCAGTCAGAGCCTCACGCCCATGGCCACAATCTGAAATACCAAGCCAGGACTATCACATGCTCAGACACAACCTGCGTTCATCAAGATATGCCTCAAATCTCCAAGTACAGCCACCATATCTCAGACCTAACCTCAAATGCAAGTTTATTTCAAGTTTAAATATTAATTTTGAAATAACCTCAAATGCCACAGCACATCTAATATGTGCCCAGATTAAAATGCTGAAAGAGAAACTTGATATGCCTACAGAAAGTCATCATGTGCGGCGCTCAGGTGTAAGCTCATCTATCTAGTAGATCTCTGATCTGAAGGAAGGTGGCACATACATTTTGGAAAAAAAAACAGCAGGCCACATCATGCTGCATACCAGGGGTATCCGGCTTGCATGTAAAACGTTAAGTGCAGAGGTATTTACTTTGCCCAGGAAATAATTGTTTGACCTCAGTTTTTAAAATCTTTCCTGGTGGGAAAACTAATTATTTATTAAATGCACAGCATTTTAGCCATTTAATTTGTAAATTGTTTTATAAGATGTCCCATTTGGCTTCATTTCTTTCAAAATTTTACTACGAAGTAAATTACTCCTCAAGCACTTCTGGTGCTCTACTAGTGTAATTCCAATAGAAGTCTATGCCCCACTACTTTGAAATTTCTCCTTCAGCCAATGGTCAGAAGATGGGAAAGGAAGAGTCTGCCAAGAGTAACCTGAAGGTAACATCATGCAAGGCAGGCATCTGTTGCGGTCACCTCACGCGCCTGGTGTTAGTGCGCTTTCTCCCATGTATTACCACCACTTCCACCAGCAATTCCCAGAATCGCTAGCGTCCTAGCCCCAAGTATTCTTTTTTTTCGAACCCTGAAATTAAGCAGACAGACGGTGGTCAGGGAAAGGGCATACTAGGGTAGTATATGCACAAGGTAATCACTCTACAGGAGTGAAATTTCAGCTGCTGCTTGCCATTGGCTGACAACTCCATCACTGCTCCTTATTGGCCGGATCTCCCGAAACATCCCTTCCATTTTTAATCCAGGAGCACCGGCCAATTCGTTTTCTTATACTGTACGTTTTAGCTGGACTATTTTTTTTCTTACAATCGCCTCATTCTGCGCTCTACCTTTAATGGAGGCGGTGGCACTTTCTTTAGATGCAGCTTGTCTAAAGAAAGGTGCGCGGCTGCTATTAAAGTGAAAGCGCAGAGTGGGGAGCTTATACAAAAAAAGCTTTTGTTTATCATGTTGAAAAACAAATGTATTTTTTTGTAAAAAGTGGTCCATGCCACACTTTCACTTTATTGATGGGCAGTTCTCTTTTTTTTAAACAAGACCAGTGTAAAGTAAGGTGTGCGGCCGCCAATAAAGTGAAAGAGCGGCATGCAGAGCTTATACAAAACAAGCATTTGCAATTTAATAGGTCTCATATTATTAAAAGTTTGAGATATTGGCGTTGTAAATATTAATGCAACATCAATAGCTCAAACTTTCTGTAATGCGAGACCTATTGCATTGCAAATGCTTGTGTGCCTTTTTGCCCCGGTTAGGCTCGTTTTATTTCCCCTTGCAACCCCAGCATCACTCAGCGCAACCCCAGCATCACTCAGCGCAACCCTAGCATCACTCAGCGCAACCCCAGCATCACTCAGTACAACCCCTGCATCACTCAGCGCAACCCTGGCATCACTCAGTGCAACCCCTGCATCACTCAGCGCAACCCCAGCATCACTCAGCGCAACCCCAGCATCACTCAGCGCAACCCCAGCATCACTCAGTGCAACCCCTGCATCACTCAGCGCAACCCTGGCATCACTCAGCGCAACCCCTGCATCACTCAGGGCAACCCCTGCATCACTCAGCGCAGCCCCTGCATCACTCAGCACAACCCCTGCATCACTCGGCACAACCCCTGCATCACTCGGCGCAACCCCAGCATTAATCAGCACCACACATTATCAATCAGCACCACCACATTATCACTCAGCACCACCACAGCACCACTCAGCACCACCAAAGCACCACTCAGCATCGCCACATCATCACTCAGCGCTTCCCAAGCATCACTCAGCACCACCACATTATCAATCAGCACCACCACATCATCAATCATCACCACCACAGCACCACTCAGCACCACCACAGCACCACTCTGTACCACCACAGCACCACTCCGCACCACCAAGCATCTCTCATCACCACCACAGCGCCACTCAGCACCACCACATTATCACTCTGCAACACCACAGCACCACTCAGCACAAGCCCAGCACCACTCAACACCACCCAGAACCACCACAACACCACCGCAGCATCACTCAGGACCACTAAAGCACCACTCCATATCCCCACAGCTTCACTCAAAACCACCACAGCACCACTCAGCACCAGCACAGCACCACCACAGCATCACTCAGGACCACCACAGCACCACCCACAACCACCACAAATTCAATCAACACCACCCAGCACCACCACAGCACCACTCACCACCACCACATTATCACTCAGAACCACCACAGTATCACACAGCACCACTAAGTACCACACAGCATCAGTCAGCACCACCACAGCACAACTCAGAACCACCACAAAACTACTCAGCACCACCACAGCAACACTCAGCACTCCACCCTCCAACTCCACCCTACAAATCCACCCTCCAAATCCACCCTCCAACGCCAACTACACCCTCCACCCTCCAAATCAACCATCAAACAACAGACTCAAAAAACAAAACCACAATCAAACTCCACCCTCAAAATACAAGTCCACCAAGTTATTTGCAAAAATTTTACCAATTACCATTATACATTAAAATAACGTTTTTAAAAAAAAAACTTTATTGTGCAAAAAATAGCATTACAAGTATGGGCCTACAACCACAGGGGCCGGCCGCTAGGACATGTGAGGCAATTTATGTAATTCACAAAAAAGCGACCGCTCTTCTGTGGTCCAATTTAACACAGGATACCTTTTCGGCAACACAGGATGTAGGCAGGATATAGACATTTTTAATTTTTTAAAATAAAATAAGGAAGAAAACAAAGGAAAGAGACTCAAGGCGAGAGACGTTATAGACAATGTCAAGCTCCGATGGGGGGGACCCACAGTACAAAATAACGAATCAGGAGGGCATGAAAGATAATCGGGAAGGGGGAGGCAGTGGGGAAGTCAAATAATAGAAGAAAAGGAATAAATCGTTCCAGGAACCTCCGGATCAGGGGGAGAGTGGAATGTCCAAAGTGTCTTCGAGGGGAGGTGTGCAAATGTTCCCTCGGTAGGCGTTCCACTGACCCCAGATTTTGCTCCACGCCCTAGGCTTGCCCCTAGCCAGATATACCGTCTTCTCTCTAAACATACACCAGTCCATATTCTCCTTCCATGCCGACGCGGTGGGAGGCCGTGGGGAACCCCATAACTGCGCAATATCTCTTTTCGCAATCATGTTCCCCAGTACCGCCCACCGGGCCTGGGCAATGTTATAATCATTCGGCTCCCACACATTCAACAGACATCTATGAGCCTCAGGCAGCAGAGCAACCCAGGTAACACACTCCATGACCGCATGTACCCGCTGCCAATACGCCGCCACCTCCCGGCACTCCCAGAGGATGTGGAGAAAGGTAGCGCTCATACCACATCTTCGCTTACACAACCCATCCAGGGAAAAACCCATCGCGACCAAACGAGGACCCGTAACATATACACGGTGGAGAATCTTGAGCTGGACGAGACGGAGACGGGCCGGAATGGCGACTTCTTTTGGGGAGGATAAGGCAGCCTGCCAGTCCTCGTCGTCCAACTCCAACCCGTCTCCGGACCAGTCCTCTCTGAGACGCACAAGAAGGTCTGCCCGATTGTTGATTAGTTTCTTATAGATCAAGGAGATTGTACTATTGGGCAGATGACCATCTAGTATACGGTCCTCGAGTGGGGATGACTCAGGAACCGAATCACCCGCTGTGAAGACAGACAGCAAAGCGTGGCAAACCTGTACATACCTGAAGAACTCTCGTTCCCCCAACTCGTACTCACTTTGAAGCATCGCAAAGGTCTTCACCACTCCCTTCACCCAAAGATTACCCACTCTGCTGATACCAATCATGTCCCAGTTCTCAAAACCTTTCGTTGTCCAGAGGCATCCCAATTGTTCCGATGCATACATTGGGGTCGCTTGCGTCAATCGATCATTCCATCCCATAGCCGCATTTGCATCTTTCCACACACGCACCGCAACCTTAGTGGGTCCCGTGAGGTTCCTCCCCGCGGTCCGAGAGTAGAGTGCTCTATTGAAGTTACCGCCGGGCAACTGATGTTTGTCCATCTCGAATGCAGGAGCCGGACCGGGTTCATATGTAGCATGGTTGATGGCGGACAACTGAGAGGCCCAGTAATACCTCCTGATGTCCGGGAGCGCGATGCCCCCGTCATACCAGGGGAGAGTGAGTTTTGCAAGAGCGATACGAGCACGACCGTCCCACACGAGCCTCCTCTGCAAACCTTCCACTTCCTGAAAGTACGCCGCCAGAATAGCGTCAAAAGAATTTTGAAGCGCATAGAGAAAGCGAGGCAGGGACATCATTTTAAAGAGTGCCGCTCGACCAAGTGGGGGCAACGGCAGTTTACGCCACCGAGCCACGTCCACCTTCAGTCGTCGGAGAGGAGGGAGGAGATTGTGCTCGTAGCGGGCAACCGGGTCCAACGATATATAGACTCCCAAGTACTTGAAGCCTGATTGCGAGATTTGAATGGGAAACCTACTCGGCAAGGGGGGAAGGCCGCCCGAGATGACATACACACACGATTTGGACCAATTGATAATCAGGCCGGAGTTCTTGCCAAAAGAAGTGAGAACATCAAACAGGACGTTAAGGGATTTACGAGGGGAGGTAAGGTATAAAAGGATATCGTCGGCGTACAACGAAACACGATCTTCAAAATCGGGGGACCACTGGATGCCCTTTATTGACGGCTCCCAACGGAGCTAGGCTGCGAGCGGTTCGAGAGCAAGAGCAAAGAACAAGGGGGACAGCGGGCATCCCTGCCGCGTACCCCTCCCGAGAGCAAAGGACCGGGACACTCTGCCATTGACGACGACCTGAGCCAACGGATCCGAATACAAAAGTCTAACCCAACTAATAAAGTCCGCACCGAAACCAAACTTCGCCAGATTGGCCCAAAGATACGGCCATTCAATCGTATCAAAGGCCATCGTGGCGTCCAAGGAAGCCAAGATGGCCGGTTCCGATAGAGACTCCGCCCTAGCGAGAACACCGTGTAGGCGCCGCAAGTTGAGAGCGATGTTTCGGTGCGGAATGAAACCGGATTGATCCGGGTGAATCAGGTCACAAATTACAGTGAGTAAACGATTGGCAAGGACCTTGGCAGGGATCTTAGGCTCGGCATTCAGTAGGGAAATAGGCCGATACGACGCACAGCGATCACGAGGCTTGTCCTCCTTAGGGATCACAACTATAGTAGCCAAACGCTAATCACAAGGGAGGGCACCGAGCTCACGTGACTCCCTGAACATTGCGCGAAGGTAGGGCGCAACTTTGTCCGGGCGCAGTTTATACAGTTCGACAGGGAGGCCATTAGGGCCCATGGCCTTACCAGAATGGAGGGAACGGATCGCGGTAGCAATCTCATCAACCGACAACGGGGTCTCCATGCGCTCTCGGTCCTCCTCAGACAGACAAGGCAAAGCAATGTCCCTCAGCAGTAAACGAGAGTCATCTTCATCTCTGTCGGACACCGGGGAGTAAACCACACGAAAATGGTCGGGGAAGCATTCCACAATCTCGCCAGGGTCAGTCACGCACACACCATCCGAAGTCTATATCACGGGAACCACATGATTCGCTCTTTCCTTTCTATCAAGCCATGCGGTCACTTTGCCCGCCTTATCACCAACATCGTACAATCTACCCTGCTGTTCCCTGAACATTGTCTTGGCGGCATCCGTAACCTTGGATTTATAATAAAATTGCTTCAAACTAAGGGCGTGGAGTCTCTCCCGGGTAATGCCTAATTCCAGGTCGGCCTCCAGCTCAAGTATTTCTGCCTCCAGACTCTCAACCTCCATATTCCGGGCCCTCCTGGTCTCAGCTATTAAGGATAGGACCTGGCCACAAATGACAGTTTTGAAGGCCTCCCACAGGGACACAGAGGACGAGACAGACCCCTCATTTTCAAGGAAGTAAGAATCTAGGGACTTTATCAGGCTACTACGGGTCTTGGGGTTACGCAAATACCATGGGTTGATAGGGGCAATCCGCCCCGCGGCGTGTGTCCCCATTTCAAAAGTAAGCCACAAAGGAGAATGATCAGAAATGCCTCGGGCCAAATGTCTGATCTCCCTGACATAGGAAGACTGGACCGCGGGCATAAGGACATAATCAAGCCTGGATAGACTCCCGTGGGCCCCGGAATGAAAGGTGTACTGACATTGCGTCGGGTGCATTAACCTCCAGCAGTCCACCAGGCCAAAAGTGTCTATGAACCCACCGAGCCAAGATTGGGAAGTGGGAAGCGTCCTGGGAGGGTGGCGATCCAACCTGCCTGAAAGCACAGAATTAAAATCCCCACCCATAAGAAGGAGACTGTCAGGGAGGTCCAGCATCATCCGGCCAACATCAGAGAAAATAGAGGTCTGGAGACCCGGGGGAATGTATACTGTAACCAAGGAAAGAGTTTTACCCTCCCACCTACCGGTGATAGCGACGTAGCGCCCTCTGTCATCAAGGAGAACATTATCTATCTCGATGGGGAGAGAAGACCGGATCAAGATACCATCCCCTCTAGAACCAGTAGTAAACCCCGAGTGAGCAACCAGTCGGTAACCCCACCTGTTTAAAGCATGACACACATTTCCCACCAAATGCGTTTCCTGCAAGAGTACCACATCAGGAGACAAACAACGCAAATATTGCAACACAACACTCCGTTTGATACGATCCCCCAATCCATTGACTTTCCATGATACCAACCTCAACCCACTACCCCCCATCCCCACAAGTAAAGCATAGGTCACCCCACAAAGAGCCGGACACCTGAAGCAAGGAAAAGACCAATTTGTCGCCTTGAAAGGAAAAAACACACGCCCAAACACCCCATCCCACCCCCCAACCAACACCCGTTACAACTCCCCCCTCCCTGCACCCCTGCAATAAACCAAAAAGCCACCCCAACATGCAGTGTGCCTGTCGCCCTAAGAACCCCACTCTACAAAAAGACCCCGGAGGAGGAAAGAGGCCCGTCGCCACCCGCCACCCAGACGTGGACCGCAATGAAACATATTAGGAAAGAAATAGAACCCAGCTGAGAAAAGTCTAATGTTCGGAGGTCAGGGACCAAAAAAGTCACTTCCGCGTAGGCTCACCACCTTCGGCACCGCCAGGGTGCTCCGTCCGATCACCTCGGCCAGGTAGGGTATCCAACCAGTCATTTACATTGTCCGGCCGATCAAAAAAGAAAGTCCGCTCCTCATACTCCACTCGAAGCCTAGTAGGAAAGAGCATCGCATCGCATACTTCATACCAAGGTCCCAAAGCCGTCGTTTTACCCCCTGGAAGGCCATTCTTTGTCTCTGGACATGTTGAGTAAAGTCCGGGAAGAAGTTGACAGAGTAGTTCTCAAAGTTTACCGGGCCATGTACTCTCGAAGCCTGCAAGATCGCATCTCAATCTCTGAAGTGGAAGAGTTTCGCAATGATGGGCCGCGGAGGAGTGCCCGGCTTGGGCTTTCCACCGGCACACGATGTGCACGCTCCACTGCAAAAAACTTGCTGAGTCCAGAGGGAGAGAGATGTTTCAGGACAAGATCCTCGACCAGGAGATCTACCGAGTGAGGCTCGGGATTTTCTGCCACACCTATGACGCGAATGTTGTTGCGTCGCGCCCTGTTCTCAAACTCCTCAAGCCGATGGGACATCAAGTCATTGGCAGACTTCAAGTTACCAACTTCTGTTTGAAGTTCTGACACTTCGGTCGTGAGGCTGGAAGTCTTCAGATCCAATGACTTCATTTTATTATTGGTCTTGGACAGGTCGGCCCTGATCAGGGTGACATCGATGGCGACCGTGTCGATTTTACGAGCCAGTGCCTCATATTGCTGACCGATGGTCTCCTTCATATTGGAGTGGCGCCCATGATGTCCTGCAGGGACAGAACAACAGGGGCGGATGGGTCTTCTTTGGCATCCTCTGGGGTACGACTGGAGAGTCCAGGGGAGCCTTTGGGCTGAGTGTAGCGATCGATGACATTTGTCTGGACCAGTCCCCCACGAAGAGGTGCCTTTGTCTTCCGCTTCTCAGCGTCACCCTTACCAGTCATGTTGGAAGATGCACCCCAGAGGGGCCCGCGAGACCTGGTGAAAATGGCCGCCGTCAGGCCGGGCACCAATAGACCACAAAAGTCGGCTCGTACTGCCAAAACAAAAGTACAGAAGTGATCCAAACAGCTGCAGAGTTAAGGCAGTGGTTGCATTAGATAGAGGCTGGAATGGCTCCAAGCCGAGGGATACGGTCTCACAATCAAACCGTGTCGGGATCCAGAAACGAAACCGAAAGTGGTGATGGGGCAACTGAGGAGACCCCACTGCCGTTGTTGTTCGATTCCGTCCCGGATCCACAAGTCGCCCAGTCCCCGGCTCGCCTCCCGGTGGGCCCAAGAAGTTCAGATCGACGCAGTTTCGGTGGCTCAAGTCCGATTTAAGATCTGAAAAGAGTTATGAATTCAGCCGAGGTTCATCTCAAAGAATCCGTCCAAGAAATCAGGATAACTTCAGGATACATTGCGAAGGGTGGCGAGGGTCTGGGGAGCCCTGTGCTCACGCGACCATCTTGGATGCGCGCTAAGCTCCTCCCCTACAATAACTTTTATTTAAAAATTAATTTATACATTTCATTAGCAGACATTGTTATTTGTAATATCAATACATATAAGTCACATACAAACAACGCATATTGTATTACAATTGCAAAAGGTGTCACATTAAAAAAATGAAAACTATTGGCATTGTAAAATATAAAACTATTAATTCCTATATTTTCACTACTAAAAAACATAAATAAAATTATATATAATTTACAATACCAAAACATCAAACTTTCCTAATGCGAGACCTATTGCATTGCAAATGCTTGTTAACATTGCGGCGGGCGGTGCTTTCAGCACCGCCCGTCGCAATGTTAAAAATGCATGATGCGCCCGCCAGTGTGGCGGGCGCATCATAATTGGCATGGGGGGACCCCCGCTCACGTCGCGGACGGTCCCGTTTTCCACAGGGATGGCGGGCAGGCAAAGTCCATCTGCCATCCTAATCGGCCTCTGAGTTTGCATTTCCCTACCCAACTAGGGCCAGGGCCTGCTTTCCTTCCTTGCATTAATGTCCATATCATACTTACAAGGCCACTGGGTGCACAGGCAAACATTGGGTGAGGGCATGTCATATTTTTGATGAATCACTGACCAGAGAGTATGCTAAACTGGGTTAGTCATGATTCCATGGTCATTTTCGGAAAAGTAGTATGCTAATTGAGGGTAAAGATCATTATATAAATTTGGGCCATAACAGATGCAAACAAGGCAAATTAGAAAGCTTATTAAGGTATGAGTTCATTGCAGAATCAGTTTTCCGTCTACAGGCACAAGCTTGAAACATAGTATGGTTGACTCAACTCCTCAAACATATGAGATTTAGAAATTAAGCATTTTATATTGAGTAACAATGTCCCCTGATATTACAATGCTTTAGAAGCAGAAAAAGACTTATGTGAAGCGTTATATAAAAATCTTAAGACAAAATAGAAAATTTACTAAGTGAAGCATAAGAAAAAATGAGGCATAATTACAGTGGATTTGTCATTGAAAGGTGTGCGTAATATGGCATTATGTAACTTTCCAAACATTGCTAATTGAGACACAATGGATTGCAATAGAATATTGTATTCTTTCTGGTGTATATGTTGAATTATCTACTTATCTGAAACCTTTTAGAAACAACCACTGACACTTCATTTTGGCGACCTCTATTACATGAATAACTCTGGGGTGTTTTACATAGTTTGTTAATTGTGTAATCTGCATAGAAATGCACAATTTGCCAAAGCATGCCCCAAACAGTTATTGGGAAGGAGCGAAAGATTGAATTTCCTGTAAGTGGTCTTTGAATCTGTAAAGGAAATGCCTCCTTTTGCATGTTCACCTCCTCATGTTTGGACTAATGCTGCTGGTTTTTCGACTCTGAGAGTGCACTGAGGCCTGCTATCCAGACCTCAGTGCCAGTGTTCTAACCCTACATCAAAATATGTTACATTGGCTATACCTAATTGGCAAGTACTGTCTTACTTATATGTCCCTAGTATATGGTACCCAGGGCATGTAAGGCTGAGTATCCACCCAGGGCTGCAGCACTGTTTGTGCCACCCTGAGTGTGACAAAGGACAAAATGGCTCCCAGCCTGCAACTGCAGATTGGAAGAGCAATGTTTACACTGCTAGTTCGACTTTGCCATTTAAAAACCAATGACAAAGCCACCACTTCCTTAACTCTAAATGTATGTCTCCCCCAAAGGAAGGCCTATGCAGCCCTATGGCAGTGAGCTATATATTTTTCATATGTCTTTACAGCAGCACTTCAAAATTGTAGTGTTGCTGGCGAAAAGATAGTAGCCCCACTGGCTAACATAGGGTTACCGGCTGGCACCACAGCCTGGGTAACTTCTGAATAGGACAACCCGACTGAGTACTACACGGTAACAAATTAATCATGGCATTAAATCCGACATGATGCCCCAGTCTAAATTATTGTCACAATTAAACTTAAGCAACTTTTAGAAAGTTGCCACGCTGTGCCCAGCTAGTCCAGCGACCTTATAAAGGCCTTAGCACACAAACAATGTTCTGTCTGCCTGAAGAGACATGTGTACGACTCCTAGGCTTATGAACAAAGGACTTTCCACAAAGTAAGGTGTTGCCTCCTCACCCAGGAAGGATAATCAGAGTGTTTGCCCAAAAGGTGTGTTTTGAAGGGGAAGCCGACTTTTAAGTCACCTGTGACAACACTCTCAAGCAGGATGCCTTTTGTTCCCGCAGATAAGTTGGAGACAGGGACAGAGAGGGACAACCTGTCCCCAAACCATTTTCCAAAAGGTGTGTAGCCCTCAGGTAGCCACACCTCTAAGGTAGGCTACCAAGCTCCTAACAACCAAGGAAAGGACTTATCATATTGAGAGTGGCTCAAATAGTTCACCCTGGCACAGCCAAATGGCATACATTGCAGGAAACACGTCACTAGGAAGGAGGGGAACCAGTAGCCCATTGGCTAGTGACAGCATGGTCCTCTTAGGGCAATTTCCTGAGATAAATATGGAATCCTATTTGCCAGATCACATTGGATTTGAAGAAAGGACTGAAGAAGGACTGACCTCCAGTCCTTGAAACTGCATGGAGAGGCTGCACCATTGGAGGGACTTTGCCTGCTGAACCTGCTGCTACTGAAGTTTAGACTGAGCCTACGGCTCCTGACCCCAGGAAAAGTTGATTCCTGAGACTAAATCAAAGTAGTGACTCCAACGAACAGTTGGCTGATGCCCTGGAACCGGCTCCAGAGACACAAGAGCTGAAGAAGCCCAAACCAGCAAGATAGTAGCCACCACAGAAGTTTTGCCACTACCTGCTGCGGGGTTTACAAAGTAAGCGATTCTCGATGGATACAAGTTGCACCCAAGACTACAGCACCCAGGAGTGCCATCAAAGTATGGACTTATCAATCAAGAGCGAAACCAGTACATACCAAAGGATTTCGTCCCACACGCAGGGCAAAGAGACCAGTAACTCAGCATCGGCTGACCAGCTGCTACAACATAGAGGACTTGAAGGGACCCGATCTCTGTGGCCAGTCACCCAACACCCCTCGTGGACCGAGGACTCACTGAAAAGACACTCCTGTTGACCGTACCTCAACCAGTGCATCCTTGAGCATCTTTTTGTCTTCATCACCAGCATCAGGACCACTCCATTATAGTCTATGGCAGTTGTCCTGTTAAATTTGGAACTTGCCTTAAAACGCTCTGGTAGCCAGGAAACTGTCCAAAGTATCCGCTATGGTCCCCTAGACCTCCTTCCTGTCAGGTTTGGTCGCCCAAGCCAGAGTTGTCAACCTAACTCTTTCAAACTTCTCAAAAGTTTACAAACTTTTTGTTGACAAATGCTTGATTGCAGTTGCATTTAAAAGTATTTATATCTTCATAAAACTGTATCTCCTGAACTCCCACTGAATTGTAATTATCAAGGTCTGTAAAAATTCATAAAATGACTCTCTATTTTTGAAAATTGTTGGTTTGTCTCTTTCTTGTGGTGTGATTTTATTATTTCGTTGTTTGGTGCTGTTAAATGCTTTACACTAAGTTCCTTTGTCAAGCCTTGCTGCTCGAAGTTACAGCTGCCCAGGGTTGGGCAAATGTGGTGCAAATGAGCCTGACTGGACCCAAGACAGTGCAAGTGTATTCCACTATAAGGCCCCAAAGCCATATCATATAATACACCCAAATCCTTACAGAAACCTACTACTTTGTGATCAAAATGATCAGCCTAAAAATCCTAAAATACACAATTGGATGATTTGTTTGTCAACAATTCCTTGCAGAAGGACTCACAAGCTTACTGTAAATTAGCTTGAACAAATGTTACTGTTGCAGTGTTTAGAAAGATGCCAAGTGGCACTAAATTACCTTACACTTCCTTGGGTAAGAAACCCCACACATTCCTGTGAAGTTATCCAAATTCTATCAAGTTAGAACAATGGTACTGGCCTTAAATATCTCTATTCCTCCTATAAAGTTCTTCAAAAATTCTACAGGATCTGGACAAACTATACTTATCTAATATACTTAGATATTACATGTGCATGTGCTACATAACTGCCCCCATTTAAAGTTGCTTTTAAATCCTACAAGGTTTATGACTAATGTTGCTGGCCAAATGTATAAAAAATGCACAGTTTGCTACTAAATACCCAAAAGTTAATTGGAGGAGAATCCAAAATTTCTACAAACTGATGTACAGTTTAGCTGCCAATTTGCTAACCAGGTCTATAGTGCAAAAAAACAACCCATATGTTTCCACTAAATTGCACAAGAATTCACTAGGGGAGAATTCCACAATCTAGATATCTTACTCATGGAATGTTATTTGTTTTGATGAATACATTTTTACCTCTGTTTTATATCTTAAAGTCAATGGTTAATTACCAATGTTGTTATTTACAAATCATATAGGAACTCGCCCATTGAGCCGTACATTAAATGAGGGTAAAGGTGTTTCTCACCTGAGTTTTTGATATTCAAATGTTGCTTAGTGCCGACAAAAGGTTGGGGAAACCGGTCTTAGGTTTAACAGTATGTCCTGGGTACCTGTGTGTCAAAGCACTTTACTGCTTTATCCTTATCGTTTTGAGGGGTACCCCAGCACATATTGGGGATGTACATTTTCCCCAAAAACTGTATATAGTATAGACATCAGTGTGGTGGGGTGCTGCTACATACAGGAAAACAATCAAGGGCGAGATTGTGAAGATGCTCAGTGCAATCCAGCACATACAGGATCAGACTGATAAACAGGTAACTACACATAGAACAGAATAAAGCAGATGTGGGCTGTAATGTGTGAGTCTCACTGATACTTCCAGAGACTAGGCAGAGTGGAAGGGCATAACATATCTTGAGGATCTTATTATAGAGACACCATCTGTGCAGGAAAATATGGAGTATTTGATGTGTCAGCATCATGTGGACGCTGTGCCACATGGTATTCACCCCACTGTGGTGATATCATGGCACTTTTGTTACCACCTGAACAGAGTCAAGGCCAGAAAACCATCAGCAGTGGGTGTTGGAGAGTCCAAGTATTCCCATTAGGTTTTGTTCCTCTCAGCATGACTGTCACTCCCCACTTGTTCACTTTACCTGTACAAACAAGTACCCAGACTTCCGCCTCCAACATAAAATGATGAACCCTGCCCACCAATTACTCGGGCCAATACCTTCAGGCTCCTGTACCCAAATAGTCCATTTGTAGTACGTATGATACTGTTATCCATTCCGTTTCTACGCAAGGTCATTTGGAAGATGGTGAATCCAGGAACTGGTCATTTTAACAATGGCAGTTGCAGGTTTGCTTAGAATATTCTTAACATGTTATTTGAGCAGTCTTCAATACACACCATTCAAGTAAAACAATATTTTTGGAAAAGACACAAGTGATGAGATGAGATACATTCAGAATATTCTCAACATGTTATTTGAGCAGTCTTCAATACACACCATTCTAGTAAAACAATCTTTTTGGAAAAGACACATGTGATGAGATGAGATGAGATACATTCAGAATATTCTCGACATGTTCTTTGAGCAGCCTTCAATATACACCTTTCAAGTAAAACATTTTTTTGGGGGAAAAACACACTTGATGATATCACAGCAAACCATATACGGTGCGGGGCAATCAGTTTAACACACACACATATAGGGCAGAAGGACCTAAATATTGACAGACCCAGACCCCTGGATGGACTTTTTATTGCCCCATAGGGAACATGAAAGAGCCATCATTGTAGCACATCCTATTGAACAAGGGAAGGATTGTCCAATGTTAATGGACTCAAGGTAGTGCGACCATAAGAAGAAAGGCATATTGAAGAGAAGGGGTTCTTTGCCATGTCATTTTTAGGCATTAACATACTTCCTCTGACGTTCCCTACTCTTATGATAATGATACATTTTGAAATCTATGTGGTTCATTAACGTGACTCTGTTATTTTTACTCCGGATTTGGTCTGATACTATTTAAGTTACTCTATCTATTATTGGATCGATTACTATAATGAACTCATGTATTTCTTTTCTTTTCTTTTCCTATATCAATTGTATCATTATGCATTGTATCTTGACTTTTTTTTACCCTTTTAAATCTTTAATAAACTTATTGAACTAAAAAATAAAAAACTACCTTTCCAACTCATCGACCTCTTTCCCAGTCTTTAACAACCACTAGCAGAAAAGTGACATTTAAGGCAATTAGGGGCATATTATCAACGGCCAGCGATAAATATCGCTGGCCGTGCTTAGCGATAATTTTATTATTGCAGGCTATCTCTGGAATTTATTGACCTGGTTGCGCGTTATTAACAATGCGCTACTCCAGGGTGATAAAAATTCCAGCGATAGCGAGGTTATCGCCGCTTTGCAGGAACCATCGCTGGTTTTCCAGTGATGTTCCCAGCAAAACGGAGATAACCTTGCTGATACGACCCACAGGGTCATATCAGCATAACCCACCACAATGTTAGGCATAGGTAAGTCTGCATTTTAGTAGACGTTAGTTTTTGGAGAAAACAGCAGTTTTCTCAAAAAACTAACATGTGCTAAAATGCTGGGGCAGCCTTGTAAATATCGCAATGTGAACATCAGCGATATTTGCAAGGTTGTCCATCCGGGGTACGCCCAGTGACGCTCACTTTGAATCTCATTAGAGATGCATAGGGAGGCGTTGGGAAAAAGGGTGCTAACATGCGATTATGCATGTTAGCACCCTCTTGTAAATAGGGTGATAGTTGTATCTCCGCTTTTTTTCTTTTAAAGCCAAAAAAGGGGAGATAAAGCCCTTGTAAATATGCCCCCAAGTTTCTTTTTTGCACAGCTGAAGGTGATTACACAAAAGCAAGAATCACTCTGCTAGTTACCACGTGTTCTAAACTGCAAATATCTTACAGCATATTTAACTTAGTCTGCTTATATGTTTTAGCAATAAATGACTAGCTTTTTATTGGTGTTTTTAATTTCGCACCATAGTCATAATGTTTCATATAAAGGAGCAAGAGAGCCTCTATTTTAGGTTTCTGGGGGGAAAGGTAATAGAGATATCATGATGTCCTGACAGACGAGGTTCAAGCATTTAAATCGCATATATGAACAGTTATGTGTCTTTTTTGGAGCTCATATTTTAAAGATTTCAGAAAAACACGAAAAACGTGTTGCTTTTGTAGTATGCAGCAAACAGACTATTTGTACATCTTCAAACAGTCTGTTATTTCTAGAAGTCACATAATTATGCATGTTACCAATTGGAGAGGCTGTGAGCTGCATCACAAACGAAAATAAAAATAAATTAACGGTCACCCTGGCAACAAATTGTCTTGCCTGTGAACGGAGCTGTCAATAACATACAGAGATGACAATAAGAAGATAGACTTTCAGACTCAATCATGGTAAAAGTAAAGCCCTGAAAGAAAAGACGGACAAGAAAAAGAAGGGACCTTAAGGATAAATGTAAACAGAAAGAACAGACAAGCGTCGAGGATTACCAGCAGACCCATACAAAGCTTGTTTGCCTTCAGAAATGTGTCACTCTGGGATTTACCTTCAGAATAGCACAGTGTATTTTACTGTTTCCAAGAGCTGAGCTCTTAAATGAGATTTTTGTTAGTTCCACAGTGGACAGCAAAGGCCTATGTATAATGGCGGAAGAAGGAGAACATGGAAGGCCTTTCCTCCATTACTAGTAACTACTTATCCTCATTGACTTTCTTTCAGTAGTAGACACATGCGGCATTTTGTGCCCGCAATGCTTGATAGAGGTTTATAGGAGAATTGCGTATTCTGGCTGTCTCCATTAAAGATAGAGACAATGGAAATGGTGAGAGCGTTTTGGCTGTGCGTATTTTGCTGTATTAAAAATGTGTATAATAATGTTTTTTCGACAATTTGCTTTGTTATAGAAGGCAGCAGCAAGAAGACTGGCCTAGGAGTATTCTGGTTGAGTTGTGTTGTTTAGGGACGACACCAAAATATATTTTCAGCTTCGTTTTATTTTTTCAACTTTTGTGAGCTTGGAATAAATGTGCACGGTTTTAGTAGCATGGGTTAGGTCTGGTCTAATTATTTTATACACTGTAGAGAATCTGGGAATATTAAAATTATATTTGATCTTTTGGAAGGGTTTAATTCTTTCACTAGTTGGTGAAAAGGCGGGCGCATAAGAATCATGGCTAATATGTACTGTCACATTTTACCAGAGAGAAAAAACGGCAAAACCCTTCAATACGTCAGCCTCCTTTCCTTTTTTTAAAGCTTTATTTATCATTTTCCACAAATATAATGCAGACAGAGTGAGACAAATACCAATATATCGAAAAATTGAATATTGACATTGCTCAATTACAAAGCGGAAATTGTAGTATGAAAAAGTGTCACAAGACTTCACAATATGTCAATCGCAAGCAGTTACAATCATCAATAGAGAAAGTAACAGGGGGTAGCATAGGCCCAATACAACGGTGTCTTTGCTGGTGGAGTATAAAGATGGTGTGATAGCTGGATAGTGAAGACTTAGAGCTTTGGGGGTCAGGCTCCAAAGAGAGGCAATAAGATCAGAGGGGTTGCCAAATATCTTTAGGTCTAGCTGAGGGGGTTGTAGAGTCCGTGAAGTCCTGCGTAGGGGTGGTCGTAGTTCGTGAAGTAGCGCTACGCGAAGCTACGCAAAGTGCACTTCGCACTACGCGAACTTCACGTAGCACTACGCGAGCTGCGTAGTAGCATGTTCGCACTGTGCAAGATGCATTTTCAATGATTGCACAGTGCGAACAAGCATCCGGCACTAAGCAATCATTGAAAATGGCATCTTGCACATTGCGAGCTGTAGTTTTCTACTGCTCGAGTAGATTATTACTCGAGCGGCAACTTTCTCAACGCAAACTGGTAGTTTCTCATTGAGAGCGGTCGCGAGCATGAGCAACCACTCACAATAAGAAACCTGACCTCCCCACGTTGAGAATCTCGCCGGGATGTCATTTTGCTTGCTCGCGGTCGCGAACATGACGTTGAGGACCGCGAACAAGCAACAAATGACTGCTGCACTACACTACGCTGCACTACGCGTGTTCGCACTGTGCTACGTGCAGCTCGCGTAGTGCGAAGTTGCACAAACTTCGCAAACTCCGCGAGCGTAGCGTAGTGCTTCGCCCAGGGTTAGTCCCCACCCTGGCGGTCCACTGGGTAAATGCCCAGTGACTACTCCGGCCAGTCTGGCACTGAGCACCATTCTCAGACAACTCAACTGAGATGACACTATTGGACACAAAAGGGACGTAATTGTTAGGACCACTAGAGGAATATTCACAAGCAAGCTATGGATTAAAGTTAGTAGCAGACATGATCAACACCTCGGAGGAACAGGAATGAGTTGGATGGTCAGACCCCCTAGCATCCATTGACAGCCAGGCAGAGCAGAATTGAATATAAGCAATATTGATGGGTCAGAAGGTGGAACAGCCACCCCCTGAGTCAGTCATTATCACTAAGATGTGAGATGGAATTGAAAGACACCCTCTGAGATCTCTCACCAGGGAACTGTACTGTCCTGGGATACTTAAATAGAATACTGGAATGACTAGGGGGGCTTGTCCTAACAGCAAGGGCCACCAAATTCTCAACCATAGCTTTGTAAATGAGAATAAGGTATATCGCGCCAAAGTTGGAATCAGGGATGACTATCGTTTTGGCACTGATAATGTCATCTCGGATAAGTGAATGACAACCCCTGAAGTAACATATCCAGTGTGTCATTGTTCTTTATATATTTCTCCTTTTCATGGCCAATTTATTGGGTCAGCTTAGGACAGGGGCCTCCAAACCTTTCAGTAATAATAGCTACTTATGTTCAATGAAGGTCATCCTGAGCTAATAATAGTACGAGTGTTATAATAGTGACCATATCAGACAAGATTACATTAGTGGTCTCCATATGCAAGATGACTAACAGTGATCTCATCAGTGCATCAGTCAGGATTGCCGGCAATAATGTTAATAAGCCTTTATCAGTTCGGAATGCGTCTACATCAGAAGTCTTCAAACTGTGTAGTGTGCCTCCAGGAGGGGCGTAAATGCCTCTGCAAGTACATGTAAATGAAGATGGCCTGGAAGTGCAGCGATGTTTATTTGCTGCATTTCCAGGCTGTCTTCATTTACTCTGAAACCCTTGAATTGAGATCAGAGTGCTGTGGGGCCGTATGTCAGTGAGTGTGGTGCTGCCGGCTTGGCTGGGCAGTGTCTGGAGTCTTATCTCTGGCTCACCCGAGTTTTTCACAGGTCTTTAAAGACCATTTGTATATTTACATACCGTTGTATGCCTCTGTTATTTTTCTGGTTCCAGAACCTCCTATTCCTTACATTTGTATTTTACATTTACTAGTGTGAGCATGCATTTCATGAAAAGGAATATAAAGTAGGGTTGCCAAAAGATAAATGCCAGCCATATGTTGTTTAAAGAACCTGCAAAGATCTCGTCTTGACACTAAATAGGGTTATAAATAAAAAGCATGTATTCATTTGTAATGTGACTTTTCTGTCTTTATTCCCTTTAATTATCAGTCGGGAATCCTTCAGGCCATGCCAGGAACACAATTAAAAGTGCTTTCTATTTATATGTGCTGTTCGAAGTGTGCACCTGTTTATTTTTCTACTGTCTGCAACATCAAAATAATGAGCTGGCAACCCTAATCATAAGACTGGAAGTTTGCTGCAGAATCAGCACATCATTTGTTTCCTCCACCCTCGATCCCTGAATAATGCCATAAAAGCAATAGTTTAACTTATATCTGAAACCCTATGCCGCCATCAATAACATGCTGCGTTACTTCAAGTGTCTAGGAAAGCACCCTGCATTCAGACAACTCACTCCTCATTCTTGCCCTTTACTTTCACGTTCACCCTGCACTCACAGCGATCACAATGCACTCACAGTGATCACCATGCACTCACATCATTTACCCGCTCTCCCTGCACTCACAGTGAAAACCCTGCACTCACAATGCACTTGCGCTGTTCACCATGTATTTCACCCTGCAGTCACATGAGCACACTACTCACCTTTCACTCATGTGATACTTCACTCACCTGTCCCCCTCACTGCTCAATCTGCAATCTCACTCAAACACGCCCATCACTAACCATGCATTCATTCATCCCACTCTGCACTTATATCCGCACCCAAAATCATATGGTCACCTCACTCACCCTGCAGTCACTCCTTTTACCCTACTCTCTCACTATCACATCGCTCACCATGCACTCACATAGGCACTCCTACCACCCACACAGCGCAGAGGGTTAATGTGCCTGCTACAAAGAACGGGTGCCATGTGGATCACAGAACTGAGTGTGAGTAAACTATGAGTAGTGCTATTAAAAAATGAAATGTTTGTCTGAAAGCGGCTATAAAGAGATGAGGTGCGTTGCTGGTAAGTAGTAGTGAGGAAATTCATGGAGGCGAAAATGGGGGAGGGGCGCCAACAAAGACTGTTACACCGTGTGCGGCCAGTGCTAGGGCCAGCCCTGGCTGGGAGTGTTAGCCCCCCGAAGTTCGGGTCTAGTTGCGACCCTGGTGTGCTGGCAGGGTCAAAGTGGTTGCTAAAAATAAAATGAAAAGCCTAAGCGTTATGTGTTTTCACAGTCTTGCAGGTGTGTATAAAATAATGCAATAACAACTTAATTGGATAATAAATGCAAGTTAAACTAACTGGTGATAACTGCACTCTTTTAGGCTATGAAACCTCAGTTCGTGACTACCATCACTGCAGATGTCTGTGTGTGTTAAAGCTAAGCAACACATAATTGAACCCTAGTTGGTGCAGAGGAATAGTGACCTTTGTACTTATAGTCAGGGCCACTGGAATTATGCAATTGTGCGGTTTGGGCATTTTGTGCATAGTTATGGATTTCCCGCATTTGCCACATAATCCACTGTCTGCTACATAAATTGCAGATTTAAAAAAAACTTGTTTCTAGCTCAAATGGTTCAAAAGTTACTAAAAATGCAGCAACACATTACCTCACAGTGGAAGGCCCTTTCTAAAGATTGACTGATCTCCTTTCTGTTGCTTATTGCTATATGTGGGTATTAATGTGGTACTTATGAGGGCCAATAAAACCCAGGGCAGTGTTAACAAGTGTACAAATTGCAAAATAATGCAGTAATGCTAATGACGAAATATGCAGCATTATGCAGCATAATTTGCCTTTACTTGCTGCAAAAATTAGTCAACCCTGATGCATAATTTGGCATTCTCCTGCGTAATAATTCCAGTGGCCCCCTGTTCATAGTGCTATGAGGTCTCAGCCTGTGGCAGAAAGCACTGTGAATATGTAAGTCATTATTTTAAAACAATATTTACATACTCCAAGCTAGGTTGCTGCATATGTATCCAATACAGACATTTTTATAAGTGTCTCCCCTATTCCAGATCTCGGCTGATAACACCCTTACATTACATCTCAAAAAGAATACATCTTTGCCACCATGAAGCCTTAAGCAGAGCCACTGGAATTATTCAGCAGAAGAGGACCTCATTATGCGGCATGCTTGACTAAATTATGCAGCAAGAAAAGGTAAATTATGCAGCACAATGTGCCACATTTTGTGGTTAGCATTACTTCATTATTTTGTCCTTTTAACTCAAGGTAATGCTGTCACTGGAAATATTTCACCTTATTATTACTAGTTTAACACCCAAATACAGCAGTAAGCAACTACAAGACTACCAGTGAATCTTTGCAAAGGGCCTTCCAATTCTCCGGAACACTTTGTCATGCTTTAAGTAACTTTTGTTCCGTTTGAGCTAGAATCATGTTTCTTTAGTTCAAATCTGCAGATTAGGGAGCAAATGCAGTAAAACTATAATTATGTGGAAAACACTGCTGATGCAGAAACTCGTAATTCCAGTGGCCCTGGCTTTAAGTGACTCAATCAATTAATAGCTGGTAAGAAGGCTGTTTTTTTAAAACTATCTTCACTACCACCACGCCCTTCGCTTTCAGGCAGAGGCACCTCAAAGTCAGTATTAACCATTCAGGGGCAGTTTTTTTTGTGAATGCGGAGTCAATTGGGTGGCAGGTAGAAGGCAAGCAGGGTTGCATTCAAATGCAGAGCTCTAATCCTCTCGATCCCAGGGGCCTCACAGTAATGGTCTAGGAGACAAAGGAAAGGAGCGAGATTCATAGATTTTGTCACAGAGAAGGCCCAGAATAGGGAGCACTGTATCTTGAATAATTTTTATGTTACAAATGGCCAGAGACAGCTTCTTCAGAGATATACCCCCAAAGAAGGGGACAATATGAGTTTTTTTTTTTAGGGACATTCATTAGTGGAGATGGTACTGCTGCCAAGTGTGTAAGTAGACAATGCTGGTTATCAATAAGGAAGCAGATGCATCAGGACTGCGGCCCAGGAATTTGAGGGTATGACTGTCTACCTTTAAAAAAGGGGCATTGGAGCTTATTTTCCTTTCAATCATTAGGACCGAGGTGATGATCCATCATGGTGGGGAAGAGTTAAAAGATGCAGAGGAGATGGCCTGCTACTCAGGACTGCGGTTATCATTAGTGCAGCAGGTATAGTTGCTTTGGGGTCAAAGAGTATGAGAGGCTCACAACACCCCAACTATGGGGAGCAGTTTTGTTTGGGATAATGTCTGTTTTTGTATGATGCATTTGCTGTCTTATAAGTCTCATATTTAGTGCAGTTCATAAGCTATAGAAAAAGTATTCTTGAAATCGTCTCATAAGCCCAGCTCCTTGCACGAACCATGTCCCTCCCGCTCCCCCAATCCTTGCCATAATGTTTTAAAGAGGGGGCCTGACCTCAAAACATTTTGCTTACGTGGGGCTCAGAGTGAAAATGTTTGAAGACCTCTGCTCTACATGGATAAAACATAACAGCCATAGATGCAATGCAGCTGGCACCAAGGTATTAATAGTAGTACTACGTCTCCCCATTGCCACCTGATTTATCACTGAAATATCAGCTTTAAATATGTTTGCGAAATTATGAGGTTTAAAAATACAAGTATTTTTGTGTTGAATAGACACTTTAAAATTTTGGTCAACACGACTAATTTAACTAACCAAAAGTGTCTAATTTAGTAGGTTGGGCTGCACACAGGAGAGCTACTTACAGGTGGTTGGAGAGCTGCCAGTAACTCACGAGCTACTCATTGGAGAAGCCTGGCTTAGGAACACCAATCATCATGATGGAATCAGTACTGGCAGGTCTACTTTTAGTGGGTCACAGGGAGTTGTTAGGTTCATGACCGAGATAGGCCCCAAAAGAAGAAGAAGAGGGAAAATTATCCAGAGTCAAGTGCCCAGTATGAGCGCCTAAGCTTTGAGTACTCGAGGTATTGGAAGTTACCCCGTTGTAGTTAAGCGGCCACAAAGGCACATGACTGGGAATTTGCTGATCATGATTAGCAGTGGGAACTTCATCGTATATGGGATCGGCACCCTTATTCACAGGAGTCACCATCTGGTTACAGCAGCAGATGGTCTGGAGATGGTTCCAGGTAGATCAATTTGCCCAATAAATGCATGCTTTTTGCAAAGAGCTAGAAGCTGTTTCAAAGAATTGAGCAGTGATGTAATCATGGATTTTAGACCCCCCACCTCAGTTTTCAAATCTAAGATAAAAGCAAGGAGGGGGGTGGTGAATAACCTTTAACAGTTTTTAACACGTTTATTGATAATAGTGTTGTGTTTAGAATGCTTGTGTCCCCTGCGGGACACCATACCTGATGTGCTTGTCGGTGTCCCTGCGAGGACACCGTACCAGCAGTGAGGTCATCAGCTGGTAACTGTCAGAAGTGACAGTTCCCCGCTGATCGCCAACCTGATTGCAGCTCAGCTCCGACGGCTGTAGGAGCATGCGTGTTGGCTCGTATTAATAAAAGAATTATCCTCTAAGCTTGGTGAAGTAATTAATAACAATACTGGCGACGATGAGCCAACACAGAACCCACGGAATATGAAAGAGTAAATTGAAAAAGATCGAGTGAAAAACCACGCTACCCGTCATTGTGCTGCAGATGGGGTTTGAAAGGAACGGAAAAAAATAAACCAGGCACAAAGGAACAAGTAATTGGAAAAAAAGACTTTTGGTAATCGGAAGATAAAAAAAAAAAAATAAGAAGAAGAAGGAAGAACCTGCCATGGATGCGGAGTGAGTAGTTTGCTGGAATCTGACTAAAACAGATAATTTACGAGTGTGGCAAGGAAACGAGTTAACCAGTACCTAACCAACTGCTGAGTGGCTTATTGCGAGGCATAGGAAATTGGTGTGCGCAATGTGTAAACTGACTGGAAATATCTTCAAGGAAAATTTACTTCAATTTCGTGACTGAATTGCGCATGTTGACCACCTACTGACGTGTGCACGAAACAGATTGAGGAACGTGTGGCGCATAAGGAATAAATAATGCTGGTCAACTGGATCAACGGCAAACTCCAACCGTCATTCTGCAACTGCAACCAGGACAGATGTGATCACCGCCAGCCGCCTCCCACGTCATCGCGTCACACGTGATTGATGTCGGCGGCCATTTTGAGGAGGAAAATACATGCATTTGTAAAAAGCGGTGCAGTCTATGTGGAAAAGACGGCCAGGAAGCGATCCACTCGCAAAAGACAACGCGGACTGTGCGCTCGATATAAAACAACCATAAAGAAAAGCCTTGTGAATCTCAGCAAACAGAGGATAAGACAGTAATTAAAATTATATAAAAAAAAGAGTGCTTTTAATTCATTCTTGTGGAAGGTATTACACCAACACAAACTAAAACGAACAATAGGACACATTCAGGGGTCATAAGTATAGCACTTTGCACTCAACATACAGCTACAATTTACCCAAAAACTGTATAAACCGAACAATACAAATGAGTGACATGGCAACTGGCTGTATATGGAACCTTTCACCCCCTGAGTCATTTCTGCGTGCTGGTAGTGAACCAGTGTTAAAGTGGGAAGAGTGGAGGGAATATTTCCTCAACTACATATCCACCCTTGAAGAAGATGCAGAAATAAAACCTGAAAAGAAGTACAAAATGCTGATGCACAACTTAGGGGCAGGAGGAATAAAAGTTTACAATTCTATAAACAAGAAAATAAGAGGGGAAAATGAAGGTGATGCATTCACCAATGCAATTGATGATTTAAATACATATTACAAACCGATGGTTTGCGTTGGAGTAGATAGGTACAAATTCTTTCATAGGAAACAAGGAAAGGAAGAGTCAATAGATGACTATGTGTCTGCTCTTAAAGACTTAGCTATAAACTGTCGGTTTGGACAACTTCACAATGAATTAATAAGGGATCAAATTGTAATGCAAGGCTCAACCGAAAATATTCAAGACAATCTTTGGGCTAAGGGTGAGTATCCCCTGCAGAACATAATAGATATACCCAGGAAGGCTGAACTCACGGGACGATGCGCAAAAGCTGTGCTAAAAGAAGACAAAGTAAAGAAGGAAGTCGAGAATGTCAACAAGGTGTCTGATCAAGGGAGTTGGAAAGTTAATAAGCAGAATGTGAAAACAAAAGACACCACACAAACTTACAGGAGGAATGAGACACGAGGTAGGGGATATTGTTATAGATGCCTCAGCATTGCTCACATGGCATACGACTTTAAGTGCCCTGCCCGTGAAGCAAAATGCACATTTTGGGGTCTGATTGGACCTTTTAACAAAGCATGCAATAGGAAGAGACCCCAACGTGTAAAAGCAGTGGAAGATGAAGAAGAGTTAAATGATGAGGATGATGAAGACATCAACATGTACATTCTCAACATAGATGATGAACAAGAAAAAGACAATGGAACAAAATTGAAGGCTAAGACAAAAAAACGGTTTGCACCATGACAATCGGTGGAGTGGAAATAAACATAGTGGCAGATTAAGGGTCACCTTATACCATCGTGAACGAGAAGGTCTGGGAGGACAAATTTAATGAAAAAATTGGAGAAAGACTCAATAAACCAGACATTGCAATAAAATCATTCAATTGTAAGCCTATAGAAGTATGGGGTTACAGAAGTCTTAAGTTTATATACAAAGGTAGAGAAGCCAAATGTAAAATCTATGTTTCAAAAGTAGGACCATCTGTACTCGCATGGATGGACCAGGGAAGTCTAGGAATCAAGCTTGATCCAAGCAGCTATGAACCGGTGCTGAGTCTGTTGGACACTGACAACTATGCTAGCCAAATACTAGCAAAATACCCCAAAGTATTCAGTGGCAATGTAGGAGTACTTAATGGATACCAGCATAAAATAAAATTGAAACCCATCACCACACCTACGGTGCACAAAGCAAGGTACATACCATTTGCAATAAGAGATGAGGTCAGAAATCAACTTGACAAATTACTAAGTGACGCAATAATAGAGAGGGTAGAGGCATCAGAGTGGGTTGCACCACTCGTCGTGGCTAAACGCCCCAATGGAAAACTTAGACTTTGCATTGACCTTCGAGACCTGAACCAAAACATAGTAGTGGAACAGTACCCACTCCCCAAGATAAATGAGATGCTGTCCACCACCAAGGGTGTCAAGTGGTTTACCACCATCGACTTAAAATCTGCATACCATCAAGTACAACTACACCGTGAGAGCAAGTCATTGACCACCTTTGTAACACTGTTTGAATGTTTTAGATTCACCCGCGTTCCATTCGGTTTAGCCTCTGCGGCTGCAATGTTCCAAAGCTTAATGAATAGCATATTTAAAGGTGTCACTGGAATATTGTTGTTTCAAGATGACATCCTAGTGATGGGGAAAACAAGAGAAGAACATGACAGTCGAGTGGAGCAAGTTCTAGACAAATTGAATGAAAAAGGGTTAACAGCCGAGCATTCAAAATGTAAATTCGCATGCAATTTTGTCAGCTATCTGGGCCATCAGATAACCAGTGAAGGTATCAGTCCTAAAAACGATCTAATTCAAGCTATAAAAGACTCACCATACCCACCAACAAAGACGAGGTAAGGTAATTCCTTGGATTGGTGGAGTACTACGCAAAGTTCATCAGGAACATTTCCACCAAAACGTACGCATTAAGACAGCAATTGAAACTAAAAAACAAATTTGATTGGACTGAGGAATGTGAACAAACCTTTCAAGACCTGAAACAGGACATGTGCAAAACGGTACCTTTACAAGGATCTGATCCCACTCTCCAAAACTACGTGACAACTGAAGCAAGCAACAAAGGCATTGGAGCCGTACTAACACAAAAAGATGCAAAAGGAGCGGAGTATACTATCGCTTTGGCGTCACGATCCTTAACGTCAGCAGAGGAAAAATTTTCAGTAATTGAACGTGAGGCCTTAGCCTCTGTCTGGGCCCTCGAGCACTTCCGACAGTACATCTGGGGTAGGAAGGTAAATCCTTGCACGGACCACAAACCTTTAACGAAGGTACTCAACACGAAGGGTCTACATACAGCCTCTCCACGACTGGCAAGAATTTCGATGCACCTGTTCGATTACATGTATAACATACAATATGTTCCAGGTGTAAAGAACGTAGTATCGGACTTTTTAAGCAGAATGCCACTGGAATCAAAAAGCAACACGGAAACCAATGAAATGGAAGATTCGTGCATAGCGAATTTGTGGGAATGCACGAATGGGATAACAAAGGAAGAATGGTTGAAAGAACAGGACAAGGACAAAGGGATATTTTGTTCAATGTTTATGGAGGCGCACCAAATAGAAGTCCAAAGAGAGTTTCCTTCAAGTACGTAGAAAAGTTCTTTATTTGTTTTTGTCCATTCTTAAAATACAAATCACCAGATATTTTACAAAAAGGTCAGCCAACGCGTTTCACTCCCTTCCAGGGAGTTTCTTCAGGGCTGAAAACAGAATAGATAAAAGAAAGCTAACATCAGTTTCATGTGTCGAAGGTCTTGTACATATTTCCCATTTCACAATTCATTTTAAAAAGGAAAGACATATGATTAGATTGTTAGCTTTTCAAAAGAACGACACAGTATCCAGATTTAGGGAAAGACTGTTAAAAAACGCAACAGCAAATTACATTGTGTGGATGAAGTCCAAAACAAAACACCTTGTGGTTAGCTATAAACCACCTCTCTAAAATGTGCCGCCGCAGAAGGGGGATGAAATACATTTTTTACGCGGAAACACATAAAGTGAAATGGAAAATTGGCGATCGATTATCAAAACCACAGACAGATCTTATTTAGGCTTCAATTGACACACTTTAAAACAAACAAACATCAGACAGGTTTCAAATCATATACTACATTGTCACTGATAATACATTATTCCCTATCTGTTCAGGGTCATTTCATTGCCTTAGTAACCCACCCCTCTCACCTCTCACTTTTTTCCTTTTTCCCCTTTTTACAAAAACCTCTTTTCTTTTCACTCCCACTCCTAAGTTCCATAAAACGTTGAGAACTGTGGGCTATGTGGGCCATACAGTCAATACACAACTTTGAGAACTACCTAATTTGGAGACCTTTTATCCCTTAAAAGTAGTTAGGGTATACCACATATCTATCCTTATGCTTTGAGAAATGCGATTGATCATGAAGATTTAACTGGATTGACAACATTAGACTCTCAACCTAGTAATAATCAATACGATACACAAGGAGACCTTATATATATAGATTTTTTTTTTAAATCCCCCCAAGAAAACTATCACAAACCCTATATCTAACAGTATGTTCTAAAATGGGTCTGCCTTATATAGATTGGTGATATCATAGACTACAATAACCGAAAAAGAAATTGAGATGCCCCTTTTTAAAGACCATTAACAAGGTAAAAAACTCGATAAAAAGAAATGAATAGCATTGTCTGAATCGCACTATAGCGCAAACACCATCTAAAGATGGTGCCCATTTAGAGATCTATGTTTGGGTAAACTATGCCTTAAGGATAGGATCCGTGATTTTACTATCGTAAGCTCTCACAACAGTGGGAACAAATGTTAAATGGTAAACATGCTCCCAACGCATATTCTGGGGATACACCAGTATGTAGCACGCCTTTTTATAGCGTAAACAACATTAAAAGATGTCACCAACCGAGCGAGATTTAACTCTAGGTGTAACACACGTCGGGTTGATTAATGTATCTCCTGTCACAAGACTCCTAGATAGCGTAAATTAACTCATTTCCGTTTAAGTACACATTTCTTTATTTATTTTAAACAGTACCCATGCGATTGTTGCCTATTCAAATATGGCGCCCGCGATCATGCAGGAACCAAGGGAGATGCATTTCCGGGGTTAGCCTCACTACCTAATTGGTGGCTTGGAATTTAGAATATAAGGCGGTCTCCGACATGGCGGCTCCAGCTTGGGACCATCCATGCCGCTACGGTGATACATCTACGCCGACAGATACAGGTGAGGGAAAAGGGGGCAGGACTATTGTATGTGGTTAAGGGGAACCCTCCCTTTTCTGCATTACATCAGGCTCTATTGTCATTTGTTTTGGGGACCTGGCATGGGGGTCCATATCTTCATTTTAAATGTAACGACTGTCTTGCTCTGGGTTTAAAGTAAGGAAGGGTAAGAGTACACGTGGTAACTTATAAACTCTGAACGATTTCGTTGACACATGTCAGAAGGTGGCTGCAGGATACGCTAGCGCTCCACTGAACCCGTATCCTCTAGGGAACACCGCGTTGCGATAACCGAACGCCACGGGGTTTACAAACATGTATACAAACACATGGTGAACCTTTTGACTGATATCAAAAGGTGGCTGCAAGATACGCTAGCGCCTTACTGAACCCGTAACCTTTAGGGAACGCCGCGCTGCTCTAACCGAACGCCGCGGTGTTCCCAGCTGAGTATACAAATATAGGGCAGATATATGGTGAACATCCTTTGTGTGGGGCAAGATAGAAATGAAGTGCCGACTGTTAGACTACTTGGTCACCTTAACTGTGCTTTACTATTCACCAGGTACAGGGTATGTGGGGGGTCATAGTTGATTGTAATCTGTACAAATACAGTATAAACTGTCAAACTAGAAAATATTCTATGCTTGGGGCAACATGTAAATAAAATGCCGGCAGTTTAGTTACTTGGCCATATTAACTGGGTTCACAAATGGGAGGTAATATTTGAATATAGTTTGAATATAGTGTGCTTAAATACAGTGCAGCTAAAAGATACCTCTTGTGATAGACAAGTACCCATGTTTATGGGAGACCGTCTAACCAATACTGTTGGTCTCTTCAATATTAGAATTGTGACGAATTTACACCAACACGGTCAGGGAAAGGAAGAGATTGAACTTCCTGGACTAATTGTGGTAAAAACTCCCAACACCGGAAGCGTGGAAACTTATATGGGGAAGAATATATCACATTGATAACAGGTATGCATGAAAGAATACAAACAAAAAACTAAAGGATCCCCTTAAATAGCAATTGTAGTGACCAAAAAGTATTCTCTTTTTCTGTATAGACCAATATAAGAACAACCAAGTGGGCAGGACTAAAAGGAAACTAATTCGGAAAAGGAAGGATTTAATCCCACGTTACTGGAAAAAGACCGTTGTGGTAAGAATCTGCACGTAAATATTGTATTGTCAGTATTGCACGTACATATGCGAATAGGACTTGGATAATTCAAGAAGCACTGTGAGGTATATGCAAGATGAATTAGTATACTAGCGGAAAAAGATTGTTGTGGTAATAATTTGCACCAAATCACTATACTGTCCACATATATGTAAATAGAATTTGGATACCTTAAGGTGTAACTTGAGCGATCCTTAGGTATCTATAAGAATGCGCAAATAGGAAATACTCCCCTTTCTTTGAAGAAATAGTACCGTTTGGTATCCCATGCAAAAAACTGGCTTCTATTACTACAACTGTTTCTCTCTCAAATTCTTTTGACAATACTCTTTGTCTGCCTCTGCCTACCCCTCCTTCCTCTCTCTCTCTCTTCCTCTCACTTTGAAAAGTCCCAAAATGCCCAAAATATACACACAAAAATAAATCTTACTTGGGGCATTGCCTATCCATTGACGATTAATGTGGAATCTGTACTCTAAAGGACAGGAATATGATGGGAAACCACAATATGTATGAAATCTATTGAAAATATACTATGAAGCTGTGAAATGACCCTGAACAGATAGGGAATAATGTATTATCAGTGACAATGTAGTATATGATTTGAAACCTGTCTGATGTTTGTTTGTTTTAAAGTGTGTCAATTGAAGCCTAAATAAGATCTGTCTGTGGTTTTGATAATCGATCGCCAATTTTCCATTTCTCTTTATGTGTTTCCGCGTAAAAATTTATTTCATCCCCCTTCCGCGGCGGCACATTTTAGAGAGGTGGTTTATAGATAACCACAAGGTGTTTTGTTTTGGACTACATCCACACAATGTAATTTGCTGTTGTGTTTTTTAACAGTCTTTCCCTAAATCTGGATACTGTGTCGTTCTTTTGAAAAGCTAACAATCTAATCATATGTCTTTCCTTTTTAAAATGAATTGTGAAATGGGAAATATGTACAAGACCTTCGACACATGAAACTGATGTTAGCTTTCTTTTATCTATTCTGTTTTCAGCCCTGAAGAAACTCCCTGGAAGGGAGTGAAACGCGTTGGCTGACCTTTTTGTAAAATATCTGGTGATTTGTATTTTAAGAATGGACAAAAACAAATAAAGAACTTTTCTACATACTTGAACGAAACTCTCTTTGGACTTCTATTTGGTGCGCCCCCATAAACATTGAACGAAATATCTATTTGATCTGGAAAACACAGCAACGTCAAACAGCAGCTGACGTTGGGGTTGGCAGCACAAAGTGTTAAAGAGGACTTATTTTGGAACTGGATTTTAGGTGCGGCGTTGTAGTGTCCGCTGCTGCTTCTTTTGTTGATTTTCAAGGACAAAGGGATGTATGACGTTACAATGCATGCATTTACCACGCATGCCTTTACAACGCGGTTTTTACATTGCAATCCATTACAACGCATAGCGCTTAGAGGTGCTGGATAGTGAAAAGTTTAATTTACCAGGACAAAGACATGGGATTGGTAATACAAATGACCAAAGAAGGTTGGTCTAGCAAAAACAAGTTAAATGCCCAAGCGAAACCCTCCTGGGAAGTTATAAACAAATTATCAATGGAGGATGGACTACTTATGAGAAGCGGAAGATATGTACCGCGACAGTTATCAGGGAGAACATTTTGGAAATATGCCATGAAGGACACCTGGGCATCACTAAAAGCAAAAACAGAGTGAAAAACATGTATTGGTGGCCTGGTGTCAGCCTGGATGTAGAAAGAAAGGTTAGATGTTGTAAGTTGTGCATGAACTCTGACAAGGCACAAGTAACTTTTAAACCACCTTTGCATCCAATACAATGTCCATCCATGCCATGGGAAAGGATTGGCATTGACATAATGGGCCAACAACAAAAGACCCTGTCCAAAGGACGCTACTTGTGTCAGTTACTTATATAATAGGACAGTCTAAACGTACTGATAACTATTATCCTCCCCTACATACTTTTGTTCTGATAAGGGGACATTTCACTGCACCTCGTCCATAGTTTTCTTACAATTAGGAATAAAAACCAAAGGCCAGACCTCTTTGACAGCTACACAGAACACCATACAGAAATGTCTGATACTTCTAATCAATACCAAGCATCCACACCATCAGTGTTAGACCAAGTTCTACTTAGAAAAAAATGTGCGAGAAATGAATGACACCTCACGGAAACACCACCAACGGGGTAACTGGTATGTAATCTCCAGACAGGCCCCTGTCTCATCATCGGTTGTCATCCGATTCTCAAAGAAACAGGAGGAACAAAACAACAAACAAAACAGTGCAACGAACAGTGGAAGCAGAGGCAATCTGCTAGTGACAAACAAATAACATAAACAAGTGCTTAAAACAATAGGTAATGGTATGCATGAATAGCTACCAGCCTTTTTAATCTCAATTGCAGTCATTCATCTCTCTATGAATAAAGTTATTAAAGAGATTTGGATGCTGTGTTTTAAAACTGAATTCTTACTAATATCTCCACCAAAGAAACACACAGAAGTGAAAGAATGGTCCAATATGATCACAGCATTAAATTGCACCCCTACCCTAGTTGGCTCAGCGAAATCTCTAGGAATCACTCTAGATGAGAAACTAAACATGAAAGCCCATATCAACGCAATGGCAAAAAGCGCCCGCTACCATCTGAACTACATCAGAAAAGTGAAACAATTCATATCCAAAGCAGACCTCAAACTGGCAGTTCAGTCTCTAGTTATCGTGAGGATTGAATATGGATGCACAACACTAGCAGGTCTACCAAAAATTTCAACAGCACCTCTGAAAGCATGTCTCAATGCAGCCGCACGACTGATCACCGGATCAAGGAAATTTGACCATATATCGCCACTTTTGAAGGCATTAAACTGGCTACCGTACAAAGCCAGAATCCAGCTAAAAATGGCATGCATAACCCACAAGGCGCTCCACCACAATACACCCAAATACCTTGCTCAGGAAATCAAGTTATCTGGAGGTAACAGACCAGCCAGGAGCACAAATGAGCTAATGCTGAGACCTGCCATCTTCCAGAAGAAGAAAACTGACGACAGGGCTTTCTCAGGAGCAGCCCCTAGAATCTGGAATTCACTTCCGTCAAACATTAGAAAGATTGAAGATACAGCATCCTTTAAGAGGGAAACTAAGATCTTCCTAATGAGTAAATTCCTTCCATAGACGAGACACAGGAAGTCAGAATTCATGTTTAATGACTGGAGCTGAAACATACACAGGAAATAGACCATTAGGATCGATTGATTCTATTGCACATTATATTTTACTATATACTAAACCTGTGTCATACTATATGCTATTACTCTTTGTAGAAATTGTATTGATATAGTCGCTTTATGTATCATATATGTACCTACCTCATAATATTGTAAAGTTACGATAACAATGCAGGACTTTAACTACCTCATGTAATGTGAAGCGCTCTGATACCCAAGGGTCTTGTTCGCGCTATACAAAACTCTTAATTAATAAATAAATAAATAAATAAATAGGGCATCATGACTTGTACCTCACAGGGAATATTCCCATCCCAATAGCATGTTCAGGCAATATTATGTTTTCCTAAATTAATATGGCTTCCCTTATGGTCTTTCCACTCTGCAGGTGTAAATCTGATGTTTTGTGGATACTAAACAAGTGCCCATGTGTGGCTCAGTGTATAGTCACTGGTATAAACATACATTATTTCCATGCACACATGCGGTAATAGCTGCTCTTCAGCCTGTAAATGGTAAACAATGAGGATGTTTTATGTTATTTCCTTCTGAAGAAGGTCGTGAAGAAAGCTGTCTGAAGCGATACCTGAGGACTTCCTTGCTTCAAGGAGACCTGCCCTTTGACCTGGGGAGGTGAGCTGCAGCTTGGAGAGTGGACAGCAGCCGAGAGCCCAGAACACAAGAAAGGAAATCTGAATAGAGAGAGCTGCTGAGTGGCCTGTAAACCTGACAAGGGGCCTGTAAGTCACAAGCAACAGCCCCTCTAGAAGAGTTCAGAGCAGAAAGGTTCCTTCAACCGCAATACCTGAAGTGGTAGTATCTAAAGACATCTTGGTTCCCTCGCAACACACTAAAAAGGCCTTCACACCCCCGACCCTGGCGGTCTGCAGGACACACCTGAAATAATTCCCACTCACCTGTGTCAGTCTTCCTCCTTGCCTTCCCACTGCTCAACCACAATTCTAGCAGCACAGCCCAGTTCACCATAAAACAAAACATGAAATCACCTTTAACCTTCCTAACCATAGAAGAATTCATCAATGCTGAAAACGCTTGCCTTTGGGATGTCTGTCGTGCCTAGCTACCCAGGGGGTGAGCAGGGGTTATCTTAGGTGTGTATCCCCCTTACCCTGACTAGAAGCAACGGTCCCAATTTGGACAAAGGTACCTACCTCTGCCAAGTAGAGAACCCCATTTCTAACAATAAATTAACATGTCACAAATCAAAATATGTATGTGCAGCAAAAGGATCAAACACTGCTATGAACAATTTGGCCTTAGTAGCTGGCCCCCACGTAACTCAACCCTAGGGAGGAATATAGGGGTAAACATGGACTCCAATCTTTCAATCATAATCAGATTGGGTTTGTCCAATGTGCCTAAACTGCTAAATGTGTCACTTCTTTCCCTCATATTGGCTATCAAGGTGGGTCTGCACGCATTGCCTGAAATTCTTGGCCCGCTCCACTTGCTGAAAGTGTTAGCCCCCACCCCCCCTCCCCTACCGCCCCCCCCCCCCCCTGCCCCACCAAAAAAAAGATTGGGTCTAGTTGCTCTCCTGAGCACAAGTTTTTTGCAGAGCTGCCAAGTTTTGCAGGTCCATCCGTGGTGTGCTGCTCCAGTCCACGTTTTTTCCTTGAATTCTGGGACTTGTAGTCTTGTTTATTTCATTATAAAACAGGACTACATGTCCCATAATTCAGAGGGAAAACCCTGGACTGGAGCCGCACATCACACAACGGCCGAAGAAACTTGGCAGTTATGATAAGACTCACAAGTAGAAGCACCCCGGAGCAACACACAGTAAAGATTGTTCTAGAAATTCACACAAGTGAGACCCGTCACGAGCCTGGTGAAGAATGAAAGCTCCTGCTGTGAATGATATACCGTCCACGAGGGGTGACCCATCTATCAGCAGGGACGCAACAACTGCTCCCGGGTGTGATTGGTTCGAAGTTATCTCACTGTGACCAATGAAGAGTGGCCCTAATTGGGCTCTCTTGTTAAAGTTCATAATAAATTGTAGCGTATGACCTCCCTGTGTGAGTGTCTTCGCACGTGCTTGTATGGATGTGTGTGTGTGTGTGTGCAAGTTGTGACAGCCTTAGGGCCTCGCCTTCCCAGCAGCAGAATCCTGTGGATGGAACACCTGTGACGTGTCAGGCCCTGCACTGTGATGTCACGAGGTCCAGGCTAGCACCAGCAGGGGAATCCTGTGGATGGAACACCTGTGACGTGCCAGGCCCTGCACTGTGATGTCACACGGTCCAGGCTAGCACCAGCAGGGGAATCCTGTTGATGGAACACCTGTGACGTGCCAGGTCCTTCACTGTGATGTCCCGAGGTCCATGCTAGCACCAGCAGGGGAATCCTGTGGATGGAACACCTGTGACGTGCCAGGCCCTGCACTGTGATGTCACGAGGTCCAGGCTAGCACCAGCAGGGGAATCCTGTGGATGGAACACCTGTGACGTGTCAGACCCTGCACTGTGATGTCACGAGGTCCAGGCTAGCACCTGCAGGGGCATCCTGTGGATGAAACACCTGTGACGTGCCAGGCCCTGCACTGTGATGTCACGTGGTCCAGGCTAGCACCTGCAGGGGCATCCTGTGGATGGAACACCTGTGACGTGCCAGGCCCTGCACTGTGATGTCACGAGGTCCAGGCTAGCACCAGCAGGGGAATGCTGTGGATGGAACACCTGTGACGTGCCAGGCCCTCCACTGTGACGTCACGAGGTCGAGGCTAGCAGCAGCAGGGGAATCCTGTGGATGGAACACCTGTGACGTGCCGGGCCCTGCACTGTGACGTCACGAGGTCGAGGCTAGCAGCAGCAGGGGAATCCTGTGGATGGAACATCTGTGACGTGCCAGGCCCTGCACTGTGATGTCACGAGGTCCAGGCTAGCACCAGCAGGGGAATCCTGTGGATGGAACATCTGTGACGTGCCAGGCCCTGCACTGTGATGTCACGAGGTCCAGGCTAGCACCTGCAGGGGCATCCTGTGGATGGAACACCTGTGACGTGCCAGGCCCTGCACTGTGATGTCACGAGGTCGAGGCTAAGTGCAAAGGGGCGGGCTCCGTCGGAGCAGAGACAAGGAGAGGCCCCTGAGGGGGCAGAAGGTCGGGCAGGATTAGATCGTCTTTGAGGTTCATCGCAGGATCCTTTTGTGACTAAATAGGTTTGCTTTTTTTTAGGTAATTGAATTAATATCCGTGTCTCGGCTGCCCCCCCCCCCCCTCTTACACTGCAACACTTGTCATCGCCCATAAGCCTGTGATGCATGATGACAGGTTGAACGTCTATTGTGACGTGTCCGTGGTATACAAGGCTGGTAACCAGGCAGCCGCGGCATTGCACTCATGAGCACCGGACGGAGAGGACCACTGCTGGCGGCCGGAGCCGAGGCCCCCGAAAGGCCAGGGGGCCGGGGCCTCACAGGCTCCAAAAATAACCTGACGGGGCTGGGTGAAAGGAACACGGTTAGTATAGAAACCAAATGAAAAAATGAAAACCGAACTTGAATCCAAACTTTATACTGGCTTGATACTGACTTGATACTGGCTTGATATTGACTTGATACTGGCTTGATACTGGCTTGATACTGACTTGATACTGGCTTGATACTGGCTTGATACTGACTTGATACTGGCTTGAAACTTCCCTTCCCTCTTCCTTTCTTTTTCCCGTTTTTCCTTCTCTGCCTTACATTCCTATCTCTCCTCTCATATCCTCATCTCCCCCTTTCTTTTAAGTTCCCCTTTTCTCCATCACTCTTTAATCCTCTCCGCTTCTGTCACTCCCCTCCCCTTTCCATTCAACCCATTCCGGTCCCATAGTGCACTCTCCTATCTCCTTTTCCATCTCCACCCCACCCCTTCCATTCTCGTCCCCTCCATTCCCTCCCATTCACAGCCTCTTTCCCTTCCAATCTGTTCCCATCGCCTCTGCTCCTTTTCTGCTCCCCTTTCACTTACCCATCCTTTCTTCTTTATTCTTCCTTCCTTCACCTCCCTTCCTCTTCACCATTCCCTCCCCTTTCCCCTCACCCATCCCTTCCCCTCATTACCCTTCCCCTCACCTCCCTCTCTCTCATTTGCCCTCTCCCCTCCATTCTCCTTTCCTTTCCCTGCCTTTCTCCTCCTTTCTCTTTTCCGCCTTCTTCCCATCATTCTTCCTTTCCTTTCCATTCCTTGCCCCCGCCCTTCCCTAACCCATCCCTTCTTTCCCTTTACCCCACCCTCCAACTACCCCTCTCCCTCCATGTCCCCCTCCCCCCTTTATTTCCATTACTTTCTTCTTTACCTCTTTAATCCTCCTCCCTTCTGTCACTCCCCCTCCCCTCCCATCCCATTCTGTTACCCCACACACAACCCCACACACAACCCCCCAACACGCACAACCCCACACACATGCTACCCCCACACAGAAACCCACACACACATACAACTCCACACACCACACACACTCCACACTCCACACACACCACACACAACCACACACACCACCCGACTCACACACAACCCACCACCCACACAACCCCGCACACACAACCTCCCCCGCACACACACAAAAACCCACACACACAACCACAAAAAACCACACACACAACACACAACCACATACACTTTCTTCCCACAAACTCGATGTTTGTGTTCCTTTATTTTGAGATGCTTTTAGTACAGTCACACACACAATCCCCACACACAACACCACAACCCCATGCACACAAACCCACACACACACAACCAAACACAAACCCACACAACCACACACACAACTCCACACACACACTACCCCCACACATACATACAAGTCCACCCCCCCACAATGCCACACACAATCCCACACATGACACATGCAACCCCCACACACAAACACACAAGCCACACACACATCCATTAACACACAACCCCTAACACAATCCCACACAAATGCAACCCCACACACAAACAACCCCTTACACACAACCCCCCACACACACAACACCCCATATACACAAAACCACACATACACAACCCCCAGACACACATCACCACACACACACAACCCCACACACACACTACTCCACATGCACACAACCCCCACACACATGACCCCATGTACACAACCCCCCCACACACAATACCCCCCACACAACCCCTCCACACAACCCCTCCACACAACCCCCCCCACACACAACCCCCCACACACAACCCCACCCACACACAAAAACCCCCACCCCCCGCACACAAACCCACACACAATGTCAGTGAGTGTCAGTGAGTGTGAGTGAGAGTGACAGTGAGAGTGTCAGTGAGAGTGTTGATGAGATTGTCAGTGAGAGTGTCGGTGTCAGTGAGAGTGTCAGTGTTAGTGAGAGTGTCAGTGAGTCAGTGAGAGTGTCAGTGTGAGTGTCAGTGTCAGTGAGAGTGTCAGTGAGTGTGTCAGTGAGTGTGTCAGTGAGAGTGTCAGTGAGAGTGTCAGTGTGAGTGAGAGTGGCAGTCAGTGTGAGTGAGAGTGTGAGTGAGAGTGTGAGTGTCAGTGTCAGTGAGAGTGTCAGTGAGAGTGTCAGTGAGAGTGTCAGTGTCAGTGAGAGTTTCAGCGTCAGTGAGAGTGTCAGTGAGAGTGTCATTTTCAGTGTGTGTCAGTGAGAGTGTCAGTGAGAGTGTCAGTGTCAGTGAGTGTCAGTGTGAGTGTCAGTGAGAGTGTCAGTGAGTGTGTCAGTGAGAGTGTCAATGTCAGTGAGAGTGTCAGTGAGAGTGTCAGTGTCAGTGAGAGTGTCATTGAGAGTGTCAGTGTCAGTGAGAGTGTCAGTGAGTGTGTGAGTGAGAGTGTCAGTGAGAGTGGCAGTGAGTGTGTCAGTGAGAGTGTCAGTGAGAGTTTCAGTGGAAGTGTCAGTGAGAGTGTCAGTGTCAGTGAGAGTGTCCGTGAGAGTGTCAGTGTTAATGAGAGTGTCAGTGTCAGTGAGAGTGTCAGCATCAGTGAGAGTGTCAGTGAGAGTGTCAGTGAGAGTGTCAGTGAGAGTGTCAGTGTCAGTGTCAGTGAGAGTGTCAGTGTCAGTGAGAGTGTCAGTGGGAGTGTCAGCATCAGTGAGAGTGTCAGTGAGAGTGTCAGTGTGAGTGTCAGTGAGAGTGTCAGTTTCAGTGTGTCAGTGAGAGTGTCAATGAGAGTGTCAGTGAGTGTGTCAGTGTCAGTGAGAGTGTCAGTGAGAGTGTCAGTGAGAGTGTCAGTGTCAGTGAGAGTGTCAGTGAAAGTGTCAGTGAGAGTGTCAGTGATTGTCAGTGAGAAAGTCTGAGTGTCAGTGAGTGTGAGTGAGAGTGTGAGTGAGAGTGTGAGAGTCAGTGTCAGTGAGAGTGTCAGTGAGTGTGTCAGTGAGTGTGTCAGTGAGTGTGTCAGTGTAGTGTCAGTGTCAGTGAGAGTGGCAGTCAGTGAGAGTGTGAGTGAGAGTGTGAGTGAGAGTGTCAGTGTCAGTGAGAGTGTCAGCGTCAGCGAAAGTGTCAGTGAGAGTGTCAGTGAGAGTGTCAGTGAGTGTGTCAGTGAGTGTCAATGAGAGTGTCAGTGGGAGTGTCAGTGAGAGTGTCAGTGAGTGTCAGTAGAGTGTCAGTGAGTGTCAGTGAGAGTTTCAGTGAGAGTGTCAGTGTCAGTGAGAGTGTCAGTTTCAGTGTGAGTGTCAGTGAGTGTCAGTGAGAGTGTCATTTAGTGTCAGTGAGAGTGTCAGTGTGAGTGTCAGTGTGAGTGAGAGTGTCAGTGTCAGTGAGAGTGTCAGTGAGTGTGTCAGTGAGTATGTCAGTGAGTGTCAGTGAGAGTGTCAGTGTCAATGAGAGTGTCAGTGAAAGTATCAGTGAGAGTGTCAGTGTCAGTGAGAGTGCCAGTGAGTGTCCTTGAGTGTCAGTGAGAGTGTCAGTGAGAGTTTTAGTGAGAGTGTCAGTGAGAGTGTCAGTGTCAGTGTCAGTGATGGTGTCAGTGAGTGTAAATGAGAGTGTAAGTGTCAGTGAGTGTGTCAGTGAGAGTGTCAGTGAGAGTGTCAGTGTCAGTGAGAGTGTCAGTGAGAGTGTCAGTGTCAGTGAGAGTGTCAGCGTCAGTGTCAGTGTCAGTGTCAGTGAGTGTCAGTTTCAGTCTGTCAGTGAGAGTGTCAGTGAGAGTGTCAGTGAGAGTGTCAGTGAGTCTGTCAGTGAGACTGTTAGTGAGTGTGTCAGTGTCAGTGAGAGTGTCATTGAGAGTGTCAGTGAAAGTGTCAGTGAGAGTGTCAGTGGTAGTGTCAGTGAGAGTGTCAGTGATTGTCAGTGAGAGTGTCAGTGGTAGTGTCAGTGAGAGTGTCAGTGGTAGTGTCAGAGTGTCAGTGATGGTCAGTGAGAGTGTCAGTGAGAGTGTCAGTGGGAGTGTCAGTGAGAGTGTCAGTGAGTGTCAGTGAGAGTGTCAGTGAGTGTCAGTGAGAGTGTCAGTGAGAGTGTCAGTGAGTGTCAGTGAGAGTTTCAGTGTCAGTGAGAGTGTCAGTGTCAGTGAGAGTGTCAGTGAGTGTCAGTGAGAGTGTCGATGAGATTGTCAGTGAGAGTGTCAGTGTCAGTGGGAGTGTCAGTGAGAGTGTCAGTGAGAGTGGGAGTGTCATGTGAGAGTGTCAGTGAGGGTGTCAGTGAGAGTGTCAGTGAGAGTGCCAGTTTCAGTGTGTCAGTGAGAGTGTCAGTGAGAGTGTCAGTGTCAGTGAGAAAGTCAGTGTGAGAGTGTGAGTGTCAGTGTCAGTGAGAGTGTCAGTGAGAGTGTCAGTGGAAGTGTCAGTTAGAGTGTCAGTGGTAGTGTCAGTGAGAGTGTCAGTGAGAGTGGCAGTGGGAGTGTCAGTGAGAGTGTCAGTATCAGTGAGAGTGTCAGTGAGTGTGAGTGAGAGCGTCAGTGAGAGTGTCAGTGTCAGTGTAAGTGAGAGTGTCGGTGAGATTGTCAGTGTCAGTGAGAGTGTCAGTGGCAGTGAAAGTGTCAGTGAGTATCAGTGAGAGTGTCAGTGTCAGTGAGAGTGTCAGTGTCAGTGAGAGTGTCAGTGAGAGTGTCAGTGAGAGTGTCAGTGTTAGTGAGAGAGTCAGTGAGAGTGTCAGTGTCAGTGAGAGTGTCAGTTTCAGTGTGTCAGTGAGAGTGTCAGTGAGAGTGTCAGTGAGAATGCCATAGAGTGTGAGTGAGTGTGAGTGAGAGTGTCAGTGTCAGTGAGAGTGTCAGTGAGTGTGTCAGTGAGTGTGCCAGTGAGTGTGTCAGTGAGAGTGTCAGTGTCAGTGAGAGTGTCAGTGGTAGTGTCAGTGAGAGTGTCAGTGGGAGTGTCAGTGAGAGTGTCAGTGAGTGTCAGTGAGAGTGTCAGTGAGTGTCAGTGAGAGTGTCTGTGTCAATGAAAGTGTCAGTGAGTGTGTCAGTGAAAGTGTCAGTGAGAGTGTCAGTGTCAGTGAGAGTGCCAGTGAGTGTCCTTGAGTGTCAGTGAGAGTGTCAGTGAGAGTGTCAGTGAGAGTGTCAGTGAGAGTGTCAGTGTCAGTGAGAGTATCAGTGAGAGTGTCAGTGAGTGTGTCAGTGTCAGTGAGCGTGTTAGTGAGAATGTCAGTGTCAGTGAGAGTGTCAGCGTCAGCGAAAGTGTCAGTGAGAGTGTCAGTGAGAGTGTCAGTGAGAGTGTCAGTGAGAGTGTCAGTGAGAGTGCCAGTGAGAGTGTGAGTGAGAGTGTCGATGAGATTGTCAGTGAGAGTGTCAGTGTCAGTGAGAGTGTCAGTGAGAGTGGGAGTGTCAGTGAGAGTGTCAGTTTCAGTGTGTCAGTGAGAGTGTCAGTGAGAGTGTCAGTGTCAGTGAGAAAGTCAGTGTGAGAGTGTGAGTGAGAGTGTCAGTGAGTGTATTAGCTAGTGTGTCAGTGAGAGTGTCAGTGTCAGTGAGAGTGTCAGTGAGAGTGTCAGTGGAAGTGTCAGTGAGAGTGTCAGTGGTAGTGTCAGTGAGAGTGTCAGTGAGAGTGTCAGTGGGAGTATCAGTGAGAGTGTCAGTATCAGCGAGAGTGCCAGTGAGTGTGAGTGAGAGTGTCAGTGAGAGTGTCAGTGTCAGTGTAAGTGAGAGTGTCAGTGAGAGTGTCAGTGTCAGTGAGAGTGTCAGTGGCAGTGAGAGTGTCATTGAGTATCAGTGAGAGTGTCAGTGTCAGTGAGAGTGTCAGTGAGAGTGAGAGTGTCAGTGAGAGTGTCAGTGTCAGTGAGAGTGTCAGCGTCAGTAAGAGTGTCAGTGAAAGTGTCAGTGTGAGTGTCAGTGAGAGTGTCAGTGAGAGTGTCAGTGAGAGTGTCAGTTTCAGTGTGTCAGTGAGAGTGTCAGTGAGTGTGTCAGTGAGTGTGCCAGTGAGTGTGTCAGTGAGAGTGTCAGTGTAAGTGAGAGTGTCAGTGAAAGTGTCAGTGAGAGTGTCAGTGGTAGTGTCAGTGAGAGTGTCAGTGGGAGTGTCAGTGAGAGTGTCAGTGAGTGTCAGTGAGAGTGTCAGTGAGTGTCAGTGTCAGTGAGAATATCAGTGAGAGTGTCAGTGAGTGTGTCAGTGAGTGTCAGTGAGAGTGTCAGTGTCAGTGAGAGTGTCAGTGAGTGTCAGTGTCAGTGAGAGTGTCAGCATCAGTGAGAGTGTCAGTGAGAGTGTCATTGAGAGTGTCAGTTTCACTGTGCCAGTGAGAGTGTCAGTGAGAGTGTCAGTGTCAGTGAGAGTGTCAGTGAGAGTGTCAGTGTGAGTGTCAGTGTGAGTGTCAGTGGGAGTGTCAGTGAGATTGTCAGTTTCACTGTGATTGTCAGTGAGAGTGTCAGTTTCACTGTGAGTGTCAGTGAGTGTCAGTGAGACTGTCAGTGTCAGTGAGAGTGTCAGTGAGAGTGTCGATGAGATTGTCAGTGAGATTGTCAGTGAGAGTGTCAGTGTCAGTAAGAGTGTCAGTGAGAGTGTCAGCATCAGTGAGAGTGTCAGTGAGAGTGTCAGTGAGAGTGTCAAGTCAATGAGAGTGTCAGTGAGTGTGTCAGTGAGTGTGTCAGTGAGAGTGCCAGTGTCAATGAGAGTGTCAGTGAGTGTGTCAGTGAAAGTGTCAGTGTCAGTGAGAGTGCCAGTGAGTGTCCTTGAGTGTCAGTGAGAGTGTCAGTGAGAGTTTCAGTGAGAGTGTCAGTGTCAGTGAGTGTCAGTGTCAGTGAGAGTGTCAGTGAGAGTGTCAGTGAGTGTCAATGAGAGTGTCAGTGTCAGTGAGAGTGTCAGCGTCAGTGTCAGCATCAGTGAGAGTGTCAGTGAGAGTGTCAGTGAGAGTGTCAGTGGTAGTGTCAGTGAGAGTGTCAGTGATTGTCAGTGAGAGTGTCAGTGAGAGTGTCAGTGGGAGTGTCAGTGAGAGTGTCAGTGAGTGTCAGTGAGAGTGTCAGTGAGTGTCAGTGAGAGTGTCAGTGAGAGTGTCAGTGAGAGTGCCAGTGAGTGTCAGTGAGAGTGTCAGTGGTAGTGTCAGTGAGAGTGTCAGTGATTTTCAGTGAGAGTGTCAGTGAGAGTGTCAGTGGGAGTGTCAGTGAGAGTGTCAGTGAGTGTCAGTGAGAGTGTCAGTGAGTGTCAGTGAGAGTGTCAGTGAGAGTGTCAGTGAGAGTGTCAGTGAGTGTCAGTGAGAATGTCAGTGAGAGTTTCAGTGTCAGTGAGAGTGTCAGTGTCAGTGAGAGTGTCAGTGAGAGTGTCGATGAGATTGTCAGTGAGAGTGTCAGTGTCAGTGAGCGTGTCAGTGAGAGTGTCAGCATCAGTGAGAGTGTCAGTGTCAGTGAGAGCGTCGGTGAGAGTGTCAGTGAGTGTCAGTGAGAATGTCAGTGAGAGTGTCAGTGAGTGTCAGTGAGAGTGTCAGTGTCAGTGAGAGTGTCAGTGTCAGTGAGAGTGTCAGCATCAATGAGAGTGTCAGTGAGAGTGTCAGTGTGAGTGTCAGTGAGAGTGTCAGTGAGATTGTCAGTTTCACTGTGAGTGTCAGTGAGAGTGTCAGTGAGACTGTAAGTGTCAGTGAGAGTGTCAGTGAGAGTGTCGATGAGATTGTCAGTGAGATTGTCAGTGAGAGTGTCAGTGTCAGTAAGAGTGTCAGTGAGAGTGTCAGCATCAGTGAGAGTGTCAGTGAGAATGTCAGTGAGAGTGTCAAGTCAATGAGAGTGTCCGTGAGTGTGTCAGTGAGAGTGCCAATGTCAATGAGAGTGTCAGTGAGTGTGTCAGTGAAAGTGTCAGTGTCAGTGAGAGTGCCAGTGAGTGTCCTTGAGTGTCAGTGAGAGTGTCAGTGAGAGTGTCAGTGAGAGTTTCAGTGAGAGTGTCAGTGTCAGTGAGTGTTAGTGTCAGTGAGAGTTTCAGTGAGAGTGTCAGTGAGAGTGTCAGTGAGTGTCAATGAGAGTGTCAGTGTCAGTGAGAGTGTCAGTGAGAGTGAGAGTGTCAGTGAGAGTGTCAGTGTCAGTGAGAGTGTCAGTGTCAGTGAGAGTGTCAGCGTCAGTGTCAGCGTCAGTGAGAGTGTCAGTGAGAGTGTCAGTGAGAGTGTCAGTGAGATTGTCAGTGAGAGTGTCAGTGAGTGTGAGTGTGAGTGAGAGTGTGAGTGAGAGTGTCAGTGTCAGTGAGACTGTCAGTGAGAGTGTCAGTGAGTGTGTCAGTGTCAGTGAGAGTGTCAGTGAGAGTGTCAGTGTGAGTGTCAGTGAGAGTGTCAGTGAGTGTCAGTGAGAGTGTCAGTGAGTGTCAGTGAGAGTTTCAGTGAGAGTGTCAGTGAGAGTGTCAGTTTCAGTGTGAGTGTCAGTGAGTGTCAGTGAGAGTGTCAGTGAGTGTCTGTAAGAGTGTCAGTGAGTGTCAGTGAGAGTGTCAGTGAGAGTGTCATTGAGTGTCAGTGAGAGTGTCAGTAAGAGTGTCAGTGTCAGTGTCAGTGAGAGTGTCAGTGTCAGTGAGAGTGTCAGTGTCAGTGAGAGTGTCAGTGAGAGTGTCAGTGAGTGTCAGTGAGAGTGTCAGTGAGTGTCCTTGAGTGTCAGTTAAGGTGTCAGTGAGAGTGTCAGTGAGTGTACGTGAGAGTGTCAGTGAGAGTGTCAGTGAAAGTTTCAGTGTCAGTGAGAGTGTCAGTGAGTGTCAGTGTCAGTGAGAGTGTCAGCATCAGTGAGAGTGTCAGTGAGAGTGTCAGTGAGAGTGTCAGTTTCACTGTGTCAGTGAGAGTGTCAGTGAGAGTGTGAGTGAGAGTGTCGATGAGATTGTCAGTGAGAGTGTCAGTGTCAGTGAGAGTGTCAGCATCAGTGAGAGTGTCAGTGAGAGTGTCAGTGAGAGTGTCAGTGAGAGCATCGGTGAGAGTGTCAGTGAGTGTCAGTGAGAATGTCAGTGAGAGTGTCAGTGAGTGTCAGTGAGAGTGTCAGTGAGAGTGTCAGTGTCAGTGAGAGTGTCAGTGAGTGTCAGTGTCAGTGAGAGTGTCAGCATCAGTGAGAGTGTCAGTGAGAGTGTCAGTGAGAGTGTCAGTTTCACTGTGTCAGTGAGAGTGTCAGTGAGAGTGTCAGTTTCACTGTGTCAGTGAGAGTGTCAGTGTCAGTGAGAGTGTCAGTGAGTGTCAGTGAGACTGTCAGTGAGAGTGTCAGTAAGAGTGTCAGTGTCAGTGAGAGTGTCAGTGTCAGTGAGAGTGTCAGTGAGAGTGTCAGTGTCAGTGAGAGTGTCAGCATCAGTGAGAGTGTCAGTGAGAGTGTCCAGTCAAGTCAAGTCAAAGATAGCTTTATTCGAATTCAATAAGAAATCATAAAAGCACATTAAAATGCATAGATGCAATAAAATCCAATAATAAAATGATAGAATAATACTATCCCCAACACAGTTCATTTGAAGTAGGGGCTTACAGCATGGTAGATCTACATCTAATAATGCTTTTTAGAAACAATGAGACCGCAGTTATAGACATTTCATCTTGCAATAATTGGATCTTGAAAAAAGCAGGTCTACACTGTCTCAGGCCCCAGACCTTTAACAAGGGTAACAAGTATCTCTTCCTGTCCCAAGAATAAAATTTACAAAATAAAATACAATGTATTGTTGATTGCAAAGAGGAATCGTCACATGGACATCGTATTAAGTTTTTCGACCAATCGTGTATACCTGGAAAGGTAATCAGCCTAAAAAATAGTGCCTACTGTAACTGGACTGGTTAGAGGACAGATACATCCGGATACCAGGACCCTGTAATAGAAGATGGTGCTCAATGACAGATACCTTCTTCCTCTCTGGTGCCAACGTTGATCTTCCAAGAGCGCAAGGCAAAGATCCTTGGGTGCTTTTCTAGTAATGGAGGGCATTGAAGATGGAGAGTTGTAGAACTCAGGGTGGCGTATATCTATTAAAAAAGCCTTTACGTAAGAAAGCCAGTAGATGTATTTTGCCCCCTGATATTTAACACAGTCCTGAATGGTGGCCCTGTTAAACTCAGTTGCAGCAGAAGTCCACACCTTGTGCCATAACAGTACCGGGCTTACCTTGACTAAATCTGAAATGTAGGCCAAGGCAAGCTCCTTATGACAAACATGGGTAGAAGTAGATTTTGGGACAGCTAACAAGTATCGCAGGAATGCATTTTCACTTGTTTGGATTTCCTGGCAATCTGCGACCCCCCAGATGCCAGCCCTGTATATGGCAGTCGACACGCATTTAGCCTTATAAATATCAAGCAAGATACGTACCGGTCTGCCCCCCAGCTTATTAGCGAACTGTTTAACTGCTCCAATAGCGCAGGAGAATGCTAGCTTTCTTGTGGTTACTGCTTTAGTCCATGTGCCTTTTTAATTAAAAACGATCCCTAAGTATGAAAAAGTGCTAGTTAATCCTATCTTTGACTGTTCTAAAAAGGTGTTACAGGATACATTTATTTTAGATGAGCAGCACATGGTGAATGTTTTCCCAATACTGATCTTTAGGCCCCTAGATCCCATGTATTCTGAGAATCTAGTTAACACCTTCTGAAGGCCTACTTGGGTTCTCGTCATTATACCCGCATCATCTGCGTACAACAGTATGGGCACTGCAACACCTTCTATTTGGGGATAATCCAGGTCTTGTTCAGTTTCTAAAGCTGCAACACTGTTGATATATAAATTAAAAAGAAAGGGTGCCAGGATGCAGCCCTGACAAACACCTTTCATTATTGGAAATGTAGTTGTACATTCCCCCTTTTTCCCAAATTGAACCTTTGCCCCTGCCCCTCTGTACAATTCTTTAACAAAATTAAGAATATTAAGGTCAATGCCAAGGTCTGCTAGGGTATCCCACATAACTTTGTGGCTCAAGCAGTCAAATGCTGAGCTCAGGTCAACAAAGGTCATGAATAGGTTGCCCTTTTTGGCCACCACATACTTTCCCGTTATCATGGCCAAATTCAGTCCTTGTTCAACAGTACCTAGACCTGCCTTGAAGCCATACTGGAATTTAGAGAGAATACCTGCTTCCTTAGCCATGTCTGTAGTCTATTTAATATAATTCTACCCGCAACTTTCATCAGGGAGTCTAGTAGCGATATAGGCCTATAACATTTAGGGTTGTTTCGATATCCCTTTTTAAATATTGGCACTACAACCGCTTCCTGCCAGGTTGATGGAAATCAGTTGTTATTGCAACTATTTAGCACATTGGTCAGGAGGGGAGCCCATAAGGAGGTGTTAGCCTTATAAACATCTATCAGGACTCCGTCAGGTCCTGGAGCTTTGCTAGTAGAACTTTCTGAGATTGCTAGTTCCACTTCGGGTATGTAAAAAACAATGTCCAAGGGAAACAGTCCCAGAGTGTTAGACTCCGCGTTTATCAAATGACCTAGACGACTGACTGAGTCATCCTTCATATATAGGTCAGTAAAGTAATTTACCCATGCAGTTTCCTCTATGGCAATCTCTATCGAATCCGATTTCCTTTCTACAAAAAAAGGGGCATTCACGGCCCTCCAAAAGGCAGTGTTGTCTCTCAGAGAACACGCCTTATGGAGGGCTTCCCACGGAGCCTCTTTCAATTCTATTTTCCTATTTTTTATTGCAGCTTTATAAAGTACTCTAGCAGACTTTATTTCTTGGAGATTTTTGGGTGTTTTTTTGAGAATTGACTTTAAAGAGGAGTGCGCTTTACTGCATTCGGCGTCAAACCAGCCTTCAGCTTTATTTCTATCGCCTTCCCTTATCGTGCCTGTTAGTTTACTACAGATTTGTCCTGTGATCTTTTGGAAAGCTATTATGACCAAGGATGGGGTAGGATTCTCAGAAAGACAGGTCATAAAATCATTTAGGTGATCTGTTATTAAGGTATCTAGGAAATTAGCGGGGTCCACCCTGTTACATTTTATTGAATAACCATTAACTCTGGCCAGGGTGATCCCATGGCGATATAAGTTTTCAGCCACATCGATGTTCCGGGTACAACTCTGGCCAAAATTAAAAGTTGAGCTAATCGGAAAATGGTCGCTCTTTGCAATGCCCTCAGTATTAAAACGCAGAACACTGCGATAATAACTTGTGGTAACGAGTGTAAAATCGATCACTGATCTGAAGCCCCGACCAAATAAAGGTAGGGTGAAAGGCAACCTGTGGGTTACAAAACTTGTTTGCGAATCCTAAATCCCACTCGTGTAGTAAATTATTAAGTAAGTTCCCAATCATGGTATGCTCAAACTGAGTAGAGGGATCTTCCTTAAGGTTAACCAGCCCACACGTGCCAGAGTCACAGTGGGGGCATAGGTGACAATTGTAGTCACCCGTCAATATAACCCACCTCTCTGTTTGCCCAGATTCCGGTTGGTTGTGAAGGATATTATTTAAATCCTCCACAGCCTTAATTAATTCAGCCTTTGGAATATTGTTATAAAAATTGATCAGGAGAACTTGCTGATTTCCTCCTACCTTGAGCAAAAGTAGCTGATAATAGTTCCCCCCTGTGTTTAACTTTTTAACCGTTATATTTTGACCATATTTGATATGAAGGTACAAAGTCCGCCTGAACTCCTGCCCCTACTAGACTGCTTGGCTGCGGAAAAAAAAGGTGCGATAACCATTTATATGTGTCTCACACTGATCCCAACACTCCTGTAAACAAATCACATTAAAATTATCTATGAATGCCAGGAATGTAGGGTCCTTAATTTTGTTTGACAGACCTGCTACGTTCCAGGATAAAAGGGCAAGATTTCCCCTTGGTTCAGCCCTTACGCACAATGGATCTATTGAAATATAATCAGGTGTACCATTATCCTGTAATACGGGCTCTAGACACTCTCCAGAATCCTCCATCACATTGCTTATGGCCATAGGCTGATAGGCCTTACTGTCTGCACCTACGTGGGCAGTTATGATCTTGGTAGTGTTATTTTCGTCTATCCCCTTATTTAATGGGCAGTCCGTGATAGAATTGTCTGCACCATCATTACCCCTTTTCTCAGATAGTATATTTTTGTTATGATGGACAATCAGATTGTCAATCGCATTAAACTTGTCTTGACCCTCCCTATACTCATTCAGGGTCCCTGTAGTCGTTGCCAGTCAGTCTACCATCTGTAGACAACTGTACCTATTAGCAGTAGGGATTCCCCTCCAATTATCCATGTACACTTGATCCCTGTTGGGATTTCCTCCCCAATCTTGATGTCCTACTCTGCCCTAATTCCCTCCACGGTCGAGGCCAAAATGGTTCCTTTGTGGATCAAAATATCAAAGCCGTCTAGTTTCTATACCTCTACTACTATTTTGTGTTCTCCATGAGCAGATATATTCGACCATACGTGGATCCTCAAAGTTAACCAACACACAGTCCCCTTAAGTTGTCTTCCTATCGTGCCCTACCCATGGCACCCTACGTACCATTAAAATCTTACTTAGCATGTGAGGTGGTAAGGTTTGGTTAGGATTGAACCAGTTAGAAACTTTATTCTTTAATGACCAACTTGGCTCGTCAATGGATTCTTCCAGTTCCGGGACCCCAGTCAAGACGACTACATAAGGGCTCGCCTCTGGGGGCAAATTAACAGCAAATCTACCCTCTGTACCAGCCCTTGTCCAATTCCCTTTAGGGTGCGGGACAGGGGCCTTGGGTAAAATCTCCTCTTGCCTAAGTTGCTGAGTTGGGCCTGGGGGTCTATCGACAGATGTCTTCTCCGATACAATTGTAGGGTTAGAGTTTACTTTTTGCACTAATATCGGGGCCTTTGTAGTTGGTAAGCCTGTTTGTCCAGTATTTGGAGGTTTATTGCATGCTACCTTTTTTGCCCCGTTGCTTGGTAAATTCCTAGTGAATTTGTCTAGTTCAGCAAGCTGCTTTTCAATATGCATTAATCTGGTTTCTAGTGGTGCTAGAAAAGATTTAAGTAACTTCCCCATTCTTGCTAGAAGTTGACCTTCAGGTTCGTCCTTGCTTTCCCCATCTATGCTAACTGCTACCTCAATACTACTAGTGTCCAAAACCACATCATCTTTTAGCAATCGTTCGCAACGATTCTGTGGCGATTGTTCAGACCCCTTCCCCCTGTCTTGTTAGATGTATCACAGGTACCCCTGGTTTTAGCAATTTTAAGTTTTTTGCCCCCTGAGATGGTCCTATTGGCACTTTTCTTTTTAGGTATTGTGCCCTCCCTCCTCTCCCTCGACTGCCTCATATTTATTTCCTCCAGCATGCAGTTCAAATTTAGATCAGAGGTCTTCTCTAAAGCCGAAATTGACAATGGGTCTAGTAGAGGTCGGGAGTTTGACTGATCTACCCCTTTTGATAGATTATGCACATCCACGTGTACATCTATCAAACCTGTTCCTTTGACAGGCTCAGGAGTACGAGCCGACGCAAAGTGCCCCATAGATTATCTTTTTGCAAGCGCTAAATCTTGGGACACTACGTTCCATTAGGCTAATTCCTTGATCTATGACTGAATTAGCCCTTGTTATAAAGTTGTCTAGAGTGCCTGTTAACTGAGCCCCCGACCACAGTTTTACTCCTACTTCCTTGTGTAGTCATATTAAAATGCGAACAATATATGTATCCACAAACAGATCTACTCTAAAATATAATATATTAATACTAGGACACACATACAGTTCACACTATAGCAGGGAAAAGAGGGGGGCCCGGTCCGGTTTTGATCGGTCTTGAACGGGCTTAAAAGGGCCCGCCCTTGGCCCAGGCTTCGCACAGCACACGCCCGCGCGTGTTTGAGCGTGACTAAATAGGGAAGTGAGGCGGGAAGAGGACCCAGGTGCGGCCGGTGACTATGCCGCTAAGCAACCTGGTCCTCGCAGTCCCGATGTCCGGTCCGATGATGAGCCCAAAGTTGGCGTTATCTCCAATGTGGCAGGCGACCCGGAATGGCGGCAACAAAGTGTCTCTGACCTCGAGCGGCTCCCACGTAGCGGGGGCCGCGAGGCGCTATCAAGTGCTGGGAAGCGGGGCGGGAAGAGGACCCAGGTGCGGCCGGTGACTATGCCGCTAAGCAACCTGGTCCTCGCAGTCCCGATGTCCGGTCCGATGATGAGCCCCAAGTTGGCGTTATCTCCAATGTGGCAGGCGACCCGGAATGGAAGCAACAAAGTGTCTCTGACCTCGAGCGGCTCCCACGTAGCGGGGGCCGCGAGGCGCTATCAAGTGCTGGGAGGCGGGGCGGGAAGAGGACCCAGGTGCGGCTGGTGACTCTGCCGCTAAGCAACCTGGTGCTCGCAATCCCGATGTCCGGTCCGATGATGATCCCCAAGTCGGCGTTATCTCCAATGTGGCGGGCGACCCGGAATGGCGGCAACAAAGTGTCTCTGACCTCGAGTGTCAGTGAGAGTGTCAGTGAGTGTCAGTGAGAGTTTCAGTGAGAGTGTCAGTGTAAGTGTGAGTGTCAGTGAGAGTGTCAGTGAGAGTGTCAGTAGGAGTGTCAGTGTTAGTGAGAGTGTCAGTGAGAGTGTCATTGAGTGTCAGAGTGAGTGTCAGTGAGAGTGTCATTGAGTGTCAGTGAGAGTGTCAGTGAGAGTGTCAGTGTCAGTGAGAGTGTCAGTGAGAGTGTCAGTGAGAGTGTCAGCGTCAGTGAGAGTGTCAGTGAGAGTGTCAGTGATAGTGTCAGTGTGAGTGTTAGTGAGAGTGTCAGTTTCACTGTGAGTGTCAGTGAGAGTGTCAGTAAGAGTGTCAGTGAGAGTGTCAGTGAGAGTGTCACTGAGAGTTTCAGTGTCAGTGAGAGTGTCAGTGAGTGTGAGTGAGAGTGTGAGTGAGAGTATCAGAGTCAGTGTCAGTGATAGTGTCAGTGAGTGTGTCAGTGAGTGTGTCAGTGAGAGTGTCAGTGTCAGTGAGAGTGTCAGTGAAAGTGTCAGTGAGAGTGTCAGTGAGAGTGTCAGTGAGAGTGTCAGTGAGAGTGTCAGTTTCAGTGTCAGTGAGAGTGTGAGTGAGAGTGTCAGTGAGAGTGTCCGTGAGTGTGAGTGAGAGTATCAGTGTCAGTGAGAGTGTCAGTGAGAGTGTCAGTGAGGGTGTCAGTAAGTGTGTCAGTGAGTGTGTCAGTGAGTGTGTCAGTGAGAGTGTCAGTGTCAGTGAGAGTGTCAGTGAAAGTATCAGTGAGAGTGTCAGTGAGAGTGTCAGTGAGTGTCAGTGAGAGTGTCAGTGAGTGTCAGTGAGTATCAGTGAGAGTGTCAGTGAGAGTGAGTCTCAGTTTCAGTGTCAGTGAGAGTGTCAGTGTGTGTCAGTGAGAGTGTCAGTTTCAGTGTCAGTGAGAGTGTCAGTGAGAGTGTCAGTGAGTGTGAGTGAGAGTATCAGTGTCAGTGAGAGTGTCAGTGAGAGTGTCAGAGAGGGTGTCAGTAAGTGTGTCAGTGAGTGTGTCAGTGATTGTGTCAGTGAGTGTCAGTGTCAGTGAGAGTGTCAGTGAAAGTGTCAGTGAGAGTGTCGATGAGAGTGTCAGTGAGTGTCAGTGAGTGTCAGTGAGAGTGTCAGTGAGTGTCAGTGAGTATCAGTGAGAGTGTCAGTGAAAGTGTCAGTGAGAGAGTCAGTGAGTGTCAGTGAGAGTGTCAGTGTCAGTGAGTATCAGTGTGTCAGTGAAAGTGTCAGTGAGTGTCAGAGTGTCAGTGAGAGTGTCAGTGAGTGTCAGTGAGAGTGTCAGTGAGTGTCAGTGAGTATCAGTGAGAGTGTCAGTGAGTGTGTCAGTGAGTGTTTCAGTGAGTGTCATTGAGAGTGTCAGAGTCAGTGAGAGTGTCAGTCAGTGTGTCAGTGAAAGTGTCAGTGAGAGTGTCAGTGAGTGTGAGTGAGTGTCAGTGAGAGTGTCAGTGAGAGTGTCAGTGGGAGTGTCAGTGAGAGTGTTAGTGGGAGTGTCAGTGAGAGTGTCAGTGAGTGTCATGAGTGTCAGTGAGAGTGTCAGTGAGTGTCAGTCAGAGTGTCAGTGAGAGTTTCAGTGAGAGTGTCAGTTTCAGTGAGAGTGTCAGTGAGTCAGTTTCAGTGTGAGTGTCAGTGAGAGTGTCAGTGAGTGTCAGTAAGAGTGTCAGTGAGTGTCAGTGAGAGTGTCATTGAGTGTCAGTGAGAGTGTCGGTGAGAGTGTCAGTGAGAGATTCAGTGAGAGTGTCATTGAGAGTGTCAGTGAGAGTGTCAGTGAGAGTGTCAGTGAGAGTGCCAGTGAGAGCTTCAGTGAGAGTGTCAGTGAGAGTGTCAGTGAGAGTGTCAGTTAGAGTGTCCGTGAGTGTCCGTGAGAGTGTCAGTGTCAGTGAGAGTATCAGTGAGAGTGTCAGTGAGTGTGTCAGTGAGTGTCAGTGAGAGTGTCGGTGTCAGTGAGAGTGTGAGTGAGTGTGTCAGTGAGAGTGTCAGTGAGTGTGTCAGAGAAAGTGTCAGTGAGAGTGTCAGTGTCAGTGAGAGTGTCAGTGAGTGTCAGTGAGAGTGTCAGTGAGAGTGGCCGTGAGTGTCAGTGAGAGTGTCAGTGAGAGTGTCAGTGTCAGTGAGAGTGACAGTGAGAGTGTCAGTGAGTGTCATTGAGAGTGTCAGTGTCAGTGAGAGTGTCGATGAGATTAATAGTGAGAATGCCAGTGTCAGTGAGAGTGTCAGTGTCAGTGAGAGTGTGAGTGAGTGAGTGAGTGTCAGAGTCAGTGTCAGTGAGAGTGTCAGTGAGTGTGTCAGTGAGTGTGTCAGTGAGTGTGTCAGTGTCAGTGAGAGTGTCAGTGTCAGTGAGAGTGTCAGTGTCAGTGAGAGTGTCAGTTAGAGTGTCAGTGGAAGTGTCAGTGGAAGTGTCAGTGAGAGTGTCAGTGAGAGTGTCAGTGTCAGAGTTTCAGTGAGAGTGTCAGTGAGAGTGTGAGTGTCAGTGAGAGTGTCAGTGAGAGTATCAGTGTCAGTGAGTTTCAGTGAGTGTGAGTGTCAGTGAGAGTGTCAGTGAGTGTGTCAGTGAGGGTGTCAGTGAGTGTGTCAGTGAGAGTGTCAGTGTCAGTGAGTGTGTCAGTGAGAGTGTGAGTGTCAGTGAGAGTGTCAGTGAGTGTGTCAGTGAGTGTGTCAGTGAGAGTGTCAGTGAGAGTGTCAGTGTCAGTGAGAGTGTCGATGAGATTGTTAGTGAGAGTGTCAGTGAGTGTCAGTGTAATTGATTGTCAGTGAGAGTGTAAGTGTCAGTGAGAGTGTCAGTGTCAGTGAGAGTGTCAGCATCAGTGAGAGTGTCAACGAGAGTGTCAGTTTTACTGTGAGTGTGAGTGAGAGAGTCAGTGTCAGTGAGAGTGTCAGTGAGTGAGAGTGTCAGTCTCAGTGAGAAGTGAGTGAGAGTGTCAGTCTCAGTGAGAGTGTCAGTGAGTGTGTCAGTGAGTGTCAGTGAGAGTGTCAGTGAGAGTGTCAGTGAGAGTGTCAGTGTCAGTGAGAGTGTCAGTGTCAGTGAGAGTGTCGATGAGCTTGTTAGTGAGAGTGTCAGTGAGTGTCAGTGTAATTGATTGTCAGTGAGAGTGTAAGTGTCAGTGAGAGTGTCAGTTTTACTGTGAGTGTGAGTGAGAGTGTCAGTGTCAGTGAGAGTGTCAGTGAGTGAGAGTGTCAGTCTCAGTGAGAGTGTCAGTGAGAGTGTCAGTGAGTGTGTCAGTGAGTGTCAGTGAGAGTGTCAGTGAGAGTGTCAGTGTCAGTGAGAGTGTCAGTGTCAGTGAGAGTGTCAGTGAGAGTGTCAGTGGAAGTGTCAGTGAGAGTGTCAGTGTCAGAGTTTCAGTGAGAGTGTCAGTGAGAGTGTCAGTTTCAGTGAGAGTGTCAGTGAGTGAGAGTGTGAGTGTCTGTGTCAGTGTCAGTGAGTGTGTCAGTGAGGGTGTCAGTGAGTGTGTCAGTGAGAGTGTCAGTGAGAGTGTCAGTGTCAGTGAGTGTGTCAGTGTGAGTGTGAGTTTCAGTGAGAGTGTGAGTGTCAGTGAGAGTGTCGATGAGATTGACAGTGAGTGTCAGTGTTAGTGTCAGTGAGAGTGTCAGTGTCAGCGAGAGTGTCAGCGTCAGTGAGAGTGTCAGTGTGAGTGTCCGGGAGAGTGTCAGTGAGAGTGTCAGTTTCAGTGAGTGTGTCAGTGAGTGTCAGTGATTGTGAGTGACAGTGAGTGTGTGAGTGACAGTGAGTGTGTGTGGGGGTTTTTTGTGTGTGGGGGTGTGTGTTTGTGTGTGGTTGTGTGTTTGTGGGGTTGTGTGTGTTTGTGGGGGGGGTGTGTGGTTGTGTGGTGTGTGGGGTTGTGTGCGGTGTGTGGGGTTGTGTGTGTGGGGGTTAGTGTGGTTGTGTGTGTGGGGTTGTGGCATGTATGTGTGGGGGGTTTTGTGTGTGCGTGGGATGTTGCATGGGGGTTGTGTGTAGGGGGTTGTGTGTGGTGTGGTTGTGTGTGTGGGGTTGTATGTGTGGGTGTGTGTGTTTGTGGGGTTGTGTGTGTGGGGGGTTGTGGTTGTGTGTGTGTGGGTTGTGGTTGTGTGGTGTGTGTGTCATGTATGTGTGGGGGTTTTTGTGTGTGTGCGTGGGATGTTGTGTGGAGGGTTGTGTGTGGTGTGGTAGTGTGTGTGGTGTGGTTGTGAGGGGGGTTGTATGTGTGGGTGTGTGTGGGGGAGTGTTTTGTGGAGTTGTGTGTGGGTGGTTGTGGTTGTGTGTGGGGGGTTGTATGTGTGGGGGTTGTGTGTATGTGTGGTTGTGTGTGTGGGTTGTGTGTGTGAGGTGTGTGTGGGGGGTTGTGTGGGGGGTTTTTGTGTGGGTTGTGTGTGTGGGGGGTTGTGTGTGGGGTTGTGTGTGGGGGGGGTTTGTTTGGGGTTGTGTGTGTGGGGGGTTGTGTGTGTGGGGTAACAGAATGGGATGGGAGGGGAGGTGAGGCAGTGAATGGGATGGAAGGGAAGGGGGAGTGACAGAAGGGGAGAGGATTAAAGAGGTAAATAAGAAAGTAATGGAAATAAAGGGGGAGGGGGGACATGGAGGGAGAGGGGTAGTTGGAGGGTGGGGTAAAGGGAAAGAAGGGATGGGTTGGGGAATGGAATGGAATGGAAAGGAAAGGAAAGGAAAGGAAAGGAAAGGAAAGGAAAGGAAAGGAAAGGAAAGGAAAGGAAAGGAAAGGAAGGGAAGGGAAAGGAAAGGAAAGGAAGAATGAGGGAAAGGCGGAGAAGAGAAAGGAGAAAGGCAGGGAAAGGAATTGAGAATGGAGTGGGAGAGGGTAAATGAGAGAGAGGGAGGTGAGGGGAAGGGTAATGAGGGGTAGGGTAGGGTATGGAAGAAGGGATGGGTGAGGGGAAAGGGGAGCAGAAAAGGAGCCGAGGCGATGGGAACAGATTGGAAGGGAAAGAGGCTGTGAATGGGGGGAATGGAGGGGAAGAGAAGGGAAGGGGTGGGGTGGAGATGGAAAAGGAGATAAGAGAGTGCAGGATGGGACCGGAATGGATTGAATGGGAAGGGGAGGGGATTGACAGAAGGGTACAGGATTAAAGAGTGATGGAGAAAAAGGGAACTTAAAAGAAAGGGGGAGAAGGGGATGGGAGAGGAGAGATACGGATGTAAGGCAGAGAAGGAAAAACGGGAAAGAGAAAGGAAGAGGGAAGGGATGTTTCAAGCCAGTATCAAGTCAGTATCAAGTCAGTATCAAGCCAGTATCAAGTCAATATCAAGCCAGTATCAAGTCAGTATCAAGCCAGTATCAAGTCAGTATCAAGCCAGTATCAAGTCAGTTTAAAGTTTGGATTCAAGTTCGGTTTCAGTTTGGTTTCAAGTTCGGTTTTCATTTGGTTTCTATACTCACCGTGTTCCTTTCACCCAGCCCCGTCCAGTTCTTTTTGGAGCCTGTGAGGCCCCGGCCCCCTGGCCTCTCGGGGGCCTCGGCTCCGGCCGCCAGCAGTGGTCCTCTCCGTCCGGTGCTTATGAGTGCAATGCTGCGGCTGCCTGGTTACCAGCCTTGTATACCACGGGCACGTCACAATAGAGATTTAACCTGTCATCATGCATCACAGGCTTATGGGCGATGACAAGGGTTGCAGTGTAAGGTGGGGGGAGGGACAGCCGAGACACGGATATTACTTCAATTACCTAAAAAAAAAAAAAAAATCTATTTAGTCACAAAAGGATCCTGCGATTAACCTCAAAGACAATCTAATCCTGCCTGACCTTCTCCCCCCTCAGGGGCCTCTCCTTGTTTCTGCTCCGGCGGAGGCCTCCCCTCTGCACTTAGCTTCGACCTCATGACATCACAGGGGAGGGAGGGCCTGGAACGTCACAGGTGTTCCATCCACAGGATTCCCCTTCTGCTGCTAGCCTCGACCTCGTGACATCACAGTGGAGGGCCTGGCACGTCACAGGTGTTCCATCCACAGGAATCCCCTGCTGCTGCTAGCCTGACCTCGTGACGTCACAGTGGAGGGCCTAGCGCGTCACAGGTGTTCCATTCACAGGATTCTGCTGCTGGGATTGCACGGGCCTTTTATATGAATTTTAAATGTGGAGTTTTCGTATTCTTCGTTTAAAAAAAATATTTTCGACATTAGCTGCATTGTTCTGCACCAGGTGCGCAATGAAGGTAGACCTCGGGGAGAGTCAAGGGATGGATAGAGGAGGAGGAGTGAGATGAAGCGAGACCTCGGGGAGAGTCAAGGGATGGGTAGAGGAGGAGGAGTGAGATGAAGGGAGACCTCGGGGAGAGTCAAGGGATGGGTAGAGGCGGAGGAGTGAGATGAAGGGAGACCTCGGGGAGAGTCAAGGGATGGGTAGAGGCGGGGGAGTGAGATGAAGGGAGACCTCGGGGAGAGTCAAGGTTTGGGTAGAGGCGAGGGAGTGAGATGAAGGGAGACCTCGGGGAGAGTCAAGGGATGGGTAGAGGCGGAGGAGTGAGATGAAGGGTGACCTCGGGGAGAGTCAAGGGATGGGTAGAGGCGGGGGAGTGAGATGAAGGGAGACCTCGGGGAGAGTCAAGGGATGGGTAGAGGCGGGGGAGTGAGATCAACTTGCCAAGGAAGCTCAACTTCTGAAGACAGCCTTGCATGCGTTGGGGATCACTCTGCTCTCCACTTTATCAACACACAAACAGGGCCACCTTCTCGACCCCATCTTCGCGACCTGGGAAGGCATTAACATACAACCTCCGGTCCCTATCATATGGTCAGATCACCATATGATTATGTTCAATATACCCAAGACCAGATCTAAGAATAATGCCCATAAACCCTTATACGCCAAACGTCGCAATTGGAAAAACTACACTCCGGAACGCCTCTCTGACGCATTAAAAATTGACCCTCCCCCCCAAGGTCAATCCCTTCAAGACACCTGGAATTCTTACGAACTCTGGTTGAGTAAGGCACTTGACAAAATCGCCCCTTGGACTTGTAAGCCCCCAGCTAGGCGAACTAAATCCGAACCGTGGTTTTCAGATAAACTTAAGGCAGCTAAAACCCGATGCAAAGTGATTGAAAGAAAATGGAGAAAGAACTACTCCATGGAACTGAAGGAGAAATACAAACGTGAATTAAAGGTCTATCAGAGACTCATAAAAGAGGAAAAAAGTCTCTTCTACCAAAATAGAATTGAACAGGCTACAAATCCCTCCAAAGAATTGTTTCGGATTTATAAAGAACTTACAGACGCATCGAGCCTGGACACGCAAGACACGTACTCCGATGAGTTATGCGAAGAAATTGCCGATTTCTTTGTCAACAAGGTAGATAAGATTCACGCCTCATTCCTCGTTCCCTCCACACCCGGTACGATATCTCCCTTTCTCCATAAGACCACTCTCACCCACTTCCTCACTCCTGACAAAGCAAAACTGTCCAGCATAATTAACAGTATTCACTCTGGCTCCCCTAATGATGTATGTCCATTAGACAAATGTAAAGACATCATGGACAACACTCTCCTGGATCAAATAAGCCATCTCATCTCTCTCTCCTTCAAAGAATGTTACGTCCCGGAGGCTTGGAAAAACGCCCAAGTCATCCCTCTGAAAAAAAAACCTAACATTCCAATCACTCAATTTCAAAACCTACGGCCAATTTCCCTACTGCCCCAATGCGCCAAAATAATAGAAAAAATTGTGAACATTCAACTCATGGCGTATTTAGAGGCAGAAAACATCCTCCATCCCACCCAATCTGGCTTTAGACCCAAATACTCCACAGAAACTGCTGTCTTGTACTCCACGGAATTTATCCGCAAGATGGTGGACGAGGGTGAAACCGCAGCGTTGGTCATGCTAGACTTAAGCGCCGCTTTCGATACGGTGCTACATGCCACGCTGTTGTCCCGGCTTTCTGACATTGGAGTAAAAGATGATGCGCTGGAGTGGATTAAATCCTTCCTCACCAACAGAACCTTCCAGCTCCATTGCCCGCCTTTCAAATCATCCTCTCGGATCGTGAGCTATGGGGTTCCACAGGGCTCTAGTCTGAGCCCTACTTTGTTCAACATCTACATGGAACCCCTAGCTCAAATCATAGAGAATTTCGGTGTGGGCATAGTTAGCTATGCCGATGATACACAGCTCATGTTCAAGCTTACTCCGGATACTGATAAGAATGCTTCAAATTTCTCGGAGTGCATGACTGCTGTCGCCGGATGGATGGACAGTAACTGCCTCCGGCTGAATGGTGACAAAACTGAGGTGTTAGTGATAGGAAATAAAACCTCCCTTTGGTCCCAAGCATGGTGGCCTACATCGCTTGGTGAATGCCCTCAACCGGTCGAGAAAGTCAAGAACCTCGGGATCATGATCGACTCTGACCTTTCAGGTAAATCCCAAGTTCATAAGATCATTGGCAAATGCATCGGAACACTAAGAATTCTTAGGAAAATCATCGACCTAATACCGATTTCAGCCAGGAAAACCATCGTACATGCTCTTATCACACCTCACCTGGACTACGGGAATGCCCTTCTTCTAGGCATTAACCAAAAACTCCTACACCAGCTGCAATGTGTACAGAATGCAGCCGCCCGATTGGTACTAGGCCTTTCGAAAAGAACCTCGGCCAAGACAGCACTGTCCAAACTGCACTGGCTTCCCGTAAGGGAAAGAATAAAATTCAAGAGTCTCTGCCATGTCCACAGGATAGCCCACAACAAAGGCCCCTCATATCTAAGAAGCCTCATGACCATTCATCGTCCTACTCGCCATTTGAGGTCTTCAGGAATGTCCCTCTTCAAATTACCCCGCGTTCAAAAAGCAAAAATCGGTGGCTGATCCTTTTGTTATCTAGGAGTGAAACTCTGGAACGCTCTTCCGATTCATTTAAGAATGGAACCCTCTGAAACTCTTTTCAGAGCGAACTTAAAAACTCACCTTTTTCCTCAATAACTCCGGCCCCTTGTTTCCCTCCGTCATGACCCTCGGATGAGAGTTTTCAGCATTTAGCGCGGGGATACACAGATGTGCAGTCATGCGCTTAATAAATGTTTTATTATTATTATTATTTTTATCAAGGGAGACCTCGGGGAGAGTCAAGGGATGGGTAGAGGCCGGGGAGTGAGATGAAGGGAGACCTCTGGGAGAGTCAAGGGACGGGTAGAGGCTGGGGAGTGAGATGAAGGGAGACCTCGGGGAGAGTCAAGGGACGGGTAGAGGCTGGGGAGTGAGATGAAGGGAGACCTCGGGGAGAGTCAAGGGACGGGTAGAGGCGGAGGAGTGAGATGAAGGGAGACCTCGGGGAGAGTCAAGGGACGGGTAGAGGCGGAGGAGTGAGATGAAGGGAGACCTCGGGGAGAGTCAAGGGATGGGTAGAGGCTGGGGAGTGAGATGAAGGGAGACCTCTGGGAGAGTCAAGCGATGGGTAGAGGCGGGGGAGTGAGATGAAGGGAGACCTCGGGGAGAGTCAAGGGATGGGTAGAGGCGGGGGAGTGAGATGAAGGGAGACCTCGGGGAGAGTCAAGGGACGGGTAGAGGCGGGGGAGTGAGATGAAGGGAGCCCTCGGGGAGAGTCAAGGGATGGGTAGAGGAGGAGGAGTGAGATGAAGGGAGACCTCGGGGAGAGTCAAGGGATGGGTAGAGGAGGAGGAGTGAGATGAAGGGAGACCTCGGGGAGAGTCAAGGGATGGATGGAGGCGGGGAAGTGAGATGAAGGGAGACCTCGGGGAGAGTCAAGGGATGGGTAGAGGCGGGGGAGTGAGATGAAGGGAGACCTCGGGGAGAGTCAAGGGATGGATGGAGGCGGGGAAGTGAGATGAAGGGAGACCTCGGGGAGAGTCAAGGGATGGTAGAGGCTGGGGAGTGAGATGAAGGGAGACCTCGGGGAGAGTCAAGGGATGGGTAGAGGCGGGGGAGTGAGATGAAGGGAGCCCTCGGGGAGAGTCAAGGGATGGGTAGAGGAGGAGGAGTGAGATGAAGGGAGACCTCGGGGAGAGTCAAGGGATGGGTAGAGGCGGAGGAGTGAGATGAAGGGAGACCTCGGGGAGAGTCAAGGGATGGGTAGAGGCTGGGGAGTGAGATGAAGGGAGACCTCGGGGAGAGTCAAGGGATGGGTAGAGGCGGGGGAGTGAGATGAAGGGAGACCTCGGGGAGAGTCAAGGGATGGGTAGAGGAGGAGGAGTGAGATGAAGGGAGACCTCGGGGAGAGTCAAGGGATGGGTAGAGGCTGGGGAGTGAGATGAAGGGAGACCTCGGGGAGAGTCAAGGGATGGGTAGAGGCGGGGGAGTGAGATGAAGGGAGCCCTCGGGGAGAGTCAAGGGATGGGTAGAGGAGGAGGAGTGAGATGAAGGGAGACCTCGGGGAGAGTCAAGGGGTGGGTAGAGGCGGAGGAGTGAGATGAAGGGAAACCTCGGGGAGAGTCAAGGGATGGGTAGAGGCTGGGGAGTGAGATGAAGGGAGACCTCGGGGAGAGTCAAGGGATGGGTAGAGGCGGGGGAGTGAGATGAAGGGAGACCTCGGGGAGAGTCAAGGGATGGGTAGAGGCGAGGGAGTGAGATGAAGGGAGACCTCGGGGAGAGTCAAGGGATGGATAGAGGCGGGGGAGTGAGCTGAAGGGAGACCTCGGGGAGAGTCAAGGGATGGGTAGAGGCGGGGGAGTGAGATGAAGGGAGACCTCGGGGAGAGTCAAGGGAAGGGTAGAGGCGGGGGAGTGAGATGAAGGGAGACCTCGGGGAGAGTCAAGGGATTTGTAGAGGCGGGGGAGTGAGATGAAGGGAGACCTCGGGGAGAGTCAAGGGATGGGTAGAGGCTGGGGAGTGAGATAAAGGAAGACCTCGTGGAGAGTCAAGGGATGGGTAGAGGCGGGGTAGTGAGATGAAGGGAGACCTCGGGGAGAGTCAAGGGATGGGTAGAGGCTGGGGAGTGAGATGAAGGGAGACCTCGGGGAGAGTCAAGGGATGGAAAAGGCTGGGGAGTGAGATGAAGGGAGACCTCGGGGAGAGTCAAGGGATTTGTAGAGGCAGGGGAGTGAGATGAAGGGAGACCTCGGGGAGAGTCAAGGGATGGGTAGAGGCTGGGGAGTGAGATAAAGGAAGACCTCGGGGGGAGTCAAGGGATGGGTAGAGGCGGGGGAGTGAGATGAAGGGAGACCTCGGGGAGAGTCAAGGGATGGGTAGAGGCTGGGGAGTGAGATGAAGGGAGACCTCGGGGAGAGTCAAGGGATGGATGGAGGCGGGGAAGTGAGATGAAGGGAGACCTCGGGGAGAGTCAAGGGATGGTAGAGGCTGGGGAGTGAGATGAAGGGAGACCTCGGGGAGAGTCAAGGGATGGGTAGAGGCGGGGGAGTGAGATGAAGGGAGACCTCGGGGAGAGTCAAGGGATGGGTAGAGGCGGGGGAGTGAGATGAAGGGAGACCTCGGGGAGAGTCAAGGGATGGTAGAGGCTGGGGAGTGAGATGAAGGGAGACCTCGGGGAGAGTCAAGGGATGGGTAGAGGCGGGGGAGTGAGATGAAGGGAGACCTCGGGGAGAGTCAAGGGATGGGTAGAGGCGGGGGAGTGAGATGAAGGGAGACCTCGGGGAGAGTCGGGATGGGTAGAGGCGGGGGAGTGAGATGAAGGGAGACCTCGGGGAGAGTCAAGGGATGGGTAGAGGCTGGGGAGTGAGATGAAGGGAGACCTCGGGGGAGAGTCAAGGGGTGGGTAGAGGCGGGGGAGTGAGATTAAGGGAGACCTCGGGGAGAGTCAAGGGATGGGTAGAGGCGGAGGAGTGAGATGAAGGGAGACCTCGGGGAGAGTCAAGGGACGGGTAGAGGCTGGGGAGTGAGATGAAGGGAGGCCTCGGGGAGAGTCAAGGGATGGATAGAGGCTGGGGAGTGAGATGAAGGGAGACCTCGGGGAGAGTCAAGGGATGGGTAGATGCGGGGGAGTGAGATTAAGGGAGACCTCGGGGAGAGTCGAGGGATGGATAGAGGCGGGGAGTGAGATGAAGGGAGACCTCGGGGAGAGTCAAGGGATGGGTAGATGCGGGGGAGTGAGATTAAGGGAGACCTCGGGGAGAGTCGAGGGATGGATAGAGGCGGGGAGTGAGATGAAGGGAGACCTCGGGGAGAGTCAAGGGATGGGTAGAGGCTGGGGAGTGAGATGAAGGGAGACCTCTGGGAGAGTCAAGCGATGGGTAGAGGCGGGGGAGTGAGATGAAGGGAGACCTCGGGGAGAGTCAAGGGATGGGTAGAGGCGGGGGAGTGAGATGAAGGGAGACCTCGGGGAGAGTCAAGGGACGGGTAGAGGCGGGGGAGTGAGATGAAGGGAGACCTCGGGGAGAGTCAAGGGATGGATAGAGGCTGGGGAGTGAGATGAAGGGAGACCTCGGGGAGAGTCAAGGGATGGGTAGAGGCGGGGGAGTGAGATGAAGGGAGACCTCGGGGAGAGTCAAGGGACGGGTAGAGGCGGGGGAGTGAGATGAAGGGAGACCTCGGGGAGAGTCAAGGGATGGATAGAGGCTGGGGAGTGAGATGAAGGGAGACCTCGGGGAGAGTCAAGGGATGGGTAGAGGCGGGGGAGTGAGATGAAGGGAGGCCTCGGGGAGAGTCAAGGGATGGGTAGAGGCGGGGGAGTGAGATGAAGGGAGACCTCTGGGAGAGTTAAGGGATGGATAGGGGCGGGAGAGTGAGATGAAGGGAGACCTCGGGGAGAGTCAAGGGATGGATAGAGGCGGGGAGTGAGATGAAGGGAGACCTCGGGGAGAGTCAAGGGATGGGTAGAGGCTGGGGAGTGAGATGAAGGGAGACCTCGGGGAAAGTCAAGGGATGGGTAGAGGCGGGGGAGTGAGATGAAGGGAGACCTCGGGGAGAGTCAAGGGATGGGTAGAGGCGGGGGAGTGAGATGAAGGGAGACCTCAGGGAGAGTCAAGGGACGGGTAGAGGCTGGGGAGTGAGATGAAGGGGGACCTCGGGGAGAGTCAAGGGACGGGTAGAGGCTGGGGAGTGAGATGAAGGGAGACCTCGGGGTGAGTCAAGGGACGGGTAGAGGCTGGGGAGTGAGATGAAGGGAGACCTCGGGGAGAGTCAAGGGACGGGTAGAGGCTGAGGACTGAGATGAAGGGAGACCCCGGGGAAAGTCAAGGGGTGGGTTGAGGCTGAGGAGTGAGATGAAGGGAGACCTCAGGGGGACGTCAAGGGACGGGTAGAGGCTGAGGAGTGAGATGAAGGGAGACCTCGGGGGAGAGTCAAGGGGTGGGTAGAGGCTGGGGAGTGAGATGAAGGGAGACCTCGGGGGAGAGTCAAGGGGTGTGTAGAGGCGCGGGAGTGAGATGAAGGGAGACCTCGGGGAGAGTCAAGGAGCGCGTAGAGGCTGGGGAATCTGATAAAGGGAGACCTCGAGGAGAGTTAAGGGATGGGTAGAGCTTGGTGAGTCAGAGGAAGGAGTTGTGGGTTTAGGGAGAGAGAGTTGTGGCATGTTTATCAAGCAAAGGACGAGCTGCTACGATGACGATGTGGTCATGGGTTTGACTGGGGTTGAGGATTAGCTTTGGGGGGATTAGAGAGGTAGTGAAGTCAGAAGATGTCATCAGTTTGATGAGTGTGAAAATAAATGGAGGCTGTGGTGCAAGGGCAGAATAATTGGAGGCTGGAATAGAGGGCCAGCGCTGTCCCTCAGTGCTAGACTGACAGCCAGTGTGGGCCAGTTCTAACTGACTGCATTGTCCACTGTTGGTTGTCGTCGTTGGGTCTGGTGGTAAATGAAGGAGTAGCACGGGGAGGAACTGGGTTCAAGCCCCCCACATACAAGTACCAGCACATGGAGTGGACATGCCCATTCCCAATGTGTGTTGCATAGCAGAAAGCTTATTTTCTCAAACTTTTTCCTGCCAACCTCTGCCTGTCCACCACATCTATCTACCCTTCTGCTGATTCCCCAGCCTCTCGGTATGGGGTGCATTCCTCCGCCCGTGTGTCAATGAATTGTGCTATGTTGTGGTAATATGTGCATTGTTGTGACATTGTGGAAATGGGGCAAGTGAGCACATTTCTATTGGATTCTGAAAAATGGGCGAATATGGGCCATGCTGAGTTAGTAGTGTATGTAAAGGGGCATTAGACTTGGCAGCAAAGGGTTAATGTGTGTAATGTGTAGGTATCTGGTTTTCTAATGTTATGTTGTCTTGTTATCTGCTCTGCTAGGCTTGTACCATTAGTATGGTATTGCAATAGCGATTGGTGTTGACCAAGATTGGCGGGTGGGGAGATGGAAAAAAAAATGTACCTTCGACCTGCCGCTGCACACTCTTTTGCTCCTCTCCTCTCCTCTCCTCCAAGCACAGGCTCCCAGACTCCACTGCGGCCAATCCGGACGCTGCTCTCATGCTGCTGGTTGCAGCATGAAAGCAGTGTCAGGATTGTCCTGAGCGCCATGAACTTACGCTTCCAGTGAGACTGGGAGCCTGTGCCTGCTTTCTCCAGCCCGGCAATGCAGCTCGGGATAGAGACAGCTTCAGTGCGCATGTGGGTTTGGCTGGCCAAACCGTCTTGCTCACTGAAGGCAGGGCCCACCACTACCCCTCAGTGCCTGTAACTCCCCCTGCCCACCCCCAAAGACTGGTCAGTAAAGGAAAAATAAAACAATAATAAAAAGTATTTATTATCGTTTTACTATTCCTTTCCTGCCATTTTGAGACATCCGGCGGCGTGAGGGGGTCTGTGGGGGGGGTCGACACTTCTCGCCCTTATCAAAGGAGCCGCCGCTGTGGTATTGTAGTGTTTTCACATTTGTGCCCTTTCATACATTTGCAGATTTCCTTCAATCAATTGTTAATTGTTTGGTTGTGTTTGATTGTGATGGTTAGTAGTAATTCCTTAAAGGTCTTGTTTAGTAAAGTTCATTGTTACTTAACATGAAACTAGCATGAGCTGATTCTAGTAAAGGCCTTTTTAGTGGTCTGAGTTTGTGGTGTGCTGTAGCACTTTTGTGTATTTTATTGAGCTGGGTGGTCAGTTGTCCATTGGCCCGGCCAAGGGAGATTGTTTTCTGGCAGCATCACTACTCTGGTAAAAGTTACTGATGCAATGTGTGTAGTAGATTTAGGTTAAGATTATCTGAATGCCTACAAGGCGTATGTTGATGTGTTACTTGGGTAGAGCTGTCGAGCTGGCAGCACTTTGCCAACTGTATACAGCGCCTGGATACCCCCAGGGTGATAAGCAGCGCTATACAAATACCGTCTGATTGATTGAAGGATATGACTTTGGTGTTCTCATGTGCAGTCAGTGAAGCTATCTTTTGTGTTTGAGAAAATAAAGATAATTAATCTAGTTGGCAAGGTGTAGTGTAGTGGGTATAGTTGCAAACAATCAAGTTCTTGTGTGATGGGAGGTAGGATCAGAGAAGCAAAGCAGGAGAGAGGGAGTGACCAAAATGAATTCAGTGTGTGTGTCTGTATGAGGCGTGTTTGCAGTGTTTTTTTGGGCCTACCGCTTTGCAGAGGGCCTGTCTTAGCAGATGTTCCAGGGGTTGTCAGACTCTCTTCTGGGACTCTCCTCTCTGGAGAGATATTTAGGATCAGTAGCTCAAAAGTAGCAGCTCTTGAAGAAATTCTGCTCACTTCAGCAGGAAGGAGAGAACAAGCTGAGAGAGCCGGAAAAGCAAGAAGAGACCAGAGGAGGGAAAAAATTGAGATAAAAATGAAAAGGTAGGTAAAGTAGACAGAAGATTTCAGCAAAAATATGAAAAACATTAGTATGTAAGCGAAGGAGCCAGAACTCGAGAATATGGGCAGGAAAGGGAAAAGAAGAAAGATTATTTATCAATTGCAAAAAGTGTGTGTTAAAAATGTGATTTAGGTGCCTCGTGATAGTGACCTTTTAGAGAATTATAGGTGTAATTTGCTGTTGAGTGGCAATTTTTATGGGGGGGGGGGTGGGGGGGGGAAATGCACCATATGCAGAGATTATTTGTAATTTATTTGTCCCAGGTTCTGATCCTCCTCCTTTATGAAAGTGGGTAAACTCAGATTCTGCACATATCTGGGTTACCTTTGTATCAAAAATTCCAATTCTAAAAACGTAGCTCCATTCCAGCAGTTTACTGGCAGTAGGAGCTTTGTATCAGGGTATAGGGATTACAATGAGAGAACTTGAACAAATATATTAAAACATACTAAATTGCACCATTTCACGCCCAAGATCACCTCAATCTGTCCGAACTGACATGTTTTTGCTACTATAAAAAGTTTTGAACTTGTCTGTCGTGGTTCATGTAAGATTTGGTTATTAAGTAGGACAAGTGGATTTCTCTAGAAGGGCAAGCAGATTTCTGAATAATTTTGCCCTTTAGGCAAGTAGATTTTTAAAAGACGTCCACACCCCTGAAACTGACTCATCTTTTTTCCTATACATTCCAAAAAGAATAATGAAGTAGATTTCCCATTGAAACACAGTACAAACACAGTGTGGTCTAACCAATATAGCTGCCTTTTTATTTTTCAAGGGGTTAGATTAACCAATCATACTGGGTGTCTTCATTCACATGTACCGTGGTATACCGCCAAGGTACCACAGTATACAGCGGCCCAATATATCACTAAGTTATTGTGCCTTATTACTGAAAAACAAGTGAAAAAATTCAGATCACATAACAAAAAAGACCCTTCCCACCCCATAATTTATATTCATGCCAGATTTATGTACATCTGTTCAGTCATTTTGTCGCTACCCCTGTCTAAAAAGTCTATCGAAAAAACATAGTTGGATAAACCTGTTTTGGGACCCATCGTTTTTCATTTGCACTGTCTTAACTAATCATCACAAAACTTTGTGTTGGCTGCCAATGTAGAAAAAAGAATAGGTCTGCTAAGTTTTGTGGAGATTCATCAAACCGTGACAGTTATTAGCAAGCAAAAATCTGACGAATTCCTAACTCTGGGAATCCTAACTATAACTGCAGAGTGGCTATCGTCACTGTGTTATATATGTATGCGTATTATCCGACCTGTTCACATTACAAAAATGATGTTCATATCGTAGGTTGGCCAGTTTCCAACATCCTATTACTGTCTTAGCCTTGTGATATACTATATGGGAATAGTATTGTGGTTTTTCTTTATGACAGTAGGATAGCCGATACACGGCATTATTTTGTTTGTGGTTTTCTGATAAGCAACACAGTGTAACATATGTCGAATTAGTACATTCTAAGATGGCGCCCCTTGCTGCGAAAAAGTATTAGTCCTTTGTTTGTTTTCATATAAGTTTGTAAACATTCATAATGGCGCTGCGCCCGTCTTGTAAGATGAAACCATTGAGAAAGAGAGGGCTCTCCCGAAACGCGTCTGTCTTCAATAAACCTGCCCTGTGAAAACGAGCTGTGCCGTGCTTGCGAGTGCTTTTTCTTTCCTACGACCCGGCTGGGTATCCCTAGGATTTTGGAGCTTTGATAGATATATATATATATATATATATATAAATGCAAAGAACCCTGAATTGAGAAGCCGTACATGGCCGTGTTTGTCACCTTCTTTATTTGGTAAGTAGCAGGGAACCAGACGTTGCCTCCACACCCCAGGTTCACCAAACATGTTTCGGGCCATCGTGCCCTTGATCTCTGGCATCAAATGAGGCACCCCTGCAATAGTCTTACCCTCACTCGCAGCACATGAAATATCCTCCGGCCCAGTGGGCTGCCTGGGTCACGGAAAGCCCCCTCACCGATAACTGTGAGTCTCAGGCACTGACAAGCCAAGTAAGTGCCAGGAGAGCAACGTGGGACTATTGGTTGCGAAACAGAAGGCAGTTTACTTACCCAGTGTTTATGCATACCTACTAAAGGATGAGAAAGTATCAGAAGCACATTGGGAGGTAACCCACGAAGGGTATTGAAATAACGGAACTTTAAATACCAGAATGCACTACATGGCACGCCCACTTTGGCAGAACGTTTATAATCACGCTGCGAGTGCAGCGCCACTTCTTGCCTACACTGCTCCGAATACATATATCACGCACAATGCACTTTGGGAGCAGTAGTTCATCATTACAGTCATGTGGTGCACCGTGTTAAATCAGGCTTGGGCGCACCTGGGTCCTTGTGATCCAGTCTGTGAGCAAGGCATGACGCCGAAACGTTAGACGCATGGAAGCAGGCACTTTGAGACTTTGGAAATAAAGCCAGTTTCTACTGTATTGCGCCTCACCTTGTTTGTTTTGCCAGGAAGGTGATGGTGGGCTGCCCTGTGCCCATGTTTATCTGATGCTTTTTTGGGGAATATATATATATATATATACACACACACAGAAACTCCAGAGTCTTCCTCTATTCCACTCTCAGGCAAAGTTAGTGATAGAGTAGGCATTTCAAATGCACTTGTTCCTCACCCTCTTACTTATCCCATGTATCCTTCCCTGGATTCAATTACACACCTGCGGCTTTCCTTTTGAATCCCGCTTTCTCCACAAATCTTCTGGGGAGAGGCCTTTGGCATAAACTGAACTATCATGTATAATGTAGTAGTAACAGTGCCTGTCTGGATGTGCCAATTGAAAATTAAAGTGACTACCCTGGGCAAAAACGATCAGTCTGCAAATTTATCAATAATGATGGCTCAATATCACTACTAAATACTCCTGGCGCATTAGTACAAGTCCCTTACTCTTTGTGGTCTCAACATGCTAGTAATGTACGGTGCTTTTTAACTACAGAGCATTTCAGTATCAGATTCAACCCAATGAAGAAGCGTCCCCTTATAGCCAGAACCACTGGAATTATGAGGCAGGGGAGGGCCGAATTATGCAGCAGGGATGAGTAAATTGGGTGAGAAAAGACAAATTATGAGGCATTATGCGGCACATTTTGGGAGAGTAATACTACAATATTTTGTCATTTTTAAACTTATTATCACTCTCTGTGCATTAATTGCGAGTCATTAGTACCAGTTTAAGGGAAACATCCTTTACGACGCAACTTTTATCGCGCAGTGCCTTTACAACGCAGGTTTTTCAACGCAAGTCATTACAACGAATTGCGCTGGGGGGCGCTCTAGGATAGGTAATAGTTACATTTACTATCCAACACCTTCCCTACTATCCACGGGGACTGGAGTTGGAATAGTAAATTAAACTATTCACTATCCAGCACCCTGCGTTGAAAAACCTGCGTTGTAAAAGCATGCGTGGCAAAAGCATGCGTTGTAACAATGTACATCCCCAGTTTAACACCCCCCCAAAAAAAAATATTCTACAGAAACGTGACAAGTCAACATTTCAAATGAGCCTTCGACTGCACTGCAACACATGTCGCTGCGTTTTTATGAACTTTTAAACCATTTGAGCCAGTCGCGTCCCATGCAGGTACGCATGGTGGGGTGGGGCAGGGTGGGCGGAAGTGAAAGTGACAAACGACGGAGTAGGGAAAATAAAATAAATAAATAAATAAAACCAATTACTGCTGCAACGTGCTTATCTGCATGGGCCGCAAATGGTTTGAGCTAGAAACATATTTTTTTGTTGTTGTTAAAATCTGCAAATTATGCAGCAATTGCGCCAAACTCACATAAGTCACCACCTGTGACTGTCCATAGGCCAACTGGCCTTGTGGGGGCTGGGCCGCCCTGTGTCCCAAAGTCAGGGGGAGCCTAAACGTAGCAGCTGCCCACAAAGTGCTGGGCAGCTGTGGAGACACTGGGGCCAACGCTGGAGTCTTGTGGCCCTAAACAAATACAATGCCCCCTGAGCCTCTCGGGCTCTGAAGAATGAAATGCCCCCACGAGCCTCTCTGGGCTCGCGACTTAAGGAATGCCTGGAGCCTCTCTGGGCTCCAAGTAAAGAAATGCCGCCAAGAGCCTTTCATGCTCGAACACAAACTGCGGCCTTTGTTGGAGTCTTGCTGGGCTGAAAAACAAGCAATGCCCCCGAGCCTCTCTGGGCTCTGAAAACAACTGCTGCCTGTTTGGCTGGAGTCCCCCTCCTGGGGACTCAAAAACGACAATGGCCCCCGGAGCCCTCGTGGGCTTCTGAACAAATGCCCCCAGAATAAGCATGAGCGAATTTTGCGGATCTCGCGTTCGCGAATTTTGCGGATTTGCGGATTCGCAATCCGCAAAATCCGCGAATTCCCGCGAATTTGCGGATTTTTTTTTTTTTGTGTTCGCCCGTGTTTCTGCCAGTTCGCGAGGGTTTTTACAATTTCGCAATTTGCGAACTTACCTGTCGGGTCGCAAGTTTTGCGAACTTGTTGTTTCTACGTGTCCAACCTGTTTGGGACACTCTTCTTCATCACTGCCACTCTCTGTCACCACTGCCACTCTCTGACTACTCATGCCACCCTCTGGCCCACCCATGCCACCCTCTGTTTCATCACCACACCCTCTGGTTGTCCAGTGTACATTATTTTCGGCAAAGCAAAGCACACCTTCCCTGCCTCAAGTGACCTGAATTAATTTGGGGCTGATTAATGTGTCACAGAATATTTTTTTAGCTGGCACCTGCTTCCTTAGTGCGCCCTGATTAGTGATCTTTTGCACTTGCTAAGTGCTTTCATTGTTGCAAAATTAGTTACAACACCTGCCCTGCCCCAACTGACAATAATGAATTAGGGGCTGATTAATGGATTTTAACTTCCAGCCTGGCTCCTGCTTGTCTCCCTTAGCTGTAATTCATGACCTTTGTGGCATATGTGTAACTATTCTGAGGTTCAGAGCAGGGTCACATAATAGTTTCAACTGGCAACTGAACTCTGGAGGGGCCCCTCAGGAAGCACTACAGGAAATGGCTACTAATGATGTGCCTGAACTTTTGAACCTGGTAAGTAGTTACTTTCAGTTTTGCTTAGATCGTATTTCTGCAATTTCGCACTTATTCGCGGGGCGCGAACTCACGCGAACAGTGCGAGCAGTGCGAGCAAAATCCACTGCTCGCGGATTTGCGGATTTTGCAGGAAATTCGCAAATCTCGCGGATTGCGGATTTCCCGAAAATCCGCAAAATCCGCGAGCGGAACGGATTTTCCGCCCATGCCTACCCCAGAACCCTTCAAGCTCTAACTAAACAAATGGGCCGTCGTTGGAGTCCCCCTCCTGGGGACTCTAAGACAAGAGAAATGCCGCCTCGAGCCTCGCAGGCTCGTAAATACAAATGTGGCGCTGTGAGCCTCTCGTGGCTCTCAGCATCAATGCGCTGTTGTTGGAGTCCCCCTCCTGGGGACTCTGACAAGGGCTCTGTATACCATAAGGCCCAAGAGCCTTTCACGGGGCTGAGGAGGGACCCGCGGGGATGCCCGTACTCACCGGTAGTAGGCGGCGTCTCCCCTCGGCTGTGTCTCCTATCGGCTCCTGGGCTGCGGGGCTCTCCCTCCTTTCACAGGAGCCCCGATGGGGGAAAACACCAGTTGCTTCTTTGTGCCGGCGCGGGTCTCTCCTGCGACACCGGAGCCCCGCCTGCTCTCTCCACCGCCCTGCTCCTCTCCTCGTGCTGCGGGGGCGGGACTTCCGTGTCACCCCTTCGGCTTCCGGGTCGTCGCTGGCAGCGCGGCGGCCCGGCGGGGAGGACTGCAGCTGGTGGCACGATCCGGGGCAAATGCCGGGTGGGCACCGGCTCCTTTTACATAAATATTAAATCGAGGTGGGCACTCGATCGAAGTCCCAAAAATGGCACCAGGTCCCTGGCCGGGGTGGGCACCTGCCATGGGTACGAAACCTGCAAAAACGGATCCAATGCCGGGTAGGCACCTGCCAAAGTGAATAAAGCGCCCCCAGGCGCTCAGAAGGCAATTAAAGCGCTCCCAAGCGCTAGCAGCAAGGATAAAGCGCTCCCCAGCGCTAGGGTAAAAATAAAGCGCTCACAGGCGCTTAGAGGCCCACAAGTCCAGCAAAGTTTTGGAGTCAGGCAGGGGGGCAAGGCTGGGCCCAGAGCCAGCTCACTGGTCCTCCAGACAGGAAGGCAGTCCAAGTGGCGGTCCTCCTGGTGCCCAACAGCAACAGTCCCCCTCAGCAAAAGGATCCTGGAAGAGAACAAATTGTAAGGGGACACAGCCCTTTCTTATACTGTAAATTCCTTTGTCTGTGGGTAGGGTTGGGGAAGAACCAGTTGCAGCTGGTCTGGGAGCACCCTTGATGTGCTCAGCACCTCACTCTATTCACTGGCAGGGTTAGGGTCATTAGACGCACCACAGGGGGCGGAGCCAGCATTGTGTGGGGAAAGCCAAGCTCTATTCAGGACCCAGGTGCACTCCTCCCCAGCCATCAGCATGCTAATCTCCACACTCACCACCGGGCAGACCCATCCAGACTCCTGGAGCCAGGCTCACCAGACAGCCCCAGCCAATCAGACGCCAGCACCTTTACAGCACATGCACAGCCATGTCTAGAAGTGGCACTTCCACACTAGACACATACACGCCACTAACATCATTTCACAGCATTCAATCACACGAGTCCGCACATACCAGGCTCGAGTCTGTACACCCCATGCATCAGGAACTACCAGGGACACAGACATTCCCCATGCATTCCTATGGGAGGGCAGGCCAACCTTACTCCACGCACTCAGAGTGCGCACGCACTTTCCACTGGGACACAGTGAAAGTGCGCAGAATCCAAAAATCCCCATCACCAGGTAACCATTAAAATCTAAAAGTTTAGGGGTGAACCTGCCAGAAGGGCCAAGTCCAACACAACCCCCTTCCAGCCAAAACGCAGGGGAGACCAATCACCACCATGATGGACTTCCCTGCTTGGGGCGATAGAACACGGACGTGGGCCCGCAACTGCAGGGACACCCTCCTGATCTACGCCATGGTGAACCCATGGGATTCCTTCCAAAACCACTATCTGGAACAACTAGGCTACCTCACTGGTACTCCCAAGCTGTCCGCGGCCAGGATCAGGCCCTGGGCCACCCAGGTGCCACTGGTCCTTGCCTATTCGCAGAGCAGGGATTAGTAGCAGGGATTAGTAACCCCTGGCACATAGTAGCCATTCTCCACTCTTCCTGTCTGCAAGACAGGACTAGACTGCCACTGGTTCTCCAGCCTAGGGTCTACACCCTTAGGCGGACCAGGAGTCTCAGAGAAGGCTCTCCTCCCCCTACCTCTTCTTCTAGGGTTCCTCCACCTCCGACGAGGGGTACACCTAGAACGCCATTCCAACCCAGGGTTTAACCCCTCAGGTTGCACCGGGGTCAGAGGTGGGCTCTCCTACCCTCTGTACTCCCTTCCAGAGTCCGGCTCCCTACCAACTGGGGCGGTACCTCTGGAAGAAAAAACGGTCAGGACACTGATTACAGTCGTCCTTACCTCCAGGTCAGGCGTATCCTGAACCTGGCCTTCCAACCTCTGGTCTAGAACCTTTGGAGGAATAACTGCCTGGCACTCCAGGACTTCTGGGGATTCACACGCCATCCCCCTGAGGCTGGCACATGACCCATGTGTCGTGTGACTGTCTGTCTGGCGCAGATCTCCCGTCCCCTGTCCACCTGACAGTGCGTGAAGATCCCCTAGAGCAGAAGTGGCGCCACCCGGGTCCCCCAAGAAGATCTAGCCCAACTGGCTAGTCCCTGGTCCACTGGTGCATCCACTGGGAAACTCATCCCCCAATCACTCCTCACTTCGGACTTCTGTGCCCTCCCAACTGGAGTGACACTGTCGGACACTGGAACCCCTGGAGCTCTAGTTACAGATGCTCCAGGTTCCCTAGACACTAGGAGATCCTCCTCAAGTGGACTAACAGGACAACCTAGGTCCCCAACCTGGTGTTCCCTCATGAAACCACCCATGTTCTGAGATAGGGCTTCGGCCATCTGGGGACTCTCAGCCACCCACTGACTCCTGCTCCACTGAGCCAGGTAGCAAGCCTTTCCACCCCTCTCACTATACTGGGACCTAGCTGGGCTACACTGAGCCTCTTCCACCACGCTGGGCTGGAAAATACCTGAACCACTACTTTTGGAATCACTCACTAATGATTCTAAAGAACCTCTGGCACTTTCCCAGCGGTCTGCTTCATCTGTAAGCTCACAGGCATCAGACAATCCACACCCCAACAGGTGTTGGCGCAACCCTGGTGAACAACAACTGAGCAGTTGCTCTTTGACAATCAGATCAAACAGTTTGTCAAAATCAGAGTCAGTGTGAACCTGTACCCAACCAAACAGTGTCTGTTAGACCTGTCTGCTTTTGAGGGTCCCCTTACAATTATAATTTATTTTGTCCCCTTTGGCCTCTGTGTGTTGTTACGCCACCCGGATTTTGGGTTGTCAGCATTGACTGGGGGGGGGCTAGGTGTTCCTTGAGTAGGACGTGTCGCCTTCCCTTTTTGGGACCAAGTTACCTCAGAAATGTCACATCTATAAGGAAACAAAAATGGTGGACAGCAACTGACAAAAACTGCCACCTCAGGGAGGCTGAGCCATAGCAATGTATGTAGAACGTTCTGGAACCTGCCAGCACTTTCTTAAGGTCCAGGTCCAGCCTATAAATAGCCAAGTCCAGGGCGGCCATTTTGTAGTACACACTGACCAGAGAAGCGATAAGTGACCAGCGCGGAGAGAGGCGACCTATTGAGGAGGATTGTGCACTGGTAGGGAAGAGATCGACCTGTGAGCCGGCTGCTTCCTGCATAGATGTGCCCCCTCTTGGGATGACCAAACCCCACTGAGTTTACTAATGGAACCAAACCCCCGCAATCTTTAACAAGACCACGAAGCTACTGGCGTCTCGGGTGGCAGAACCACCGTGGCTTTGGCATAGTGATTGGACGCCAGCGAAACCAAACATTTCCCCCTCTCTATTGGCGAGAGGAGAGTGAATAAGGGACTGGAAGGACAGTCTCAGCGTTCAACGTACTCACTGAGGAGAGAAGTGACGGAGTCCTCCGGTCTTCCTTCAGTGTACAGACGCCCTTCGCCTGTGAAGATTCTGGAGGCGGCAGCAGCGGTCCCGTGTAAACATCCGGGGAGATCCGGTGGTGACGTCGGAGGAGGCCGGATGAAGGAGGAGAAGTAGGCGGGCCAGCGTGGAAGGAGGCCGGGCAGAGGAGGAGTTATCACGGATGACGGCGGAGTGAGGAAGCTGGCGTGTGCACCTCCCAGGCGCTGAGGGGACGAACGTTGGACTTCCTTCAGGCCAGTGCAGGGCTAAGTCAACAGACTCGCAACTCAGCAGCACCGACACCGGGAACAGAGCTGCCGGTTGGGTTTGACCCCTCAACTAAAGAACACACCGTCCCAAAGTAAGCCGGGATATTCGGGAGGGGGCGGAGGTCAAACCACTTGCTACCGAACTCGGGAGGGTGACGAACTGGGGCTGCATGAACATCCACCCCTGGACCCTGGCCTAATTAACCCCTGAAGTACCCACTGAATAGAGGGGATACTTGAAGTGAGAGCAGTGGGAACTCAGTGGCTGGAAATAGATCTGGTAGTGCAAGCACCATAGGGGGCTAAATGAAAGGTCAGAGTTCACTGGTGAAGTGAATAAGTACAGGTTCTTGAGTAGTTACAGGGTTGCCCAGACAGAGCGGGTAAAAGAGAAAGAATCTATATGCTACAGTGGGAATGTTTTAATCTGCCTGTTCTTTCCTAATGGTGCAACTGTTCAAGCTATTGACATAAGGTATTGAAAGCCAGTGCTCGTGAAACCTATGTGACCCTGCCAGCCCAGGGGTAATGTATAAACCTGTGAAGTAACAGCAACAGTCTTATTTTTACTCACTTGGCATTGTATTGCACTACTAGTTGTAAAGGAGGGTAGAATAAATTAACTTCCTGGAACCTTTCCTATATGGGAAGTAGTGTGTCCCGAAAAGCATTGGGAAATGTAATGAAATGTATTAAGTGATATAAACTGCATTAATTTGAAAGGTGATGTACTAATGTAACAAAGGAATTACTAAAGCAAAGAGAACAGAGTCTATTTTTATAAAGTACGAGCCTTATTTTCCTAAAAAGGTGTAGTGTCGTTTTTGGAATGGCTGGGCGCTGAGTTCCTGAGAGGTTTTTCGCAAGCTTTACACATTTAGCCTTTGCAATTAGTCTTCCCCTCTGTGCCATTCTACCCACGTGTTGGCTAGGGAAGTCCTAGGTCTAACAGTGTCCCACAACATTCATCTTCAAAATCTTCCCAAGACTGGTGAGACAGTTTCTTACTGTCCCTGAACTTCAACCTTAACTCCTCCTCTTTGGAAACAGGTACCATACTTTGGGAACTCGAAATGGGACTGCTCGCACTGGGCTCTATATAGCTGCCATCACTGGACTCAACCCGCCCTGGGGAGTCCAGAAAATTAAAACTGCGCGCAGGGGATAGTCTACCCTCCAGAGGTAAGTTCTCTCTGGTGAAGGCCCTCTCAGCCTCCTCTATCCTCTCCTGCGCTAAGACCCTCTGAGTCTCTAGCTGTTGCTTTCTAATGCCCAGCTATGCCATAGCCTGGGCATGCTCTGACCTGAGCTTTTCTAAAGCCAGCTGGTGCTCCCTTTCTTTCCTCCTATCTTCCCACTCCTCTGGGGACAGGGAAAGGGATAAGGCACTGCCTCCTACACTGGACCCAGCAAGGGACTCCCTATCTATGGGGTCCTCACTATCTGCTGGCGTCCCTGTACTCTCGTTTTCTTCCTCCTCTTCAGACTCTTCAGGGCTCCCCTCAGACCCACCACCCTCATGGTGTGAGACCCGGGCCATCTCCTCACTGTGCTCACGCTCCCTGTCATTCTTCTGCCATTGGATTAGGTTACCCCTAAGTTAGGACTGGGTGTCTGACTCATTCACTGCAATGTCTCACTCTTCACAAAATTCTCTCAACTCATACATAAACAGACCCCAGACATTAAAAGCAGACTCCATCTTGGCAGGATGCTCACAGACACGTGCAACACAGGGGACTTAACTGTCAGAGCTGAAGCAAGAGTACAAAATTTACAAATAAATTCAGTGAGCTCCCTATCCCAGAGAACTCACACTCACTTGTCTAGTGCCACACACCATTCATCCACACACAACCCCCTCCTCGGACTAGTAAGGCAGTTTCTACCACCCCTGATTTCTCAACCTGACCACAGGTACCAGACTCTGGGTGCAGGGTGGGGAACAAATGTACTGGACACTATTACGCTGCTACCACTGGATCCCACCCTCTGGTGTATCCAGAAAATTCAAACTGCACTTAGGGAATAGAAAACCACCCAGAGCTAGTGACACTAACTCACAGTGCACAAGAAACACATTTCCAAAGAAATGACATTAAGAACAATTTAGAAACAATAATCCCCAAAATGTGATTTATCTAAAATGCAAAGTTTTGTAGTGTGGCCAGTTGCCACTGAGGTACAACGCAAACACAAATCCTTATCCTTTCCTCTGCCGCCAATGTTGGAAATGGGATCCCTGGCTGGCCAGGGCTTGCGCCAAAGTCAGTCAGAGACCACCACTTCCACGTCAGGGCAAGGGAGTTACACGCCAAGATAACCCCTGCTCACCCCCTTGGTAACGTAGCACGAGCAGTAAGGCTAAACTTGGAGGCAATGTGAGTTAATTGTTTGCGCATGCACCCTAGCAACAACACCCAAGGCCCACCACAAAGGAAACTCCACACAAGGTTATATATAAAAATAGCCGTTGTATTACACCAAAACACATTAGATAAAAACACACACTTTACAATGTGCCAACAGGCACGGGCAGAATTTACAGGGCATATGTACAAGACAGGGCCACCTGGACCACTGTCAGGAATCAGCACTTTTAGAACTAGCACTTAGAAAACCACTTAGAACATAGCACATAGAATGTAAAATCACTGTGTTGGGATTTAGATCGGGCTGCACCTTAGTCCTCTCTCTATGCGCATGCTGATGGTCACACCCCTCACCTCTTGACCCATGTGATCGCATATAATGGAGTGGGACCGGGCATTCCTTGCTTGGTTTTGAAACCGGTCACGTTGTCTTTCCTGTGACCGTGCTGTGTGGGATTGTTTGCTGAGTTCGTGTCTTCACTCAGGGACTATTTTGGATGACAGAGCGAGGCTTCGTTCTGTAAAGGAAGAACATTTTGGATTCTGGATTGGTATTGAGGACGTTGGAGCGCTGAGCATAGCAAGTGACTTTCAAACTTGCTCCGGATTGGCGTTGGATGCTGTACGCGGGCGCGTGCGGACACTGGAAACACGCCGGAGCAGTCATTTCCGGGTGTTGTATTACTATCGGCGTCCTTGTGTGAAATTAAGGTTCTTTTACGAACCAGCTGCAAGTCGGCGTTTTGCTTCTTTTTTCCTTTTGTGGCCACGGATTTTTCGGGTAGTTAGGGAAGTGGGATGTTTATTTTGCACGCATCATTTGGAAAGGGGTTTTTTCAGTCAGAAGACTTTTTCCCCTACTGTTCGTAGCGATACGAGGAAACTCTTCTAGAGTGGTGTCTACACTTGAAGGCTCCAGTCCAGTTCAAGAGGAACGGAGTCTCCGATACAGTATTGCTGAAGCTCTCATCGGGTAAGAAAGTGAAGGGGTTGTTGTTGGTTCTGGTAATGGTATGTGCGTAGAGAGAGAGTCCGGGGGTGATTCTTAACATTGTCCTTTCTTTTTATCTCTCCTCTGCAGGGTGTGAGGTTCTTTCTATACCCCTCGAGATTAATGGGAGCTGGAGACATACTGGGTTCTCTGAAGCCTTCTTCTTCCCCGGGTTTGTTGTTTTTACCCTTCCCTCTCCCCTGGCTCAGGCTGTAGGGTGCAGTGGTATCTATATTGCGGACTGCAGTCTGTGCGGGGGTAGAGGGAAGGGAATATCGTCGCTCCTGCAGCGTGGTTCCAGTGGGTGACAATTTGACAGAAAACCAAGCCCACGAATAGTTGCGCTGCCCGAGCGAGGATGGACATTGATAAGGCTGAGGATAGTGGGCAGGAGGAGAGGGTCCCCACTATGCAGGAATTAATGGGAGCTATTACTGCTTTACAGACGCAATTGCAGGACCTAAAACAGGAGAACCAGGGGTTACGTCAGGAGTTAAATACGGCTGGTTCACGAGATCAGGGGAGTTGGGGAATGAGAAAACCCTTGCTGCAACCCGCTACCTTTCAGTATGACAGAGGAGCTGGAAGTAGCGTCGCTCCTATGACTGTTAACGTCATTACTCCTACTCCTGTTTCTCTAGCTGTTCCTGAACGTTGTACAGGGGATTCGAATAAATTTGCAGTCTTTATGAATCAGTGCCATCTCCATTTTTTGTCCAGACCTACAGCCTTCCCGAATGATTCCGCCAAGGTGGCGTTTGTGATATCTTATTTAGCAGGGACGGCTGCCACATGGGCTGTGCCTTTAGTGGAGAATGATGATCCTGTGTTGAATAATTATGACTTATTCAAGGAATTGATGCATGGCCTTTTCGCTAAACATGCGTTCATGCAAGCTAGTGATGCTGAGCTATTGAAGTTACGACAGGGCAAACAAGATCTACTTACTTATGTGTCTACCTTCAATAGATTGGTGTCTGAGACGCATTGGCCCGTAGATAAAAGAACCTCGTTATTCTATCAGGGGTTATGCGAGGAATTAAAAGATGTGGTTTCCCAGGTGGTTAATCCTCCGTCGGATTGTACAGAGTTTATTGATCTGGTTGTGAAGTTGAATCACAGGTTGTTGAAGAGGAAGGGAGAAAGAACTAGACATTTCGTATCAAGACCCTTGCCTATTCGGGGTGAGTCACGGAGTTCAGGGGGGGAACAGAGACAGACTCCTGAACCGATGGAGATAGGTGGAGTAAGGGGACCCTTGAGTCCGGTAGAGAAGGAAAGACGGAGGTCCAATAATCTGTGTTTATATTGTGGAAATGGGGGACATTATGCTAGGGAGTGTCCCGTAAAACCTTCCAATATGCATTCACGCAAGGCTGTGGCTTGTGTGCAAAGGGAAGCGGGGATGAGGGACTCCAAAGTTCAATGTACACCTTATCAGATACCCGGAATAGTGAAGAGGGTTCCCAGACACTTTACCATCACGGTTTGTTTGGTTATCTCAAACAACCATAGGGCTCCTGTTTTGATGGTTTTGGATTCCGGCGCCACTGGGAACTTCATGGACATCAAGTTAGCAGAAAGGATAGGCGTCCCCTGGGTTTATAAAGAACAGCCTGAGCCCGTGCGTGCCATAGACGGTACTGAATTGTCTTCTGGTACGATCACGCGGCAGACTGAACCCATGTGTATGATCTGTGATAATGGTCATTCGGAAGAAATAGGTTTTGATTTGATTGATGCTCCCTCTTTCGGGGTTGTTTTGGGGGTACCGTGGTTGCAGACACACAATCCTAAAATAGACTGGATTAGGAGAACAGTGACTCTTGACACCGTTCGCTGTTTGCAGAGTTGTTATAAGGTAGCCACGGATTGGAAAACACCATTGACTTGTGCTGTGGGTACTGGTGGGAACAGTAAAGAGGAGTTTGGGGTCCCTGAATCCTATATGGTCTTTAGTGAAGTGTTTGATAAAGGAAAGGCTAGAGAACTTCCCCCTCACCGCCCTTTCGATTGTCGGATTGATTTGATGCCAGGGGCTACGCTACCTTGTAGTCATGTCTATGCTTTGTCGGGCCCCGAAGAACAGAATCTGAAGGACTATATTGAAGAGATGTTGGAAAAAGGTTTTATTCGTCCCTCTTCATCGCCTGTATCATCGGCCATCTTCTTCATTCCGAAGAAGGAGGGTGGCCTTCGGGCATGTGTAGACTATAGAGCGCTCAACAAGGGTACGATTAAGAACAAGTACCCTCTTCCCTTGATTCCTGTGTTACTTGATCAACTGAAGCATGCGACGGTATTCACTAAACTTGATCTCAGAGGTGCTTACCATCTAATTCGGGTCAGTGAAGGCGATGAATAGAAAACTGCCTTCCGGACCAAATTCGGCCTCTATGAGTATCGCGTTATGCCTTTTGGGCTATATAACGCTCCGGCTGCCTTTCAGTTTTTTATTAACGAGGTGTTGAGGGAATATTTGGATTTGAGCGTCATAGTCTACATTGACGATATCCTTGTGTTCTCTAATACTGTTGAGGAACACGAAGTCCATGTTGGGCAGGTACTGCAGCGCCTGAAAGAACACCAGTTGTATGTACGACTAGAGAAGTGTAGTTTTCACACAACTAAGGTGGAGTTTCTGGGGTTTGTGATCTCAGCCGAGGGGATCATGATGGATCCAAAGAAAATAGAAGCTATCACTTCTTGGCTGTCACCAACTTGTGTGAGAGACATCCAAGTGTTACTTGGGTTCGCCAATTTCTATCGGCGGTTTATCTCACATTTTTCAGAGATCATAGCCCCCATGACGGTGTTGTTGAGGAAGGGAGTACCTTTTGTTTGGTCAGATCATGCTCAATCCGCTTTGGATCTGTTGATTGAAAGGTTCACTTCGGCACCTGTTTTGGTTCACCCTGATCCTACATTGCCTTTTTTTGTTGAGGTGGATGCCTCCTTGTGCGCCGTGGGAGGGGTGTTGTCCCAGAGAGATGTGGAGAACGGATACATGCATCCGATTGCCTATTTTTCTAAAACCTTGTTGCCAGCGGAAAGGAATTATACCGTGGCCGAGCGTGAATTGTTGGCCATTAAACTATCCTTTGAGGAGTGGCGTCATCATTTGTGGGGTGCTCGGCATCCAATAACGATTTTCACTGATCATAAGAACTTGGAGTTTTTTTGTTCTGCGCGGGCTTTAACCCCTCGCCAGATGCGGTGGGTTTCTTTTTTTAACGAGTATGATTTTATCATCACCTATAGGCCTGCAGCGCAGCAACTAAAGTCGGATGCATTGTCCCGTATCCATGTGAATCAAACCGACCTGATTGTAGAGAAAGAGAGGGGTTCATTCATTGCTCCGGACAGGATAGTGGGCAGCATTTCCACTGAAGACTTTACGAAGCTGGTTAAACAAAGGATGGGAAAGATAGATCTTACACCTTGGCTATACCAACCGTTGTTTTCCATGAAGAACGGGCTGTTGTATTATGCGGACAAATTGTTTATCCCCCCCTGACCTTCGGGATATGGTTTTGGAATGGTGCCATTCTTCTTCTTTAGCTGGGCACCCTGGTACGAATAAAACCATGGAGTTTTGTTTGCGGTGGTTTTGGTGGGAGTCAGTGGCAAGAGACGTACAGTCCGGCCTGTCCTGTGTGCGCTATAAATAAACCGACCCATACCAAACCTTCTGGGTTGTTGCATCCTCTCCCGGTTCCCACCACACCATGGCAAACAATAAGTATGGATTTTGTGACTGGCTTACCCTTAGAGTCGGGATTCACAGCCATATTAGTGGTAGTGGATTCATTTACCAAGATGGCGCATTTTGTGCCTTTAGCTAAGTTGCCTACTGCTGGGGAATTGGCTCTGATCTTTGTGTCTTCCGTGGTACGCTTGCATGGATTGCCTTTGGCTATTGTGTCAGATAGGGGGGCTCAGTTTATTTCCCATTTCTGGACTGAGTTGTGTGCTGCTTTACGGATGAAACTGTGCCTGTCATCCGCATATCATCCACAATCGGATGGTCAGACTGAGCGCACCAATCAGACCATGGAACAGTATATGAGGTGTCTTGTAACATCATTGTAATGCAGTTGGGTTGTGGCTCTTCCTTTGGCTGAATTCGCATATAACAACAGTGTGCATTCAGCTGTTGGAATGACCCCTTTCTTTTGTTCCATGGGGTTTCATCCCAGAGCGATCCCTATTCAACCCTCGGGCCAGGTACCTGCAGTGACCACTTTGGGGCTCTCATTGGTTCAGATTTGGAACACGGCGCTGGAACATCTAGAGAGGGCCAAGGTTGACATGAAGAAACAGGCAGGTAAACACAGGGCACCTGCTCCTTCTTACCAGGTTGGTGATAAGGTGTGGCTTTCCACAAAGAATCTGAGACTAGAGGGGTCTCGAAAACTACAGCCTAGGTTTGTGGGCCCTTTTCCTATCATTAAAGTGGTGAATCCTGTGGCAATGAAATTGGGGTTACCAGAGGAGTACAGGATCCATCCTGTTTTTCATACCTCCCTTTTGAAACCATTTACAGCTACCACGCGGTTTTGCCCCCCCCCTCCCCCTGTTGTGGTAGGTGAGGATGTGGAGTTTGAAGTTAATGCTATCCTGGATTCCAGAAGAAGGGGTGGGAAACTCATGTACTTGATTGATTGGAAGGGTTATCCCCCTGAGGATCGTACTTGGGAGGCAACAAGTGGGGTACATGCCCCATGGCTAGTGAGGCTGTTCCATTTACGCCACCCACCCAAGCCCCGTCCGGTAGGGAGGCCTTTGCGGGGAGGTACTGTTGGGATTTAGATAGGGCTGCACCTTAGTCCTCTCTCTATGCGCATGCTGATGGTCACACCCCTCACCTCTTGACCCATGTGATCGCATATAATGGAGTGGGACCGGGCATTCCTTGCTTGGTTTTGAAACCGGTCACGTTGTCTTTCCTGTGACCGTGCTGTGTGGGATTGTTTGCTGAGTTCGTGTCTTCACTCAGGGACTATTTTGGATGACAGAGCGAGGCTTTGTTCTGTAAAGGAAGAACATTTCGGATTCTGGATTGGTATTGAGGACGTTGGAGCGCTGAGCATAGCAAGTGACTTTTAAACTTGCTCCGGATTGGCGTTGGATGCTGTACGCGGCTGCGTGCGGACACTGGAAACACGCCGGAGCAGTCATTTCCGGGTGTTGTATTACTATCGACGTCCTTGTGTGAAATTAAGGTTCTTTTACGAACCAGCTGCAAGTCGGCGTTTTGCTTCTTTTTTCCTTTTGTGGCCACGGATTTTTCGGGTAGTTAGGGAAGTGGGATGTTTATTTTGCACGCATCATTTGGAAAGGGTTTTTTTCAGTCAGAAGACTTTTTCCCCTACTGTTCGTAGCGATACGAGGAAACTCTTCTAGAGTGGTGTCTACACTTGAAGGCTCCAGTCCAGTTCAAGAGGAACGGAGTCTCCAATACAGTATTGCTGAAGCTCTCATCGGGTAAGAAAGTGAAGGGGTTGTTGTTGGTTCTGGTAATGGTATGTGCGTAGAGAGAGAGTCCGGGGGTGAATGGGAGCTGGAGACATACTGGGTTCTCTGAAGCCTTCCTCTTCCCCAGGTTTGTTGTTTTTACCCTTCCCTCTCCCCTGGCTCAGGCTGTAGGGTGCAGTGGTATCTATATTGAAGACTGCAGTCTGTGCGGGGGTAGAGGGAAGGGAATATCGTCGCTCCTGCAGCGTGGTTCCAGTGGGTGACAATTTGACACACTGTAGCACAAATTAGAAAATGTAGCACACAACCAGTAACTACTGGTAACAGGTAAGTACCACCTACGCAACCATAACCACCTTAGGAATATTGCGCAGGGAACCTGGACCTCACTAGCAACACCTGCACTAGGAGAAAAACAACCACCTAAGTATCACAATACCTGTAGGGGCATAGGCACATTCACATTACGCATGATGCATCACTACACATTCAGAGGTGTAGGGAAGGAAAACACATGATGCATAACATACATTCAGCGGTGTAAGAACATGGCACATGACATATTAAAACACATTCAGAGGTGCAGGGAAAGAAAAATTGCACCAAACTCACATAAGTCACCACCTGTGACTGTCCATAGGCCAACTGGCCTTGTGGGGGCTAGGACGCCATGTGTCCCAAAATCACGGGGAGCCTAAACGTAGCAGCTGCCCAGCACGAAGTGCTGGGCAGCTGTGGAGACACTGGGGCCAACGCTGGCGCCTTAAGGCCCTAAACAAATACAATGCCCCCTTAGCCTCTCAGGCTCTGAAGAACGAAATGCCCCCACGAGCCTCTCTGGGCTCGCACCTTAAGGAATGCCTGGAGCCTCTCTGGGCTCCAAGTAAAGAAATGCAGCCAAGAGCCTTTCAGGCTCGAACACAAACTGTGGCTGTTGTTGGAGTCTTGCTGGGCTCAAAAACAAGCAATGCCCCCGAGCCTCTCTGGGCTCTGAAAACAACTGCTGCCTGTTTGGCTGGAGTCCTCCTCCTGGGGACTCAAAAACGACAATGGCCCCCGGAGCCCTCGTGGGCTTCTGAACAAATGCCCCCAGAGCCCTTCAAGCTCTAACTAAACAAATGGGCCGTTGTTGGAGTCCCCCTCCTGGGGGCTCTAAGACAAGAGAAATGCTGCCTCGAGCCTCGCAGGCTCGTAAATACAAATGTGGCGCCGTGAGCCTCTCGTGGCTCTCAGCACCAATGCGCCGTCGTTGGAGTCCCCCTCCTGGGGACTCTGACAAGGGCTCTGTATACCATAAGGCCCAAGAACCTTTCACGGGGCTGAGGAGGGACCCGCGAGGACGCTCGCACTCACCGGTAGTAGGCGGCGTTTCCCCTCGGCGGTGTCTCCTCTCGGCTCCTGGGCTGCGGGGCTCTCCCTCCTTTCACGGGAGCCCCGATGGGGGGAAAACACCGGTTGCTATCTTTGTGGCAGCACGGGGCTCTCCTGCGACACCGGAGCCCCGTCTGCTCTCTCCACCGCCCTGCTCCTCTCCTCGTGCTGCAGGGGCGGGACTTCCAGGTCGCCCCTTCGGCTTCCGGGTCGTCGCAGGCAGCGCCGCGACCCGGCGGGGAGGACACTAGCTGGTGGCACGATCCGGGGCACATGCCGGGTGGGCACCGGCTCCTTTTACATAAATATTAAATCGAGGTGGGCCCCAAAAACGGCACCAGGACCCTGGTGGGGTGGGCACCTGCCAGGGGTACGAAATCTGCAAAAACGGGTCCACTGCCGGGTGGGCACCGGCCAAAGTGAATAAAGCGCCCCCAGGTGCTCAGGAGGCAATTAAAGCGCTCCCAAGCTCTAGCAGCAAGGATAAAGCGCTCCCCAGCGCTAGGGTACAAATAATGCGCTCACAGGCGCTTAGAGGCCCACAAGTCCAGCAACGTTTTGGAGGCAGGCAGGGGGGCAAGGCTGGGCCCAGAGCCAGCTCACTGGGCCTCCAGACAGGAAGGCAGTCCAAGTGGCGGTCCTCCTGGCGCCCAACAGCAACCACCCCCCTCAGCAAAAGGATCCTGGAAGAGAACAAATTGTAAGGGGACACAGCCCTTTCTTATACTGTAAATTCCTTTGTCTGTGGGTAGGGTGGGGGGAAGAACCAGTTGCAGCTGGTCTGGGAGCACCCTTGATGTGCTCAGCCCCTCATTCTATTCACTGGCAGGGTTAGGGTCATTAGGCGCACCACAGGGGGCGGAGCCAGCATTGTGTGGGGAAAGCCCAGCCCTATTCAGGACCCAGGTGCACAATTTTAATAATTTAGTGTCCCTTTCATTACCTGTTTTAATTCTCCTGCACACTTCCCCTGTACCCTGCTCTGGGCTCACACGCTCTGGACCTAAACCGCACAGCGAATCTAAGCGCTGGTTGCAGTTTCAAACCGCAAAACACAGGGACGTCATTCCCGCCGCGGACACAGGCCACGCCCCTTTTTCGAGAGGCCACGCCCCCGCCGGCCGTCACTACTAAAGGACGCTGAATACAAGCGTCACGTAGATAGAAATTTCTCCTGAGGCGGAAGCCGGGAGTAGGTTGCACAATTTTAATAATTGAGTGTCACTTTCATTACCTGTTTTAATTCTCCTGCACACTTCCCCTGTACCCTGCTCTGGGCTCACACGCTCTGGACCTAAACCGCACAGCGGATCTAAGCGCTGGTTGCAGTTTCAAACCGTAAAACACAGGGACGCCATTCCCACCGCGGACACAGGCCACGCCCCTTTTCCGAGAGGCCCCGCCCCCGCCGGCCGTCACTACTAAAGGACGCTGAATACAAGCGTCACATAGATAGAAATTTCTGCTGAGGCGGAAGCCGGGAGTAGGTTGCACAATTTTAATAATTGAGTGTCACTTTCATTACCTGTTTTAATTCTCCTGCACACTTCCCCTGTACCCTGCTCTGGGCTCATACGCTCTGGACCTAAACCGCACAGCGGATCTAAGCGCTGGTTGCAGTTTCAAACAGCAAAACACAGGGACGCCATTCCCGCCGCGGACACAGGCCTCGCCCCTTTTTCGAGAGGCCACAACCCCGCCGGGTTATCCTTCCCGGTATAAAAAATGTGTATCTTCCGGTCACGCAGCCGGCGAGCGCAGCGGGCGCGCCGTTTGCACGCCAAAGGCATGCCTAAGGCAAGCCCGTCTGCGCCCGTCCGCGCCTGGACCGGGCCGAGGGCCATGCCCCTTACATCTCGGCCACAAAAGACCAGGCAATATAGTGCGGAAGCTCTCCTCAGCATAAGCCCTTTAGGAACTGATTGTGGCTTGCACTGATATCACGCTACAGAGCTCCCAGTGATCTGCCCAAAATTTTAACAAATCCTCAAACCTAAGCAGGTTTGTGATGCGAAACAGGATTACTGTATGTTTTTGTTAAACTGCAGGTCCCTGCCAAAACATAGGGTGGAAATTGCCCTTTTGTTAGAGGAACGCATGCCAGATGCAGTGTTTCTCACTGAAACGTGGCTTGCGTCGGACTCCGACCCTGTCTTAGTGACAGCCCTTCCTCCAGCTTTCCAAATTATTCGGCAAGATCGTCCTGAAGGGAGAGGAGGAGGCCTAGCCATTATATATAAGGAGCAATACCACTGTCGAGTAATCTCTGAAGTAATTCCAGATTGTGAGAGCTTAGCATTCACTCTGGAATTCTCCACTAACAATTGCTTTTCAGGTACTGTGGTATATCGCCCCCAGGGACCCCCCAAACAGTTTCACAATCTCCTTCCGCCGATCGTGGCTGAACGTGTTAGCACTGCCTCTAATTATACTTTGCTAGGGGATCTCAACTTTCATTTTGATACTGCCCTGGATCATACAGCTATGACACTTGTAGACGACCTAGCTGCTCTACAATTAGTCCAACGTGTGAAGGCACTGACTCACGTTAAGGGCCACTTACTGGACCCTGTGTTCAGTAATTGTGTAGACCTTGTGGTTGGGCTACCAATCTCCCTCCCGTGGACTGATCATCTACTGGTGCCTTTCACCTGGACCACATTTAAGCCACTCCCTTCGAGACCCACTGTAACGCATGCCAGATCCTGGGCGCGGCTATAAGTCGATGACTGGGCAAGTAGACTCGCGACTGACCAACCCTCCTATAATGAGGACCCATGTTTGGCCAACCAGGAATATGAAGACTGGATCACACAATCCCTTGAAGCCACTCTCCCCCTGAGTAAGATAATGCTAAAACATTCCCAAAAAACTGCCCCCTGGTACTCAGAGGCTCTCAGGGAAAAGAAACGCCAATGCAGGAAAATAGAAAGACGATGGCGTTTAGATTACTCTTTGGAGGAAAAAACCCGATACCGAGAGGCAATTAAAATCTACAAAATCGAGGTTAAATCTGCCCAATCTGTATACTTCTCTGATAAAATCTTACAAGCTAAGTCCAAGCCTAAGGAAATTTTTCAAATACTGAAAAAACTCACAAAACCTCCCCCTTCTAGCTTGCACGAGGAAAAAACAACAGCCCACTGCAATGACCTGGCAGAATTTTTCCACCAGAAAGTTAATAAAATATATTCATCTCTCCCCTCTATAGCAATTGTCCCCATAGCTCAGGATCAAACAAATCTGGGGGATACTTCATTGTAACCCTTGCTAACACTGGACCACTTCCCTCCACTAGACCTTGAATCTTTGGATTCTATTGCCCGCAAGGTAAAATCTGGGTCTCCATGTGATCCAGCACCTCCAGAAGCCATGATGTTGGCATCTCAGGTCACTTTACCAACTATTTTGGACCTCTTGAATGCCTCCATCACCTCTGGCACTGTCCCTCCCGCTTGGAAGCGGGCCATGGTCCGAGCTCTGCTAAAAAATCCCAATCTGGATCCCTCTGACTTTAGCAACTATCGGCCGATTTCTCTGCTCCCCTGGGTGAGCAAAATCCTTGAGAGATACATCAATCTCCAGCTGGTGAATTTTCTTGAAAACAACCAGCTGTTAGATGCCACCCAGACGGGTTTTAGACCCAGACACAGAACAGAGACTGCCCTTCTAGCAGTCACGGAGGAAACCAGAAAAATCCTAGATCAGGGGGGTCAGTGGCAGTGATCCTCCTTGACTTAAGCGCGGCACTCGATACGGTCAGCCATGACACTCTGCTGACCCGCCTCTTGAATGTCGGAATAGTGGATGGAGCATGGCTATGGCTCAAATCCTTCTTGAGTGACAGATCATTCCAAGTTTTTGATGGAGACACTGTATCCATGAGCAGGCCGTTGAGGTGTGGAGTCCCACAAGGCTCCTCTTTAAGCCCCGCGCTTTTTAACATCTATATGAGACCACTGGCTGAGGTTGTTCGTCCGTTTGGGGTTAAGATTATTTCTTACGCGGACGACACCCAGCTGGTGGTCTCCTTGGCGCAGGAGGCCGCTCTACCGTCGTCAGGTGGGCTAATAAAGTGCCTAGAGGAGGTAAAGGGCTGGATGACCTCCTCATCTCTTAAGCTCAATGGGGACAAAACGGAGCTGATGCTCCTGGGTCCCTCAAACCCCACCTTTTTCAACTCCTTGTGGCCTCCTTGTCTAGGTACCCCCCCAGTACCCAAGGACAATATTAAGAGCCTTGGGGTGTGGCTGGACAAGACCCTCTCGTTTAACATCCAGGCTACAAAACTCTCGGCCACCTGCTTCGGACTTCTCAGGATGCTAAAGAAAGTCCTCCCTCTTTTGCCTATGGAGGCAAAGCAGGTGGCCATCCAAGGTCTGATACAGTCCCGCTTAGACTTCAACAATGTCCTCTACCTTGGCTCCCCGGAATACACCTTGCGTAGACTACAGATAGTGCAGAACTGTGCGGCCCGCACACTGTTACAGCTGCCACGCAGACAATCAGCCAGACCTGGTCTGATTAGCCTGCACTGGCTGCCAGTGCGACAGAGTCATCTTTAAGGCCATGTGTATTGCCCATCAGGCCTTTTGGGACACAGGACCAATGATTACCCGGGACCTAGTAAATCAGTACCAACCTGGCAAAAACTTTCGCTCTAGCCAGGCCTGTTTGGCTATAGCTCCGAGAATAAAAAAGGCAAGAGCGGGCGGCAGGACGTTTACCTATAATGCCGCCAAGATCTGGAACTCACTTCCTCTTCATCTCAGATCCAACCCTAACCTCTCCTCCTTTTGAAAACAGCTGAAGACTTTTTTGTTTAACACTCCTTGTTAAATTCTGCAAGTTACCCTTGTCAAGCAATTTCTATTCTGGTCTTTAGCGCTTGGACGCCTCTGGGCAGCAACCGCGCTCTACAAATCTACTTTTCATTTCATCTCATTTCATTTCCTCCCCAGCCATCAGCATGCTAATCTCCACACTCACCACCGGGCAGACCCATCCAGACTCCTGGAGCCAGGCTCACCAGCAGCCCCAGCCAATCACACGCCAGCACCTTTACAGCACACGCACAGCCATGTCTAGAAGTGGCACTTCCACACTAGACACATACACGCCGCATACATCTTTTCTCAGCATTCAATCACACAAGTCTGCACATACCAGACTCGAGCCTGTACACCCCTTGATCAGGAACTACCAGGGACACAGATATTCCCCATGCATTCCTATGGGAGGGCAGGCCAACCTTACTCCATGCACTCAGAGTGCGCACGCACTTTCCACTGGGACACAGTGAAAGTGCGCAGAACCCAAAAATCACCATCACCAGGTCACCATTAAAAGCAAAAAGTTTAGGGGTGAACCTGCCAGAAGGGCAAAGTCCAACAATATATATATATATATATTTTTGGGAAGTTTTATATAGCGTATACTAGACCCGAAGGTATCAGAGCGCTTTACCTGAGCACTAGTTAGGTTACAGAAGGACACATACATTTTTGTTAGGCACGGGGAGATTAAGCGATTTGCCCAGAATCACAGAATGTTGAGCGTCCCTGCTGAGACTCAAACCCGAGTCCCCAGCTCCGAGGTCGACCGCCCTAGCCGTTAGGCCACATTCTCTCCCCCTTCATGCTTTCTGTTGTGAAGGAAAGAGTTAGGGGTACCAGTGGCCAGACTTGTTTTCACTGCTTCTGAAGCCACAATGTAGACCAGCATCTGTACCCATTGCCCTGCATAGGGGTAGTGCACTGCAGGGGCTGCTACTGGAGGGAAGATTGAGCTGAGGCTGTAGGGATTAGCGTGAGACAGGGGAGATGGTTATGGAGGAGCCGCAGTGGTTAATTTGGAGAAAAAAAATACGTGCAGGGGCTCTCGTCAGGTGGCAGCCTGCACCAGCCCATTTCTTCTGTAACACTGCCTGAAACAGAGCCAACTACTAACTAGGCAGTGGGGAAAGGGTGTGGCATAGTGACCAGAGCTGCAGACCTCGGAATTGGGGAACCAGGTTCGGGTTTTGACATCAGCTCAACATCCTGTGATTCAGGGCAAATCACGTAATCTTCCTGTGCCTACCAAAAATTAGTGTGTCCTTTACTGGCGCTCATGAAACTACTGAGCCGATGTTGATGATTACATTTCAGTGCTGAGGACCAGAAATCCCTGGCTCAAATTAAGCACTGAGGAGCTGGTGTATTTGGAGAGAGTGAACTGAGGCTGTGAGTTGGTGTGGGAGGAGTGAGTGTTGGTAGGAGGCTTTTTGGGAAGGCAACCCATAGGCTATGGCTGCAGCAAACAGCATATTAATTGGATTGCCGGAAAGGGTGGGTAGGTGTGTTTTCTGGACTTCATAAATGCAGATGGGGAAGAAAAAACATAAAGAAGCTCAGACTTCATCACAATTTGTGCAGCAACCATTTTAATGTGGGACAAAACCTTATCGGAAAGCTCTATTCACCAATACTTCAACCAGTCATACTGCTAACGGCTCACAGAGCAATACTGTTAGCCAGTACTATCACACCATGATTTTGGGGTGTTCCTCTTGCACACTACTATGTCAGTTTTATGGAGCAGTCATGTTAGGTAAGGTAATAACCCTAAGGAGCAATAGGAGTGCAGAAAACACTCTGCAGCTAATTCACGGAGGTAAACGTAGTCCTGGAGTCTAAGTTTAGACTTGAGGTCTAAAGGGCCAATTCTCAAGGGTACATTTAGACCTGAAGTGTAAGGGCCCAATTCTCAAAGGTAAATTCAGACCTGAAGTGTAAGGGCCAAATTCACAAAGGTAGACTTAGACTTGAAGTCTAACGTTACCTTTGTTAACTTGGCCCTTAGACTTCAGGTCTAAACTTGGACTTCGGGTCTAACTTTACCTTTGTGATCTGGGCCTTTAGACTTCAGGACTAAACTTAGACTTAAGGTCTAACTTTCCCTTGTGAACTCAGCCCTTAGACTTCAGGTCTAAACTTAGACTTCAGGTCTAACTTTACCTTGGTGAACTGGACCCTTAGACTTCAGGTCTAAAGTTAGACTTCAGGTCTAAACTGAGACTTCAGGTCTAACTTTACCTTTGTGATCTAGGCCCTAAGACTTCAGGGCTAAACTTAGACTTCAGGTCTAACTTTACCTTTGTGAACTCAGCCCTTAGACTTCAGGTCTAAACTTAGACTTCAGGTCTAACTTTACCTTTGTGAACTGGGCCCTAAGACTTCAGGTCTAAACTTAGACTTCAGATCTAACTTTACCTTTGTGAACTCAGCCCTTAGACTTCAGGTCTAAACTTAGACTTCAGGTCTAACTTTACCTTTGTGAACTCAGCCCTTAGACTTCAGGTCTAAACTTAGACTTCAGGTCTAACTTTACCTTTGTGAACTCAGCCCTTAGACTTCAGGTCTAAACTTAGACTTCAGGTCTAACTTTACCTTTGTGAACTCAGCCCTTAGACTTCAGGTCTAAACTTAGACTTCAGGTCTAACTTTACGTTTGTGAAATCGGTCTTAGACTTCAGGTCTAAACTTAGACTTCAGGTCTAACTTTACCTTTGTGAACGCAGCCCTTAGACTTCAGGTCCAACTTTACCTTTGTGAACTGGGCCCTCATACTTGAGGTCTAAACTTAGACTTCAGGTCTAACTTTCCCTTTGTGAACTAGGCCCTTAGATTTCAGGTCTAAACTTAGACTTCAGGTCTAACTTTACCTTTGTAAATTGGGCTTTTAGACGTCAGGTCTAAACTTAGACTTCTTTACCATTGTGAATTGGGGCCTCTTTCTCTGCAGCAGCATATAATACTTGCCCAATCACGTGCTTTACTCAAGGTAACCAACATGAGTTGAGCCAACACCTTCTCTTAGTTGCGCCCTTCTTAGGTCCTTTTCTTTTGATCACACAAGTACTGGCTGCAGCTGCACTATCAAGCCAAATCTAAAAAAGTAAGTCTCTGAAGTACTGAAATACACCCATGAAGGTGCTGAAAAACAACCTAAAGCACTATTCAAGTGCATTAACTCTTCGACAATTAAGCATGGAGTTATATCATGTGGCGGGGAGTACAGGTGAACATCACTAAAGTATTTCAAATAACAGTATTAGTTTAATTTAAAATCCCCCTGTTCTCACTCCTTTGATTGAAGTCTTTAGTGCCAAGAAATTTGCACCATTTCTTTCTGCATCCATTGTGCCCTTGACTACTATTGGCAATGTAGTATTGAGTGAATCGCAGTGACTATATAGAGTTAGGAGTCACACAGTGCATAGTTGGTCAGTTTGAGTACATATTCTTTCTATTAGAGGACATGTGTCAGACCCTTTCAGGGGGCGTGGTGTAAGCATGGGTTACTTAGACCTCACTTTTAGGGCTGGAGTTGTTTGCCTCTGATGTCCAGAAAGCCATCCTATCAAGGCTGTAAAAACTGGGTCAAATACATCCCCTGCCTCACTTCAGTGGTATCCTTGGGAAACAGTCACAGGCTTCTCAGGGAGGTAGTGTGGGGTGTACAAACTCAGAACTTAACCACCCAGCAGAACAATTTGTTTGCCCAGTACAGGGCTTAAATTGGATACATTGAGAACTCACTATAAATGGGGTGAAACATAGGTATTAGTAGCAGGTGCAATAATATACATTGCAGCATGAACTACTGTGCTTTGGGATAATGCCCTTTTTTCCCCGTTTCCCCAAAGTCACTCCTCTTGTGTCAGTCAGCCACTCAAATCACTTTATCTTTTGGCCACCATGGCCATAAAAGTACAAACAAGTTAAAGCAACAATAAATAGATAACATAATTCATAAAAACATAGTTACAGACAGACCAGAGCTACATTAAACAAGCATTTGCAATGCAATAGGTCTCGCATTAATTAAGTTTGAGCTATTGGCATTGCTAAATATTGCAACACCAATTGCAAAAAATGTCTATAAATTGTAGGCCAAAAAAATGTGTATCTATTTTTTTAGCAATGGTGGCATGCTGCGCTTTAGATGAATATGTTTAGTAAAGTGTGACATACTGCGATTGCTACAATAATTAATTGTGGATGCGTAAACAATTGATGTGTGCACTGATGGCTGGTGGTGTGTGTGCCTGTAGAAATTGTGCACTGATGGCTAGTGGTGTGTGTGCCCTTTGGAAGTGTGCACTGCTGGCTGGTGATGTGTGCCTGGTGAAAGCGTGCACTTACAGCTGGTGGTGTGTGTGTCCCTGGTGAAAGTGTGCACTTATGTCTGGTGGTATGTGTGTGCCTGGTAAAAGCGTGCACGAACGGCTGGTGTTGTGTGTGTGCCTGAAAGCGTGCACGGATGTCTGGTGGTGTGTGCCTGGTGGAAGCGTGCACTGACGGCTGGTGGCGTTTGTGCCCGTTGAAAGTCTGCACTGACGACTGATGGTGTTTGTGCCCGTTGAAAGCCTGCACTGACGACTGATGGTGTCTGTGCCTGGTGAAAGTGTGCACTGATGGTGTGGTTGAGTGTGTGGTTGTGTGTGTGGTTCTATGTGTGTGGTTGTGTGTGTGGTTGTGTGTGTGGTTGTATATGTGGTTGTTGTGTGTGGTTGTGATTGGTGGTGTGTGTGTGTGTGGTTGTGTGTGTGTGTGTTTGTGTGTGTGGTTATGGTTGTGTGTGTGGTTGTGTGTGTGGTTGAGTGGGGAGTGAGCCAGAAAGAACTAGCGGTTGGCAGTCTGGAGAGAGTTACAAAGATAGATACCATTAAATGTAGATATTCAAAGGAAAAATAATTTGTTAAAGGCAGACAGTGAAGCAAAGGCAGGGTTGAAACAGGGAGAAAGGCAGGTGGAAATGTTATGAGCAATTAAATAAAAGAGAAGATTAGAGAAAGAAAATAAAGGGGGCACATTTTGGAGGGACCGAAACAGAGGTGTAGGAAAGAGCGTGAGAGAGAAAAAAAAATAGCAGAGAGGTGAAGCAGGCGACTGGCCTATACATAGATGGAGGATAGAAAACAGGAGAGAATTAACTGAAAGGAAGAAACGAGAGTTGAGAGCAGAAAAAGACAGAGGTGAAGATAGTGGAGGAGAAAAGGAGGTAATAAAATAGATGAGAAATGCAGAATAGACAGTAGAAAAGGTCGAATAGGGAGAGAGGAGCGAAATATTAGAAGAGGGAGCGACGGAGAGCACGTCTACAGTTAGTTTCAAATAGTACAGCTGTGAACTGTGACTGCTCAGCTGCCCATATCTTGCTTGAAAGTACATCGGAATAGACAATGTTCTGGTGTTTCAAGATATAAAACACAAAAAGTTATGTTTTTATAAGAACCAAGTCCACTCTTCCAGGGCAGAGGCATGTCATTTGCGGATTCACCATGAGTGGTGCTGGACCTGGACAGACATTTGTTGGAGAGCTGTCCTGTGTTCCTGTGACCTGCCCTAAGCAAGCACATGCGCGCACCCATTCATCAAGAGAGCCAAAGAAAGGTGCAATTAAGTGGAAAATGAACCTGAAATACAGGATCAAACACCGAAGTGTAACAAGATTTGTCACAGCGTGCAGGTTACATGCACAGTCCTCTCAGTGTGTTCATTGTCACCTTTATAATGGATTGTGAGATAGCTTTCAGTGAGGCAGCAACCCAGATCCGATTGCTCGAGCACGTGTTTTGTACTTTGCTTGAATTCATATAGCTTGCTTACCAAACTCATTGTGAGACGTAATGCGCCCGGCCGACGACCACCCCCTTGTCAGTGCAGAGCCGGTACCAGAGAAGCGCAAGAGCGCCATCACTCGTCGCAAGCCTTGCAGGCTGCTTCTGAAACTTGGGAGGGTGGAAGTGAGGAAGTGGAGGCGGGGGTGTGTAACCACCCCATAGGGTAAAGTGGTTGCGCCCAGTTTGTACTGGAAAAAGATGCGGTTTCTGTAGTTTGTTTCTTGCACGTGATAAATAACAGGGGGAGGGGCACTGGCGGGTCACAAATGCATCACGATGATAGTGCGTTAAAACAAGTAGGGAGATAACATACTGAAATGTAAATTCTGTTTATTCGGCGGAAAAGTTGGGCGTTGTCACCCCCGTGTAGTGTTAGGTTAATTACTGCCGAACCAGCAGGAGTGAGACGAAAGCGGCCTGCGGCAGTAGTTTTATCCGGGAGAGGAGGAAGGCAACAGGCACCGCCTCGTGAAATGGATCCAAAGAAAACCAAGCTCTCGGCATTAATGTGGCGGGGGCGGGTTACATGAGGTAAAAGTGACAATTGTGAGCAAACAAAATACAAGAGGTAGCAAACAGTGCATTACAGGAGGAAAGGTGACATGTGTGCAAGTTACAAAGGCGTAACTCAGGAGGCAGATGACTACAGTGATGAAAGATGCTGGCGAATGTCGAGCCAGGGCAAACTCCCGAGACCTGCCCTAAGCAAGCCCATGCGTGCACCCGTTCATCAAGAGAGCAAAAGAAAGGTGCCATTAAGTGGAAAACAAACTTGAAATATAGGACCAAACACCGGAAGTGTAACAAGATTTGTCACAGCATGCAGGTTACATGCACAGTCCTCTCAGTGTGTTCATTGTCACCTTTATAATGGATTGTGAGGTAGCTTTCAGTGAGGCAGCAAAAGAGATCTGATTGCCAGAGCACGTGTTTTGTACTTTGATTGAATTCATATAGCGCTTGGTTCCTTACCAAACTCATTGTGAGACGTAAAGCGCTCGGCCGACGGCAACCCCACTTGTCAGTGCAGAGCTGGTACCGGAGAAGCGCAAGAGCGCCATCACTCGTCACAAGCCTGGCAGGCTGCCTCTAAAACTTGGGAGGGTGGAAGTGAGGAAGTGGAGGTGAGGGTGTGTAGCCACCCCATGGGATAAAGTGTTGGCAAATGGAATCAGAGCGGCCGCGGTCGCTTTGATGTTCTTGTCTTGTCTTGCTTTGTGGGAGGGGTAGGGGGAGCGAATTGCTGTACACGCGCCTGGTTTACATAAATTGTACGTGATCCGCAGTGGGTAGACCTTTTAGGTCTGCTTACTATAAATCTCGCCTATCTTTCCTTTGGAATGGACAGGCGAGACCTAAAAAATAAAAGCTAAGTGCAATGTTAATCACGGATTTGATATAAGAAGTGCACATAGATATGACAACAGGATTTCCCCAGGATAAATAGTCCATGTGATATCAGGCAAATACAGGGGTACCTTCCTTTTAAGGCCCCTTATAGCAGCCAAGGATTTGGCAACAGATATGGCAACAACCGGACGGCTATCCACCCTGAAAATGTCAAGGGTGCGGAATAATTACGTATGTCTAGCAGCATACATATAGTAGCTAGCCAGGTGCGGCAGGGGAGGCGTATGCTGGACACAAGTGCTAGCGGATCGCTCTGCTCCGCCCGCGGAGTGTGCAGAGATTTGCCTACTCCACGGAGAACGTTGAGAAGGCAAATCTCCGCACACTCCACAGCGGAGCGGAGTTGACCAGCCCCCGCCTCCACCCCGCCTATTAAGAATTAATTCAAAATACATTAACGGTGAAAGAAAACAAGCGTACCTTGACTGCAGCGCCCAGGGGCGTCCTTGCGAGAAAGGCACAGGCACGGGTGCGCACGCATGCGCAGATCACCCTGAGACGGCGAGGAAGAGGAGGACAGCAGCCTGGGGTCGCCACAGTCAAGGTAAGTCTTTTTTCTTTTACCTTTAATTAATTTTTAATTAATTCTTATTAGGGGATTAGATGCGGGTGACGGAGTGGAGTTCCACAGAATTTGTTCCTAACTCCGTGGACCTCCACGTAGTCCCGGTCTACCAGCTCCGCCAAGGGTTACTGGACACACAAAGAAACATGCGGAATGCACTTGACTGTAGAGATCTAAGCAGGGCACGCCAAAGCTCCCCCAGCTGCCTAATTGGAAGTGAACACTCTCAGTGGGAGGGTCCCCACTCGGACCTGGAAGTAAAGCTTCCTGTCCAGCACAACAGACACCTGATCCCAGAAGAGCTCAAACCCACAAGTGGGCTTGAAATCAATCTAATCATTAGTAAGCTTAGAGGAGGCAGCTTTTCTGGATTTATTGCCCATTAGTGTTGCCCAGTAATGCTTTTACAGAAAATCTTTGGACAGGAAATGAGTGGAATCTGGCTGATCCCACAACTCAGACATCCCAAGTCAGTGTAACGCCTCCTAGATTCTCGTGAACCAGGGGACCTTACTGAAGTGGTCAGCCTTCATGACATCCTTAAGACAAATCACATAGTGGACAAGTTTAGGGGTGGTCCATAAGCATCTCCAATAAAACATGGGGCTTAGAAGGAGTTTAACTGATCCCTATTTACTCCCAGGTCCATTAAAAGCAAACAGAGGGGATTGCTAGGAGGAAGATAGTCACGATTTCTAAATAATTTATTTTCAGCTATGGTTAATTCTAAATGGTTGGAAAATCCCCATAGTTCCGCCCTGTATATGGTGGAACCCAGTGCTTTGGCCTTGTAAAGCTGGCGTAATGGGTTGGGTGAATGAAGTTGAATACTCTTTGAGGTACACATCAGTGGTCTGCTTAAGTTTCAAGGCTGCCTTATTGATGTGGGAGTCATACCCCCAGAAATTGTTACCCCAAGATAGGTAATAGAATCAACCCACTCCAGGGGGACTCCGCCCCCCCACCCTCCCTCCCCCCAGGACTATACTCCCCTTGTAGGATTTATGTGGCTCAAACAACATCGCTTTGGTTTTAGAGGTGCTGATCTCCAAGTCAAGAGCAGGGCAAACTAGTTGAAGCAAGTCAAAAGTGTCTGAGCCCAACAAAGTGTTGTCTGCAAAGAGGAGAATCTGAGGTATGATTTGTGCCAAGGAGGGAGCATCTGTATCATAGTGGGACAGGAAGTGAACAATATCAATTATAAATAACAAGAATAATGTGGGGGCCACAACACAACTCTGGCAAACACCTTTGCGAACTGCTAACCTTTCAGTAAATTGACTTTGCGCCCCCCACCTAATATGTGCATAATGGTCCTCATGTAAACAGATTAGTAATGATAGAATGTGAGGAGGTATAGCCAGATCAGCAAGGGATTTCCAAATGGCAGACGGGGGATCAGGTCAAAAGCCAATTTTAGATTGACAAAGTCAATATAAAGGTTGGACTGGCCAATCACAAAGGTTCTCCCAATAGATTTTTAAAAATGGAAGACCTGGTCGCTGGTTGAGACCTTCCTGCGAATTTGTACTGAGGATATCTTGTTCCACAATCCAATCATGGATTTTTTGCAGCAGACAGAGGCAAAACCACTTTTTGGAGGCAGTTTATTGAGCTTATTGGTCTGCAAATGCTCAGTTAAGATCGGTCACCATTTTTATGGATGGGTAAAACCATTGCGCCCTTCCAAGAATCAGGAATGGGTGCCCCCTTTGACTGATGGCATTAGCAATGGCTAAAATATAGCTGGACAATCCTCCATATCAAATAAGAATGTGTCAGCTGGAACACCATCTGGTACTGCGGCTTGGCCCCGCGAGACAGCGTTTAGGGGCTCGATGATATTAGTGATAGCAAACATGGGTATAACATGGGAGGGAGGCGGAAGGACTTCGGTTGTAGCCTGAGTTGGAGTGTTAGAGTCACGAGAATATAAAGTGTGAAAGTAATCAACCCATTCAGATGGAGCAACTTTATTTTATGGCTCCAATATGGCTGAAGAGCCACCACATGCGACTAATTTCTAGAATTTGGTAGAATCTGTGGCTGAGCATACAACCAAAAGGGCCCTCCACCTCTGTTCATCCCAGTCCTATTTAGCATTAGCAATGGCCATCTTGTAGGTCTTCCTCTACAAGGGAATGTGGACAGATCCTTAGATGTGATGGCTGTAACTAGGGAATGATTGAGTTTGCAGCATTCTTTATTAAACCAGGATCGATTCTTATCAGTAAGTTTCCTGTTGCTTGAAACAGGGATGGTGAAATTACCTAAAGTGCGCTCAAAGGGGGCCTTATGAATATCCATCAATTGGCCTGGTGTGTCTAACTGGTCAATCTTAATTTGAGCTGGACTGTTTTAAGGTCCATATCTATGACAGATAATATATCAGGAAGAGCAGCTACCTGATGTCATTTCAGGTAACGCTTGTCAGCAGTCAAGGTAATATCCCTGGTGTAAGTGGGCAGATCAAGATCTGAAGGGATGCTCTCACAAAAGGCATGGGTGGTCAAAGAGAGGGGGTTGTGATTGCTTTCTGATCTTTCTAAAACAATCATATCGATTACAGATGACTACAGCCTTAAGTCGACTAATATATAATCAATTTGGCTTGTGTGATGTGACTTGTTGTAAGTGTGGACACCTTTTAAATCAGATTTATTTCTAGCATTAAGGGCACTGAGCCCATGTTCCACTGTAAGTGCCTTTAATTGGAGAGCGGCTTTGTCCATCTGTTTATTGGTGGAATATCTAACAAAGAAATAGCCCAAGCATAATCTCCATACCTGGTTAAATAAACGTCATCATTGTTGAGTGGCTCGAATGTTATGTTAAAGTCACTCGCTACAATAAGACAGTGTTGGTAAGAGCGCTGTACAAGAAAGTTTTCAAGAACCTGTAGCATTTGCGAAACCATACTGTCCCTGACCCCTCCTACATAGACATTAAAGATGGTTATCCCGTGGTTATTTCTAGTGTTCAACAAGATACCCGAGAATTCATGTTAAGTTGACGTATTCAACAGTTTAGTGAGGATATAACCCAGATGACTAGACCCCCTCTGGTTAGGAATTGCAAGAATGAAATAACTAAGATAATCCTACCTGTGGATTGAATTTAGTGGCCAGGTTTCTTGTACTAGACATTCATCAAAATTGTCCATAAATTGGTTCCAGTCTAGAAGGGTTACTTTGGATCTATGCTCTGTCACATTCCAGGAGACAAAGAGCAGCTCGCTGGGCTTAGAAGATGGAGGTCCCTTGTGTATAACACCATCACGGCTGGACTGGGAACCGAAAATGGCCCTGGCAAACACCTCGGCCGGCCCCTGGGTTGCTAGTTAAGAGCACCACTCCCATCTCACTGCTGCAGTTTACAATGGGCCGATATTGCAGCTATGTTGCAAAACCACCCCCGGTAACAAAAACGGCCTCCCTGGGGTCCAAAATGGGTCCCCACTAGGGTTAGGCGTAGTTCGCGAAGTAGCGCTACGCGACGCTACACAAAGTGCACTTCGCACTACGTGAACTTCACGTAGCACTACGCGAGCTGCGTAGTAGCATGTTCGCACTGTGCAAGATGCATTTTCAATGATTGCACAGTGCGAACAAGCATCCGGCACTGTGCAATCATTGAAAATGGCATCTTGCACATTGCGAGCTGTAGTTTTCTACTGCTCGAGTAGATTATTACTCGAGCGGCAGCTTTCTCAACGCAAACTGGTAGTTTCTCATTGAGAGCGGTCGCGAGCATGCGCAACCACTCACAATGAGAGACCTGACCTCCCCGCGTTGAGAATCTCGCCGGGATGTCATTTTGCTTGCTCGCGGTCACGAATATGATGTTGAGGACCGCGAACAAGCAAAAAGTGACCGCTGCACAACGCTACGCTGCACTGCGCGTGTTCGCACTGTGCTACGTGCAGCTCGCGTAGTGTGAAGTTGTGCAAACTTCGCAAACTCCGCGAGCGTAGCGTAGTGCTTCACCCAGGGTTAGTCCCCACCCTGGCGGTCCACTGGGTAAATGCCCGGTGACTACTCCGGCCAGTCTGGCACTGAGCACCATTCTCAGACAACTCAACTGAGATGACACTATTGGACACAAAAGGGACGGTAATTGTTAGGACCACTAGAGGAATATTCACAAGCAAGCTATGGATTAAAGTTAGTAGCAGACATGATCAACACCTCGGAGGAACAGGAATGAGTTGGATGGTCAGATCCCCTAGCATCCTTTGGACAGACAGGCAGAGCAGAATTGAATATAAGCAATATTGATGGGTCAGAAGGTGGAACAGCCACCCCCTGAGTCAGTCATTATCACTAAGATGTGAGATGGAATTGAAAGACACCCTCTGGGATCTCTCACCAGGGAACTGTACTGTCCTGGGATACTTAAATAGAATACTGGAATGACTAGGGGGGCTTGTCCTAACAGCAAGGGCCACCAAATTCTCAACCATAGCTTTGTAAATGAGAATTAGGTATATCGCGCCAAAGTTGGAATCAGGGATGACTATTGTTTTGGCACTGATAATGTCATCTCGGATAAATGAATGACAACCCCTGACGTAACATATCCAGCGTGTCATTGTTCTTTATATATTTTTCCTTTTCATGGCCAATTTAATGGGTCAGCTTAGGACAGGGGCCTCCAAACCTTTCAGTAATAATAGCTACTTATGTTCAATGAAGGTCATCCTGAGCTAATAATAGCACGAGTGTTATAATAGTGACCATATCAGACAAGATTACATTAGTGGTCTCCATATGCAAGATGACTAACAGTGATCTCATCAGTGCATCAGTCAGGATTGCCGGCAATAATGTTAATAAGCCTTTATCAGTTCGGAATGCCTCTACATCAGAAGTCTTCAAACTGTGTAGTGTGCCTCCCAGAGGGGCGTAAATGCCTCTGCAAGTACATGTAAATGAAGATGGCCTGGAAGTGCAGCGATGCTTATTTGCTGCATTTCCAGGCTGTCTTCATTTACTCTGAAACCCTTGAAGTGACATCAGAGTGCTGTGGGGCCGTATGTCAGTGAGTGTGGTGCTGCCGGCTTGGCTGGGCAGTGTCTGGAGTCTTATCTCTGGCACACCCGAGTTTTTCACAGGTCTTTAAAGACCATTTGTATATTTACATACCGTTGTATGCCTCTGTTATTTTTCTGGTTCCAGAACCCCCTATTCCTTACATTTGTATATTACATTTACTAGTGTGAGCATGCATTTCATGAACAGGAATATAAAGTAGGGTTGCCAAAAGATAAATGCCAGCCACATGTTGTTTAAAGAACCTGCAAAGATCTCGTCTTGACACTAAATAGGGTTATAAATAAAAAGTATGTATTCATTTGTAATGTGACTTTTCTGTCTTTATTCCCTTTAATTATCAGTCGGGAATCATTCAGGCCATGCCAGGAACACAATTAAAAGTGCTTTCTATTTATATGTGCTGTTCGAAGTGTGCACCTGTTTATTTTTCTACTGTCTGCAACATCAAAATAATGAGCTGGCAACCCTAATCATAAGACTGGAAGTTTGCTGCAGAATCAGCACATCATTTGTTTCCTCCACCCTCGATCCCTGAATAATGCCATAAAAACAATAGTTTAACTTATATCTGAATCCCTATGCCGCCATCAATAACATGCTGCGTTACTTCAAGTGTCTAGGAATGCACCCTGCATTCAGACAACTCACTCCTCATTCTTGCCCTTTACTTTCACGTTCACCCTGCACTCACAGCCATCACAATGCACTCACAGTGATCACCATGCACTCACATCATTTACCCGCTCCCCCTGCACTCACAGTGAAAACCCTGCACTCACAATGCACTTGCGCTGTTCACCCTGTATTTCACCCTGCAGTCACACGAGCACACTACTCACCTTTCACTCATGTGATACTTCACTCACCTGTCCCCCTCACTGCTCAATCTGCAATCTCACTCAAACAAGCCCATCACTAACCATGCATTCATTCGTCCCACTCTGCACTTATATCCGCACCCAAAATCATATGGTCACCTCACTCACCCTGCAGTCACTCCTTTTACCCTACTCTCTCACTGTCACATCGCTCACCATGCACTCACATAGGCACTCCTACCACCCACACAGCGCAGAGGGTTAATGTGCCTGCTACAAAGAACGGGTGCCATGTGGATCACAGAACTGAGTGTGAGTAAACTATGAGTAGTGCTATTAAAAAATGAAATGTTTGTCTGAAAGCGGCTATAAAGAGATGAGGTGCATTGCTGGTAAGTAAAAGTGAGGGAATTCATGGAGGCGAAAATGGGGGAGGGGCGCCAAAAAAGACTGTTACACCGTGTGCGGCCAGTGCTAGGGCCAGCCCTGGCTGGGAGTGTTAGCCCCCCGAAGTTTGGGTCTAGTTGCGACCCTGGTGTGCTGGCAGGGTCAAAGTGGTTGCTAAAAATAAAATGAAAAGCCTAAGCGTTATGTGTTTTCACAGTCTTGCAGGTGTGTATAAAATAATGCAATAACAACTTAATTGGATAATAAATGCAAGTTAAACTAACTGGTGATAACTGCACTCTTTTAGGATATGAAACCTCAGTTCGTGACCACCATCACTGCAGATGTCTGTGTGTGTTAAAGCTAAGCAACACATAATTGAACCCTAGTTGGTGCAGAGGAATAGTGACCTTTGTACTTATAGTCAGGGCCACTGGAATTATGCAATTGTGCGGTTTGGGCATTTTGTGCATAGTTATGGATTTCCCGCATTTGCCACATAATCCATTGTCTGCTACATAAATTGCAGATTTAAAAAAAAAACTTGTTTCTAGCTCAAATGGTTCAAAAGTTACTAAAAATGCAGCAACACATTACCTCACAGTGGAAGGCCCTTTCTAAAGATTGACTGATCTCCTTTCTGTTGCTTATTGCTATATGTGGGTATTAATGTGGTACTTATGAGGGCCAATAAAACCCAGGGCAGTGTTAACAAGTGTACAAATTGCAAAATAATGCAGTAATGCTAATGACGAAATATGCAGCATTATGCAGCATAATTTGCCTTTACTTGCTGCAGAAATTAGTCAACCCTGCTGCATAATTTGGCCTTCTCCTGCGTAATTATTCCAGTAGCCTCCTGTTTATAATGCTATGAGGTCTCAGCCAGTGGCAGAAAGCACTGTGAATATGTAAGTCATTATTTTAAAACAACATTTACATACTCTAAGCTAGGTTGCTGCATATGTATCCAATACAGACATTTTTGTAAGTGTCTCCCCTATTCCAGATCTCGGCTGATAACACCCTTACATTACATCTCAAAAAGAATACATCTTTGCCACCATGAAGCCTTAAGCAGAGCCACTGGAATTATTCAGCAGAAGAGGACCTCATTATGCGGCATGCTTGACTAAATTATGCAGCAAGAAAAGGTAAATTATGCAGCACAATGTGCCACATTTTGTGGTTAGCATTACTTCATTATTTTGTCGTTTTAACTCAAGGTAACGCTGTTACTGGAAATATTTCACCTCATTATTACCAGTTTAACACCCAAATACAGCAGTAAGCAACTACAAGACTACCAGTGAATCTTTGCAAAGGGCCTTCCAATTCTCCGGAACACTTTGTCATGCTTTAAGTAACTTTTGTTCCGTTTGAGCTAGAATCATGTTTCTTTAGTTCAAATCTGCAGATTAGGGAGCAAATGCAGTAAAACTATAATTATGTGGAAAACACTGCTGATGCAGAAACTCGTAATTCCAGTGGCCCTGGCTTTAAGTGACTCAATCAATTAATAGCTGGTAAGAAGGCTGTTTTTTTAAAACTATCTGCACTACCACCACACCCTTCGCTTTCAGGCAGAGGCACCTCAAAGTCAGTATTAACCATTCAGGGGCAGTTTTTTTTGTGAATGCTGAGTCAATTGGGTGGCAGGTAGAAGGCAAGCAGGGTTGCATTCAAATGCAGAGCTCTAATCCTCTCGATCCCTGGGGCCTCACAGTAATGGTCTAGGAGACAAAGGAAAGGAGCGAGATTCATAGATTCTGTCACAGAGAAGGCCCAGAATAGGGAGCACTGTATGTTGAATAATTTTTATGTTACAAATGGCCAGAGACAGTTTCTTCAGAGATATACCCCAAAGAAGGGGACAATATGAGTTGTTTTTTTTAGGGACATTCATTAGTGGAGATGGTACTGCTGCCAAGTGTGTAAGTAGACAATGCTGGTTATCAATAGGGAAGCAGATGCATCAGGACTGCGGCCTAGGAATTTGAGGGTATGACTGTCTACCTTTAAAAAAGGGGCATTGGAGCTTATTTTCCTTTCAATCATTAGGACCGAGGTGATGATCCATCATGGTGGGAAAGAGGTAAAAGATGCAGAGGAGATGGCCTGCTACTCAGGACTGCGGTTATCATTAGTGCAGCAGGTATAGTTGCTTTGGGGTCAAAGAGTATGAGAGGCTCACAACACCCCAACTATGGGGAGCAGTTTCGTTTGGGATAATGTCTGTTTTTGTATGATGCATTTGCTGTCTTATAAGTCTCATATTTAGTGCAGTTCATAAGCTATAGAAAAGTATTCTTGAAATCGTCTCATAAGCCCAGCTCCTTGCACGAACCATGTCCCTCCCGCTCCCCCAATCCTTGCCATAATGTTTTAAAGAGGGGGCCTGACCTCAAAACATTTTGCTTACGTGAGGCTCAGAGTGAAAATGTTTGAAGACCTCTGCTCTACATGGATAAAACATAACAGCCATAGATGCAATGCAGCTGGCACCAAGGTATTAATAGTAGTACTACGTCTCCCCATTGCCACCTGATTTATCACTGAAATATCAGCTTTAAATATGTTTACGAAATTATGAGGTTTAAAAATACAAGTATTTTTGTGTTGAATAGACACTTTAAAATTTTGGTCAACACGACTAATTTAACTAACCAAAAGTGTCTAATTTAGTAGGTTGGGATGCACACAGGAGAGCTACTTACAGGTGGTTGGAGAGATGCCAGTAACTCACAAGCTACTCATTGGAGAAGCCTGGCTTAGGAACACCAATCATCATGATGGAATCAGTACTGGCAGGTCTACTTTTAGTGGGTCACAGGGAGTTGTTAGGTTCATGACCGAGATAGGCCCCAAAGGAAGAAGAAGAGGGAAAATTATCCAGATCAAGTGCCCAGTATGCGCGCCTAAGCTTTGAGTACTCGAGGTATTGGAAGTTACCCCGTTGTAGTTAAGCGGCCAAAAAGGCACATGACTGGGAATTTGCTGATCATGATTAGCAGTGGGAACTTCATCGAATATGGGATCGGCACCCTTATTCACAGGAGTCACCATCTGGTTACAGCAACAGATGGTCTGGAGATGGTTCCAGGTAGATCAATTTGCCCAATAAATGCATGCTTGTTGCAAAGAGCTAGAAGCTGTTTCAAAGAATTGAGCAGTGATGTAATCATGGATTTTAGACCCCCCACCTCAGTTTTCAAATCTAAGATAAAAGCAAGGAGGGGAGTGGTGAATAACCTTTAACCGTTTTTAACAAGTTTATTGATAATAGTGTTGTGTTTAGAATGCTTGTGTCCCCTTCGGGACACCATACCTGATGTGGTTGTCGGTGTCCCTGCGAGGACACCGTACCAGCAGTGAGGTCATCAGCTAGTAACTGTCAGAAGTGGCAGTTCCCAGCTGATCGCCAACCTGATTGCAGCTCAGCTCCGACGGCTGTAGGAGCATGCGTGTTGGCTCGTATTAATAAAAGAATTATCTTCTAAGCTTGGTGGAGTAATTAATAACAATACTGGCGACCATGAGCCAACACAGAACCCACGGAATATGAAAGAGTAAATTGAAAAAGATCGAGTGAAAAACCACGCTACCCGTCATTGTGCTGCAGATGGGGTTTGAAAGGAACGAAAAAAAATAAACCAGGCACAAAGGAACAAGTAATTGGAAAAAAAGACTTTTGGCAATCGGAAGATAAAAAAAAAAAAAGAAGAAGAAGGAAGAACCTGCCATGGATGCGGAGTGAGTAGTTTGCTGGAATCTGACTAAAACAGATAATTTACGAGTGTGGCAAGGAAACGAGTTAACCAGTACCTAACCAACTGCTAAGTGGCTTATTGCGAGGCATAGGAAATTGGTGTGCGCAATGTGTAAACTGACTGGAAATATCTTCAAGGAAAATTGACTTCAATTTCATGACTGAATTGCGCATGTTGACCACCTACTGACGTGTGCACGAAACAGATTGAGGAACGTGTGGCGCATAATGAATAAATAATACTGGTCAACTGGATCAACGGCAAACTCCAACCGTCATTCTGCAACTGCAACCAGGACAGCTGTGATCACCGTCAGCCGCCTCCCACGTCATCGCGTCACACGTGATTGATGTCGGCGGCCATTTTGAAGAGGAAAATACATGCATTTGTAAAAAGCGGTGCAGTCTATGTGGAAAAGACGTCCAGGAAGCGATCCACTCGCAAAAGACAACGCGGACTGTGCGCTCGATATAAAACAACCATAAAGAAAAGCCTTGTGAATCTCAGCAAACAGAGGATCAGACGGTAATAAAACTATATAAAAAAAATTCATAATATTTTAAAGTTTATGCAGAGTGCTTTTAATTCATTCTTGTGGAAGGTATTACACCAACACAAACTAAAACGAACAATAGGACACATTCAGGGGTCATAAGTATAGCACTTTGCACTCAACATACAGCTACAATTTACCCAAAAACTGTATAAACCGATGAATACAAATGAGTGTCATGGCAACTGGCTGTATATGGAACCTTTCACCCCCTGAGTCATTTCTGCGTGCAGGCAGTGAACCAGTTTTAAAGTGGGAAGAGTGGAGGGAATATTTCCTCAACTACATATCCACCCTTGAAGAAGATGCAGAAATAAAACCTGAAAAGAAGTACAAAATGCTGATGCACAACTTAGGATTCAGAAAAGGGGGTGGTGATGAACAGAGTGTCTGAATTAAGCAGACCACTCTTACCCAGTCCAAAGATCAGGGATTGATCCATCACCGTTATTTATCTCACTGCACCATCCCAGCTCAGAACCTGGCGATATGCAAATCAGTCTGTCCCTGGCCCAGTGCATCATGGGAACAGGGCAGACTAAACTACCAAGTTAATTCTTCACCAGAAAGGAGACAAGCTACCGGGGACCGGTTTCTGGCATTTCAGCCGTCTTCGGCCCGGCTTGCTTGAATCCTGATGGTGCAGTGAGAAAGGGACTCATGTCTGAGTATACCCTGCCACACCTATAGTGGCCAAAAACGATTCAGAAAAGGGGGTGGTGATGAACAGAGTGTCTGAATTAAGCAGACCACTCTTACCCAGTCCAAAGATCAGGGCTTGATCCATCACCGTTATTTATCTCACTGCCCCATCCCAGCTCAGAACCTGGCTATATGCAAATCAGTCTGTCCCTGGCCCAGTGCATCATGGGAACAGGGCAGACTAAACTACCAAGCCAATTCTTCACCAGAAAGGAGACAAGCTACCGGGTACCGGTTTCTGGCATTTCAGCCGTCTTCGGCCCGGCTTGCTTGAATCCTGATGGTGCAGTGAGAAAGGGACTCATGTCTGAGTATACCCTGCCACACCTATAGTGGCCAAAAACCATTCAGAAAAGGGGGTGGTGATGAACAGAGTGTCTGAATTAAGCAGACCACTCTTACCCAGTCCAAAGATCAGGGCTTGATCCATCACCGTTATTTATCTCACTGCACCATCCCAGCTCAGAACCTGGCTATATGCAAATCAGTCTGTCCCTGGCCCAGTGCATCATGGGAACAGGGCAGACTAAACTACCAAGCCAATTCTTCACCAGAAAGGAGACAAGCTACCGGGGACCGGTTTCTGGCATTTCAGCCGTCTTCGGCCCGGCTTGCTTGAATCCTGATGGTGCAGTGAGAAAGGGACTCATGTCTGAGTATACCCTGCCACACCTATAGTGGCCAAAAACGATTCAGAAAAGGGGGTGGTGATGAACAGAGTGTCTGAATTAAGCAGACCACTCTTACCCAGTCCAAAGATCAGGGCTTGATCCATCACCGTTATTTATCTCACTGCACCATCCCAGCTCAGAACCTGGCTATATGCAAATCAGTCTGTCCCTGGCCCAGTGCATCATGGGAACAGGGCAGACTAAAGTATAGCACTTTGCACTCAACATACAGCTACAATTTACCCAAAAACTGTATAAACCGAAGAATACAAATGAGTGACATGGCAACTGGCTGTATATGGAACCTTTCACCCCCTGAGTCATTTCTGCGTGCAGGCAGTGAACCAGTGTTAAAGTGGGAAGAGTGGAGGGAATATTTCCTCAACTACATATCCACCCTTGAAGAAGATGCAGAAATAAAACCTGAAAAGAAGTACAAAATGGTGATGCACAACTTAGGGGCAGGAGGAATAAAAGTTTACAATTCTATAAACAAGAAAATAAGAGGGGAAAATGAAGGTGATGCATTCACCAATGCAATTGATGATTTAAATGCATATTACAAACCGATGGTTTGCGTTAGAGTAGATAGGTACAAATTCTTTCATAGGAAACAAGGAAAGGAAGAGTCAATAGATGACTATGTGTCTGCTCTTAAAGACTTAGCTATAAACTGTCGGTTTGGACAACTTCACAATGAATTAATAGGGGATCAAATTGTAATGCAAGGCTCAACCGACAATATTCAAGACAATCTTTGGGCTAAGGGTGAGTATCCCCTGCAGAACATAATAGATATACCTAGGAAGGCTGAACTCACGGGACGATGTGCAAAAGCGGTGCTAAAAGAAGACAAAGTAAAGAAGGAAGGCAAGAATGTCAACAAGGTGTCTGATCAAGGGAGTTGGAAAGTTAATAAGCAGAATGTGAAAACAAAAGACACCACACAAACTTACAGGAGGAATGAGACACGAGGTAGGGGATATTGTTATTGATGCCTCAGCATTGCTCACATGGCATACGACTTTAAGTGCCCTGCCCGTGAAGCAAAATGCACATTTTGTGGTCTGATTGGACCTTTTAACAAAGCATGCAATAGGAAGAGACCCCAACGTGTAAAAGCAGTGGAAGATGAAGAAGAAGAGTTAAATGATGAGGATGATGAAGACATCAACATGTACATTCTCGGGGAGGAGCTTCGCGGGCGACCAAGATGGCCGCGTAAGCTCGGAGCTCCGCGGACCCTCCGACCCTCCGCAAATATCCTGCTGACTATCCTGCTCCACGTTAGTGGATATCGATTGGTGAGAGGTCGCGGACACAGAAACTGCTTTCCGCTTTCAAATACATTGCTCCTAGGCGAAGTTATGTCGAGCTGAACTCCGTGCCAGGGATGCGCCATTGTCTCATGGGTGGCCGATGATCGTACCACCGCTCCGCATGACTGGAATGCGAAGTGGAAATCCGATCCCTGCTGGCGGAGTGCGTGTCGCTGCGAAGTCGCCCGTTGTCCGCTTGGTCTACTTGTTGGCTTCGCCTCTGTTCTGCGCATCTGCCTTCCTTGTCCGGGCGGTGTAGCCCTTTGTCCTCCTTGGATCCATCATGGCCGGCAGAGGAGACCCCGATAAGACGATGAACAGAGGCGTTCGAAGGACAACTCAGACGCAGTTGAACAAGATCGACCGCTATGCCCAGCAGCGGACCTCGCCCTCTGTGGTGGCCTCTTCTAAAGACTTGCAACGTGCGGGCTCGCCTGATGGCTCTGAGCCCACTTTAAGTGATATCATGGGGGCCATCGCGGGCATTCGAACTGAAATGCAAAAGCAGCACGAGGTCCTGACTCATAAGGTAGACACCCTGGCAGTGGATCTCAACCTAATCAGGGCCGACCTGGGAAAGACCAATGATCGGGTGAAATCCCTTGATATCAAGACCTCCAGTTTGACTAACGATGTCTCGGACCTGCAAGCGGAGGTCCGGACTCTGCGATCGGTCAATGACCAATTCTCCAAACGGCTGGAGGATTTCGAAGGGCGTGCAAGGCGACAGAACGTTCGCATCATTGGTGTACCGGAGGGAGCGGAGGAGGCGGCGGTGGATCTTTTTGTGGAAGACTTGGTACAGACACATCTCGCACCATCTGGACTGAGTACTTTCTTTTCTGTGGAACGGGCTCATCGGATACCTGGCGGCCCTCCGAAGTCGGGTGTTGCACCTAGACCTATCATTGCCCGGCTCTTCAACTTTAGAGACCGTGACGTGATCCTTCAAGCCTCCAGGAGACATGGGCCACTTAAATTCCAAAACTCCGAGGTGAACTTCTACCCGGACTTCACTAGGGCCGTTCAGAGACAACGTCAGAGCTTTACAGGGGTGAAACGGCGCCTGAGGGACATGGGCTTTAAGTACTCTATGCTATTCCCTGCTAAACTACGGATTGAGCACGAGGGCCGAGCTCTGTTCTTTGATGTGCCGGAGAATGTGAGCGATTGGCTGGACACTTTGCCACAACGTCGAGAAGAACACGATGAACACTCCGGTGGCGCAACTGGTGGTTCTGATCTTTAGGACTAGATTCTGCTGTGCCGAATATGGCGGTTGGTGTCCCTGATGTCTGCGACTGCTAATACCAATGCTTTTTCGTTTTTGATGTTTCTTCTGTACTTTCATGGAGGGTGGCGGGAGGGGATTGCGGAGATTCCTTACTTCTCTAGGGTCTTTTTGTAGATTAGTTTATGGGGCGACAGGCACACTGCTGGTTGGGGGGGCTTTTTAGTCTGCTGCAGGGGTGCAGGGTGGGGGGTGGTGGTGGGGGAGTTTGTTTGTTCTTTCCTTATTCTATCGTTCTATCTCTTAGGCAATGGGTTGTGTATACTGCTCTGTTTCACTTTTTGTTGAGGCTTGCTGGGGTTGGGTGGGGCTTGGGTCACGATGATGGGGAGTAAGAAACTACGTGTTCTCAGTTGGAATGTTAACGGGTTGGGTGACCATATTAAGAGAGGGGTTGTACTTCAATTGATTCAATGTCACATGCCAGATGTCGTTCTCCTGCAGGAGACGCATCTGGTTGGAAATACATGTAAAGCGCTTAACCGAAAAGGGTACAAAATGGTGGCTCATTCAGGGTTCTCTTCGGGGTCTCGGGGGGCGGGTGTTCTTGTTCATGTGTCCCTTCCGCTTGAGATTGATACCACTGTGATCGATGAGAGGGGGCGGTACGCCGCCGTGGCGGGACGGTGGGAAGGGCGTGCCATGACATTACTTTCAGTTTACGTTCCCCCGGGCCTACAGTCTAGCACTTTCCAGGATCTTGGTGGCGCCATTTTTAATTTGCCTGCTGGGTTGTTGATAGTGGGAGGTGACTTCAACTCGGTTTGCTCCGGCTCCTTGGACCGTCATCCGCTTAGAGACCTCTGTAGTTCCCAATTGTGGCTGCCAACCTTTCTCGAGACGCTGGGGCTGGTAGACAGTTGGCGACTTTTGCATCCCACACAATGTCACTACTCCTTCCACTCTGGCGCCCATGGCAGTCTTTCTAGGATCGACTACGTTCTTACACTGGCGGCCCATGCGCCTGCTGTTTCTGAGGCTCGTTTTTTGGCACGGGTGTGTCCGATCATTCCCCGCTATGGGTCTCCTTTGACTTTGATATTGTCCTGTCGGAACGGCCGGCGATTGTTAACCCGTGGTATTTCCGTACTCCCAAAACTCGTAATCTCCTAGCCAAGGCCATCGATCTCTATTTTACTGAAAATGTGGGATCGGTTGCGTCGGCCTCCACTTTATGGGAGGCATTTAAGACAGTTTTGAGGGGCGAGGCTTTTGCTCTTATAGCGGAAGCTCGTAGGGTTAGAGATGCTGCTTTGGAGAGCATTGAGGCGGAGATCATGGAGATTGACTCCCAGCTGGAGGCTGAGCCCGATCCCGCTCTTCTACATGATCTCACACTCAAGCAATCGGAATACCGTGGTCTTGCTACTAACGCTGCCCTTGCCCTAGCTAAAGAACAGCAGGGTCGGATATACGACGTCGGCGATAAGGCTGGGAAATTGCTGGCCTGGCTGGACAGGAGAGAGATGGCTAGCCGCGTTGTACCCGAGATACTGGGAGAGGACGGAGTTGTTGTCACTGATCCAAGTGCCATTGCTGAGTCCTTCGCTGACTACTTTCGAGGCGTCTACACCTCTGTCTCGGACCGGTCGGAGACCGATTCGGCTGTGTTCCTTTCAGCAGTTGATCTCCCGTGCCTGTCGGACAAGGAACGCAATGACTTGGACAGGGACGTCTCTGTAGATGAGGTTGCACTTGCGATCCGATCCTTGCGATCGGGCAAGGCACCTGGTCCCAATGGTATCCCAGTTGAGTTGTATAAGATCCGGCCGGATGTGGTTTCCCCACACCTGCGTAACATGTTCCTGGAGGCGCAGGAGAATGGCCTACTTCCCCTTGACCAGAGGTTGGCTACCATTGTGGTCATCCATAAGGAAGGGAAGCCGAGGGACTTGTGTCGTTCGTACCGTCCCATTTCCCTCCTAAATGTTGAGCCTAAGATTCTCGCCAAGATACTCGCCAATCGCCTGGTTGGTGTCATCGGCGACTTAGTGCATCCGGACCAGTCGGGCTTTATTCCACACCGCAACACTGCCCTTAACTTGCATAGACTTCACGGCGCCCTGGCCAGGGCCCATACCCTTGAGGAGCCGGCTGTTCTTGCGTCTCTAGACACCACGATGGCCTTTGACTCTCTCGAATGGAGTTACCTTTGGGCGGTGTTGGCGAAGCTCGGTTTTGGCTCGGTGTTTGTGGGATGGGTGAAGCTCTTGTACGCTGACCCGCTGGCTAACGTTGCCGTCAATGGCCTTGTCTCGGCGACTTTCACTCTTCATAGGGGCACCAGGCAGGGTTGCCCCTTGTCGCCTCTTTTGTTTGCGCTCGCACTCGAGCCGCTCGCGGCCTTGTTACGGACTCACCCGGATCTACATGGAATCAGCTGGGCCCCTGGCTTCGAGGACAGAGTCTCCCTTTACGCTGATGACATTCTGCTCTACCTCACTTCCCCCTGCACGTCCCTTATTGTGGCATGCGATGTACTGAGACTTTTTGGTCGTTACTCCGGTCTTGTTAATAACTGGGCCAAATATTCCCTGTATGTACTGAAAGGAGACACGCCGCGCCTCCCCAGAGGCTGCGGCATCCAGGTGGCCAGCCAGGGCTTTAAGTACTTGGGGATCTATATCTCTTGTAATGCGAAGGCGCGCTATGAACACAACCTGCTTCCCCCTCTTCTCCGCCTCCGGCGGGATGTGGAGGGTTGGCGCAAGCTTCCGCTTTCTTTACTCGGGCGCGCGGCATTGTTTAAGATGATGTCCTTGCCTAGGTTTTTGTACGCCCTGCAGAACACCCAAGATCCGGTTCCCGCCCGATACTTCCGGGAGATCGAAGGCCTCCAACGTGCCCTGCTTTGGGATGGCCGGCCCCGCATCGCTATCACGAAGCTCACGCTCCCGTGGTACGATGGGGGTATAGCGTTACCGGACGTGCGCAGATATTATTGGGCCTCCCAATTGGCGGCCATTAATCATGGTTTCTATGGTCCGGAAAATAACCCTGGATACGCAATGGATAAGTGGCTCTGGAGTGGCGGCAACTACTACAGGGCGCTCTACTCGAGGTCTCTGGACAGGCGGATGTCGGGCCCAACGAAAACGGCGGTCCACATTTGGAAGGCTATCACCAAGGCGCAGGGCTGGCAGGGCAGGCTGACTAGATTCACCCCATTATACGATTCGGACATCCTGGGCAAGTTGTGGCACACCAAGGGTTTTGATAAGGGGGACCTCATAGGTATCTCCAGGGTAGATGATATGTTGTCGAGAGGCGAGTTTAAGACCTTCTCCCAGCTGCAGACTGAATACCAGCTGGGTACCTCGGAATTTTTCCGTTATGCCCAGTTGCGACACGCATTACTTTCTGCTAAGCCTGAGGAGGGGGCGATCCCGGAAAGCTCCCCGTTGGAAGACAGGGTGCTGGATGGCCATATGCCTGACAGCGCCATTTCACTGTCTTATAAGAAGCCTATTAATGTTCGCACTGACCTCCTCCTGGGCGTGCGTGATCAGTGGGTACGTGACGGGTTGGAAATTGATGATGAAGATTGGCAGAGTGCGGTTTCCTCCCCTAAGGAGGTCGCCATCTCTTCCCGTCTCCGGCTGGTACAGCTTAAGGTCCTGCATAGGGTGTACGTGACTGGCCCCCGGCTTGTGCATATGGGCTATTCGGTCGATGGGCTTTGTCACCGCGGCTGTGGTGCCCTTGCCACTTTTATGCACATTCTCTGGGAATGCCCCGCCATAGCCTCCTACTGGAGACGAGTGCACCTGATTATGGATGAGGTGACTGGGGTGGTGGTGAATGCGGAAGCTAGGAGATGCCTCCTCAACATTTGGGGACCGACGGACCACAATGTGGCTCAGACACAGTGGGTGACCCTTGGCAACATGGTGGCTAAACGCGATATCGCTCAGAAGTGGGGGGCCTCGGTAGCTCCCATGGTGGTGCAATGGAAAGCTAACATGGACTGGTGCATGTTCAGGGAGAAGACGGTCTATGTCGCCAGGGGTAAGCCCAAAAAGTGGCTGAAGGTGTGGGGGGCCTGGAATGCGTACAGGGGAGACATTTGTGTGCCCCCGGAACCTGTATCTTTGGAGGAACACTTGTCGCCATAGCCTGTGACACCAACTGTACCACGTTATGCATTTTATCCTGTTTTCTCCTCTCCCCCTTCCTCTTTCCTGGTCTATTCTCCTGTTTCCATGCTTGTGGTCCCTACGCTCCCCCCCCTGCCCCTGCAACAATGCTTCGCTGGTTTCTTCTCTTCCATTGCCACTCTATCTGCGCCTTTCTGGCGCCTCTTTTTTCTTTTCTCTTTATGTTCCTTTATGACTCTACAAAATAATAAAATCAACCTTCATTGTGCTGTGACATCGATCCTTGCACTATTGTTCTCCTGTTCAATTCTGCTGCCTTGCCTCCGGGATGTCAGGCTGAATAGCTGTGTGCACTTTTTCAAAATAAAGGTTTAAAAAAAATTTTTTTTTTTAAAAACATGTACATTCTCAACATAGATGATGAACAAGAAAAAGACAATGGAACAAAATTGAAGGCTAAGACAAAAAAACGGTTTGCACCATGACAATTGGTGGAGTGGAAATAAACATAGTGGCAGATTAAGGGTCACCTTATACCATTGTGAACGAGAAGGTCTAGGAGGCCAAATTTAAAGAAAAATTGGAGAAAGACTCAATAAACCAGATATTGCAATAAAATCATTCAATTATAAACCTATAGAAGTACGGGTTTACAGAAGTCTTAAGTTTATATACAAAGGTAGAAAAGCCAAATGTAAGCTCTATGTTTCAAAAGTAGGACCATCTGTACTCGGATGGATGGACCAGGGAAGTCTAGGAATCAAGCTTGATCCAAGCAGCTATGAACCGGTGCTGAGTCTGTTGGACACTGACAACTATGCTAGCCAAATACTACCAAGATACCCCAAAGTATTCAGTGGCAATGTAGGAGTACTTAAGGGATACCAGCATAAAATAAAATTGAAACCCATCACCACACCTACGGTGCACAAAGCAAGAAACATACCATTTGCAATAAGAGATGAGGTCAGAAATCAACTTGACAAATTACTAAGTGACAGAATAATAGAGAGGGTAGAGGCATCAGAGTGGGTTGCACCACTCGTCGTGGCTAAACGCCCCAATGGAAAACTTAGACTTTGCATTGACCTTCGAGACCTGAACCAAAACATAGTAGTGGAACAGTACCCACTCCCCAAGATAAATGAGATGCTGTCCACCACCAAGGGTGTTAAGTGGTTTACCACCATCGACTTAAAATCTGCATACCATTAAGTACAACTACACCGTGAGAGCAAGTCATTGACCACCTTTGTAACACCGTTTGGATGTTTTAGATTCACCCGCGTTCCATTCGGTTTAGCCTCTGCGGCTGCAATGTTCCAAAGCTTAATGAATAGCATATTTGAAGGTGTCACTGGAATATTGTTGTTTCAAGATGACATCCTAGTGATGGGGAAAACAAGAGAAGAACATGACAGTCGAGAGGAGCAAGTTCTAGACAAATTGAATGAAAAAGGGTTAACAGCCGAGCATTCAAAATGTAAATTCGCATGCAATTTTGTCAGCTATCTGGGCCATCAGATAACCAGTGAAGGTATCAGTCCTAAAAACAATCTAATTCAAGCTATAAAAGACTCACCAGTACCCACCAACAAAGACGAAGTAAGGTCATTCCTTGGATTGGTGGAGTACTACGCAAAGTTCATCAGGAACTTTTCCACCAAAACTTACGCATTAAGACAGCAATTGAAACTAAAAAACAAATTTGATTGGACTGAGGAATGTGAACAAACCTTTCAAGACCTGAAAAGGGACATGTGCAAAACGTTACCTTTACAAGGATTTGATCCCACTCTCCAAAACTACGTGACAACTGACGCAAGCAACAAAGGCATTGGAGCCGTACTAACACAAAAAGATGCAAAAGGAGCGGAGAATACTATCGCTTTTGCGTCACGATCCTTAACGTCAGCAGAGGAAAAATTTTCAGTAATTGAACGTGAGGCCTTAGCCTGTGTCTGGGCCCTCGAGCACTTCCGACAGTACATCTGGGGTAGGAAGGTAAATCTTTGCACGGACCACAAACCTTTAACGAAGGTACTCAACACGAAGGGTCTACACATAGCCTCTCCACGACTGGCAAGAATTTCGATGCACCTGTTTGATTACATGTATAACATACAATATGTTCCAGGTGTAAAGAACGTAGTATCGGACTTTTTAAGCAGAATTCCACTGGAATCAAAAAGCAACACGGAAACCAATGAAATGGAAGATTCATGCATAGCGAATTTGTGGGAATGCACGAATGGGATAACAAAGGAAGAATGGTTGAAAGAACAGGACAAGGACAAAGGGATATTTTGTTTTTGTAAAAAGGGGAAAAAGGAAAAAAGTGAGAGGTGAGAGGGGTGGGTTACTAAGGCAATGAAATGACCCTGAACAGATAGGGAATAATGTATTATCAGTGACAATGTAGTATATGATTTGAAACCTGTCTGATGTTTGTTTGTTTTAAAGTGTGTCAATTGAAGCCTAAATAAGATCTGTCTGTGGTTTTGATAATCGATCGCCAATTTTCCATTTCTCTTTATGTGTTTCCGCGTAAAAATTTATTTCATCCCCCTTCCGCGGCAGCACATTTTAGAGAGGTGGTTTATAGATAACCACAAGGTGTTTTGTTTTGGACTACATCCACACAATGTACTTTGCTGTTGTGCTTTTTAACAGTCTTTCCCTAAATCTGGATACTGTGTCGTTCTTTTGAAAAGCTAACAATCTAATCATATGTCTTTCCTTTTTAAAATGAATTGTGAAATGGGAAATATGTACAAGACCTTCGACACATGAAACGGATGTTAGCTTTCTTTTATCTATTCTGTTTTCAGCCCTGAAGAAACTCCCTGGAAGGGAGTGAAACGCGTTGGCTGACCTTTTTGTAAAATATCTGGTGATTTGTATTTTAAGAATGGACAAAAACAAATAAAGAACTTTTCTACATACTTGAACGAAACTCTCTTTGGACTTCTATTTGGTGCGCCCCCATAAACATTGAACGAAATATCTATTTGATCTGGAAAACACAGCAACGTCAAACAGCAGCTGACGTTGGGGTTGGCAGCACAAAGTGTTAAAGAGGACTTATTTTGGAACTGGATTTTAGGTGCAGCGTTGTAGGGTCCGCTGCTGCTTCTTTTGTTGATTTTTCAAGGACAAAGGGATGTATGACGTTACAATGCATGCATTTACCATGCATGCCTTTACAATGCGGTTTTTACATCGCAATCCATTACAATGCATAGCGCTTAGAGGTGCTGGATAGTGAAAAGTTTAATTTACCAGGACAAAGACATGGGATTGGTAATACAAATGACCAAAGAAGGTTGGTCTAGCAAAAACAAGTTAAATGCCCAAGCGAAACCCTTCTGGGAAGTTATAAACAAATTATCAATGGAGGATGGACTACTTATGAGAAGTGGAAGATATGTACCGCCGACAGTTATCAGGGAGAACATTTTGGAAATATGCCATGAAGGACACCTGGGCATCACTAAAAGCAAAAACAGAGTGAAAAACATGTATTGGTGGCCTGGTGTCAGCCTGGATGTAGAAAGAAAGGTTAGATGTTGTAAGTTGTGCATGAACTCTGACAAGGCACAAGTAACTTTTAAACCACCTTTGCATCCAATACAATGTCCATCCATGCCATGGGAAAGGATTGGCATTATATTGTCAAAAGGAGGGAGGAAGAAAAAGTGATCACTTGATCAACAGACACTATTTACCACTCAGGGTGGTGGAAGGTCCAGTCACAGCGTGTGTCCGTATCTGAGAATACAACAAAGAGGGGTTGCTGGACTGTTCCACTGTAAAACAAGGGAGGATTTAACTGGCGTGACCAAAGGTGTAGGAGTAACACCCTGGGGCATCCATTTTGTTGGATGGATTTGCCTCACACACCCAGAAGGGTGTCATGCTTCATCATCGGCGGTTGCTCCTCGTCGGGGAGGCGGTGCAATCCCCGACGGGCTCACCTCAAAGAGGGGCTCTTTGGCGGAGATCTTTTTATCCAACAGCCTTATGGTGAGGTGTGGGCGGGATGGTGTGTTATAGTGAATGGGATATTAAAATGTAGCTAGGGGTACCGGAATTCACTTTATTCTGGGGGTCCCCTGGCTGCAATTAAAAACAAGGGGCTAGCTCACTAGGTGTCAACAAGTTAGGTCAGGTGACCCTAGATGAGACTAGGGGTGAAGATGGTCGACATGTTTCTCGCAATGGGTAATAATTGCCCGCGATTCATCAGGACCTTAAAAAGGTGAAAACCAACATGCTAGTGTCATGTGTGTGGTGGTGTATGTTACCTCTGTGGGTTGTCCTATGCCTATACATAGGGAAGAGATAAACAAACATGGTTAAAAACAAGTTTGCAATAAGGAAAACAGGTCACGTCATTCATGGGATCTGTGAACAGTGTGGCATGCTGTTGGTATTATGGAGCATTGAACAAAACCCCTGCATGCCTTGTCAATTGCGTGTGCATAGTGTACATGGTGAAGCACACACAGCAACCACTGAGCTAGTGAGGAGGTTTGTGGGGTGGGGGAAGGTTAAAAAGGTTACAAAAGTTAAACAAGTTGTACAGCAGCTATCCAGGCTAGAGACACTGTCCACCTGGGTTCTTAACATGAGCAGGCATTGTAAAAAGACAGAGAGAGACACCGTTTGTAGCTTAATGTGGCTAGGTGCAAATACACACATACTCTGTGACTAGAGAAGCTTAAGGTGTGTAAGGCTCGTGTTCCCTACTCACCTACTGGTCAAGAACTAAAAGCCACATGAGGGGTCGGCGGGACAGAACATCAGGGATGAGCCCTTGGGTTTCAGCTGAAGTTGGGACATAAATAGCGCCAAAGGGTTACTTATAGTTGAGCAACTCGTTAAAGCCAAAGGGGTCCTATCTTCCCATCCCTCCTTTATAGCTCTTGCACTCACCTCGAATCTCCTGTGTCCGTGCTGAGTGACCTACCCTTCTCCGCCGAGCTCGAGTAGATGTGTGAGCTCGGCGGTCGGGGTTATTTAACCACGTGACACGTCACAGGGGGCGGAGACGCGTGTTACACGCCGATCCGTTTTGTTGTGGTTAAATAACCCCGACCGCCGAGCTCACACATCTACTCGAGCTCGGCGGAGAAGGGTAGGTCACTCAGCACGGACACAGGAGATTCGAGGTGAGTGCAAGAGCTATAAACGAGGGATGGGAAGATAGGACCCCTTTGGCTTTAACGAGTTGCTCAACTATAAGTAACCCTTTGGCGCTATTTATGTCCCAACTTCAGCTGAAACCCAAGGGCTCATCCCTGATGTTCTGTCCCGCCGACCCCTCATGTGGCTTTTAGTTCTTGACCAGTAGGTGAGTAGGGAACACAAGCCTTACACACCTTAAGCTTCTCTAGTCACAGAGTATGTGTGTATTTGCACCTAGCCACATTAAGCTACAAACGGTGTCTCTCTCTGTCTTTTTACAATGCCTGCTCATGTTAAGAACCCAGGTGGACAGTGTCTCTAGCCTGGATAGCTGCTGTACAACTTGTTTAACTTTTTTAACCTTTTTAACCTTCCCCCACCCCACAAACCTCCTCACTAGCTCAGTGGTTGCTGTGTGTGCTTCACCATTTACACTATGCACACGCAATTGACAAGGCATGCAGTGGTTTTGTTCAATGCTCCATAATACCAACAGCATGCCACACTGTTCACAGATCCCATGAATGACGTGACCTGTTTTCCTTATTGCAAACTTGTTTTTAACCATGTTTGTTTATCTCTTCCCTATGTATAGGCATAGGACAACCCACAGAGGTAACATACACCACCACACACATGACACTAGCATGTTGGTTTTCACCTTTTTAAGGTCCTGATGAATCGCGGGCAATTATTACCCATTGCGAGAAACATGTCGACCATCTTCACCCCTAGTCTCATCTAGGGTCACCTGACCTAACTTGTTGACACCTAGTGAGCTAGCCCCTTGTTTTTAATTGCAGCCAGGGGACCCCCAGAATAAAGTGAATTCCGGTACCCCTAGCTACATTTTAATATCCCATTCACTATAACACACCATCCCGCCCACACCTCACCATAAGGCTGTTGGATAAAAAGATCTCCGCCAAAGAGCCCCTCTTTGAGGTGAGCCCGTCGGGGATTGCACCGCCTCCCCGACGAGGAGCAACCGCCGATGATGAAGCATGACACCCTTCTGGGTGTGTGAGGCAAATCCATCCAACAAAATGGATGCCCCAGGGTGTTACTCCTACACCTTTGGTCACGCCAGTTAAATCCTCCCTTGTTTTACAGTGGAACAGTCCAGCAACCCCTCTTTGTTGTATTCTCAAAGGATTGGCATTGACATAATGGGCCAACAACAAAAGACCCTGTCCAAAGGACGCTACTTGTGTCAGTTACTTATATAATAGGACAGTCTAAACGTACTGATAACTATTATCCTCCCCTACATACTTTTGTTCTGATAAGGGGACATTTCACTGCACCTCGTCCATAGTTTTCTTACAATTAGGAATAAAAACCAAAGGCCAGACCTCTTTGACAGCTACACAGAACACCATACAGAAATGTCTGATACTTCTAATAAATACCAAGCATCCACACCATCAGTGTTAGACCAAGTCCTACTTAGAAGAAAATGTGCGAGAAACGAATGACACCTCACGGAAACACCACCAACGGGGTAACTGGGGTAACTGGTATGTAATCTCCAGACAGGCCCCTGTCTCATCATCGGTTGTCATCCGATTCTCAAAGAAACAGGAGGAACAAAACAACAAACAAAACAGTGCAACGAACAGTGGAAGCAGAGGCAATCTGCTAGTGACAAACAAAATAACATAAACAAGTGCCTAAAACAATAGGTAATGGTATGCATGAATAGCTACCAGCCTTTTTAATCTCAATTGCAGTCATTCATCTCTCTATGAATAAAGTTATTAAAGAGATTTGGATGCTGTGTTTTAAAACTGAATTCTTACTAATATCTCCACCAAAGAAACACACAGAAGTGAAGGAATGGTCCAATATGATCACAGCATTAAATTGCACCCCTACCCTAGTTGGCTCAGCGAAATCTCTAGGAATCACTCTAGATGAGAAACTAAACATGAAAGCCCATATCAACGCAATGGCAAAAAGCGCCCGCTACCATCTGAACTACATCAGAAAAGTGAAACCATTCATATCCAAAGCAGACCTCAAACTGGCAGTTCAGTCTCTAGTTATCGTGAGGATTGAATATGGATGCACAACACTAGCAGGTCTACCAAAAATTTCAACAGCACCTCTGAAAGCATGTCTCAATGCAGCCGCACGACTGATCACCGGATCAAGGAAATTTGACCATATATCGCCACATTTGAAGGCATTAAACTGGCTACCGTACAAAGCCAGAATCCAGCTAAAAATGGCATGCATAACCCACAAGGCGCTCCACCACAATACACCCAAATACCTTGCTCAGAAAATCAAGTTATCTGGAGGTAACAGACCAGCCAGGAGCACAAATGAGCTAATGCTGAGACCTGCCATCTTCCAGAAGAAGAAAACTGACGACAGGGCTTTCTCAGGAGCAGCCCCTAGAATCTGGAATTCACTTCCGTCAAACATTAGAAAGATTGAAGATACAGCATCCTTTAAGAGGGAAACTAAGATCTTCCTAATGAGTAAATTCCTTCCATAGACGAGACACAGGAAGTCAGAATTCATGTTTAATGACTGGAGCTGAAACATACACAGGAAATAGACCATTAGGATCGATTGATTCTATTGCACATTATATTTTACTATATACTGAACCTGTGTCATACTATATGCTATAATTTTATTGATATAGTCGCTTAATGTATCATATATGTACCTACCTCATCATATTGTAAAGTTACGATAACAATGCAGGACTTTAACTACCTCATGTAATGTGAAGCGCTCTGATACCCAAGGGTCTTGTTCGCGCTATACAAAACTCTTAATAAATAAATAAATAAATAAATAAATAAATAGGGCATCATGACTCTTACCTCACAGGGAATATTCCCATCCCAATAGCATGTTCAGGCAATATTATGTTTTCCTAAATTAATATGGCTTCCCTTATGGTCTTTCCACTCTGCAGGTGTAAATCTGATGTTTTGTGGATACTAAACAAGTGCCCATGTGTGGCTCAGTGTATAGTCACTGGTATAAACATACATTATTTCCATGCACACATGCGGTAATAGCTGCTCTTCAGCCTGTAAATGGTAAACAATGAGGATGTTTTATGTTATTTCCTTCTGAAGAAGGTCGTGAAGAAAGCTGGCTGAAGCGATACCTGAGGACTTCCTTGCTTCAAGGAGACCTGCCCTTTGACCTGGGGAGGTGAGCTGCAGCTTGGAGAGTGGACAGCAGCCGAGAGCCCAGAACACAAGAAAGGAAATCTGAAAAGAGAGAGCTGCTGAGTGGCCTGTAAACCTGACAAGAGGCCTGTAAGTCACAAGCAACAGCCCCTCTAGAAGAGTTCAGAGCAGAAAGGTTCCTTCAACCGCAATACCTGAAGTGGTAGTATCTAAAGACATCTTGGTTCCTTCGCAACACACTAAAAAGGCCTTCACACCCCTGGCCCTGGCGGTCTGCAGGACACACCTGAAATAATTCCCACTCACCTGTGTCAGTCTTGCTCCTTGCCTTCCCACTGCTCAACCACAATTCTAGCAGCACAGCCCTGTTCACCATAAAACAAAACATGAAATCACCTTTAACCTTCCTAACCATAGAAGAATTCATCAATGCTTAAAACGCTTGCCTTTGGGATGTCTGTCATGCCTAGCTACCCAGGGGGTGAGCAGGGGTTATCTTAGGTGTGTATCCCCCTTACCCTGACTAGAAGCAACGGTCCCAATTTGGACAAAGGTACCTACCTCTGCCAAGTAGAGAACCCCATTTCTAACAATAAATTAACATGTCACAAATCAAAATATGTATGTGCAGCAAAAGGATCAAACACTGCTATGAACAATTTGGCCTTAGTAGCTAGCCCCCCACCCCCACGTAACTCAATCCTAGGGAGGAATATAGGGTTAAACATGAACTCCAATCTTTCAATCATAATCAGATTGGGTTTGTCCAATGTGCCTAAACTGCTAAATGTGACACTTCTTTCCCTCATATTGGCTATCAAGGTGGGTCTGCACGCATTGCCTGAAATTCTTGGCCCGCTCCACTTGCTGGAAGTGTTAGACCCCCCCCCCTCCCCTACCGCCCCCCCCCCCCCAAAAAAAAGATTGGGTCTAGTTGCTCTCCTGAGCACACGTTTTTTGCAGAGCTGCCAAGTTTTTCAGGTCCATCCGTGGTGTGCTGCTCCAGTCTACGTTTTTTCCTTGAATTCTGGGACTTGTAGTCTTGTTTATTTCATTATAAAAACAGGACAACATGTCCCATAATTCAGAGGGAAAAACCTGGACTGGCGCCGCACATCACACAACGGCCGAAGAAACTTGGCAGTTATGATAAGACTCACAAGTAGAAGCACCCCGGAGCAACACACAGTAAAGATTGTTCTAGAAAGTCACACAAGTGAGACCCGTCACGAGCCTGGTGAAGAATGAGAGCTCCTGCTGGGAATGATATACCGTCCACGAGGGGTGACCCATCTATCAGCAGGGACGCAACAACTGCTCCCGGGTGTGATTGGTTCGAAGTTATCTCACTGTGACCAATGAAGAGTGGCCCTAATTGGGCTCTCTTGTTAAAGTTCATAATAAAGTGTAGCGTATGACCCCCCTGTGTGAGTGTCTTTGCACGTGCTTGCAGCGGCGGTGCGTCCATTGGGGCGTTGGGGCGTTGCCCTCCCAATGCGCACTGCCGCCATCCGGGACCGCCAGTGTGCCTAGTAAAATAAAACATTATTGATGATTCAGGAACTAGTTTCTGGCCGGCCGGTCACCGGGCGGGACCAGAAACCATCGGGAAAAGGGGGGGTGGGGCTGTGCAGGGGTGCTAGTGCGCGTGTCCTCTTTCGGACAGGTCATTTTTCTGCCCGGTGGGAACATGCGCACTAGCCCCCCCCTTTGGATACCGGGGGTTGCCTTATGCCGCAGCCCCCAGCCTCCTAATGGGGCGGGGAGTTTGGCTGCTCTAACCAATCCATTCCTTGACCTGCTGGATGACGTCTGGGATGACGTGACGTCACTCACCTCCTTAGTCACTCTCACCCCCGCACCAGCAGCCACTTCCACACACAGTGCTGCTGCCCGCTTCAAACGTCGTGTGCGTGCTCCTCCTGTCCTCCTGATGGTAACTCTTCCTGCTGCCTCCTGAGCTGGACTCCTACAGTTACCGTAACGACATCGACACGACAAGGAGAACTACTGAGATGAGTCACAATGGTGATGGTGGTGATTACCGCCCTTTTGAATTTTATTTCAAACTCCCACCCGTTACGTATTACCCATGATCCCACAGCTGTACCCCCCTGAGAGTGCCATGGCGGGTTTGGGCATCCGGCATCGTTTCGGTCTGTACATTTTTTTTTGTAAATATAGCGCCTTCTATGGCAGCCGGTTTGATGTTTTGTAGTGCCACTGCCGCGACTCTTGTTCCCCCCAGGACCAGGTGCAGTTGCCAGGGGTTTATGTACAGGGCTGGGCTGAGAATACAAAGCAGCCATGGCGATTCTGTCTCTCAGTGTACATACAGAGACTCTCACGCGCGCTTACAAATGAGGCAGGTGACGGTGAGGTTCCCCAGTCGGCATTTTGTTGTATTAATAATGTGCCGTGGCAGGGAGGGGGGCGCGCGCGTATAAACATGGTGGACGTGTGATTCTGCGCCTATAAGTAAACCTTCAATAATCACAATTATCTATCAGAAGGATATTTGGGATTTGTTTTATGCAGGAGCAATTCAATTTAAATCACATGCGAAATGCTTTGCGGCGGCACGTGGGATATTTGCAAGTTACAATTAAGACCAAAAAAAGACACATTTCAAAGCAGAACAAAGGGCACAAACAATAAAAAAATTAGCAGTGATGAAAGGCCCCAGGCACAACCACTGAAATGGAAGTACACAGACAATCTTCCTCGGGTGCCGTGCCCTCTACCAACACCTTCGACAGGTGATTTCAAATGACCCTATTGTGCATCGTTAGCGCAGCGCCAACTTACCCGAGGTCTACGCTCTCATCCAAGGCGCTATGCTCCCAGGTCTTGGTTACCGTCTTCGCCCTTAAGGCTCCACAAGTCAGCGAATCGATCATCTAAAAAGCAAAGTTGTTCTCAACTAGACAGAAGCCCCAGGGTTATTTTTACGATGTAGTGCAATCCATGTTTGTGTTTTTATGCGCAGGTCAACTTGGAATAACATTAAAAACGCGAGTGAAAATCGTGAAACAAAAATATACTCGGAAAGCCATGAACTGGCACATATAAAAACAGCCTGCAAATATGTTTTTATTTACTGCCTTTTTCAGGGAATAATAACAGCACGCATGCTCTGGTGATTGATGCACTTTCATGGAGAGAGCTGTGATCTGTCTAGTCAAAATTTTGACTACTGCTAAAGCAGCTTAGAGTGTTAATGTTTATGATGCGAATCACAAAGTGTAGCATGCCTATCACAGATTTTTTTTGTAGATAGCTCAGTGGGTTGCTGCTTTTGCCACAGAGATCATTCTGTTTCTTGAACTTCATAGGTTACCATAATTCGAACATAGCTCAGTGAATCATGACTGGCATCAAAGTGCTGCATGTAAACTGAAAGGCATTGTTTCAGAGTTACAAAAAATGTGCCTCAATTTTGCTTTCCTAACTGCTGAATGAGTGCAATTTATCTGCAGGTATTTACATCTTTTGTGTGTTTGAGGGTAGGCAAAGTGGCTAAAAAGTATACATTATTCTGTAACTGATTTGGCGCTCCTAAGCCAGTACGATCCAGACTGTGAGTGTGCTATGAATTTGTAACAATGGTGATGAGCACTGTTCAAATGAACTGATATGAATTTACACAACATACAAGTGTGGGGTGAGAGCAGAGGGTGGGTGGAGGTATTTATTTAATTATTGTAGTTTATGCAATTTTTATATACACCTACAGCCTGCAGATTGCTTACAATTGGTTGGTTTTATTGTAAGTCTCATCTAGGGTGTGATCAGTGTGTAATTTGTACTTTGCACACTGACTGGGGGGCGGGGGGGTTGGGTGGGGGGTGTTCGGGCACGCGCGCCGCGCTCGCGAGCTACAGTGCGGAAATAATTTTTCGTCACACCAGGTTCAAATGTCACCAGCCGCCACTGCGTGCTTGTATGGATGTGTGTGTGTGTGCAAGTTGTGACAGCCTTAGGGCCCCGCCTTCCCAGCAGCAGAATCCTGTCCTGTGGATGGAACACCTGTGACGTGCCAGGCCCTGCACTGTGATGTCACGAGGTCCAGGCTAGCACCAGCAGGGGAATCCTGTGGATGGAACTCCTGTGACGTGCCAGGTCCTGCACTGTGATGTCACGAGGTCCAGGCTAGCACCAGCAGGGGAATCCTGTAGATGGAACACCTGTGACGTCCCAGGTCCTGCACTGTGATGTCACGAGGTCCATGCTAGCACCAGCAGGGGAATCCTGTGGATGGAACACCTGTGACGTGCCAGGCCCTGCACTGTGATGTCACACGGTCCAGGCTAGCACCAGCAGGGGAATCCTGTAGATGGAACACCTGTGACGTGCCAGGTCCTGCACTGTGATGTCACGAGGTCCATGCTAGCACCAGCAGGGGAATCCTGTGGATGGAACACCTGTGACGTGCCAGGCCCTGCACTGTGATGTCACGAGGTCCAGGCTAGCACCAGCAGGGGAATCCTGTGGATGGAACACCTGTGACGTGCCAGGCCCTGCACTGTGATGTCACGAGGTCCAGGCTAGCACCTGCAGGGGCATCCTGTGGATGGAACACCTGTGACGTGCCAGGCCCTGCACTGTGATGTCACGAGGTCCAGGCTAGCACCAGCAGGTGAATCCTGTGGATGGAACACCTGTGACGTACCAGGCCCTCCACTGTGACGTCACGAGGTCCAGGCTAGCACCAGCAGGGGAATCCTGTGGATGGAACACATGTGACGTGCCGGGCCCTGCACTGTGACGTCACGAGGTCGAGGCTAGCAGCAGCAGGGGAATCCTGTGGATGGAACATCTGTGACGTGCCGGGTCCTGCACTGTGATGTCACGAGGTCGAGGCTAAGTGCAGAGGGGAGGCCTCCGCCGGAGCAGAGACACGGAGAGGCCCCTGAGGGGGCAGAAGGTCGGGCAGGATTAGATCGTCTTTGAGGTTCATCGCAGGATCCTTTTGTGACTAAATAGGTTTGCTTTTTTTTAGGTAATTGAATTAATGTCCGTGTCTCGGCTGCCCCCCCCCCCCCCCCCCCCACCCTTACACTGTAACACTTGTCATCGCCCATAAGCCTGAATCATGATGACAGGTTGAATGTCTATTGTGACGTGTACGTAGTATACAAGGCTGGTAACCAGGCAGCCGCGGCATTGCACTCATGAGCACCGGACGGAGAGGACGACTGCTGGCGGCCGGAGCCGAGGCCCCGAGAGGCCGAGGGGGCCGGGGCCTCACAGGCTCCAAAAAGAACTGGACGGGGCTGGGTGAAAGGAACACGGTGAGTATAGAAACCAAATGAAAACCGAACTTGAAACCAAACTGAAACCGAACTTGAATCCAAACTTTAAACTGACTTGATACTGGCTTGATACTGACTTGATACTGGCTTGATACTGGCTTGATACTGACTTGATACTGGCTTGATACTGGCTTGATACTGACTTGATACTGGCTTGATACTGACTTGATACTGGCTTGAAACTTCCCTTCCCTCTTCCTTTCTTTTTCCAGTTTTTCCTTCTCTGCCTTACATTCATATCTCTCCTCTCATATCCACATCTCCCCCTTTCTTTCAAGTTCCCCTTTTCTCCATCACTCTTAAATCCTCTCCCCTTCTGTCACTCCCCTCCCCTTCCCCTTCAACCCATTCCGGTCCCATAGTGCACTCTCCTATCTCCTTTTCCATCTCCACCCCACCCCTTCCATTCTCGCCCCCTCCATTGCCTCCCATTCACAGCCTCTTTCCCTTCCAATCTGTTCCCATCGCCTCTACTCCTTTTCTGCTCCCCTTTCACTTACCCATCCTTTCTTCTTTATTCTTCCTTCCTTCACCTCCCTTCCTCTTCACCATTCCCTCCCCTTTCCCCTCACCCATCCCTTCCCCTCATTACCCTTCCCCTCACCTCCCTCTCTCTCCTTTCCTTTCCGTGCCTTTCTCCTCCTTTCTCTTTTCCGCCTTCTTCCCATCATTCTTTCTTTCCTTTCCATTCCCTGCCCCGCCCTTCCCTAACCCATCCCTTCTTTCCTCTCACCCCACCCTCCAACTACCCCTCTCCCTCCATGTCCCCCCTCCCCCCTTTATTTCCATTACTTTCTTCTTTACCTCTTTAATCCTCTCCCCTTCTGTCACTCCCCCTCCCCTCCCATCCCATTCTGTTACCCCACACACAACCCCCAACACGCACAAACCCACACACATGCTACCCCCACACACAAACCCACACACACATACAACTCCACAAACCACACACACCCCACACTCCACACACAACCACACACACCACACACAACCACACAGACCACCCCACTCACACACAACCCACCACACACACAACCCCTAACACACACAACCCCCCACACACACAATCTCCCACACACAACCCCACACACACAATCCCCCCACACACAAACCCACACACAGGCAACCAACACACACACAAACCCCCCCACACACACACCCAACCACCCCACACACACACAACCGCCCCCCCACACACACAGCCCCACACAGAGACAACATCCCACACACAAGACCCCTAACACACACAACCCTCACACACACAGAACCCCACACACAATCCTCCACACACTAACCTGCACACATGCAACCCCACACCCCCCACACACACTACCCCCCCACACACACAACCCCCCACACACACAACCCCCCACAAACACACAACCCCACACACACACAACCCCACACACACGCAATCCCACCCCCCACCCCACACACACACACTACCACACACATACTACCCCCCACACACACAACCCCCTCTACACACAACCACACACAACCCCGCACACACACAAAAGCCCCCACACACACAACCACAAAAAAACCACACACAACCACATACACTTTCTTCCCACAAACTCAATGTTTGTGTTCCTTTATTTTGAGATGCTTTTAGTACAGTCACACACACAATCCCCACACACAACACCACAACCCCATGCACACAAACCCACACACACACAACCAAACACAAACCCACACAACCACACACACAACTCCACACACACACTACCCCCACACACACATACAAGTCCAACCCCCCACAATGCCACACACAATCCCACACACAACACATACAACCCCCCACACACAAACACACAACCCACACACACACATCCATTAACACACAACCCCTAACACAATCCCACACAAATGCAACCCCACACACAACCCCTCACACACAACCCCCCCACACACAACATCCCACATACACAAAACCACACATACACAACCCCCACACACACATCACCACACACACAACCCCACACACACACTACTTCACATGCACACAACCCCCACACACACGACCCCATGTACACACCCCACACACACAATACCCCCCACACAACCCATTCACACACAACCCCCCACACACACACAACCCCCCACACACAACCCCACCCACACACACACCCACACCCCCCACACACACACCCCCACACACAAACCCACACACAATGTCAGTGAGTGTCAGTGAGAGTGTCAGTGTCAGTGAGAGTGTCAGTGTCAGTATTAGTGAGTGTCAGTGTGTCAGTGAGAGTGTCAGTCAGTGAGAGTGTCAGTGAGAGTGTCAGTGATTGTCAGTGAGAGTGTCAGTGGGAGTGTCAGTGAGAGTGTCAGTGAGTGTCAGCGAGTGTCAGTGAGAGTGTCAGTGAGAGTGTCAGTGAGTGTGTCTGTGAGAGTGTCAGTGAGAGTGTCGGTGAGAGTGTCAATGAGAGTGTCAGTGTCAGTGAGAGTGTCAGTGTCAGTGAGAGTGTCAGTGAGAGTGTGAGTGAGAGTGTCAATGAGATTGTCAGTGAGAGTGTCAGCATCAGTGAGAGTGTCAGTGTCAGAGAGAGTGTCAGAGAGTGTCAGTGAGAATGTCAGTGAGAGTGTCAGTGAGTGTCAGTGAGAGTGTCAGTGTCAGTGAGAGTGTCAGCATCAGTGAGAGTGTCAGTGAGAGTGTCAGTTTCACTGTGAGTGTCAGTGAGAGTGTCAGTTTCACTGTGAGTGTCAGTGAGAGTGTCAGTGAGACTGTCAGTGTCAGTGAGAGTGTCAGTGAGAGTGTCGATGAGATTGTCAGTGAGATTGTCAGTGAGAGTGTCAGTGTCAGTAAGAGTGTCAGTGAGAGTGTCAGTGAGAGTGTCAGCATCGGTGAGAGTGTCAATGAGAGTGTCAGTGAGAGTGTCAAGTCAATGAGAGTGTCAGTGAGTGTGTCAGTGAGTGTGTCAGTGAGAGTGCCAGTGTCAATGAGTGTCAGTGAGTGTGTCAGTGAAAGTGTCAGTGTCAGTGAGAGTGCTAGTGAGTGTCCTTGAGTGTCAGTGAGAGTGTCAGTGAGAGTTTCAGTGAGAGTGTCAGTGTCAGTGAGAGTGTCAGTGTCAGTGAGCGTGTCAGTGAGAGTGTCAGTGAGAGTGTCAATGAGAGTGTCAGTGTCAGAGTGCCAGTAAGAGTGAGAGTGTCAGTGAGTGTCAGTGTCAGTGAGAGTGTCAATGTCAGTGAGAGTGTCAGTGTCAGTGAGAGTGTCAGTGAGAGTGTCAGTGTGAGTGTCAGTGAGAGTGTCAGTGAGAGTGTCAGTGAGTGTGAGTGAGAGTGTCAGTGAGAGTGTCAGTGAGAGTGTCAGTGAGAGTGTCAGTGTGAGTGTCAGTGAGAGTTTCAGTGTCAGTGAGAGTTTCAGTGTCAGTGAGAGTGTCAGTGTCAGTGAGAGTGTCAGTGAGAGTGTGAGTGAGAGTGTCGATGAGATTGCCAGTGAGAGTGTCAGTGTCAGAAAGAGTGTCAGTGAGAATGTCAGTGAGAGTGTCAGTGAGTGTCAGTGAGAGTGTCAGTGTCAGTGAGAGTGTCAGCATCAGTGAGAGTGTCAGTGAGAGTGTCAGTGAGAGTGTCAGTGAGAGTGTCAGTGAGAGTGTCAGTTTCACTGTGAGTGTCAGTGAGAGTGTCAGTTTCACTGTGAGTGTCAGTGAGACTGTCAGTGTCAGTGAGAGTGTCAGTGTCAGTAAGAGTGTCAGTGAGAGTGTCAGTGAGAGTGTCAGCATCGGTGAGAGTGTCAATGAGAGTGTCAGTGAGAGTGTCAAGTCAATGAGAGTGTCAGTGAGTGTGTCAGTGAGTGTGTCAGTGAGAGTGCCAGTGTCAATGAGTGTCAGTGAGTGTGTCAGTGAAAGTGTCAGTGAGAGTGTCAGTGTCAGTGAGAGTGCTAGTGAGTGTCCTTGAGTGTCAGTGAGAGTGTCAGTGAGAGTTTCAGTGAGAGTGTCAGTGTCAGTGAGAGTGTCAGTGTCAGTGAGCGTGTCAGTGAGAGTGTCAGTGAGAGTGTCAATGAGAGTGTCAGTGTCAGAGTGCCAGTGAGAGTGAGAGTGTCAGTGAGAGTGTCAGTGTCAGTGAGAGTGTCAATGTCAGTGAGAGTGTCAGTGTCAGTGAGAGTGTCAGTGAGAGTGTCAGTGAGAGTGTCAGTGTGAGTGTCAGTGAGAGTGTCAGTGAGAGTGTCAGTGAGTGTGAGTGAGAGTGTCAGTGAGAGTGTCAGTGTGAGTGTCAGTGAGAGTTTCAGTGTCAGTGAGAGTCTCAGTGTCAGTGAGAGTGTCAGTGAGAGTGTGAGTGAGAGTGTCGATGAGATTGCCAGTGAGAATGTCTGTCAGTGAGAGTGTCAGTAAGAGTGTCAGTGTCAGTGAGAGTGTAACAAGTATCTCTTCCTGTCCCAAGAATACAATTTACAAAATAAAATACAATGTATTGTTGATTGCAAAGAGGAATCGTCACATGGACATCGTAGTAAGTTTTTCGACCAGTCGTGTATACCTGGAAAGGTAATCAGCCTAAAAAAAGTGCCTGTTCTCAATCGTGCTAATAACATCCTACTATAACTGGACTGGTTAGAGGACAGATAAATCTGGATACCAGGACCCTGTAATAGAAGATGGTGCTCAATGACAGATACCTTCTTCCTCTCTGGTTGCCAACGTTGATCTTCCAAGAGCGCAAGGCAAAGATCCTTGAGTGCTTTTCTAGTAAAGGAGGGCATTGAAGATGGAGAGTTGTAGAGCTCAGGGTGGCCTATATCTATTAAAAAAGCCTTTACGTAAGAAAGCCAGTAGATGTATTTTGCCCCCTAATGTTTAACACAGTCCTGAATGGTGGCCCTGTTAAACTCAGTTGCAGCAGAAGTCCACACCTTGTGCCATAACAGTACCGGGCTTACCTTGACTAAATCTGAAATGTAGGCCAAGGCAAGCTCCTTATGACAAACATGGGTAGAAGTAGATTTTGGGACAGCTAACAAGTATCGCAGGAATGCATTTTCACCTGTTTGGATTTCCTGGCAATCTGCGACCCCCCCAGATGCCAGCCCCGTATATGGCAGTCGACACGCATTTAGCCTTATAAATATCAAGCAAGATACGTACCGGTCTGCCCCCAGCTTATTAGCGAACTGTTTAACTGCGCCAATAGCGCAGGAGAATGCTAGCCTTCTTGTGGTTACTGCTTTAGTCCATGTGCCTTTTTAATTAAAAACGATCCCTAAGTATGAAAAAGTGCTAGTTAATCCTATCTTTGACTGTTCTAAAAAGGTGTTACAGGATACATTTATTTTAGATGAGCAGCACATGGTGAATGTTTTCCCAATATTGATCTTTAGGCCCCTAGATCCCATGTATTCTGAGAATCTAGTTAACACCTTCTGAAGGCCTACTTGGGTTCTCGTCATTATAACCGCATCATCTGCGTACAACAGTATGGGCACTGCAACACCTTCTATTTTGGGATAATCCAGGTCTTGTTCAGTTTCTAAAGCTGCAACACTGTTGATATATAAATTAAATAGAAAGGGTGCCAGGATGCAGCCCTGACAAACACCTTTCATTATTGGAAATGTAGTTGTACATTCCTCCTTTTTCCCAAATCGAACCTTTGCCCCTGCCCCTCTGTACAATTCTTTAACAAAATTAAGAATATTAAGGTCAATGCCAAGGTCTGCTAGGGTATCCCACATAACTTCGTGGCTCAAGCAGTCAAATGCTGAGCTCAGGTCAACAAAGGTCATGAATAGGTTGCCCTTTTTGGCCACCACATACTTTCCTGTTATCATGGCCAAATTCAGTCCTTGTTCAACAGTACCTAGACCTGCCTTGAAGCCATACTGGAATTTAGAGAGAATACCTGCTTCCTTAGCCATGTCTGTAGTCTATTTAATATAATTCTACCCGCAACTTTCATCAGGGAGTCTAGTAGCGATATAGGCCTATAACATTTGGGGTTGTTTCGATATCCCTTTTTAAATATTGGCACTACAATCGCTTCCTGCCAGGTTGATGGAAATCCGTTGTTATTGCAACTATTTAGCACATTGGTCAGGAGGGGAGCCCATAAGGAGGTGTTAGCCTTATAAACATCTATCGGGACTCCGTCAGGTCCTGGAGCTTTGCTAGTAGAACTTTCTGAGATTGCTAGTTCCACTTCGGGTATGTAAAAAACAATGTCCAAGGGAAACAGTCCCAGAGTGTTAGACTCCGCGTTTATCAAATGACCTAGACGACTGACTGAGTCATCCTTCTTATATAGGTCAGTAAAGTAATTTACCCATGCAGTTTCCTCTATGGCAATCTCTATCGAGTCCGATTTCCTTTCTACAAAAAAAGGGGCATTCACGGCCCTCCAAAAGGCAGTGTTGTCTTTCAGAGAACACGCCTTATGGAGGGCTTCCCACGCAGCCTCTTTCAATTCCATTTTCCTATTTTTTATTGCAGCTTTATAAAGTACTCTAGCAGACCTTATTTCTTGGAGATTTTTGGGTGTTTTTTTGAGAATTGACTTTAAAGAGGAGTGCGCTTTACTGCATTCGGCGTCAAACCAGCCTTCGGCTTTATTTCTATCGCCTTCCCTTATCGTGCCTGTTAGTTTACTACAGATTTGTCCTGTGATCTTTTGGAAAGCTATTATGACCAAGGATGGGTTAGGATTCTCAGAAAGACAGGTCATAAAATCATTTAGGTGATCTGTTATTAAGGTATGCAGGAAATTAGCGGGGTCCACCCTGTTACATTTTTTTGAATAACCATTAACTCTGGCCAGGGTGATCCCATGGCGATATAAGTTTTCAGCCACATCGATGTTCCGGGTCCAACTCTGGCCAAAATTAAAAATTGAGCTAATCGGAAAATGGTCGCTCTTTGCAATGTCCTCAGTATTAAAACGCAGAACACTACGATGATAACTTGTGGTAACTAGTGTAAAATCGATCACTGATCTGAAGCCCCGACCAAATAAAGGTAGGGTGAAAGGCAACCTGTGGGTTACAAAACTCGTTTGCGAATCCTAAATCCCACTCGTTTAGTAAATTATTAAGTAAGTTCCCAATCATGGTATGTTCAAAGTGAGTAGAGGGATCTTCCTTAAGGTTAACCAGCCCACACGTGCCAGAGTCACAGTGGGGGCATAGGTGACAATTGTAGTCACCCGTCAATATAACACACCTCTCTGTTTGCCAAGATTCCGGTTGGTTGTGAAGGATATTATTTAAATCCTCCACAGCCTTAATTAATTCAGCCTTTGGAATATTGTTATAAAAATTGATCAGGAGAACTTGCTGATTTCCTCCTACCTCGAGCAAAAGTAGCTGATAATAGTTCCCACCTGTGTTTAACTTTTTAACTGTTATATATTGACCATATTTGATATGAAGGTACAAAGTCCGCCTGAACTCCTGCCCCTACTAGTCTGCTTGGCTGCGGGAAAAAAAGGTGCGATAACCATTTATATGTGTCTCACACTGATCCCAACACTCCTGTAAACAAATCACATTAAAATTATCTATGAATGCCAGGAATGTAGGGTCCTTAATTTTGTTTGACAGACCTGCTACGTTCCAGGATAAAAAGGCAAGATTTCCCCTTGGTTCAGCCCTTACGCACAATGGATCTATTGAAATATAATCAGGTGTACCATTATCCTGTAATACGGACTCTAGACACTCTCCAGAATCCTCCATCACATCGCTTATGGCCATAGGCTGATAGGCCTTACTGTCTGCACCTACGTGGGCAGTTATGATCTTGGTAGTGTTATTTTCGTCTATCCCCTTATTTAATGGGCAGTCCGTGATAGAATTGTCTGCACCATCATTACCCCTTTTCTCAGATAGTATATTTTTGTTATGATGGACAATCAGATTGTCAATCGTATTAAACTTGTCTTGACCCTCCCTATACTCATTCAGGGTCCCTGTAGTTGTTGCCAGTCAGTCTACCATCTCTAGACAACTGTACCTATTAGCAGTAGGGATTCCCCTCCAATTATCCATGTACACTTGATCCCTGTTGGGATTTCCTCCCCAATCTTGATGTCCTACTCTGCCCTAATTCCCTCCACGGTCGAGGCCGAAATGGTTCCTTTGTGGATAAAAATATCAAAGCCGTCTAGTTTCTATACCTCTACTACTATTTTGTGTTCTCCATGAGCAGATATATTCGACCATACGTGGATCCTCAAAGTTAACCAACACACAGTCCCCTTAAGTTGTCTTCCTATCGTGCCCTACCCATGGCACCCTATGTACCATTAAAATCTTACTTAACATGTAAGGTGGTAAGGTTTGGTTAGGATTGAACCAGTAAGAAACTTTATTCTTGAATTGAATTTGAATTTAAAATATTTCTATAGCGCAACGTTCACCCAACGGTTTCTTGGCGCTTTAGGGGCATGGAAGGCAGAAGCAGAGAGATAGAAAGGAGACGGATTTACTGTGGAAAGGCTTGGCTAAACAAAAAGGTCTTCAAGCCCTTGCGGAAGAGAGAGTATTGTTTGGCCAATCGTAGATGGTCGGGGAGGGAATTCCAAAAGCTAGGTGCCAGAAATGAAAAATTGGACCCACCCCATTTTTTCCTCTTGAAACGAGGTACCTGTAAAAGGGATTGGGACGATGACCGGAGCTCCCTGGTGGGGGCATATTCCTTTATCAGGGAGGAGATAAAGGCAGGGGCAGATCCCTGGCGTGCCTGAAAGACCATGCAGCCGATTTTAAAAAGAGAACGTTGCCGAACAGGCAACCAGTGTAACGCCTTCAGAAGTGGTGTAGAATGATGGGAGCGGGAAAGGCCGTACACTAACCGAGCCGCCTGATTTTGCACAAGCTGGAGTTTGCGTAGACTGTAGGCCGGAATGCCGTTGTACAGGGCATTGGCATAGTCCAGCCGGGAAATCACAAGGGCAGACATAATCAACTTTAGTGCCGGAGGGGAAAAAAAACGGGAGACAATGCGGATAGTGCGGAGAGTGAGAAAGCAGGAAGAGACGACAGAACTAACTTGTGAATGAAGGGTGAGGTGATTATTCATTTTTATGCCTAGGGTCTTGACTGTAGGGGAGGGAGTGGGGGGGGGACCTAAGGAAGAGGGCCAAAAAGAGGAGGTCCAGGGACTGGAGGAGCCACCCGTGAGAACCAGCTCGGTTTTATCCGGGTTCAACTTCAGATGGTTGTGGCTCATCCAGTCCCTGATGAAAATCATAATAGTTTGAAAATTAGAGATAGAGTGGGAAGAAGAGGAAAGATTGAAGACGAGCTGGAGGTCGTCTGCATAATTGTATACAGTGACCTCCAGCTGCTGGAGTGCGAAAATAAGAGGATAGATGTAAAGGTTGAACAAAAGAGGGGAAAGAGAGGAACCCTGGGGGACACCACAAGTGATCTTGAGGGGAGTTGACATGAAATCCCCCAGCCGGACCGCCTGGGTGCGGTCCCGCAGGAAGGACGAGAGCCAGACCAGGGCTGAGCCCCCGATTCCCGCCGCTCTGATACGTGAAAGCAAGATGGAGTGGTCCACCGTATCAAAAGCGGCGGAGAGATCAAGGAGCACCAGAGCCTGGTGTTTGCCCTGGTCCAAGCCCTCCCTGAGTTTGTCCTGGACCGACACCACAACAGACTCAGTAGAGTGCCTGGGCCGAAATCCCGCTTGACAAGATGCCAAGCCGCCGGTTGCTTCCACGTGAGCGCTAAGTACCGAGGTGGTATATCGCTCAAGCACCTTGCCTAAATAGGTTAGCAAGGAGATGGGCCGGTAGTTGATTGGGGTGGATGGGTCGGCGCCAGGTTTTTTAAAAATAGGCACAATAGAAGCCGATTTTAGGGCTGGAATTACAACCCCTTGTGCAAGAGAACTATTGAGGAAGGTAATCGGGGGCTGAGTGCAGACGGAATAGATCCGTTGGAGAATACGGGCCGGACAGATGTCGGCCGGGGAACCTGACTTTACTTTGGGGAGTAGTCCCAGAAAAACTTCTTCCGTTAGAGGGGGAATCGAGAGTAAACAGGATTGGACAGTGGGGGGAAGGGGATCAACATAAGTCGAGGAAGGGGGGGATGTTAATCTTGATCTTAGAAATTATATCGAGAAAATAATAATTTAGAGAATCACACAGGGATTGGGTAGGAGGGAGTTTGGAGTTGGTCCTGTCTGAAAAAGCTAACTCATTAACAATGGTGAAAATTTCTCTCGATTTGTTCTCTGACGCTAAAATTTTGGACGAAAAATGGGCAGTTTTGGCTTCTAGGATGGATTTTTTATACTCCTGCAGTAGTGTGAGGTAGCGAGTTTTCTGTAGAGGGCAATACTCCCTTCTCCACAATCTCTCAGCTCGCCGGAGGGACAACTTTTTTTCCTTTAGGTCTTCGTTGAACCACCGGTTCGCCTCCTTAGGTCTTTTGGTTGATATCCGGCGTAAGGGGGCTATTGTGTTACAGCCTCCCGCAAGCCAGGCATCAATCACAGTAGCTTGTGAAGAGGAGGGTAGGCCGGCCAGGTCAGGTGAGGAGTTTAACAGGGAGGATGATAGTGAAGCAACATCAGCACGATTCCAGTTCCGTGCCCAGGTGTTTTTTTCCAACAGAGCCTTAATGGCAGGGTTGAGGTGGAGGGAGAAGGAGATAATGGCATGATCCGACCATGGGCATGGGGACACTGATATAGAAGAGATGGCATAATTAAGGGACCAAACTTGGTCTAGCACGTGCCCACATACATGTGTCGGGACTTTAATATGGGAGGTAAAGTTCATTGATTGAAGTAATTCAGTAAATTGCTTGGAAGCTGGGCATTCAAAAGGATCGTTAGGCCAATAGTTAAAATCCCCTAGTACTAAAACTGATGCATAATTAACCGCCAATGTGGCCAGTAAATCCTGAAAAGCTGGTATAAACGAAGGAGTGGACTGAGGCGGTCGGTATGTTAGCAAGCAGATGAGCGGGGAGAAAAGGTGGAAGAACGAACCACAAGGTGCTTGATGGAGTCGATAGAAGTGGAGGGAAGGAGCTGAAAATTGTACTCCGACCTGGCGATAAGCGCCACGCCACCCCCTTTCTTATCTGCCAAGCGATCGGCACGAAGGGCCGCATAGGCAGGGGGAAGGGCAGCTAAGAGGGATGGCAGGGAGGACTCACAGAACCAGGTCTCGGTTAGAAACAATATGTCCGGCTTGTGGGAATCAAGTAGGACGAACAGATCTAGGTGGTGTTTCACCGCCGACCTGGTGTTGAGAAAGATGATAGACAGAGAGGAAGGGGAAGGAGAAGGGGAGAAGAGGGGCGGCGCAGATGGAGGAGTAAGACCAAGGGTGGAGATGGTACTGATGGTGGACATCGGTAGCGGCCAGTTACCTTGTAGGGTTTTAAGGCCCTCGGAGGAATAAGAGATGAAAGGGGCATAAGGACGGGCCCCTAGCCCCGTCTGGCCGCAGACGGGCACAGACGGGCTTGACCCATGACCAACTTGGCGCCTCAATGGATTCTTCCAGTTCCGGGACCCCAGTCAAGACGACTACATAAGGGCTCGCCTGTGGGGGCAAATTAACAGCAAATCTACCCTCTGTACCAGCCCTTGTCCAATTCCCTTTAGGGTGCGGGACAGGGGCCTTGGGTAAAATCTCCTCTTGCCTAAGTTGCTGAGTTGGGCCTGGGGGTCTATCAACAGATGTCTTCTCCAATACAATTGTAGGGTTAGAGTTAACTTTTTGCACTAATAATGGGGCCTTTTTAGTTGGTAAGCCTGTTTGTCCAGTATTTGGAGGTTTATTGCATGCTACCTTTTTTGCCCCGTTGCTTGGTAAATTCCTAGTGAATTTGTCAAGTTCAGCAAGCTGCTTTTCAATATGCATTAATCTGGTTTCTAGTGGTGCTAGAAAAGATTTAAGTAACTTCCCCATTCTTGCTAGAAGTTGTCCTTCAGGTTCGTCCTTGCTTTCCCCATCTATGCTAACTGCTACCTCAATACTACTAGTGTCCAAAACCACATGTACATCATCTTTTAGCAATCGTTCGCAACGATTCTGTGGCGATTGTTCAGGCCCCTTCCCCCTGTCTTGTTAGATGTATCACAGGTACCCCTGGTTTTAGCAATTTTAAGTTTTTTGTCCCCTGAGATGGTCCTATTGGCACTTTTCTTTTTAGGTATTGTGCCCTCCCTCCTCTCCCTCGACTGCCTGATATTTATTTCCCCCAGCGTGCAGTTCAAATTTAGATCAGGGGTCTTCTCTAAAGCCGAAATTGACAATGGGTCTAGTAGAGGTCGGGAGTTTGACTGATCTACCCCCATTGATTATGCACATCCACGTGTACATCTATCAAACCTGTTCCTTTGACAGGCTCAGGAGTACGAGCCGACGCAATGTGCCCCATAGATTATCTTTTTGCAAGCGCAAAATTTTGGGACACTCTACGTTCCATTAGGCTAGTTCCATGATCTATGACTGAATTAGCCCTTGTTATAAAGTTGTCTAGAGTGCCTGTTAACTGAGCCCCGCCACAGTTTTACTCCTACTTCCTTGTGTAGTCATTTTAAAATGCGAACAATATATGTATCCACAAACAGATCTACTCTAAAATATAATATATTAATACAAGGACACACATACAGTTCACACTATAGCAGGGGAAAGAGGGGGGGCCCGGTCCGGTTTTGATCGGTCTTGAACGGGCTTAAACGGGCCGCCCTTGGCCCAGGCTTCGCCCGGCACACGCCCGCGCGTGTTTGAGCGTGACTAAATAGGGAGGCGAGGCAGGAAGAGGACCCAGGTGCGGCCGGTGACTCTGCCGCTTAGCAACCTGGTCCTCGCAGTCCCGATGTCCGGTCCGATGATGAGCCCCAAGTTGGCGTTATCTCCAATGTGGCAGGCGACCCGGAATGGCGGCAACAAAGTGTCTCTGACCTCGAGCGGCTTCCGCGTAGCTGGGGCAGCGAGGCGCTATCAAGTGCTGGGAGGCGGGGCGGGAAGAGGACCCAGGTGCGGCCGGTGACTCTGCCGCTAAGCAACCTGGTCCTTGCAGTCCCGATGTCCGGTCCAATGATGAGCCCCAAGTTGGCGTTATCTCCAATGTGGCAGGCGACCCGGAATGGCGGCAACAAAGTGTCTCTGACCTCGAGCAGCTCCCGCGTAGCGGGGGCCGCGAGGCGCTATCAAGTGCTGGGAGGCGGGGCGGGAAGAGGACCCAGGTGCAGCCGGTGATTCTGCCGCTAAGCAACCTGGTCCTCGCAGTCCCGATGTCCGGACTGATGATGAGCTCCAAGTCGGCGTTATCTCCAATGTGGCAGGCGACCCAGAATGGCGGCAACAAAGTGACTCTGACCTCGAGCGGCTCCCGCGTAGTGGGGGCCGCGAGGCGCTATCAAGTGCTGGGCGGCGGGGGGGAAGAGGACCCAGGTGAGGCCGGTGACTATGCCGCTAAGCAACCTGGTCCTCGCAGTCCCGATGTCCGGTCCGATGATGAGCCCCAAGTTGGCGTTATCTCCAATGTGGCAGGCGACCCAGAATGGCGGCAACATAGTGTCTCTGACCTCGAGCGGCTCCCACGTAGCGGGGGCCGCGAGGCGCTATCAAGTGCTGGGAGGCGGGGCAGGAAGAGGACCCAGGTGCGGCCGGTAACTATGCCGCTAAGCAACCTGGTCCTCGCAGTCCCGATGTCCGGTCCGATGATGAGCCCCAAGTGGGCGTTATCTCCAATGTGGCAGGTGACCCGGAATGGCGGCAACAAAGTGTCTCTGACCTCGAGCGGCTCCCACGTAGCGGGGGCCGCGAGGCGCTATCAAGTGCTGGGAGGCGGGGCGGGAAGAGGACCCAGGTGCGGCCGGTGACTCTGCCGCTAAGCAATCTGGTGCTCGCAATCCCGATGTCCGGTCCGATGATGAGCCCCAAGTCGGCGTTATCTCCAATGTGGCAGGCGACCCGGAATGGCGGCAACAAAGTGTATCTGACCTCGAGTGTCAGTGAGAGTGTGAGTGAGTGTCAGTGAGAGTTTCAGTGAGAGTGTCAGTGTAAGTGTGAGTGTCAGTGAGAGTGTCAGTGAGTGTGAGTGAGAGTGGGAGTGAGATTGTCAGTGTCAGTAAGAGTATCAGTGAGAGTGTCAGTGAGAGTGTCAGTAAGAGTGTCATTGAGAGTGTCAGTGTCAGTGAGAGTGTCAGTGAGAGTGTCATTGAGTGTCAGAGTGAGTGTCAGTGAGAGTGTCAGTGAGAGTGTCATTGAGTGTCAGTGAGAGTGTCAGTTAGAGTGTCAGTGTCAGAGAGAGTGTCAGTGAGAGTGTCAGTGAGAGTGTCAGCATCAGTGAGAGTGTCAGTGAGAGTGTCAGTGAGAGTGTCAGTGATAGTGTCAGTGTGAGTGTCAGTTTCACTCTGAGTGTCAGTATGAGTGTCAGTGAGAGTGTCAGTGAGAGTGTCAGTGTCAGTGAGAGTGTCAGTGAGTGTGAGTGAGAGTGTGAGTGAGAGTATCAGAGTCAGTGTCAGTGAGAGTGTCAGTGAGTGTGTCAGTGAGTGTGTCAGTGAGAGTGTCAGTGTCAGTGAGTGTCAGTGAAAGTGTCAGTGAGAGTGTCAGTGAGAGTGTCAGTTTCAGTGTCAGTGAGAGTGGTGTCAGTGTCAGTGAGAGTGTCCGCGAGTGTGAGTGAGAGTATCAGTGTCAGTGAGAGTGTCACTGAGAGTGTCAGTGAGGGTGTCAGTAAGTGTGTCAGTGAGTGTGTCAGTGAGTGTGTCAGTGAGAGTGTCAGTGTCAGTGAGAGTGTCAGTGAAAGTATCAGTGAGAGTGTCAGTGAGTGTCAGTGAGAGTGTCAGTGAGTGTCAATGAGTATCAGTGAGAGTGTCAGTGAGAGTGTCAGTGAGAGTGAGTGTCAGTTTCAGTGTCAGTGAGCGTTTCAGTGTCAGTGAGAGTGTCAGTTTCAGTGTCAGTGAGAGTGTCAGTGAGAGTGTCAGTGTGTGTCAGTGAGAGTGTCAGTTTCAGTGTCAGTGAGAGTGTCAGTGTCAGTGACAGTGTCAGTGAGTGTGAGTGTGAGTGAGAGTATCAGTGTCAGTGAGAGTGTCAGAGAGGGTGTCAGTAAGTGTGTCAGTGAGTGTGTCAGTGAGTGTGTCAGTGAGAGTGTCAGTGTCAGTGAGAGTGTCAGTGAAAGTGTCAGTGAGAGTGTCAATGAGAGTGTCAGTGAGTGTCAGTGAGAGTGTCAGTGAGTGTCAGTGAGTATCAGTGAAAGTGTCAGTGAGAGAGTCAGTGAGTGTCAGTGAGAGTGTCAGTGTCAGTGAGTGTCAGTGTGTCAGTGAAAGTGTCAGTGAGAGTGTCAGTGAGTGTCAGTGAGAGTGTCAGTGAGTGTCAGTGAGAGTGTCAGTGAGTATCAGTGAGTGTGTCAGTGAGTGTTTCAGTGAGTGTCATTGAGAGTGTCAGTGTCAGTGAGAGTGTCAGTGTCAGTGAGTGTCAGTGTGTCAGTGAGCTTTTCAGTGAGCGTGTCAGTGAGTGTCAGTGAGTGTCAGTGAGAGTGTCAGTGAGTGTCAGTGAGAGTGTCAGTGAGTGTCAGTGAGTATCAGTGAGAGTGTCAGTGAGTGTGTCAGTCAGTGTGTCAGTGAGAGTGTCAGTGGGAGTGTCAGTGTCAGTGAGAGTGTCAGTGAATCAGTTTCAGTGTGAGTGTCAGTGTGAGTGTCAGTGAGAGTGTCAGTGAGAGTGTCAGTGAGAGTGTCGGTGAGTGTCAGTGAGAGTGTCAGTGAGAGTGTCAGTGAGAGTGTCGGTGAGTGTCAGTGAGAGATTCAATGAGAGTGTCATTGAGAGTGTCAGTGTCAGTGAGAGTGTCAGTGTCAGTGAGTGTCAGTGAGAGTGTCAGTGAAAGTGTCAGTGAGAGTGCCAGTGAGAGTGTCAGTGAGAGTAACAGTGAGAGTGTCAGTGAGTGTCAGTGAGAGTTTCAGTGAGAGTGTCAGTATCAGTGAGAGTGTCAGTGAGTGTGAGTGAGAGTGTCAGTGAGAGTGTCAGTGAGAGTGTCCGTGAGAGTGTCCGTGAGAGTGTCAGTGTCAGTGAGAGTATCAGTGAGAGTGTCAGTGAGTGTGTCAGTGAGAGTGTCGGTGTCAGTGAGAGTGTCAGTGAGTGTGTCAGTGAGAGTGTCAGTGAGTGTGTCAGAGAAAGTGTCAGTGAGAGTGTCAGTGTCAGTGAGAGTGTCAGTGAGAGTGTCGGTGAGTGTCAGTGAGAGTGTCAGTTTCAGTGAGAGTGTCAGTGAGAGTGTCAGTGTCAGTGAGAGTGTCAGTGAGAGTGTCAGTGAGAGTGTCAGTGAGTGTGAGTGAGAGTATCAGTGTCAGTTAGAGTGTCAGTGAGAGTGTCTGTGAGAGTGTCAGTGAGTCAGTGAGTGTCAGTGAGAGTGTCAGTGAGTGTCAGTGTGTCAGTGAAAGTGTCAGTGAGTGTCAGTGAGTGTCAGTGAGTGTCAGTGAGTGTCAGTGTCAGTGAGTATCAGTGAGAGTGTCAGTGAGTGTGTCAGTGAGTATCAGGGAGAGTGTCAGTGAGAGTGTCAGTGAGTGTTTCAGTGAGTGTCATTGAGAGTGTCAGTGTCAGTGAGAGTGTCAGTCAGTGTGTCAGTGAAAGTGTCAGTGAGAGTGTCAGTGAGAGTGTCAGTGGGAGTGTCCGTGGGAGTGTCAGTGGGAGTGTCAGTGTCAGTGAGAGTTTCAGTGAGAGTGTCAGTGAGAGTGTCAGTTTCAGTGAGAGTGTCAGTTTCAGTGTCAGTGAGAGTGTCAGTGTCAGTGAGAGTGTCAGTGAGTGTGAGTGAGAGTATCAGTGTCAGTGAGAGTGTCAGAGAGGGTGTCAGTAAGTGTGTCAGTGAGAGTGTCAGTGAGAGTGTCAGTGAGAGTGCCAGTGGGAGTGTCAGTGGGAGTGTCAGTGGGAGTTTCAGTGGGAGTGTCAGTGGGAGTGTCAGTGGGAGTGTCAGTGAGAGTGTCAGTGAGTGTCAGTGAGTGTCTCAGTGAGTGTCAGTGAGAGTTTCAGTGTCAGTGAGAGTGTCAGTGAGTCAGTTTCAGTGTGAGTGTCAGTGAGAGTGTCAGTGAGTGTCAGTGAGTGTCAGTGTCAGTAAGAGTGTCAGTGAGTGTCAGTGAGTGTCAGTGAGTGTCAGTGAAAGTGTCAGTGAGTGTCAGTGAGAGTGTCAGTGAGAGTGTCAGTGAGAGATTCAGTGAGAGATTCAGTGAGAGTGTCATTGAGAGTGTCAGTGTCAGTGAGAGTGTCAGTGTCAGTGAGAGATTCAGTGAGAGATTCAGTGAGAGTGTCATTGAGAGTGTCAGTGTCAGTGAGAGTGTCAGTGTCAGTGAGTGTCAGTGAGAGTGTCAGTGAAAGTGTCAGTGAGAGTGTCGATGAGAGTGTCAGTGAGTGTCAGTGAGTGTCAGTGAGAGTGTCAGTGAGTGTCAGTGAGTATCAGTGAGAGTGTCTGTGAGAGTGTCAGTGAGTCAGTGAGTGTCAGTGAGAGTGTCAGTGAGTGTCAGTGTGTCAGTGAGTGTCAGTGAGAGTGTCAGTGAGTGTCAGTGAGAGTGTCAGTGAGTGTCAGTGAGTGTCAGTGAGAGTGTCAGTGAGAGTGGCCATGAGTGTCAGTGAGAGTGTCAGTGAGAGTGTCAGTGAGAGTGTCAGTGTCAGTGAGAGTGTCAGTGAGAGTGTCAGTGAGTGTCAGTGAGAGTGTCAGTGAGTGTCAGTGAGAGTGTCAGTGAGAGTGGCCGTGAGTGTCAGTGAGAGTGGCCGTGAGAGTGTCAGTGTCAGCGAGAGTGTCAGTGAGAGTGTCAGTGAGTGTCATTGAGAGTGTCAGTGAGGGTGTCAGTGAGAGTGTCGATGAGATTGTTAGTGAGAGTGTCAGTGTCAGTGAGAGTGTCAGTGAGAGTGTCAGTGAGAGTGTCAGTGTAATTGAGAGTGTCAGTGAGAGTGTCAGTGAGAGTGTCAGTGAGAGTGTGAGTGTCAGCATCAGTGAGAATGTCAGTGAGAGTGTTAGTTTCACTGTGAGTGTCAGTGAGAGTCTCAGTGAGAGTGTCAGTGAGAGTGTCAGTAAGTGTGAGTGAGAGTGTCAAAGTCAGTGTCAGTGAGTGTGTCAGTGAGTGTGTCAGTGAGTGTCAGTGAGAGTGTCAGTGAGAGTAACAGTGAGAGTGTCAGTGAGTGTCAGTGAGAGTTTCAGTGAGAGTGACAGTATCAGTGAGAGTGTCAGTGAGTGTGAATGAGAGTGTCAGTGAGAGTGTCAGTGAGAGTGTCCGTGAGAGTGTCCGTGAGAGTGTCAGTGTCAGTGAGAGTATCAGTGATAGTGTCAGTGAGTGTGTCAGTGAGTGTCAGTGAGAGTGTTGGTGTCAGTGAGAGTGTCAGTGAGTGTGTCAGTGAGAGTGTCAGTGAGTGTGTCAGAGAAAGTGTCAGTGAGAGTGTCAGTGTCAGAGAGAGTGTCAGTGAGAGTGTCGGAGAGTGTCAGTGAGTGTCAGTGAGTCAGTGAGTGTCAGTGAGAGTGTCAGTGAGTGTCAGTGTGTCAGTGAAAGTGTCAGTGAGTGTCAGCAAGTGTCAGTGAGAGTGTCAGTGAGTGTCAGTGTCAGTGAGTATCAGTGAGAGTGTCAGTGAGTGTGTCAGTGAGTGTCTGTGAGTGTCAGGGAGAGTGTCAGTGAGAGTGTCAGTGAGTGTCAGTGAGTGTTTCAGTGAGTGTCATTGAGAGTGTCAGTGAGAGTGTCAGTCAGTGTGTCAGTGAAAGTGTCAGTGGGAGTGTCAGTGGGAGTGTCAGTGGGAGTGTCAGTGGGAGTGTCAGTGGGAGTGTCCGTGGGAGTGTCAGTGGGAGTGTCAGTGTCAGTGAGAGTTTCAGTGAGAGTGTCAGTGAGAGTGTCAGTTTCAGTGAGAGTGTCAGTTTCAGTGTCAGTGAGAGTGTCAGTGTCAGTGAGAGTGTCAGTGAGTGTGAGTGAGAGTATCAGTGAGAGTGTCAGAGAGGGTGTCAGTGAGAGTGTCAGTGAGAGTGTCAGTGAGAGTGTCAGTGAGAGTGTCAGTGGGAGTGTCAGTGGGAGTGTCAGTGGGAGTGTCAGTGGGAGTTTCAGTGGGAGTGTCAATGGGAGTGTCAGTGGGAGTGTCAATGAGAGTGTCAGTGAGTGTCAGTGAGTGTCTCAGTGAGTGTCAGTGAGAGTGTCAGTCAGTGTGTCAGTGAAAGTGTCAGTGAGAGTGTCAGTGAGAGTGTCAGTGGGAGTGTCAGTGTCAGTGAGAGTGTCAGTTTCAGTGAGAGTGTCAGTTTCAGTGTCAGTGAGAGTGTCAGTGTCAGTGAGAGTGTCAGTGAGAGTGTGAGTGTCAGCATCAGTGAGAATGTCAGTGAGAGTGTTAGTTTCACTGTGAGTGTCAGTGAGAGTGTCAGTGAGAGTGTCAGTGTCAGTGAGAGTGTCAGTGAGTGTGAGTGAGAGTGTCAAAGTCAGTGTCAGTGAGTGTGTCAGTGAGAGTGTCAGAGAGAGTGTCAGTGAGAGTAACAGTGAGAGTGTCAGTGAGTGTCAGTGAGAGTTTCAGTGAGAGTGTCAGTATCAGTGAGAGTGTCAGTGAGTGTGAGTGAGAGTGTGAGTGAGAGTGTCAGTGAGAGTGTCCGTGAGAGTGTCAGTGTCAGTGAGAGTATCAGTGAGAGTGTCAGTGAGTGTGTCAGTGAGTGTCAGTGAGAGTGTCAGTGAGTGTCAGTGAGTATCAGTGAGAGTGTCTGTGAGAGTGTCAGTGAGTCAGTGAGTGTCAGTGAGAGTGTCAGTGAGTGTCAGTGTGTCAGTGAAAGTGTCAGTGAGTGTCAGTGAGTGTCAGTGAGAGTGTCAGTGAGTGTCAGTGTCAGTGAGTATCAGTGAGAGTGTCAGTGAGTGTGTCAGTGAGTGTCAGGGAGAGTGTCAGTGAGAGTGTCAGTGAGTGTCAGTGAGTGTTTCAGTGAGTGTCATTGAGAGTGTCAGTGTCAGTGAGAGTGTCAGTCAGTGTGTCAGTGAAAGTGTCAGTGAGAGTGTCAGTGAGAGTGTCAGTGGGAGTGTCCGTGGGAGTGTCAGTGGGAGTGGGAGTGTCAGTGTCAGTGAGAGTTTCAGTGAGAGTGTCAGTGAGAGTGTCAGTTTCAGTGAGAGTGTCAGTTTCAGTGTCAGTGAGAGTGGTGTCAGTGTCAGTGAGAGTGTCCGCGAGTGTGAGTGAGAGTATCAGTGTCAGTGAGAGTGTCACTGAGAGTGTCAGTGAGGGTGTCAGTAAGTGTGTCAGTGAGTGTGTCAGTGAGTGTGTCAGTGAGAGTGTCAGTGTCAGTGAGAGTGTCAGTGAAAGTATCAGTGAGAGTGTCAGTGAGTGTCAGTGAGAGTGTCAGTGAGTGTCAATGAGTATCAGTGAGAGTGTCAGTGAGAGTGTCAGTGAGAGTGAGTGTCAGTTTCAGTGTCAGTGAGCGTTTCAGTGTCAGTGAGAGTGTCAGTTTCAGTGTCAGTGAGAGTGTCAGTGAGAGTGTCAGTGTGTGTCAGTGAGAGTGTCAGTTTCAGTGTCAGTGAGAGTGTCAGTGTCAGTGACAGTGTCAGTGAGTGTGAGTGAGAGTATCAGTGTCAGTGAGAGTGTCAGAGAGGGTGTCAGTAAGTGTGTCAGTGAGTGTGTCAGTGAGTGTGTCAGTGAGAGTGTCAGTGTCAGTGAGAGTGTCAGTGAAAGTGTCAGTGAGAGTGTCAATGAGAGTGTCAGTGAGTGTCAGTGAGAGTGTCAGTGAGTGTCAGTGAGTATCAGTGAAAGTGTCAGTGAGAGAGTCAGTGAGTGTCAGTGAGAGTGTCAGTGTCAGTGAGTGTCAGTGTGTCAGTGAAAGTGTCAGTGAGAGTGTCAGTGAGTGTCAGTGAGTGTCAGTGAGAGTGTCAGTGAGTGTCAGTGAGAGTGTCAGTGAGTGTCAGTGAGTATCAGTGAGTGTGTCAGTGAGTGTTTCAGTGAGTGTCATTGAGAGTGTCAGTGTCAGTGAGAGTGTCAGTGTCAGTGAGTGTCAGTGTGTCAGTGAGCGTGTCAGTGAGCGTGTCAGTGAGTGTCAGTGAGTGTCAGTGAGAGTGTCAGTGAGTGTCAGTGAGAGTGTCAGTGAGTGTCAGTGAGTATCAGTGAGAGTGTCAGTGAGTGTGTCAGTCAGTGTGTCAGTGAGAGTGTCAGTGGGAGTGTCAGTGTCAGTGAGAGTGTCAGTGAATCAGTTTCAGTGTGAGTGTCAGTGTGAGTGTCAGTGAGAGTGTCAGTGAGAGTGTCGGTGAGTGTCGGTGAGAGTGTCAGTGAGAGTGTCAGTGAGAGTGTCAGTGAGAGTGTCGGTGAGTGTCAGTGAGAGATTCAATGAGAGTGTCATTGAGAGTGTCAGTGTCAGTGAGAGTGTCAGTGTCAGTGAGTGTCAGTGAGAGTGTCAGTGAAAGTGTCAGTGAGAGTGCCAGTGAGAGTGTCAGTGAGAGTAACAGTGAGAGTGTCAGTGAGTGTCAGTGAGAGTTTCAGTGAGAGTGTCAGTATCAGTGAGAGTGTCAGTGAGTGTGAGTGAGAGTGTCAGTGAGAGTGTCAGTGAGAGTGTCCGTGAGAGTGTCCGTGAGAGTGTCAGTGTCAGTGAGAGTATCAGTGAGAGTGTCAGTGAGTGTGTCAGTGAGTGTCAGTGAGAGTGTCGGTGTCAGTGAGAGTGTCAGTGAGTGTGTCAGTGAGAGTGTCAGTGAGTGTGTCAGAGAAAGTGTCAGTGAGAGTGTCAGTGTCAGTGAGAGTGTCAGTGAGAGTGTCGGTGAGTGTCAGTGAGAGTGTCAGTTTCAGTGAGAGTGTCAGTGAGAGTGTCAGTGTCAGTGAGAGTGTCAGTGAGAGTGTCAGTGAGAGTGTCAGTGAGTGTGAGTGAGAGTATCAGTGTCAGTTAGAGTGTCAGTGAGAGTGTCTGTGAGAGTGTCAGTGAGTCAGTGAGTGTCAGTGAGAGTGTCAGTGAGTGTCAGTGTGTCAGTGAAAGTGTCAGTGAGTGTCAGTGAGTGTCAGTGAGTGTCAGTGAGTGTCAGTGTCAGTGAGTATCAGTGAGAGTGTCAGTGAGTGTGTCAGTGAGTATCAGGGAGAGTGTCAGTGAGAGTGTCAGTGAGTGTTTCAGTGAGTGTCATTGAGAGTGTCAGTGTCAGTGAGAGTGTCAGTCAGTGTGTCAGTGAAAGTGTCAGTGAGAGTGTCAGTGAGAGTGTCAGTGGGAGTGTCCGTGGGAGTGTCAGTGGGAGTGTCAGTGTCAGTGAGAGTTTCAGTGAGAGTGTCAGTGAGAGTGTCAGTTTCAGTGAGAGTGTCAGTTTCAGTGTCAGTGAGAGTGTCAGTGTCAGTGAGAGTGTCAGTGAGTGTGAGTGAGAGTATCAGTGTCAGTGAGAGTGTCAGAGAGGGTGTCAGTAAGTGTGTCAGTGAGAGTGTCAGTGAGAGTGTCAGTGAGAGTGCCAGTGGGAGTGTCAGTGGGAGTGTCAGTGGGAGTTTCAGTGGGAGTGTCAGTGGGAGTGTCAGTGGGAGTGTCAGTGAGAGTGTCAGTGAGTGTCAGTGAGTGTCTCAGTGAGTGTCAGTGAGAGTTTCAGTGTCAGTGAGAGTGTCAGTGAGTCAGTTTCAGTGTGAGTGTCAGTGAGAGTGTCAGTGAGTGTCAGTGAGTGTCAGTGTCAGTAAGAGTGTCAGTGAGTGTCAGTGAGTGTCAGTGAGTGTCAGTGAAAGTGTCAGTGAGTGTCAGTGAGAGTGTCAGTGAGAGTGTCAGTGAGAGATTCAGTGAGAGATTCAGTGAGAGTGTCATTGAGAGTGTCAGTGTCAGTGAGAGTGTCAGTGTCAGTGAGAGATTCAGTGAGAGATTCAGTGAGAGTGTCATTGAGAGTGTCAGTGTCAGTGAGAGTGTCAGTGTCAGTGAGTGTCAGTGAGAGTGTCAGTGAAAGTGTCAGTGAGAGTGTCGATGAGAGTGTCAGTGAGTGTCAGTGAGTGTCAGTGAGAGTGTCAGTGAGTGTCAGTGAGTATCAGTGAGAGTGTCTGTGAGAGTGTCAGTGAGTCAGTGAGTGTCAGTGAGAGTGTCAGTGAGTGTCAGTGTGTCAGTGAGTGTCAGTGAGAGTGTCAGTGAGTGTCAGTGAGAGTGTCAGTGAGTGTCAGTGAGTGTCAGTGAGAGTGTCAGTGAGAGTGGCCATGAGTGTCAGTGAGAGTGTCAGTGAGAGTGTCAGTGAGAGTGTCAGTGTCAGTGAGAGTGTCAGTGAGAGTGTCAGTGAGTGTCAGTGAGAGTGTCAGTGAGTGTCAGTGAGAGTGTCAGTGAGAGTGGCCGTGAGTGTCAGTGAGAGTGGCCGTGAGAGTGTCAGTGTCAGCGAGAGTGTCAGTGAGAGTGTCAGTGAGTGTCATTGAGAGTGTCAGTGAGGGTGTCAGTGAGAGTGTCGATGAGATTGTTAGTGAGAGTGTCAGTGTCAGTGAGAGTGTCAGTGAGAGTGTCAGTGAGAGTGTCAGTGTAATTGAGAGTGTCAGTGAGAGTGTCAGTGAGAGTGTCAGTGAGAGTGTGAGTGTCAGCATCAGTGAGAATGTCAGTGAGAGTGTTAGTTTCACTGTGAGTGTCAGTGAGAGTCTCAGTGAGAGTGTCAGTGAGAGTGTCAGTAAGTGTGAGTGAGAGTGTCAAAGTCAGTGTCAGTGAGTGTGTCAGTGAGTGTGTCAGTGAGTGTCAGTGAGAGTGTCAGTGAGAGTAACAGTGAGAGTGTCAGTGAGTGTCAGTGAGAGTTTCAGTGAGAGTGACAGTATCAGTGAGAGTGTCAGTGAGTGTGAATGAGAGTGTCAGTGAGAGTGTCAGTGAGAGTGTCCGTGAGAGTGTCCGTGAGAGTGTCAGTGTCAGTGAGAGTATCAGTGATAGTGTCAGTGAGTGTGTCAGTGAGTGTCAGTGAGAGTGTTGGTGTCAGTGAGAGTGTCAGTGAGTGTGTCAGTGAGAGTGTCAGTGAGTGTGTCAGAGAAAGTGTCAGTGAGAGTGTCAGTGTCAGAGAGAGTGTCAGTGAGAGTGTCGGAGAGTGTCAGTGAGTGTCAGTGAGTCAGTGAGTGTCAGTGAGAGTGTCAGTGAGTGTCAGTGTGTCAGTGAAAGTGTCAGTGAGTGTCAGCAAGTGTCAGTGAGAGTGTCAGTGAGTGTCAGTGTCAGTGAGTATCAGTGAGAGTGTCAGTGAGTGTGTCAGTGAGTGTCAGTGAGTGTCAGGGAGAGTGTCAGTGAGAGTGTCAGTGAGTGTCAGTGAGTGTTTCAGTGAGTGTCATTGAGAGTGTCAGTGAGAGTGTCAGTCAGTGTGTCAGTGAAAGTGTCAGTGGGAGTGTCAGTGGGAGTGTCAGTGGGAGTGTCAGTGGGAGTGTCCGTGGGAGTGTCAGTGGGAGTGTCAGTGGGAGTGTCAGTGTCAGTGAGAGTTTCAGTGAGAGTGTCAGTGAGAGTGTCAGTTTCAGTGAGAGTGTCAGTTTCAGTGTCAGTGAGAGTGTCAGTGTCAGTGAGAGTGTCAGTGAGTGTGAGTGAGAGTATCAGTGAGAGTGTCAGAGAGGGTGTCAGTGAGAGTGTCAGTGAGAGTGTCAGTGAGAGTGTCAGTGAGAGTGTCAGTGGGAGTGTCAGTGGGAGTGTCAGTGGGAGTGTCAGTGGGAGTTTCAGTGGGAGTGTCAATGGGAGTGTCAGTGGGAGTGTCAATGAGAGTGTCAGTGAGTGTCAGTGAGTGTCTCAGTGAGTGTCAGTGAGAGTGTCAGTCAGTGTGTCAGTGAAAGTGTCAGTGAGAGTGTCAGTGAGAGTGTCAGTGGGAGTGTCAGTGTCAGTGAGAGTGTCAGTTTCAGTGAGAGTGTCAGTTTCAGTGTCAGTGAGAGTGTCAGTGTCAGTGAGAGTGTCAGTGAGAGTGTGAGTGTCAGCATCAGTGAGAATGTCAGTGAGAGTGTTAGTTTCACTGTGAGTGTCAGTGAGAGTGTCAGTGAGAGTGTCAGTGTCAGTGAGAGTGTCAGTGAGTGTGAGTGAGAGTGTCAAAGTCAGTGTCAGTGAGTGTGTCAGTGAGAGTGTCAGAGAGAGTGTCAGTGAGAGTAACAGTGAGAGTGTCAGTGAGTGTCAGTGAGAGTTTCAGTGAGAGTGTCAGTATCAGTGAGAGTGTCAGTGAGTGTGAGTGAGAGTGTGAGTGAGAGTGTCAGTGAGAGTGTCCGTGAGAGTGTCAGTGAGAGTATCAGTGAGAGTGTCAGTGAGTGTGTCAGTGAGTGTCAGTGAGAGTGTCAGTGAGTGTCAGTGAGTATCAGTGAGAGTGTCTGTGAGAGTGTCAGTGAGTCAGTGAGTGTCAGTGAGAGTGTCAGTGAGTGTCAGTGTGTCAGTGAAAGTGTCAGTGAGTGTCAGTGAGTGTCAGTGAGAGTGTCAGTGAGTGTCAGTGTCAGTGAGTATCAGTGAGAGTGTCAGTGAGTGTGTCAGTGAGTGTCAGGGAGAGTGTCAGTGAGAGTGTCAGTGAGTGTCAGTGAGTGTTTCAGTGAGTGTCATTGAGAGTGTCAGTGTCAGTGAGAGTGTCAGTCAGTGTGTCAGTGAAAGTGTCAGTGAGAGTGTCAGTGAGAGTGTCAGTGGGAGTGTCCGTGGGAGTGTCAGTGGGAGTGGGAGTGTCAGTGTCAGTGAGAGTTTCAGTGAGAGTGTCAGTGAGAGTGTCAGTTTCAGTGAGAGTGTCAGTTTCAGTGTCAGTGAGAGTGGTGTCAGTGTCAGTGAGAGTGTCCGCGAGTGTGAGTGAGAGTATCAGTGTCAGTGAGAGTGTCACTGAGAGTGTCAGTGAGGGTGTCAGTAAGTGTGTCAGTGAGTGTGTCAGTGAGTGTGTCAGTGAGAGTGTCAGTGTCAGTGAGAGTGTCAGTGAAAGTATCAGTGAGAGTGTCAGTGAGTGTCAGTGAGAGTGTCAGTGAGTGTCAATGAGTATCAGTGAGAGTGTCAGTGAGAGTGTCAGTGAGAGTGAGTGTCAGTTTCAGTGTCAGTGAGCGTTTCAGTGTCAGTGAGAGTGTCAGTTTCAGTGTCAGTGAGAGTGTCAGTGAGAGTGTCAGTGTGTGTCAGTGAGAGTGTCAGTTTCAGTGTCAGTGAGAGTGTCAGTGTCAGTGACAGTGTCAGTGAGTGTGAGTGAGAGTATCAGTGTCAGTGAGAGTGTCAGAGAGGGTGTCAGTAAGTGTGTCAGTGAGTGTGTCAGTGAGTGTGTCAGTGAGAGTGTCAGTGTCAGTGAGAGTGTCAGTGAAAGTGTCAGTGAGAGTGTCAATGAGAGTGTCAGTGAGTGTCAGTGAGAGTGTCAGTGTGTCAGTGAAAGTGTCAGTGAGAGTGTCAGTGAGTGTCAGTGAGTGTCAGTGAGAGTGTCAGTGAGTGTCAGTGAGAGTGTCAGTGAGTGTCAGTGAGTATCAGTGAGTGTGTCAGTGAGTGTTTCAGTGAGTGTCATTGAGAGTGTCAGTGTCAGTGAGAGTGTCAGTGTCAGTGAGTGTCAGTGTGTCAGTGAGCGTGTCAGTGAGCGTGTCAGTGAGTGTCAGTGAGTGTCAGTGAGAGTGTCAGTGAGTGTCAGTGAGAGTGTCAGTGAGTGTCAGTGAGTATCAGTGAGAGTGTCAGTGAGTGTGTCAGTCAGTGTGTCAGTGGGAGTGTCAGTGGGAGTGTCAGTGTCAGTGAGAGTGTCAGTGAATCAGTTTCAGTGTGAGTGTCAGTGTGAGTGTCAGTGAGAGTGTCAGTGAGAGTGTCAGTGAGAGTGTCGGTGAGTGTCAGTGAGAGTGTCAGTGAGAGTGTCAGTGAGAGTGTCGGTGAGTGTCAGTGAGAGATTCAATGAGAGTGTCATTGAGAGTGTCAGTGTCAGTGAGAGTGTCAGTGTCAGTGAGTGTCAGTGAGAGTGTCAGTGAAAGTGTCAGTGAGAGTGCCAGTGAGAGTGTCAGTGAGAGTAACAGTGAGAGTGTCAGTGAGTGTCAGTGAGAGTTTCAGTGAGAGTGTCAGTATCAGTGAGAGTGTCAGTGAGTGTGAGTGAGAGTGTCAGTGAGAGTGTCAGTGAGAGTGTCCGTGAGAGTGTCCGTGAGAGTGTCAGTGTCAGTGAGAGTATCAGTGAGAGTGTCAGTGAGTGTGTCAGTGAGTGTCAGTGAGAGTGTCGGTGTCAGTGAGAGTGTCAGTGAGTGTGTCAGTGAGAGTGTCAGTGAGTGTGTCAGAGAAAGTGTCAGTGAGAGTGTCAGTGTCAGTGAGAGTGTCAGTGAGAGTGTCGGTGAGTGTCAGTGAGAGTGTCAGTTTCAGTGAGAGTGTCAGTGAGAGTGTCAGTGTCAGTGAGAGTGTCAGTGAGAGTGTCAGTGAGAGTGTCAGTGAGTGTGAGTGAGAGTATCAGTGTCAGTTAGAGTGTCAGTGAGAGTGTCTGTGAGAGTGTCAGTGAGTCAGTGAGTGTCAGTGAGAGTGTCAGTGAGTGTCAGTGTGTCAGTGAAAGTGTCAGTGAGTGTCAGTGAGTGTCAGTGAGTGTCAGTGAGTGTCAGTGTCAGTGAGTATCAGTGAGAGTGTCAGTGAGTGTGTCAGTGAGTATCAGGGAGAGTGTCAGTGAGAGTGTCAGTGAGTGTTTCAGTGAGTGTCATTGAGAGTGTCAGTGTCAGTGAGAGTGTCAGTCAGTGTGTCAGTGAAAGTGTGAGTGAGAGTGTCAGTGAGAGTGTCAGTGGGAGTGTCCGTGGGAGTGTCAGTGGGAGTGTCAGTGTCAGTGAGAGTTTCAGTGAGAGTGTCAGTGAGAGTGTCAGTTTCAGTGAGAGTGTCAGTTTCAGTGTCAGTGAGAGTGTCAGTGTCAGTGAGAGTGTCAGTGAGTGTGAGTGAGAGTATCAGTGTCAGTGAGAGTGTCAGAGAGGGTGTCAGTAAGTGTGTCAGTGAGAGTGTCAGTGAGAGTGTCAGTGAGAGTGCCAGTGGGAGTGCCAGTGGGAGTGTCAGTGGGAGTGTCAGTGGGAGTTTCAGTGGGAGTGTCAGTGGGAGTGTCAGTGGGAGTGTCAGTGAGAGTGTCAGTGAGTGTCAGTGAGTGTCTCAGTGAGTGTCAGTGAGAGTTTCAGTGTCAGTGAGAGTGTCAGTGAGTCAGTTTCAGTGTGAGTGTCAGTGAGAGTGTCAGTGAGTGTCAGTGAGTGTCAGTGTCAGTAAGAGTGTCAGTGAGTGTCAGTGAGTGTCAGTGAGTGTCAGTGAAAGTGTCAGTGAGTGTCAGTGAGAGTGTCAGTGAGAGTGTCAGTGAGAGATTCAGTGAGAGATTCAGTGAGAGTGTCATTGAGAGTGTCAGTGTCAGTGAGAGTGTCAGTGTCAGTGAGAGATTCAGTGAGAGATTCAGTGAGAGTGTCATTGAGAGTGTCAGTGTCAGTGAGAGTGTCAGTGTCAGTGAGTGTCAGTGAGAGTGTCAGTGAAAGTGTCAGTGAGAGTGTCGATGAGAGTGTCAGTGAGTGTCAGTGAGTGTCAGTGAGAGTGTCAGTGAGTGTCAGTGAGTATCAGTGAGAGTGTCTGTGAGAGTGTCAGTGAGTCAGTGAGTGTCAGTGAGAGTGTCAGTGAGTGTCAGTGTGTCAGTGAGTGTCAGTGAGAGTGTCAGTGAGTGTCAGTGAGAGTGTCAGTGAGTGTCAGTGAGTGTCAGTGAGAGTGTCAGTGAGAGTGGCCATGAGTGTCAGTGAGAGTGTCAGTGAGAGTGTCAGTGTCAGTGAGAGTGTCAGTGAGAGTGTCAGTGAGTGTCAGTGAGAGTGTCAGTGAGTGTCAGTGAGAGTGTCAGTGAGAGTGGCCGTGAGTGTCAGTGAGAGTGGCCGTGAGAGTGTCAGTGTCAGCGAGAGTGTCAGTGAGAGTGTCAGTGAGTGTCATTGAGAGTGTCAGTGAGGGTGTCAGTGAGAGTGTCGATGAGATTGTTAGTGAGAGTGTCAGTGTCAGTGAGAGTGTCAGTGAGAGTGTCAGTGAGAGTGTCAGTGTAATTGAGAGTGTCAGTGAGAGTGTCAGTGAGAGTGTCAGTGAGAGTGTGAGTGTCAGCATCAGTGAGAATGTCAGTGAGAGTGTTAGTTTCACTGTGAGTGTCAGTGAGAGTCTCAGTGAGAGTGTCAGTGAGAGTGTCAGTAAGTGTGAGTGAGAGTGTCAAAGTCAGTGTCAGTGAGTGTGTCAGTGAGTGTGTCAGTGAGTGTCAGTGAGAGTGTCAGTGAGAGTGTCAGTGAGAGTAACAGTGAGAGTGTCAGTGAGTGTCAGTGAGAGTTTCAGTGAGAGTGACAGTATCAGTGAGAGTGTCAGTGAGTGTGAATGAGAGTGTCAGTGAGAGTGTCAGTGAGAGTGTCCGTGAGAGTGTCCGTGAGAGTGTCAGTGTCAGTGAGAGTATCAGTGATAGTGTCAGTGAGTGTGTCAGTGAGTGTCAGTGAGAGTGTTGGTGTCAGTGAGAGTGTCAGTGAGTGTGTCAGTGAGAGTGTCAGTGAGTGTGTCAGAGAAAGTGTCAGTGAGAGTGTCAGTGTCAGAGAGAGTGTCAGTGAGAGTGTCGGAGAGTGTCAGTGAGTGTCAGTGAGTCAGTGAGTGTCAGTGAGAGTGTCAGTGAGTGTCAGTGTGTCAGTGAAAGTGTCAGTGAGTGTCAGCAAGTGTCAGTGAGAGTGTCAGTGAGTGTCAGTGTCAGTGAGTATCAGTGAGAGTGTCAGTGAGTGTGTCAGTGAGTGTCAGTGAGTGTCAGGGAGAGTGTCAGTGAGAGTGTCAGTGAGTGTCAGTGAGTGTTTCAGTGAGTGTCATTGAGAGTGTCAGTGAGAGTGTCAGTCAGTGTGTCAGTGAAAGTGTCAGTGGGAGTGTCAGTGGGAGTGTCAGTGGGAGTGTCAGTGGGAGTGTCAGTGGGAGTGTCCGTGGGAGTGTCAGTGGGAGTGTCAGTGTCAGTGAGAGTTTCAGTGAGAGTGTCAGTGAGAGTGTCAGTTTCAGTGAGAGTGTCAGTTTCAGTGTCAGTGAGAGTGTCAGTGTCAGTGAGAGTGTCAGTGAGTGTGAGTGAGAGTATCAGTGAGAGTGTCAGAGAGGGTGTCAGTAAGTGTGTCAGTGAGAGTGTCAGTGAGAGTGTCAGTGAGAGTGTCAGTGAGAGTGTCAGTGGGAGTGTCAGTGGGAGTGTCAGTGGGAGTTTCAGTGGGAGTGTCAATGGGAGTGTCAGTGGGAGTGTCAATGAGAGTGTCAGTGAGTGTCAGTGAGTGTCTCAGTGAGTGTCAGTGAGAGTGTCAGTCAGTGTGTCAGTGAAAGTGTCAGTGAGAGTGTCAGTGAGAGTGTCAGTGGGAGTGTCAGTGTCAGTGAGAGTGTCAGTTTCAGTGAGAGTGTCAGTTTCAGTGTCAGTGAGAGTGTCAGTGTCAGTGAGAGTGTCAGTGAGAGTGTGAGTGTCAGCATCAGTGAGAATGTCAGTGAGAGTGTTAGTTTCACTGTGAGTGTCAGTGAGAGTGTCAGTGAGAGTGTCAGTGTCAGTGAGAGTGTCAGTGAGTGTGAGTGAGAGTGTCAGTGTCAGTGAGTGTGTCAGTGAGAGTGTCAGAGAGAGTGTCAGTGAGAGTAACAGTGAGAGTGTCAGTGAGTGTCAGTGAGAGTTTCAGTGAGAGTGTCAGTATCAGTGAGAGTGTCAGTGAGTGTGAGTGAGAGTGTGAGTGAGAGTGTCAGTGAGAGTGTCCGTGAGAGTGTCAGTGTCAGTGAGAGTATCAGTGAGAGTGTCAGTGAGTGTGTCAGTGAGTGTCAGTGAGAGTGTCAGTGAGTGTCAGTGAGTATCAGTGAGAGTGTCTGTGAGAGTGTCAGTGAGTCAGTGAGTGTCAGTGAGAGTGTCAGTGAGTGTCAGTGTGTCAGTGAAAGTGTCAGTGAGTGTCAGTGAGTGTCAGTGAGAGTGTCAGTGAGTGTCAGTGTCAGTGAGTATCAGTGAGAGTGTCAGTGAGTGTGTCAGTGAGTGTCAGGGAGAGTGTCAGTGAGAGTGTCAGTGAGTGTCAGTGAGTGTTTCAGTGAGTGTCATTGAGAGTGTCAGTGTCAGTGAGAGTGTCAGTCAGTGTGTCAGTGAAAGTGTCAGTGAGAGTGTCAGTGAGAGTGTCAGTGGGAGTGTCAGTGGGAGTGTCCGTGGGAGTGTCAGTGGGAGTGGGAGTGTCAGTGTCAGTGAGAGTTTCAGTGAGAGTGTCAGTGAGAGTGTCAGTTTCAGTGAGAGTGTCAGTTTCAGTGTCAGTGAGAGTGTCAGTGTCAGTGAGAGTGTCAGTGAGTGTGAGTGAGAGTATCAGTGTCAGTGAGAGTGTCAGAGAGGGTGTCAGTAAGTGTGTCAGTGAGAGTGTCAGTGAGAGTGTCAGTGAGAGTGTCAGTGGGAGTGTCAGTGGGAGTGTCAGTGGGAGTTTCAGTGGGAGTGTCAGTGGGAGTGTCAGTGGGAGTGTCAGTGAGAGTGTCAGTGAGTGTCAGTGAGTGTCTCAGTGAGTGTCAGTGAGAGTTTCAGTGTCAGTGAGAGTGGCAGTGAGTCAGTTTCAGTGTGAGTGTCAGTGAGAGTGTCAGTGAGTGTCAGTGAGTGTCAGTGTCAGTAAGAGTGTCAGTGAGTGTCAGTGAGTGTCTGTGAGAGTGTCAGTGAGTGTCAGTGAGAGTGTCAGTGAGAGTGTCAGTGAGAGATTCAGTGAGAGTGTCATTGAGAATGTCAGTGTCAGTGAGTGTCAGTGAGAGTGTCAGTGAAAGTGTCAGTGAGAGTGTCGATGAGAGTGTCAGTGAGTGTCAGTGAGTGTCAGTGAGTGTCAGTGAGTATCAGTGAGAGTGTCTGTGAGAGTGTCAGTGAGTCAGTGAGTGTCAGTGAGAGTGTCAGTGAGTGTCAGTGTGTCAGTGAAAGTGTCAGTGAGTGTCAGCAAGTGTCAGTGAGAGTGTCAGTGTCAGTGAGTATCAGTGAGAGTGTCAGTATCAGTGAGAGTGTCAGTGAGTGTGAGTGAGAGTGTCAGTGAGTGTGAGTGAGAGTGTCAGTGTCAGTGAGAGTGTCAGTTAGAGTGTCAGTATCAGTGAGAGTGTCAGTGAGTGTGAGTGAGAGTGTCAGTGTCAGTGAGAGTGTCAGTTAGAATGTCAGTATCAGTGAGAGTGTCAGTGAGTGTGAGTGAGAGTGTCAGTGTCAGTGAGAGTGTCAGTTAGAGTGTCCGTGAGAGTGTCCGTGAGAGTGTCAGTGTCAGTGAGAGTATCAGTGAGAGTGTCAGTGAGTGTGTCAGTGAGTGTCAGTGAGAGTGTCGGTGTCAGTGAGTAAGTCAGTGAGTGTGTCAGTGAGAGTGTCAGTGAGTGTCAGAGAAAGTGTCAGTGAGAGTGTCAGTGTCAGTGAGAGTGTCAGTGAGTGTCAGTGAGAGTGTCAGTGAGTGTCAGTGAGAGTGTCAGTGAGTGTCAGTGAGAGTGTCAGTGAGTGTCAGTGAGAGTGTCAGTGAGAGTGGCCATGAGTGTCAGTGAGAGTGTCAGTGAGAGTGTCAGTGAGTGTGTCAGAGAAAGTGTCAGTGAGAGTGTCAGTGTCAGTGAGAGTGTCAGTGAGAGTGTCAGTGAGTGTCAGTGAGAGTGTCAGTGAGAGTGTCAGTGAGAGTGGCCGTGAGTGTCAGTGAGAGTGGCCGTGAGAGTGTCAGTGTCAGCGAGAGTGTCAGTGAGTGTCATTGAGAGTGTCAGTGTCAGTGAGAGTGTCAGTGAGAGTGTCGATGAGATTGTTAGTGAGAGTGTCAGTGTCAGTGAGAGTGTCAGTGAGAGTGTCAGTGTAATTGAGAGTGTCAGTGAGAGTGTCAGTGAGAGTGTCAGTGAGAGTGTGAGTGTCAGCATCAGTGAGAATGTCAGTGAGAGTGTCAGTTTCACTGTGAGTGTCAGTGAGAGTGTCAGTGTCAGTGAGAGTGTCAGTGAGTGTGAGTGAGAGTGTCAGAGTCAGTGTCAGTGAGTGTGTCAGTGAGTGTGTCAGTGAGTGTCAGTGAGAGTGTCAGTGAGAGTGTCAGTGTCAGTGAGCAGTGTCAGTGAGAGTGTCAGTGAGAGTGTCAGTGAGAGTGTCAGTGGAAGTGTCAGTGGAAGTGTCAGTGGAAGTGCCAGTGGAAGTGTCAGTGAGAGTGTCAGTGAGAGTGTCAGTGTCAGAGTTTCAGTGAGAGTGTCAATGAGAGTGTCAGTTTCAGTGAGTGTCAGTGAGAGTGTCAGTGGGAGTGTCAGTGTCAGTGAGAGTGTCAGTGAGTGTGAGTGAGAGTGTGAGTGTCAGTGTCAGTGAGAGTGTCAGTGAATGTGTCAGTGAGAGTGTCAGTGAGAGTTTCAGTGTGTGTCAGTGAAAGTGTCAGTGAGAGTGTCAGTTTCAGTGTCAGTGAGTGTGTCAATGAGAGTGTCAGTGAGCGTGTCAGTGTGTGTCAGTGAAAGTGTCAGTGAGAGTGTCAGTTTCAGTGTCAGTGAGAGTGTCAGTTTCAGTGTCAGTGAGAGTGTCAGTGTCAGTGAGAGTGTCAGTGAGAGTGTCAGTGAGTGTGAGTGAGAGTATCAGTGTCAGTGAGAGTGTCAGAGAGGGTGTCAGTAATTGTGTCAGTGAGTGTGTCAGTGAGTGTTTTAGTGAGAGTGTCAGTGTCAGTGAGAGTGTCAGTGAAAGTGTCAGCGAGAGTGTCGATGAGAGTGTCAGTGAGTGTCAGTGAGTGTCAGTGAGTGTCAGTGAGTATCAGTGAGTGTCAGTGAGAGTATCAGTGAGAGATTCATTTAGTGTCAGTGAGAGTGTCAGTGTCAGTGAGTGTCAGTGTGTCAGTGAAAGTGTCAGTGAAAGTGTCAGTGAGTGTCAGTGAGTGTCAGTGAGAATGTCAGTGAGGAAATATAAATTTTTGGTCATGTTATGTTCCCTAGCGCGTACCCCACCGACTCCATGTACCAGCTTTAAGTGCATGTAACTTCCCTTCTGTACCAGTTATGAAGACGTAAATACATTTGCGTCCAACGTTAACTTGTCCTCTTTCAGATCCACCCTGAATGGATTATATAGTCCGTTCCTAAGTATGCTATGCCACCGTCTTTTTGTAGTACACTTTACATGTTTTTCCTGCTCTGACAGAGTAGGCCCTGACTTTCTGCCATCGAGCCTCTTTCCTGGCTCTTGACTCTGACAGCCTCTGCCCAGGCTACCTCTGTACCCGTGAACTCTGACTTACTTTCAGCGCGGCCCCTCGCGCTCAGCTCAGCCTGCTTTCTGCCAAGACTGACTATAACCTTCGAGTTATCTGTCCCGTTCCTCGAGAATGCATTCCTGCCTACTAGCTCCAGTAAACATCCTCTCCAGCTGCAGAGCCAAAGGGCCGAAGGGCCGACCTGTCTCAATGCAAGTAATTCATAGCCTCTGTTACCATGTTTCCATGGAAGGCCCCGTGCCCCCACGCTTCACATTCAGACACTTAGGCGCTTATACACGCATCCACAGTTAGCATAGAATAGCTTCTGCCCTAGAGACCTTTTCGCCCAGATAGTATGGTTCCTAAACATCAGATATCAGATATGATAGAAGTACAAGTTGATCTGACATGCCAGACTTCTGTCTCTTTCCGTCAGTGTAAATGTCAAGTCCCCTGCACCCCGTCAATCACACGTCATGCAGCTGCGCGCGCATCCAAGCTTCCGATTTCTGCTGACATCGCAACAATTCTGTTAGCACCACCCCTTGGTGCCACCCACTTGCGTCACCTATCAGTGACGTTTCTAGCACACACCTCTGGTTCACGCCTAGTTCACGCCTCTTGATTACGTACTAGTACCACGTGTATACTGTTATCTTGTCTTCTCTCAGCTGTTACGCCTCTTACATTACTTCTTATGGTATAAATCAAGTATATAAGCTATGTATTGTTAATAAACGTGAGCGCTCTATCCCTTCTGACACCCCTGTGGTGTTCAGAACATGATATCCTGGTCTTGACCATTCCTTTATGAGGAATAAACCCCTTAGAAACTCTAACACCACGGACTCTGTCTTTTTTCATCCGATCTGAGTTATTATTGATTAAGTACTTACCTGCATAGAAATTAAGAGAGTAAATTAATTATTTACGTCATTTTGGCGCCCGAATAGGGACCCCTCCCCCACCTCACGCGCCGGTTGGTGCGTTGCAAGCTATGTCCCCTGCCATCAGTTAGATGGAACATACGCGTACTGGCAGGATTTCCTGCATCTCCCTCTGACCCACGGAGGTGACGAAGACTGCGATCAGTGCCCAGACGAGGCGGTGAGGAGTGCGGAGGATCCCGACCAGAGCCTAGCCGAAAGAAGCAAGGTCCGAGGTGTCAAGAGGCCCACCAGGTTTCCGAAGTTTTCCGAAGTTTTCCGAAGTTTTCCGAAGTCTTCCGAAGTTTTCCGAAGTACCGAGTCGAGTCCAGTCGAGTTTTCCGAGGCCTTCTGTTTCCGTGCTTCCCGGTGAGTACCATTGCTGGGTCGTATCTAGACGGGTTTGGGTACGCAAGTCCGGTCTGCACTGTTTTTAGGCAGTGTATCTGTACTGTTTAGCAGTATATCCAGTATTCCGAATTTCTGCACTGTTACACCAGTGTATCGGTACTGTTTAGCAGTACATCCAGTATAGGGGGGTAGTTATCTATGTCTTCAATGTTCTTATGTGATTAATGTTGTGGTATGAATGTGACTGTTTAACGTGTATTATTGTGTTTCTCGTATAACCTAGCTGTCAAGAGTATTAAGGAATAGGGATTGAGCATTCAGTAATAAGTAAGCAAAATGCCGTTTTTCAACAAGTTAAAGCAGATAGGAACTAGGAAAGGGATACTGGAGGAAGAAATTCCTATTCCCCCTAGGGACACTCCCGGCAATTTTATGTACCAGAAGCATGGCATAGATGCCATATTATATCTAGATTTATGGGCCGATTACACCAAACACCTAGACGAAAGACACAGATGGCCTGTCACCGGAACATGGGATGCCGAATGCATCATGAGGGTAGAAGAAGCATTATGGAAAAAGAAAGCTAGACAATCTCAGAAGGACGCCATAGAATTTTGGCGTAAGGAATCACGTAAGCGTGCTGACAAAGCACTCCGTAGAGAAGACAGACTTAAAGAATCAGAGAAAGACCAAGAAAACGAATTAGTTACTGAAGGGATCCGAGTAAAAACAGAACAAATAGACCGTGCCCGAAATAATTTTGTAAACGGCATGTATCTTGCAGCAGATGGCACATCTGAAGCCCTATCAGAAATACCGAAAAACTTACCGACACCATTAGTTCCAACTAAAGTAATGCATAAAACTACTAAAGACGTATTCTTAAATTCATATTTAGAGGATGTAGCCCCAGCTTACGCCAATCTGCCTGTTCGTGCCCTGCCTACTGACAGGGATGGGGGTGGCACTACGCCCCCAGATCATGTTCCGCCAGTACCGCGACAGACTTCCCCTGTTCCGCCAGCTCCGCCACTTCCCGCACTCAAGATTGACTTACCGAAACAGGTCCTACCTGATCCTACTAAACGACAAATTCAAGTTCAGATCCAGACTCCGCGGAGAGATAATGCCCAAGCATCCGCCTCAGGAGGTGCGACTGCGGGTCCTCAGACCCCGCCATTAACACACAGATTCAATTTAAGGGACACGCAGAATCCTTTCACGTTCCAGTCCCCCCGCCTTGACGCATTAAAGGAAAACATGTCAGTTTGTAGATATGATCCAGTACCCGGAAGAAACGATCTAATGATATTGGCATCCTTACGGTTAAGATCTGCCACTGATATCTTGCTATGCTATGTAGGAATGAAGGAGCGTCTCGATAGAATATACGAGTTTATACAGACAGGGAAAGACCCTGACAGTGTCAAAGATGCCATGCATAAACAGAAAGTTGACATTCAAGCCCAGATATTACGATTTTTCATAAATTGTCTAATAAGAGAACGAGACAGGCCCGAGACAGATCAAAGTGAATTAGATGGACTAACAAAGTGGGGTCAAAATATAGCCGAAGGAAAACATGACAAGGGGGCTTGCATAGCCAGTATGTCCCAGAAAATTAGAAAGGCAGTATTAATTGCACACCAGGAAGGGAATGATAAAGCTTCCTCCGAGGAGGAAGAAGAACTTACAGAACAAGGAAGGTCTACAGATACTATAGCGTATGTAGGTAAGGGAAACTACCTTAGGAAAGGCATCCGTCCGGAAAACAAGAGAGTTTTTCTCTCTGCTTTAACAAACCCGAATTCTTCTGAACATCAGTTCCAGGAAACTGATAAAAGGCTTCGAGACCGAATGGGGTACCATGTACTCAATTCTATGGATGAACAGGAACTAGCCCGGTCAGCCGTGTTATGGGCCGAAAACCTAGACATATATAATGACGATACGTTAGCACAGACATTCTTGAACCTTTCCCCAGACGAGCAGAAATTAGCAGGGGTATACATGATTCAGCACCTCCTCATCAAGTTCAGAAACAACCATTCCGATCCAGGTCCCTTACACGAAACATTAGAAGCACTACTCATGGATAGATGGAGAGGTTTCAGTACCAAGTTAATACAAATAATTCTAGAACAACGACGTAAATACAACACCTTCATAAGTTCTGAATATGTTCCCGCCCCGCCTCCAGAAAGAAAAACGTATCACATGCAATGCCTGAGTGGCATTGAAAGTCAGAACCCCTTACGAGAAGTACACCCAGTTATGGGTGCGGATCAAGTCCTGAGGCGTGTATATGTCCACACACCACTGACTAAGTTAGAACTGTTAGAAATGAAGAAATTAGTCCCGTGTCACGATAAAGACCCTGCAGGTTTTCACAGAGAGCTCAAAGACATGTTACTGATGGGAGATTACACGTATGATGATATTATGAAAATGTTAAAAGTACTGTTGCCCACGGGCATTTACGAGAAATTAAAGGAAAAGGATTGGGAGGTGGGAGAGTCTAAGATAGCATGGGCAGAAATAGAAGACGAAGAAAGCAAACGAATCCCAGGGGTAGGCCTTGGGGATAGGACTAAAGCATTGCCTGGATTAATAGTACAGGTTTTACCAAGATTATTGACAACTAGAAAGGAAGATTGGGACGCCATCTCGTCCTGTAAACAGAAACAAGATGAAGATACTAGTGACTTCTATTCAAGATTCGAGAAATGTTTCATTATAAATAGTGGCCTACAACCCAGCAGCGAGTCATATCCACACCTTTTCGTATCAAAATTAGTCGAGAATTCCCTACCATTAGTTAAAAATAGAGTGTACAAGGTTGAAAGTACTTGGCAGGCAAATACGCCATCCCAGATGTTACAAATGTTACAATATCATCAGAACAGAATTAGAGAAGAACAAGATCAGGAACAGAAGCGTATGAAGGACACAAAAATGAAAATGTTGGTAGCTCAGTCGGTCCCAGCCGACGGTCAGAGAAAAGGTGGGGCCCAGACCAATCACCCTACAGCTCCCGTTAAAGGGACATGTAACTACTGCAAGCAGCCAGGTCACTATGTACATGAATGCCCAGTCCTGAAACATAACATCTCAACAGGTAAAACTAAAGAAAGACCGCATCCGCCTAGACATGAACATGATCATCAACAGACCTCACAGAATGTACAGCCAACACAGAATACACAGCCTATGCATGCTCCATCTCACACAGCACAGACAGTAGCAGTACCACAGCCACAGCCCATTGCCGCGACTCAGCAAGTCTCACAACAGATGTACCAGTATGCCCAATCTGCATATCCAGATTACCCCCGATACACATGAAACAGCCTAGAGAGGGAAGGTGGTTTGCCTCTTATTGAATTTCCTGTAGATCAAGAAGGTCCTTATGTACACAGTCACGTATTGGGAAAAGACAGAAAGTTTTTAATTGACACAGGGGCAAGTCGCACTACCATCAGTCACAATGAAGTCCCAGGGGCACCCCTCTCAGGCTCACAGAATGTTTCCCTTGGTTTTTCAGGACAGCCTATTGTAAATGAAGTATCGGAACCAGTACCATTAGCTGTGGGTCCATTATCACGAGTTACAGATTTGTTACTTACGAAATCATGCCCAGAAAATCTGTTAGGAATTAAAACACTGAAGGCTCTAGGAGCTATAATATGCTGTTCCCCGGAGGGAGTCAGACTCTTTCTACGGGATTTCAAGGGTCATTATGTTTTACGTGATTTTGATGTCAGATTGAAAAATGTACCAGATCACTTATGGGCAAAAGGCCCAGCCGACGTAGGTTGTATGCATATCACTCCATACCGTGTTACACTCAAGACAGGAGTTGTTCTACCCAGAATCAGACAATACAAGTTACCACCCGATGCTGTAGTGGCTTTACTGAAAATCATTGAAGAGCTTATTGCCCAGGGAGTGGTCGTAGAGACCGACTCCAATATCTGTAATTCACCCATCATTCCAATTCTTAAACGTACAGACCTCAATGCACCGCCAGTATATCGGCTGGTGATTGATCTTCGAGAGCTGAATAAATGCATTGTACCGCAGTACCCTGTGGTCCCCGATATCTCTTCCCTATTGACTGCTATTGATTCAGAAGCAACGTTCTTTACTGTAATTGACCTCAAGAACGCTTTCTTCAGTGTACCTATTGACCCGGAGAGCCAATATCTCTTCGGATTTAGTTTAAATGGACGAAGTTTCAAATTTTCCCGCGCACCTCAAGGATTCACAGAAAGCCCCAGCATCTATAGTCAAGCACTGAAAAGACAACTAGATTGTGTTCAAATGCCAGTTGACACCGCTTTACTGCAATACGTCGATGATCTACTGATCACCGCACGAAGTGAGCCCGAATGTGAACAAGCATCATTGACAGTTTTACATTTCCTGGCCGACAAGGGACACAAGGTGTCTCCTTCGAAGCTACAATTCTGTGTTCAGCAAGTTGTGTACTTGGGTCACTTGCTGTCCAAAGTGGGGAGACAGCTCACTCCCGATCGCATTCAGTTAATTGTAAATATGCCACGACCCCAGACACAAAAGGAAGTGCGGGCCTTTATAGGCCTCACCTCGTACTGCAGACAATGGATTCCTCAATATGCATTTCTAGCTAAACCACTCATCCAGTTAACGACGCAGGAGGCAGCAACTTCGCCTGCCCTCCCTTGGACTCAGGAACACACACAAGCCTTTGAGGAATTAAAGAAAGCATTATGCCAAGCACCAGTTTTAGCAACACCATGTTACAGCAAACTGTTTACACTTTTTGTTACAGAACGTGACGGTACAGCATTGTCTGTCCTCACTCAAGATCAAGCAGGCTCACATAAGCCTTGCGCTTATTTTTCAAGTACATTGGACTCAGTAGCCCAGGCACTCCCTGCGTGCTTAAAGTCAGTAGCAGCAACAGCGTTAGCAATCAGACAGAGCGATTCAATTGTTCTAGGTCATCAGTTAACAGTACAAGTTCCACACTCTGTAGAGGTTCTGTTAAACAGAACTCAAACTCAACACTTGACTATAGCACGACTGACAGGTTACGAATTAACGCTATTCCAGCCACACATAGAAATCAGACGCTGCAGCATCCTGAACCCAGCAACACTGTTACCTACAGTTATGACAGATCCAGCTCCGCATGATTGCATAGAGATCATTAATGCAGTAACAAAGCCCCGACGAGATTTAACAGATGTTCCATTGACAAATCCAGACCTGACACTTTATGTGGATGGTTCATGTATGAGAACAAGTACAGGAGAATTAGTGGCCGCGTATGCCGTGACCACTGAAACTGAAGTTAAAGAGACACATCGTATTGATACACTGTCTGCTCAAGCAGCAGAGCTCACAGCTCTGACCCGAGCCTGTATTCTAGCCAAGAACAGAAATGTCAACATATACACAGATTCCCGTTATGCGTTCGGAGTCGTACACGACTTCGGCATGCTGTGGCAAGAACGAGGTTTTCTGACCTCTCATGGTGCCAAGATACAACACGGTCCTCTCATTCAAGCACTGTTAGAAGCAATACATCTGCCTTCAGCCATATCCGTTATGAAGTGTAAAGCACATATTAAAGTCACAGACTCTGTTTCCCAGGGTAACGACCTGGCAGACCAGACAGCAAAACATACAGCACTGACTCACACTCAGACAACTGATACGACAAAGACAACAGATCCGACAAACTGTATGACAGTCAGGGATCCCACACTAGATGTTATTGACATTCAGACACATGCTACTCCAGAAGAAATAAAGAAATTGATCGAACTAGGAGGGATCCAGACAGATCAAGGGTGGATGACGAAGGGAAAATCTACATGGTTTCTCCCTGATTCTATGGTTCAAGTCATGATAAATACAGCACATAGTCCTGCACATCTAGGAGAGAAAGCAATGTTAGACAGTTTGCAAAATCTCTGGAACAATAAACACTTACGAGCAGCCGCAAAACAGAAAGTGCGTACTTGCATGATCTGTTGTCAGTTCAATCCAGGTAAAAGCGTCCCTGTAGAGCAAGGTGGATTTCATCCTCCCGATCACCCTTTTGAAGTCCTCCAGATGGATTATATCCAGATGGACCGTTGTCGAGGATTTAAATATGTTCTCGTAATTGTCTGTGCTCTGTCCCGCTGGACCGAAGCATACCCAGTCCCAGATTACACTGCTCCGACCACTGCTAAGCAGCTGGTTCGTGAATTCTTCCCACGATACGGCTTGCCTCGTGTCGTGTACTCAGATAACGGTCAGCCATTCTCATCTGCATTAATGAAAGAAGTTTCCTTATTACTGGGATACCAGTGGAAGTTCCATTGTGTCCGACATCCCGAAGCAGCAGGCCTTGTAGAAAGGCATAACCAGACATTAAAGATCCGCCTTGCCAAAATATGTCAGGAGAAAGGGGTCGACTGGATAGTCGCCCTGCCAGTGGCACTATTCTACATGAGGATGGTCGCCCATTCGAGATCAGGGCTATCCCCGTACGAGGTGGTCTTTGGCAGACCACCGAATATGTGGGGGACGCCCATTCCGAAAAAGATTACTGATGTTGATTCTAATATGTTGACAGATTACCTTGCCTCCTTGATGTCTGCACTCCAATCATGTCGTTCACAGGTTGCCGCAGCCTTCCCTGACAACACTGATGTAAAGCCACACGACGTCCGTCCTGGTGACCTTGTGTTCGTCCGCAACTTCGACAGGAAAAGTCCGCTGGAGCCCCGCTGGAAGTCTCCGAAAACCGTACTTCTTACAACAAGGACGGCCGTGAAAATCGAAGGAAGAAAGGGGTGGGTCCACACGAGTCATATAAAAAAATTCTCTGGACTGAAACCTGACCGAGACTCGTCCACCCCCACCAAAGACTGTGTCGAACAAAAAGACTTTACAGAATCTGAACGAGAAAAGACTCCTCAAGAAAATTATCGCATGAAACTCCGATCTAGCAAGTCAGACAGTTTAATTGTTTAAGTCCTCCCCTAGGTGAATCGGTTAAATAGTCTCTGACATGTATCCCCTAGATCGAGATAGAGAGAGAGAGAGAGAGGCCAAGAAACGTACATATTGTAAATCACTTCGTAGTCACTGTATAGTGACACTATTAATCATGTTTATTCTCAGTATTCTAATTATTATTGTCAGCATCGTATTACCCATCTATTATCCTATTTTAAAGCGTGAACATTCTGCCTATAATGTCTCTGCTGAACACACTTTTAGCAAGTTACCTCCACACGAGCTTTCCTACAGACTTGCGCTGCGCAACAATACATTCATTAGTATGCTACACCATTCCCATCAAACTAACAATGCTACAGACTGCTGGATATGTGGCCAACTCCCTCCCTACCAGAATTACAAGGGAGCTCTGCCCCTCTTTCCGTACCCATTCACTCACAATGGCTCCTGCGGAGCATGGTTTAAAATAATTAATTCTTTAGATCCCGATATTGCTGTTTTCGATGGGGGTTGGGTTTGGGGAAACCTGAACTTGGTCCTGCTCGACGTCTGTTACCCAGATAAGGAGGGACTCCCCACTAGAATAGGAACTGATCTAGAAAATGAAGTATATGGATTAGGTAATTATACAATTAGCCTTATGATTCTTACTGTCGAGTCCGAAGCTGCACCAGTTCTACCAATTATGTCAGTACTGCCAGTCACTGGTGAATTATGCATCAAGAAGAAAGGTTCAGTACACTTAGGTCATAGTAAATGCACTACTGTGGTCGAATTCAGTGATCATGGAAAATCGTCCTTCAAAGCTATTAGTCATTCTTACTTTGTTTGTGGTCATACCGCATACATTCGTCTACCTCCAGATTGGGATGGTACCTGTTACATTGCATTCCTTCTGCCACCTGTTTTTCTAGCTCCTCCTGATTACCACAGAAATACTAATCTAGTAAAGAATAGACACAGAAGAGATATCCCACTTGTCGACTACACAGAAACGGCATGGGAACAGTACACCGACTTTAATAAAGGATTCTTTTTCTTCTTAGGACCTGTTCAGAATAGTAAATTAATACGCAGATTAACTAGAACACTTGAAGCAGTAGTGAATGAAACTGCCTCCGCCTTAGGTAACTTAACCGAAGAGCAGTCCGCCATGCGGGTTGTTGTCCTTCAGAATCGTCTTGTTATTGACGTCATCTTGGCAGATAGAGGTGGAGCCTGTAAGGTCATCGGGTCAAGTTGCTGTGTTTTCATACCACAAAACGCACCATCTGTATATCAAGCTATCACCCGTCTCCATAAAATTGCAAATCAGATACATCAGAATCCAGGCACCTGGACTTGGTCCGGTTGGTTCTGGACAACGTTAACCGCTTGGGGATGGAAGATCCTATCCTTCCTAGGCATTGGCCTAGTCCTAGTATTCAGTTGCTGCCTGTGCCTACAGTGTGGGCCAGCGATTTGTGGACTGTGTGCCACGTCATGTATTGAACATTCCAGTTTTCTCTCAAAACGTAAACAAAAGAAGGAAGAACAAATGATGTTACAAGAACAATCTGATAGATTTATGAGGATCGATATATCATGAAGGGTCCGTAGGGAACAAGGAGGGAATGAGGAAATATAAATTTTTGGTCATGTTATGTTCCCTAGCGCGTACCCCACCGACTCCATGTACCAGCTTTAAGTGCATGTAACTTCCCTTCTGTACCAGTTATGAAGACGTAAATACATTTGCGTCCAACGTTAACTTGTCCTCTTTCAGATCCACCCTGAATGGATTATATAGTCCGTTCCTAAGTATGCTATGCCACCGTCTTTTTGTAGTACACTTTACATGTTTTTCCTGCTCTGACAGAGTAGGCCCTGACTTTCTGCCATCGAGCCTCTTTCCTGGCTCTTGACTCTGACAGCCTCTGCCCAGGCTACCTCTGTACCCGTGAACTCTGACTTACTTTCAGCGCGGCCCCTCGCGCTCAGCTCAGCCTGCTTTCTGCCAAGACTGACTATAACCTTCGAGTTATCTGTCCCGTTCCTCGAGAATGCATTCCTGCCTACTAGCTCCAGTAAACATCCTCTCCAGCTGCAGAGCCAAAGGGCCGAAGGGCCGACCTGTCTCAATGCAAGTAATTCATAGCCTCTGTTACCATGTTTCCATGGAAGGCCCCGTGCCCCCACGCTTCACATTCAGACACTTAGGCGCTTATACACGCATCCACAGTTAGCATAGAATAGCTTCTGCCCTAGAGACCTTTTCGCCCAGATAGTATGGTTCCTAAACATCAGATATCAGATATGATAGAAGTACAAGTTGATCTGACATGCCAGACTTCTGTCTCTTTCCGTCAGTGTAAATGTCAAGTCCCCTGCACCCCGTCAATCACACGTCATGCAGCTGCGCGCGCATCCAAGCTTCCGATTTCTGCTGACATCGCAACAATTCTGTTAGCACCACCCCTTGGTGCCACCCACTTGCATCACCTATCAGTGACGTTTCTAGCACACACCTCTGGTTCACGCCTAGTTCACGCCTCTTGATTACGTACTAGTACCACGTGTATACTGTTATCTTGTCTTCTCTCAGCTGTTACGCCTCTTACATTACTTCTTATGGTATAAATCAAGTATATAAGCTATGTATTGTTAATAAACGTGAGCGCTCTATCCCTTCTGACACCCCTGTGGTGTTCAGAACATGATATCCTGGTCTTGACCATTCCTTTATGAGGAATAAACCCCTTAGAAACTCTAACACCACAGACTCTGTCTTTTTTCATCCGATCTGAGTTATTATTGATTAAGTACTTACCTGCATAGAAATTAAGAGAGTAAATTAATTATTTACGTCAATCAGTGAGAGTGTCAGTGAGTGTGTCAGTGAGTGTTTCAGTGAGTGTCATTGAGAGTGTCAGTCAGTGTGTCAGTGAAAGTGTCAGTGAGAGTGTCAGTGGGAGTGTCAGTGAGAGTGTCAGTAAGAGTGTCAGTAAGAGTGTCAGTGAGCGTCAGTGAGAGTGTCAGTGAGTGTCAGTGAGAGTTTCAGTGAGAGTGTCAGTGTCAGTGAGAGTGTCAGTGAGTCAGTTTCAGTGTGAGTGTCAGTGAGAGTGTCAGTGAGTGTCAGTGAGTGTCAGTGAGTGTGTCAGTAAGAGTGTCAGTGAGTGTCAGTGAGAGTGTCGGTGAGAGATTCAGTGAGAGTGTCATTGAGAGTGTCAGTGTCAGTGAGAGTGTCCGTGTCAGTGAGTGTCAGTGAAAGTGTCAGTGAAAGTGTCAGTGAGAGTGTCAGTGAGAGTGTCAGTGAGAGTGTCAGTGAGTGTCAGTTTCAGTGAGAGTGTCAGTATCAGTGAGAGTGTCAGTGTCAGTGAGAGTGTCAGTTAGAGTGTCCTTGAGAGTGTCCGTGAGAGTGTCAGTGTCAGTGAGAGTATCAGTGAGAGTGTCAGTGAGAGTATCAGTGAGAGTGTCAGTGAGTGTCAGTGAGAGTGTCGGTGTCAGTGAGTGTGTCATTGAGAGTGTCAGTGAGTGTGTCAGAGAAAGTGTCAGTGAGAGTGTCAGTGAGAGTGTCAGTGAGAGTGTCAGTGAGAGTGTCAGTGAGTGTCAGTGAGAGTGTCAGTGAGAGTGGCCGTGAGTGTCAGTGAGAGTGTCAGTGAGAGTGTCAGTGGAAGTGTCAGTGAGAGTGTCAGTGAGAGTGTCAGTGTCAGAGTTTCAGTGAGAGTGTCAGTGTCAGAGTTTCAGTGAGAGTGTCAGTGAGTATCATTGAGAGTGTCAGTGTCAGTGAGAGTGTCAGTGAGAGTGTCGATGAGATTGTTAGTGAGAGTGTCAGTGTCAGTGAGAGTGTCAGTGAGAGTGTCAGTGAGAGTGTCAGTGAGAGTGTAAGTGTCCGTGAGAGTGTCAGCGTCAGTGAGAGTGTCAGTGAGAGTGTCAGTGTCAGAATTTCAGTGAGAGTGTCAGTGTCAGAGTTTCAGTGAGAGTGTCAGTGTCAGTGAGAGTGTCAGTGAGAGTGTCGATGAGATTGTTAGTGAGAGTGTCAGTGTCAGTGAGAGTGTCAGTGAGAGTGTAAGTGTCAGTGAGAGTGTCAGTGAGAGTGTCAGTGTCAGAGTCAGTGTCAGTGAGAGTGTCAGTGAGTGTGTCAGTGAGTGTCAGTGTCAGTGAGAGTGTCAGTGAGAGTGAGTGTCAGTAAGAGTGAGTGTCAGTGAGTGTGTCAGTGAGTGTCAGTGTCAGTGAGAGTGTCAGTGAGAGTGTCAGTGAGAGTGTCAGTGGAAGTGTCAGTGGAAGTGTCAGTGAGAGTGTCAGTGAGAGTGTCAGTGAGAGTGTCAGTGTCAGAGTTTCAGTGAGAGTGTCAGTGAGAGTGTCAGTTTCAGTGAGAGTGTCAGTGAGAGTGTCAGTGTCAGTGAGAGTGTCAGTGAGAGTGTCAGTGAGTGTGAGTGAGAGTGTCAGTGTCAGTGAGAGTGTCAGTGAGAGTGTCAGTGAGTGTGTCAGTGAGGGTGTCAGTGAGTGTGTCAGTGGGAGTGTCAGTGTCAGTGATTGTGTCAGTGAGAGTGTGAGTGTCAGTGAGAGTGTCAGTGAGTGTGTCAGTGAGAGTGTCAGTGTCAGTGAGTGTCAGTGAGAGTGTGAGTGTCAGTGAGAGTGTCGATGAGATTGACAGTGAGTGTCAGTGTCAGTGATAGTGTCCGTGAGAGTGTCAGTGTTTGTGTTAGTGAGAGTGTCAGTGTCAGCGAGAGTGTCAGTGTCAGCGAGAGTGTCAGTAAGAGTGTCAGTTTCAGTGTGAGTGTCAGTGAGTGTGTCAGTGATTGTGAGTGACAGTGAGTGTGTGAGTGACAGTGAGTGTGTGTGGGGGTTGTGTGTGTGGGGGTGTGTGTGTTTGTGTGTGGTTGTGTGTATGTGGGGTTGTGTGTGTTTGTGGGTGTGTGTGTGGTTGTGTGTTGTGTGGGGTTGTGTGCGGTGTGTGGGGTTGTGTGGTTGTGTGTGTGTGGGGTTGTGTGTGGGGGGTTGTGTCATGTATGTGTGGGAGGTTTTGTGTGTGTGCCTGGGATGTTGTGTGGGGGGTTGTGTGTAGGGGGTTGTGTGTGGTGTGGTTGTGTGTGTGGGGTTGTATGTGTGGGTGTGGGTGTTTGTGGGGTTATGTGTGTGTGGGGGGTTGTGGTTGTGTGTGTGTGGGTTGTGGTTGTGTGTGTGTGTGTCATGTATGTGTGGGGGGTTTTGTGTGTGTGCGTGGGATGTTGTGTGGAGGGTTGTGTGTGGTGTGGTAGTGTGTGTGGTGTGGTTGTGTGTGGGGTTGTATGTGTGGGTGTGTGTGGGGGAGTGTGTTTGTGGGGTTGTGTGGGGGGTTGTGGTTGTGTGTGGGGGGGGTTGTGTGTATGTGTGGTTGTGTGTGTGTGGGGTTGTGTGTGTGTGTGGTTGTGTGTGGGGTTGTGTGTGTGAGGTTGTGTGTGTGAGGGGGTTGTGTGGGTTTTTTTTGTGTGGGGTTATGTGTGTGTGGGGTTGTGTGTGGGGGGGGTGTTTGTGTGGGGTTATGTGTGTGGGGGTTGTGTGTGTGGGGTAACAGAATGGGATGGGAGGGAAGGTGAGGCAGTGAATGGGATGGAAGGGAAGGGGGAGTGACAGAAGGGGAGAGGATTAAAGAGGTAAATAAGAAAGTAATGGAAATAAAGGGGGAGGGGGGACATGGAGGGAGAGGGGTAGTTGGAGGGTGGGGTAAAGGGAAAGAAGGGATGGGTTGGGGAATGGAAAGGAAAGGAAAGGAAAGGAAAGGAAAGGAAAGGAAAGGAAAGGAAAGGAAAGGAAGAATGAGGGAAAGGACGCGGAGAAGATAAAGGAGGAGAAAGGCAGGGAAAGGAATTGAGAATGGAGGGGGAGAGGGTAAATTAGAGAGAGGGAGGTGAGGGGAAGGGTAATGAGGGGTAGGATAGGGCATGGAAGAAGGGATGGGTGAGGGGAAAGGGGAGCAGAAAAGGAGCAGAGGCGATGGGAACAGATTGGAAGGGAAAGAGGCTGTGAATGGGAGGGAATGGAGGGGAAGAGAAGGGAAGGGGTGGGGTGGAGATGGAAAAGGAGATAAGAGAGCGCAGGATGGGACCGGAATGGATTGAATGGGAAGGGGAGGGGATTGACAGAAGGGTAGAGGATTAAAGAGTGATGGAGAAAAAGGGAACTTAAAAGAAAGGGGGAGAAGGGGATGGGAGAGGAGAGATAGGGATGTAAGGCAGAGAAGGAAAAACGGGAAAGAGAAAGGAAGAGGGAAGGGATGTTTCAAGCCAGTATCAAGTCAGTATCAAGTCAGTATCAAGCCAGTATCAAGTCAATATCAAGCCAGTATCAAGTCAGTATCAAGCCAGTAACAAGTCAGTATCAAGCCAGTATCAAGTCAGTTTAAAGTTTGGATTCAAGTTCGGGTTCAGTTTGGTTTCAAGTTCGGTTTTCATTTGGCTTCTATACTCACCGTGTTCCTTTCACCCAGCCCCGTCCAGTTCTTTTTGGAGCCTGTGAGGCCCTGGCCTCTCGGGGGCCTCGGCTCCGGCCGCCAGCAGTGGTCCTCTCCGTCCGGTGCTCATGAGTGCAATGCCGCGGCTGCCTGGTTACCAGCCTTGTATACTACGTACACGTCACAATAGACATTCAACCTGTCATCATGCATCACCGGCTTATGGGCGATGACAAGGGTTGAAGTGTAAGGGGGGGGGGACAGCCGAGACACGGATATTAATTCAATTACCTAAAAAAAAAAAATCTATTTAGTCACAAAAGGATCCTGCGATTAACCTCAAAGACAATCTAATCCTGCCCGACCTTCTCCCCCCTCAGGGGCCTCTCCTTGTTTCTGCTCCGGCGGAGGCCTCCCCTCTGCACTTAGCTTCGACCTCATGACATCACAGGGGAGGGAGGGCCTGGAACGTCACAGGTGTTCCATCCACAGGATCCCCCTTCTGCTGCTAGCCTCGACCTCGTGACATCACAGTGCAGGGCCTGGCACGTCACAGGTGTTCCATCCACAGGAATCCCCTGCTGCTGCTAGCCTCGACCTCGTGACGTCACAGTGGAGGGCCTGGCGCGTCACAGGTGTTCCATTCAAAGGATTCTGCTGCTGGGATTGCACGGGCCTTTTATATGAATTTTAAATGTGGAGTTTTCGTATTCTTCGTTTAAAATTAATATTTTCTCGACATTAGCTGCATTGTTCTGCACCAGGTGCGCAATGAAGGGAGACCTCGGGGGAGAGTCAAGGGATGGATAGAGGCGGGGGAGCGAGATGAAGGGAGACCTCGGGGGAGAGTCAAGGGATGGATAGAGGCGGGGGAGTGAGATGAAGGGAGACCTCGGGGGAGAGTCAAGGGGTGGGTAGAGGCTGGGGAGTGAGATGAAGGGAGACCTCGGGGAGAGTTAAGGGGTGGGTTGAGACTGGGGAGTGAGATGAAGGGAGACCTCGGGGAGAGTCAAGGGATGGGTAGAGGCTGGGGAGTGAGATGAAGGGAGACCTCGGGGAGAGTTAAGGGATGGGTAGAGGCGGAGGAGTGAGATGAAGGGAGACCTCGGGGGAGAGTCAAGGGATGGGTAGAGGCGGAGGAGTGAGATGAAGGGAGACCTCGGGGATAGTCAAGGGATGGGTAGAGGCGGAAGAGTGAGATGAAGGGAGACCTCGGGGAGAGTCAAGAGGTGGGTTGAGGCTGAGGAGTGAGATGAAGGGAGACCTCATGGAGAGTCAAGGGGTGGGTAGAGGCTGGGGAGTGAGATGAAGGGAGACCTCGGGGAGAGTCAAGGGATGGGTAGAGGCGGAGGAGTGAGATGAAGGGAGACCTCGGGGAGAGTCAAGGGATGGGTAGAGGGGGGGAGTGAGATGAAGGGAGACCTCGGGGGAGAGTCAAGGGATGGATAGAGGCGGGGGAGTGAGATGAAGGGAGACCTCGGGGAGAGTCAAGGGATGGATAGAGGCGGGGGGGGTGAGACGAAGGGAGACCTCGGGGAGAGTCAAGGGATGGATAGAGGGGGGGAGTGAGATGAAGGGAGACCTCGGGGGAGAGTCAAGGGATGGATAGAGGCGGGGGAGTGAGATGAAGGGAGACCTCGGGGAGAGTCAAGGGTTGGGTAGAGGCGGGGGAGTGAGATGAAGGGAGACCTCGGGGAGAGTCAAGGGATGGGTAGAGGCGGAGGAGTGAGATGAAGGGAGACCTCGGGGAGAGTCAAGGGATGGGTAGAGGCGGGGGAGTGAGATGAAGGGAGACCTCGGGGAGATTCAAGGGATGGATAGAGGCGGGGGAGTGAGATGAAGGGGGACCTCGGGGAGAGTCAAGGGATGGGTAGAGGCTGGGGAGTGAGATGAAGGGAGACCTCGGGGAGAGTCAAGGGATGGGTAAAGGCGGGGGAGTGAGATGAAGGGAGACCTCGGGGAGAGTCAAGGGACGGGTAGAGGGTGGGGAGGGAGATGAAGGGGGACCGCGGGGAGAGTCAAGGGATGGTAGAGGCTGGGGAGTGAGATGAAGGGAGACCTCGGGGAGAGTCAAGGGATGGGTAGAGGCGGGAGAGTGAGATGAAGAGAGACCTCTGGGGAGAGTCAAGGGGTGGGTAGAGGCTGGGGAGTGAGATGAAGGGAGACCTCGGGGAGAGTCAAGGGATGGATAGAGGCGAGGGAGTGAGATGAAGGGAGACCTCGGGGGAGAGTCAAGGTACGGGTAGAGGCGGGGGAGTGAGATGAAGGGAGACCTCGGGGAGAGTCAAGGGATGGGTAGAGGCTGAGGAGTGAGATGAAGGGAGACCTCGGGGGGCGTCAAGGGACGGGTAGAGGCTGAGGAGTGAGATGAAGGGATACCTCGGGGGAGAGTCAAGGGGTGGGTAGAGGCTGAGGAGTGAGATGAAGGGAGACCTCGGGGGGGCGTCAAGGGACGGGTAGAGGCTGAGGAGTGAGATGAAGGGATACCTCGGGGGAGAGTCAAGGGGTGGGTAGAGGCTGGGGAGTGAGATGAAGGGAGACCTCGGGGGAGAGTCAAGGGGTGGGTAGAGGCGCGGGAGTGAGATGAAGGGAGACCTCGGGGAGAGTCAAGGGGTGGGTAGAGGCTGGGGAATCTGATAAAGGGAGACCTCGGGGAGAGTCAAGGGATGGTAGAGGCGGGGGAGTGAGATGAAGGGAGACCTCGGGGAGAGTCAAGGGATGGTAGAGGCGGGGGAGTGAGATGAAGGGAGACCTCGGGGAGAGTCAAGGGACGGGTAGAGGCTGGGGAGTGAGATGAAGGGAGACCTCGGGGAGAGTCAAAGGGTGGGTAGAGGCGGAGGAGTGAGATGAAGGGGGACCTCGGGGAGAGTCAAGGGATGGGTAGAGGCGGGGGAGTGAGATGAAGGGGGACCTCGGGGGAGAGTCAAGGGGTGGGTAGAGGCTGGGGAGTGAGATGAAGGGAGACCTCGGGGGAGAGTCAAGGAGCGCGTAGAGACTGGGGAGTGAGATGAAGGGAGACCTCGGGGAGAGTTAAGGGATGGGTAGAGCTTGGTGAGTCAGAGGAAGGAGTTGTGGGTTTAGGGAGAGAAAGTTGTGGCATGTTTATCAAGCAAAGGACGAGCTGCTACGATGACGATGTGGTCATGGGTTTGACTGGGGTTGAGGATTAGCTTTGGGGGGATTAGAGAGGTAGTGAAGTCAGAAGATGTCATCAGTTTGATGAGTGTGAAAATAAATGGAGGCTGTGGTGCAAGGGCAGAATAATTGGAGGCTGGAATAGAGGGCCAGTGCTGTCCCTCAGTGCTAGACTGACAGCCAGTGTGGGCCAGTTCTAACTGACTGCATTGTCCACTGTTGGTTGTCGTCGTTCGGTCTGGTGGTAAATGAAGGAGTAGCACGGGGAGGAACCGGGTTCAAGCCCCCAAAATACAAGTACCGGCACATGGAGTGGGCATGCCCATTCCCAATGTGTGTTGCATAGCAGAAAGCTTATTTTCTCAAACTTTTTCCTGCCAACCTCTGCCTGTCCACCACATCTATCTACCCTTCTGCTGATTCCCCAGCCTCTCAGTATGGGGTACATTCCTCCGCCCGTGTGTCAATGAATTGTGCTATGTTGTGGTAATCTGTGCATTGTTGTGACATTGTGGAAATGGGGCAAGTGAGTACATTTCTATTGGGTTCTGAAAAATGGGTGAATATGTGCCATGCTGAGTTAGTAGTGTATGTCAAGGGGCATTAGACTTGGCAGCAAAGGGTTAATGTGTGTAATGTGTAGGTATCTGGTTTTCTAATGTTATGTTGTCATGTTATCTGCTCTGCTAGGCTTGTACCATTAGTATGGTATTGCAATAGCGGTTGGTGTTGACCAAGATTGGCGGGTGGGGAGATGGAAAAAAAAATGTACCTTCGACCTGCCGCTTCACACTCTTTTGCTCCTCTCCTCTCCTCTCCTCCAAGCACAGGCTCCCAGACTCCACTGCGGCCAATCCGGACGCTGCTCTCATGCTGCTGGTTGCAGCATGAAAGCAGTGTCAGGATTGTCCTGAGCGCCATGAACTTACGCTTCCAGTGAGACTGGGAGCCTGTGCCTGCTTTCTCCAGCCCCGCAATGTAGCTCGGGATAGAGACAGCTTCAGTGCGCATGTGGGTTTGGCCGGCCAAAACGTCTTGCTCACTGAAGGCAGTGCCCACCACTACCCCTCAGTGCCTGTAACTCCCCCTGCCCACCCCCAAAGACTGGTCAGTAAAGGAAAAATAAAACTATAATAAAAAGTATTTATTATCGTTTTACTATTCCTTTCCTGCCATTTTGAGACAGCCGGCAGGGTGAGGGGGTCTGTGGGGGGGGAGGGGGGGAGGCACTTCTCGCCCTTATCAAAGGAGCTGCCGCTGTGGTATTGTAGTGCTTTCACATTTGTGCCCTTTCATACATTTGCAGATTTCCTTCAATCAATTGTTAATTGTTTGGTTGTGTTTGATTGTGATGGTTAGTAGTAATTCCTTAAAGGTCTTGTTTAGTAAAGTTTATTGTTACTTAACATGAAACTAGCATGAGCTGATTCTAGTAAAGGCCTTTTTAGTGGTCGGAGTTTGTGGTGTGCTGAAGCACTTTTGTGTATTTTATTGAGCTGGGTGGTCAGTTGTCCATTGGCCCGGCCAAGGGAGATTGTTTTCTGGCAGCATCACTAGTCTGGTAAAAGTTACTGATGCAATGTGTGTAGTAGATTTAGGTTAAGATTATCTGAATGCCTACAAGGCGTATGTTGATGTGTTACTTGGGTAGAGCTGTCGAGCTGGCAGCACTTTGCCAACTGTATACAGCGCCTGGATACCCCCAGGGTGATAAGCAGCGCTATGCAAATACCGTCTGATTGATTGAAGGATATGACTTTGGTGTTCTCATGTGCAGTCAGTGAAGCTATCTTTTGTGTTTGAGAAAATAAAGATAATTGATCTAGTTGGCAAGGTGTAGTGTAGTGGGTATAGTTGCAAAAAATCAAGTTCTTGTGTGATGGGAGGTAGGATCAGAGAAGCAAAGCAGGAGAGAGGGAGTGACCAAAATGAATTCAGTGTGTGTGTGTCTGTATGAGGCGTGTTTGCAGTGTTTTTTGGGCCTACCGCTTTGCAGAGGGCCTGTCTTAGCAGATGTTCCAGGGGTTGTCAGACGCTCTTCTGGGACTCTCCTCTCTGGAGAGATATTTAGGATCAGTAGCTCAAAAGTAGCAGCTCTTGAAGACATTCTGCTCACTTCAACAGGAAGGAGAGAACAAGCTGAGAGAGTCGGAAAAGCAAGAAGAGACCAGAGGAGGGAAAAAACTGAGATAAAAATGAAAAGGTAGGTAAAGTAGACAGAAGATTTCAGCAAAAATATGAAAAACATTAGTATGTAAGCGAAGGAGCCAGAACTCGAGAATATGGGCAGGAAAGGGAAAAGAAGGAACATTATTTATCAATTGCAAAAAGTGTGTGTTAAAAATGTGATTTAGGTGCCTCGTGATAGTGACCTTTTAGAGAATTATAGGTGTAATTTGCTGTTGAGTGGCGATTTTTAAAGGGGGGGGGGGAATGCACCATACGCAGAGATTATTTGTAATTTATTTGTCCCAGGTTCTGATCCTCCTCCTTTATGAAAGTGGGTAAACTCAGATCCTGCACATATCTGTGTTACCTTTGTATCAAAAATTCCAATTCTAAAAACGTAGCTCCATTCCAGCAGTTTACTGGCAGTAGGAGCTTTGTATCAGGGTATAGGGATTAAAATGAGAGAACTTGAACAAATATATTAAAACATACTAAATTGCACCATTTCACGCCCAAGATCACCTCAATCTGTCCGAACTGACATGTTTTTGCTACTATAAAAAGTTTTGAACTTGTCTGTTGTGGTTCATGTACGATTTGGTTATTAAGTAGGACAAGTGGATTTCTCTAGAAGGGCAAGCAGATTTCTGAATAATTTTGCCCTTTAGGCAAGTAGATTTTTAAAAGACGTCCACACCCCTGAAACTGACTCATCTTTTTTCCTATACATTCCAAAAAGAATAATGAAGTAGATTTCCCATTGAAACACAGTACAAACACAGTGTGGTCTAACCAATATAGCTGCCTTTTTATTTTTCAAGGGGTTAGATTAACCAATCATACTGAGTGTCTTCATTCACATGTACTGTGGTATACCGCCAAGGTACTACAGTATACAGCGGCCCAATATATCACTAAGTTATTGTGCCTTATTACTGAAAAACAAGTGAAAAAATTCAGATCACATAACAAAAAAGACCCTTCCCACCCCATAATTTATATTCATGCCAGATTCATGTACATCTGTTCAGTCATTTTGTCGCTACCCCTGTCTAAAAAGTCTATGGAAAAAACATAGGTGGATAAACCTGTTTTGGGACCCATCGTTTTTTATTTGCACTGTCTTAACTAATCATCACAAAACTTTGTGTTGGCTGCCAATGTAGAAAAAAGAATAGGTCTGCTAAGTTTTGTGGAGATTCATCAAACCGTGACAGTTATTAGCAAGCAAAAATCTGACGAATTCCTACCTCTGGGAATCCTAACTATAACTGCAGAGTGGCTATCGTCACTGTGTTATATATGTATGTGTATATTTATATATATATAAATATATAAATATATATATATATATATATATATATATATATATATATATATATATATATATATATATATATATATATATACATATATATATATCCAAACGCAAAGAACCCTGAGTTGAGAAGCCGCACACAGCCGTGTTTGTCACCTTCTTTATTCGGTAAGTAGCAGGGAACCAGACGTTGCCTCCACACCCCAGGTTCACCAAACATGTTTCGGGCCATCAAGCCCTTGATCTCTGGCATCAAATGAGGCACCGCTGCAATAGTCTTAACCTCACTCGCAGCACATGAAATATCCTCCGGCCCAGTGGGCGTGTGACATTTGCATTCTGGTCTCTGTAGTTGTGTGAAAACTCAAGTAGTTTGTGCATGTAGAAAGCACGGCTGGGTCCCTGCTTGTGTCGCTCACCAAAACCGGTTCACGCTGTTCCGTTAAGCACTTCAAAGTTCATTGCACTAATGGAGCCGCTCTTTTGCAGGAGGCCCGTGGTCCCTGCAGGTGACCCCATAGGAGGGCAGACCCCGTAGTAGGTCCGTGGGCAGCCGGACGCCCATTCCGGGGGTGGGGGGCAGGAGTTGGGGGGCATCAACGATAAGGGGGGGCGGGTTGAGGGGGTGGGCCCTCTGGCATCAAATGAGGCACTGCTGCAATAGTCTTACGCCGCACTTGCAGCGCATGAAATATCCTCCGGCCCAGTGGGCTGCCTGGGTCACGGAAAGCCCCCTCGCCGATAGCTGTGAGTCTCAGGCACTGACAAGCCAAGTAAGTGCCAGGAGAGCAAAGTGGGACTATTGGTTGCGAAACAGAAGGCAGTTTACTTACCCAGTGTTTATGCATACCTACTAAAGGATGAGAAAGTATCAGAAGCACAATGGGAGGTAACCCACGAAGGGTATTGAAATAACGGAACTTTAAATACCAGAATGCACTACATGGCACGCCCACTTTGGCAGAACGTTTATAATCACGCTACGAGTGCAGCGCCACTTCTTGCCTACACTGCTCCGAATACATATATCACGTACAATGCACTTTGGGAGCAGTAGTTCATCATTACAGTCATGTGGTGCACCGTGTTAAATCAGGCTTGGGCGCAACTGGGTCCTTGTGATCCAGTCTGTGAGCAAGGCATGACACCGAAACGTTAGACGCATGGAAGCAGGCACTTTTGAGACTTTGGAAATAAAGCCAGTTTCTACTGTATTGCGCCTCACCTTGTTTGTTTTGCCAGGAAGGTGATGGTGGGCTGCCCTGTGCCCATGTTTATCTGATGCTTTTTTGGGGAATATATATATATATATATATATATATATATATATATATATATATATATATATATATATATATATATATATATATATATATACATATATATATATATATCGATTCCGTCTGGCCCAGATGCGGAGGCTCTCGGGCGCTCTTGGGCGGTGCACGCGAGGCGCAGCAGGACCCGCTGTGATCAAATTATTCGGATTTTCCCGAAAGGGAAGGTTTTTTCCTCATGCACTCCCGTGTGTTGAAGTCAGGAAACCACACCGGGTTTGAAATAAATTCGCAATTTCCTTTATTATTCAAACAGCATCCAGCAAAACCTAACGCGTTTCGGTCTCTACGGAGACCTTGCTCACAGGTTAGTATCTTGTGGCAACAATTAGTGTTAAATAAACAAAAGTGAGAAGGGGTAAACACTAAGTAATTACATCACTTCCTGTTTTGAATATAGTGTTTCTGGGACATGTAGTTTTTTGTAAATAACCAAAAATTAACAAATTCAGAATTTGAACAAAAGATAGCACCGATAATTGACCTTGTCAATCTTAATCAAAAATACATTTTAGTCATGTCAAGTTGTAACACGTTAACCAATAACATATTGCAGCCCCCTAGTGGGCATTTCATTATTTCATGTGTGCCACCTAAGGACGATTTTAAACCAATTTTGTTTAAATGGAAATTAAATCTGCATATTCAATCAGAATTGAGCCCTCCAGTGGGCAAAGAGCTGTTATGTATATTAGTGCATGCATATACGCTAACTTAAGCATTTTCAACTACATATGTTCATGTCCAGAGTAAACCTTAGAATTAATTGTGAATTCAATAAGTTAAAAAGGTTTGAGATAGCATCACTTCCTGTCTAATAGATGAATCAAAACTGTTTTACAAGTGGCAATGCAGTTCTTCATCCTGATTGTGCCCAAACGGGCTCAGAGTCCGAAAGTTCATGATGTGTTTGGACTCTTTTTGCCTCAAAACCAGTTCATATATATATATATATATATATATATTGGGAGCACCAAAAAAGAACTAAAACTCCGAATTTTGGAACATGTCCGTGCGACTGTCAACTGTGATCGCAGTAATGCCATGGCCAGACACATGGAAAAAGAACACAAGGGTGATTGGAAATCCCTAGTTTTCTATGGAATTGAAAGTGTTGGACCGAATCGGAGAGGTGGAGATCGTGAACTGGTTTTGAGGCAAAAAGAGTCCAAACACATCATGAACTTTCGGACTCTGAGCCCGTTTGGGCACAATCAGGATGAAGAACTGCATTGCCACTTGTAAAACAGTTTTGATTCATCTATTAGACAGGAAGTGATGCTATCTCAAACCTTTTTAACTTATTGAATTCACAATTAATTCTAAGGTTTACTCTGGACATGAACATATGTAGTTGAAAATGCTTAAGTTAGCGTATATGCATGCACTAATATACATAACAGCTCTTTGCCCACTGGAGGGCTCAATTCTGATTGAATATGCAGATTTAATTTCCATTTAAACAAAATTGGTTTAAAATCGTCCTTAGGTGGCACACATGAAATAATGAAATGCCCACTAGGGGGCTGCAATATGTTATTGGTTAACGTGTTACAACTTGACATGACTAAAATGTATTTTTGATTAAGATTGACAAGGTCAATTATCGGTGCTATCTTTTGTTCAAATTCTGAATTTGTTAATTTTTGGTTATTTACAAAAAACTACATGTCCCAGAAACACTATATTCAAAACAGGAAGTGATGTAATTACTTAGTGTTTACCCCTTCTCACTTTTGTTTATTTAACACTAATTGTTGCCACAAGATACTAACCTGTGAGCAAGGTCTCCGTAGAGACCGAAACGCGTTAGGTTTTGCTGGATGCTGTTTGAATAATAAAGGAAATTGCGAATTTATTTCAAACCCGGTGTGGTTTCCTGACTTCAACACACGGGAGTGCATGAGGAAAAAACCTTCCCTTTCGGGAAAATCCGAATAATATATATATATATATATATATATATATATATATATATCCACTCTTGGGCAAAGTTAGTGATAGAGTAGGCATTTCAAATGCACTTGTTCCTCACCCTCTTACTTATCCCATGTATCCTTCCCTGGATTCAATTACACACCTGCGGCTTTCCTTTTGAATCCCGCTTTCTCCACAAATCTTCTGGGGAGAGGCCTTTGGCATACACTGAACTATCATGTATAATGTAGTAGTAACAGTGCCTGTCTGGATGTGCCAATTGAAAATTAAAGTGACTACCCTGGGCGAAAACGATCAGTCTGCGAATTTATCAATAATGATGTATCAATATCACTACTAAACACTCCTGGCGCATTAGTACAAGTCCCTTACTCTTTGTGGTCTCAACATGCTAGTAATGTACGGTGCATTTTAACTACAGAGCATTTCAGTATCAGATTCAACCCAATGAAGAAGCGTCCCCTTATAGCCAGAACCACTGGAATTATGAGGCAGGGGAGGGCCGAATTATGCAGCAGGGATGAGTAAATTGGGTGAGAAAAGACAAATTATGAGGCATTATGCGGCACATTTTGGGAGAGTAATGCTACAATATTTTGTCATTTTTAAACTTATTATCACTCTCTGTGCATTAATTGCAAGTCATTAGTACCAGTTTAAGGGAAACATCCTTTACGACGCAACTTTTACCACGCAGTGCCTTTACAACGCAGGTTTTTCAACGCAAGTCATTACAACGAATTGCGCTGGGGGGCGCTCTAGGATAGGTAATAGTTTAATTTACTATCCAACACCTTCCCTACTATCCACGGGGACTGGAGTTGGAATAGTAAATTAAACTATTCACTATCCAGCACCCTGCGTTGAAAAACCTGCGTTGTAAAAGGATGCGTGGTAAAAGTATGCGTTGTAACAATGTACATCCCCAGTTTAACACCCCCCCAAAAAAAAATATGCTACAGAAACGTGACAAGTCAACATTTCAAATGAGCCTTCGACTGCACTACAACACATGTCGCTGAGTTTTTATGAACTTTTAAACCATTTGAGCCAGTCGCGGCCCAGGTACGCATGGTGGGGTGGGGCAGGGTGGGCGGAAGTGAAAGTGACAAACGACGGAGTAGGGAAAATAAAATAAATAAATAAATAAAACCAATTACTGCTGCAACGTGCTTATCTGCATGGGCCGCAAATGGTTTGAGCTAGAAACATATTTTTTTGTTGTTGTTAAAATCTGCAAATTATGCAGCAATTGCGCCAAACTCACATAAGTCACCACCTGTGACTGTCCATAGGCCAACTGGCCAACTGGCCTTGTGGGGGCTAGGACGCCCTGTGTCCCAAAGTCAGGGGAAGCCTAAACGTAGCAGCTGCCCACGAAGTGCTGGGCAGCTGTGGAGACACTGGGGCCAACGCTGGAGCCTTGTGGCCCTAAACAAATACAATGCCCCCTGAGCCTCTCAGGCTCTGAAGAATGAAATGCCCCCACAAGCCTCTCTGGGCTCGCAACTTAAGGAATCCCTGGAGCCTCTCTGGGCTCCAAGTAAAGAAATGCCGCCAAGAACCTTTCATGCTCGAACACAAACTGCAGCCTTTGTTGGAGTCTTACTGGGCTCAAAAACAAGCAATGCCCCCGAGCCTCTCTGGGCTCTGAAAACAACTGCTGCCTGTTTGGCTGGAGTCCCCCTCCTGGGGACTCAAAAACGACAATGGCCCCCGGAGCCCTCGTGGGCTTCTGAACAAATGCCCCCAGAACCCTTCAAGCTCTAACTAAACAAATGGGCCGTCGTTGGAGTCCCCCTCCTGGGGACTCTAAGACAAGAGAAATGACGCCTCGAGCCTCGCAGGCTCGTAAATACAAATGTGGCGCTGTGAGCCTCTTGTGGCTCTCAGCATCAATGCGCCGTTGTTGGAGTCCCCCTCCTGGGGACTCTGACAAGGGCTCTGTATACCATAAGGCCCAAGAGCCTTTCACGGGGCTGAGGAGGGACCCGCGGGGACGCCCGCACTCACCGGTAGTAGGCGGCATCTCCCCTCGGCGGTGTCTCCTATCGGCTCCTGGGCTGCGGGGCTCTCCCTCCTTTCACAGGAGCCCCGATGGGGGAAAACACCTGTTGCTTCTTTGTGCCGGCGCGGGTCTCTCCTGCGACACCGGAGCCCCGCCTGCTCTCTCAACCGCCCTGCTCCTCTCCTCGTGCTGCGGGGGCGGGACTTCCGGGTCGCCCCTTCGGCTTCCGGGTCGTCGCTGGCAGCGCGGCGGCCCGGTGGGGAGGACTGCAGCTGGTGGCACGATCCGGGGCAAATGCCGGGTGGGCACCGGCTCCTTTTACATAAATATTAAATCGAGGTGGGCACTCGATCGGGGTCCCAAAAATGGCACCAGGTCCCTGGCCGGGGTGGGCACCTGCCATGGGTACGAAACCTGCAAAAACGGATCCAATGCCGGGTGGGCACCTGCCAAAGTGAATAAAGCGCCCCCAGGCGCTCAGAAGGCAATTAAAGCACTCCCAAGTGCTAGCAGCAAGGATAAAGTGCTCCCCAGCGCTAGGGTACAAATAAAGCGCTCACAGGCGCTTAGAGGCCCACAAGTCCAGCAAAGTTTTGGAGGCAGGCAGGGAGGCAAGGCTGGGCCCAGAGCCAGCTCACTGGGCCTCCAGGCAGGGAGGCAGTCCAAGTGGTGGTCCTCCTGGTGCCCAACAGCAACAGCGCCCCTCAGCAAAAGGATCCTGGAAGAGAACAAATTGTAAGGGGACACATCCCCTTCTTATACTGTGAATTCCTTTGTCTGTGGGTAGGGTGGGGGAAGAACCAGTTGCAGCTGGTCTGGGAGCACCCTTGATGTGCTCAGCACCTCACTCTATTCACTGGCAGGGTTAGGGTCATTAGACGCACCACAGGGGGCGGAGCCAACATTGTGTGGGGAAAGACCATCCCTATTCAGGACCCAGGTGCACTCCTCCCCAGCCATCAGCATGCTAATCTCCACACTCACCACCGGGCAGACCCATCCAGACTCCTGGAGCCAGGCTCACCAGCCAGCCCCAGCCAATCAGACGCCAGCACCTTTACAGCACACGCACAGCCATGTCTAGAAGTGGCACTTCCACACTAGACACATACACGCCGCATACATCATTTCACAGCATTCAATCACACGAGTCCGCACATACCAGACTCGAGCCTGTACACCCCACGCATCAGGAACTACCAGGGACACAGACATTCCCCATGCATTCCTATGGGAGGGCAGGCCAACCTTACTCCACGCACTCAGAGTCCGCACGCACTTTCCACTGGGACACAGTGAAAGTGCGCAGAACCCAAAAATCACCATCACCAGGTCACCATTAAAAGCAAAAAGTTTAGGGGTGAACCTGCCAGAAGGGCCAAGTCCAACACAACCCCCTTCCAGCCAAAACGCAGGGGAGACCAATCACCACCATGATGGACTTCCCTGCTTGGGGCGATAGAACACGGACGTGGGCCCGCAACTGCAGGGACACCCTCCTGTTCTACGCCACGGTGAACCCATGGGATTCCTTCCAAAACCACTGTCTGGAACAACTGGGCTACCTCACTGGTACTCCCAAGCTGTCCGCGGCCAGCATCAGGCCCTGGGCCACCCAGGTGCCACTGGTCCTTGCCTATTCGCAGAGCGGGGGGTAGTAACCCCTGGCACATAGTAGCCATTCTCCACTCTTCCTGTCTGCAAGACAGGACTAGACTGCCACTGGTTCTCCAGCCTAGGGTCTACACCCTTAGGAGGACCAGGAGTCTCAGAGAAGGCTCTCCTCCCCCTACCTCTTTTTCTAGGGTTCCTCCACCTCCGACGAGGGGTACACCTAGAACACCATTCCAACCCAGGGTTTAACCCCTCAGGTTGCACCGGGGTCAGAGGTGGGCTCTCCCACCCTCTGCACTCCCTTCCAGAGTCCTGCTCCCTACCAACTGGGGCGCAACCTCTGGAAGAAGAACCGGTCAGGACATTGATTACAGTCGTCCTTACCTCCAGGTCAGGCGTATCCTGAACCTGGCCTTCCAACCTCTGGTCTAGAACCTATGGAGGAATAACTGCCTGGCACTCCAGGACTTCTGGGGATTCACACGCCATCCCCCTGAGGCTGACACATGACCCATGTGTCGTGTGACTGTCTGTCTGGCGCAGATCTCCCGTCCCCTGTCCACCTGACAGTGCGTGAAGATCCCCTAGAGCAGAAGTGGCGCCACCCGGGTCCCCCAAGAAGATCTAGCCCAACTGGCTAGTCCCTGGTCCACTGGTGCATCCACTGGGAAACTCATCCCCCAATCACTCCTCACTTCGGACTTCTGTGCCCTCCCAACTGGAGTGACACTGTCGGACACTGGAACCCCTGGAGCTCTAGTTACAGATGCTCCAAGTTCCCTAGACACTAGGAGATCCTCCTCAAGTGGACTAACAGGACAACCTAGGTCCCCAACCTGGTGTTCCCTCATGAAACCACCCAGGTTCTGAGATAGGGCTTCGGCCATCTGGGGACTCTCAGCCACCCACTGACTGCTGCTCCACTGAGCCAGGTAGTAAGCCTCTCCACCCCTCTCACTATACTGGGACCTAGCTGGGCTACACTGAGCCTCTTCCACCACGCTGGGCTGGAAAATACCTGAACCACTACTTTTGGAATCACTCACTAATGATTCTAAAGAACCTCTGGCACTTTCCCAGCGGTCTGCTTCATCTGCAAGCTCACAGGCATCAGACAATCCACACCAAAACAGGTGTTGGCGCAACCCCGGTGAACAACAACTGAGCAGGTGCTCTTTGACAATCAGATCAAACAGTTTGTCAAAATCAGAGTCAGTGTGAACCTGTACCCAATCAAACAGTGTCCCACAACATTCATCTTCAAAATCTTCCCAAGACTGGTGAGACAGTTTCTTACTGTCCCTGAACTTCAACCTTAACTCCTCCTCTTGGGAAACAGGTACCATACTTTGGGAACTGGGAATGGGACTGCTCGCACTGGGCTCTATATAGCTGCCATCACTGGACTCAACCCGCCCTGGGGAGTCCAGAAAAATAAAACTGCGCGCAGGGGATAGTCTACCCTCCAGAGGTACGTTCTCTCTGGTGAAGGCCCTCTCAGCCTCCTCTATCCTCTCCTGCGCTAAGACCCTCTGAGTCTCTAGCTGTTGCTTTCTAATGCCCAGCTATGCCATAGCCTGGGCATGCTCTGACCTGAGCTTTTCTAAAGCCAGCTGGTGCTCCCTTTCTTTCCTCCTATCTTCCCACTCCTCTGGGGACAGGGAAAGGGATGAGGCACTGCCTCCTACACTGGACCCAGCAAGGGACTCCCTATCTATGGGGTCCTCACTATCTGCTGGCGTCCCTGTACTCTCGTTTTCTTCCTCCTCTTCAGACTCTTCAGGGCTCCCCTCAGACCCACCACCCTCATGGTGTGAGACCTGGGCCATCTCCTCACTGTGCTCACGCTCCCAGTCATCCTTCTGCCATTGGAATAGGTTACTCCTAAGTTGGGACTGGGTGTCTGACTCATTCACTGCAATGTCTCTCTCTTCGCAAAATTCTCTCAACTCATGCATAAACAGACCCCAGACATTAAAAGCAGACTCCATCTTGGCAGGATGCTCACAGACACGTGCAACACAGGGGACTTAACTGTCAGAGCTGAAACAAGAGTACAAAATTTACAAAAAAATTCAGTGAGCTCCCTATCCCAGAGAACTCACACTCACTTGTCTAGTGGCACACACCATTCATCCACACACAAACCCCCCCCAACTCGGACTAGTAAGGCAGTTTCTACCACCCCTGATTTCTCAACCTGACCACACGTGACACAGGTACCAGACTCTGGGCGCAGGGCGGGGAACAAATGTACTGGACACTATTACGCTGCTACCACTGGATCCCACCCTCTGGTGAATCCAGAAAATTCAAACTGCACTTAGGGGATAGAAAACCACCCAGAGCTAGTGACACTAACTCACAGTGCACAAGAAACACATTTCCAAAGAAATGACATTAAGAACAATTTAGAAACAATAATCCCCAAAATGTGATTTATCTAAAATGCAAAGTTTTGTAGTGTGGCCAGTTGCCACTGAGGTACAACGCAAACACAAATCCTTATCCTTTCCGCTGCCGCCAATGTTAGAAATGGGATCCCTGGCTGGCCAGGGCTTGCGCCAAAGTCAGTCAGAGACCACCACTTCCACGTCAGGGCAAGGGAGTTACACGCCAAGATAACCCGTGCTCACCCCCTTGGTAACGTAGCACGAGCAGTAAGGCTAAACTTGGAGGCAATGTGAGTTCATTGTTTGCGCACGCACCCCAGCAACAACACCCAAGGCCCACCACAAAGGAAACTCCACCCAAGGTTATATATAAAAATAGCTTTTGTATTACACCAAAACACATTAGATAAAAACACACACTTTACAATGTGCCAACAGGCACGGGCAGAATTTACAGGGCATATGTACAAGACAGGGCCACCTGGACCACTGTCAGGAATCAGCACTTTTAGAACTAGCACTTAGAATATCACTTAGAACATAGCACATAGAATGTAAAATTACTGTAGCACAAATTAGAAAATGTAGCACACAACCAGTAACTACTGGTAACAGGTAAGTAACACCTACGCAACCCTAACCACCTTAGGAGAATATTGCGCAGGGAACCTGGACCTCACTAGCAACACCTGCACTAGGAGAAAAACAACCACCTAAGTATCACAATACCTGTAGGGGCATAGGCACATTACGCATGATGCATCACTACACATTCAGAGGTGTAGGGAAGGAAAACACATGATGCATAACATACATTCAGCGGTGTAAGAACATGGCACATGACACATTAAAACACATTCAGAGGTGCAGGGAAAGAACAATTGTGCCAAACTCACATACGTCACCACCTGTGACTGTCCATAGGCCAACTGGCCTTGTGGGGGCTAGGACGCCCTGTGTCCCAAAATCAGGGGGAGCCTAAACGTAGCAGCTGCCCAGCACAAAGTGCTGGGCAGCTGTGGAGACACTGGGGCCAACGCTGGAGCCTTGTGGCCCTAAACAAATACAATGCCCCCTGAGCCTCTCAGGCTCTGAAGAACGAAATGCCCCCACGAGCCTCTCTGGGCTCGCACCTTAAGGAATACCTGGAGCCTCTCTGGGCTCCAAGTAAAGAAATGCAGCCAAGAGCCTTTCAGGCTCGAACACAAACTGTGGCTGTTGTCGGAGTCTTGCTGGGCTCAAAAACAAGCAATGCCCCCGAGCCTCTCTGGGCTCTGAAAACAACTGCTGCCTGTTTGGCTGGAGTCCCCCTCCTGGGGACTCAAAAACGACAATGGTCCCCGGAGCCTTCGTGGGCTTCTGAACAAATGCCCCCAGAGCCCTTCAAGCTCTAACTAAACAAATGGGCCGTTGTTGGAGTCCCCCTCCTGGGGACTCTAAGACAAGAGAAATGCCGCCTCGAGCCTCGCAGGCTCGTAAATACAAATGTGGCGCCGTGAGCCTCTCGTGGCTCTCAGCACCAATGCGCCGTCGTTGGAGTCCCCCTCCTGGGGACTCTGACAAGGGCTCTGTATACCATAAGGCCCAAGAACCTTTCACGGGGCTGAGGAGGGACCCGCGGGGACGCTCGCACTCACCGGTAGTAGGCGGCGTTTCCCCTCGGCGGTGTCTCCTCTCGGCTCCTGGGCTGCGGGGCTCTCCCTCCTTTCACGGGAGCCCCGATGGGGGGAAAACACCGGTTGCTTCTTTGTGGCAGCGCGGGGCTCTCCTGCGACACCGGAGCCCCGTCTGCTCTCTCCACCGCCCTGCTCCGCTCCTCGTGCTGCAGGGGCGGGACTTCCAGGTCGCCCCTTCGGCTTCCGGGTCGTCGCAGGCAGCGCGGCGACCCGGCGGGGAGGACACTAGCTGGTGGCATGATCCGGGGCAAATGCCGGGTGGGCACCAGCTCCTTTTACATAAATATTAAATCGAGGTGGGCCCCAAAAACGGCACCAGGACCCTGGTGGGGTGGGCACCTGCCAGGGGTACGAAATCTGCAAAAACGGGTCCACTGCCGGGTGGGCACCGGCCAAAGTGAATAAAGCGCCCCCAGGCGCTCAGAAGGCAATTAAAGCACTCCCAAGCTCTAGCAGCAAGGATAAAGCGCTCCCCAGCGCTAGGGTACAAATAATGCACTCACAGGCGCTCAGAGGCCCACAAGTCCAGCAACGTTTTGGAGGCAGGCAGGTGGGCAAGGCTGGGCCCAGAGCCAGCTCACTGGGCCTCCAGACAGGAAGGCAGTCCAAGTGGCGGTCCTCCTGGCGCCCAACAGCAACAACCCCCCTCAGCAAAAGGATCCTGGAAGAGAACAAATTGTAAGGGGACACAGCCCCCTCTTATACTGTAAATTCCTTTGTCTGTGGGTAGGGTGGGGGAAGAACCAGTTGCAGCTGGTCTGGGAGCACCCTTGATGTGCTCAGCCCCTCACTCTATTCATTGGCAGGGTTAGGGTCATTAGGCGCACCACAGGGAGCAGAGCCAGCATTGTGTGGGGAAAGCCCAGCCCTATTCAGGACCCAGGTGCACAATTTTAATAATTTAGTGTCACTTTCATTACACACTTCCCCTGTAACCTGCTCTGGGCTCACATGCTCTGGACCTAAACCGCACAGCGAATCTAAGCGCTGGTTGCAGTTTCAAACCGCAAAACACAGGGACGCCATTCCCGCCGCGGACACAGGCCATGCCCCTTTTTCGAGAGGCCACGCCTCCGCCGGCCGTCACTACTAAAGGACGCTGAATACAAGCGTCACATAGATAGAAATTTCTCCTGAGGCGGAAGCCGGGAGTAGGTTGCACAATTTTAATAATTGAGTGTCACTTTCATTACCTGTTTTAATTCTCCTGCACACTTCCCCTGTATCCTGCTCTGGGCTCACACGCTCTGGACCTAAACCGCACAGCGGATCTAAGCGCTGGTTGCAGTTTCAAACCGCAAAACACAGGGACGCCATTCCCGCCGCGGACACAGGCCACGCCCCCTTTTCGAGAGGCCACGCCCCCGCCGGCCGTCACTACTAAAGGACGCTGAATACAAGCGTCACATAGATAGAAATTTCTCCTGAGGCGGAAGCCGGGAGTAGGTTGCACAATTTTAATAATTTAGTGTCACTTTCATTACCTGTTTTAATTCTCCTGCACACTTCCCCTGTATCCTGCTCTGGGCTCACACGCTCTGGACCTAAACCGCACAGCAGATCTAAGCGCTGGTTGCAGTTTCAAACCGCTAAACACAGGGACGCCATTCCCGCCGAGGACACAGGCCACGCCCCCTTTTCGAGAGGCCACGCCCCCGCCGGGTTATCCTTCCCGGTATAAAAAATGTGTTTCTTCCGGTTGCGCAGCGGGCGAGCGCAGCGGGCGCGCCGTTTGCGTGCCGAAGGCGTGCCTAAGGCAAGCCCGTCTGCGCCCGTCTGCGCCTGGTCGGGCCGAGGGCCATGCCCCTTACATCTTGGCCACAAAAGACCAGGCAATATAGCGCGGAAGCTCTCCTCAGTATAAGCCCTTTAAGAACTGATTGTGGCTTGCACTGTTATCACGCTACAGAGCTCCCAGTGATCTGCCCAAAATTTAAACAAATCCTCAAACCTAAGCAGGTTCGTGATGCGAAACAGGATTACTGTATGTTTTTGTTAAACTGCAGGTCTCTGCCAAAACATAGGGTGGAAATTGCCCTTTTGTTAGAGGAACGCATGCCAGATGCAGTGTTTCTCACTGAAACGTGGCTTGCGTCGGACTCCGACCCTGTCTTAGTGACAGCCCTTCCTCCAGGTTTCCAAATTATTCGGCAAGATCGTCCTGAAGGGAGAGGAGGAGGCCTAGCCATTATATATAAGGAGCAATACCACTGTCGAGTAATCTTAGAAGTAATTCCAGATTGTGAGAGCTTAGCATTCACTCTGGAATTCTCCCCTAACAATTGCTTTTCAGGTACGGTGGTATATCGCCCCCCGGGACCCTCCAAACAGTTTCACAATCTCCTTCCGCCGATCGTGGCTGAACGTGTTAGCACTGCCTCTAATTATACTTTGCTAGGAGATCTCAACTTTCATTTTGATACTGTCCTGGATCATACAGCTATGACACTTGTAGACGACCTAGCTGCTCTACAATTAGTCCAACGTGTGAAGGCACCGACTCACGTTAAGGGCCACTTACTGGACCCTGTGTTCAGTAATTGTGTAGACCTTGTGGTTGGGCTACCAATCTCCCTCCCTTGGACTGATCATCTACTGCTGCCTTTCACCTGGACCACATTTAAGCCACTCCCTTCGAGACCCACTGTAAGGCATGCCAGATCCTGGGCGCGGCTACCAGTCGATGACTGGGCAAGTAGACTCGCAACTGACCAACCCTCCTATAATGAGGACCCATGTTTGGCCAACCAGGAATATGAAGACTGGATCACACAATCCCTTGAAGCCACTCTCCCCCTGAGTAAGATAATGCTGAAACGTTCCCAAAAAACTGCCCCCTGGTACTCAGAGGCTCTCAGGGAAAAGAAACGCCAATGCAGGAAAATAGAAAGACGATGGCGTTTAGATTACTCTTTGGAGGAAAAAACCCGATACCGAGAGGCAATTAAAATCTACAAAACCGAGGTTAAATCTGCCCAATCTGTATACTTCTCTGATAAAATCTTACAAGCTAAGTCCAAGCCTAAGGACATTTTTCAAATACTGAAAAAACTCACAAAACTTCCCCTTCTAGCTTGCACGAGGAAAAAACAACAGCCCACTGCAATGACCTGGCAGAATTTTTCCACCAGAAAGTTAATAAAATATATTCATCTCTCCCCTCTATAGCAATTGTCCCCATAGCTCAGGATCGAACAAATCTGGGGGATACTTCATTGGAACCCTTGCTAACACTGGACCACTTCCCTCCACTAGACCTTGAATCTTTGGATTCTATTGCCCGCAAGGTAAAATCTGGGTCTCCATGTGATCCAGCACCTCCAGAAGCCATGATGTTGGCATCTCAGGTCACTTTACCAACTATTTTGGACCTCCTGAATGCCTCCATCACCTCTGGCACTGTCCCTCCCGCTTGGAAGCGGGCCATGGTCCGAGCTCTGCTAAAAAATCCCAATCTGGATGCCTCTGACTTTAGCAACTATCGGCCGATTTCTCTGCTCCCCTGGGTGAGAAAAATCCTTGAGAGATACATCAATCTCCAGGTGGTGAATTTTCTTGAAAACAACCAGCTGTTAGATGCCACCCAGACGGGTTTTAGACCCAGACACGGAACAGAGACTGCCCTTCTAGCAGTCACGGAGGAAACCAGAAAAATCCTAGATCAGGGGGGGTCAGTGGCAGTGATCCTCCTTGACCTAAGCGCGGCATTCGATACGGTCAGCCATGACACTCTGCTGACCCGCCTCTTGAATGTCGGAATAGTGGATGGAGCTTGGCTATGGCTCAAATCCTTCTTGAGTGACAGATCATTCCAAGTTTTTGATGGAGACACTGTATCCATGAGCAGGCCGTTGAGGTGTGGAGTCCCACAAGGCTCCTCTTTTAGCCCCGCGAACACTGGCTGAGGTTGTTCGTCCGTTTGGAGTTAAGATTATTTCTTACGCAGACGACACCCAGCTGGTGGTCTCCTTGGCGCAGGAGGCCGCTCTACCGTCGTAAGGTGGGCTAATAAAGTGCCTAGAGGAGGTAAAGGGCTGGATGACCTCCTCATCTCTTAAGCTCAATGGGGACAAAACGGAGCTGATGCTCCTGGGTCCCTCAAACCCCACCTTTTTTAACTCCTTGTGGCCTCCTTGTCTAGGTACCCCCCCAGCAGCCAAGGACAATATTAAGAGCCTTGGGGTGTGGCTGGACAAGACCCTCTCGTTTAACATCCAGGCTACAAAACTCTCGGCCACCTGCTTCGGACTTCTCAGGATGCTAAAGAAAGTCCTCCCTCTTTTGCCTATGGAGGTAAAGCAGGTGGCCATCCAAGGTCTGATACAGTCCCGCTTAGACTTCAACAATGTCCTCTACCTTGTCTCCCCGGAATACACCTTGCGTGGACTACAGATAGTGCAGAACTGTGCGGCCCGCACACTGTTACAGCTGCCACGCAGACAATCAGCCAGACCTGGCCTGATTAGCCTGCACTGGCTGCCAGTGCGACAGAGAGTCATCTTTAAGGCCATGTGTATTGCCCATCAGCCCTTTTGGGACACAGGACCAATGATTACCCGGGACCTAGTAAATCAGTACCAACCTGGCAGAAACCTTCGCTCTAGCCAGGCCTGTTTGGCTATAGCTCCGAGAATAAAAAAGGCAAGGGCGGGCGGCAGGACGTTTACCTATAATGCCGCCAAGATCTGGAACTCACTTCCTCTTCATCTCTGATCCAACCCTAACCTCTCCTCCTTTCGAAAACAGCTGAAGACTTTTTTGTTTAACACTCCTTGTTAAATTCTGCAAGTTACCCTTGTCAAGCAATTTCTATTCTGGTCTTTAGCGCTTGGACGCCTCTGGGCAGCAACCGCGCTCTACAAATCTACTTTTCATTTCATTTCATTTCATTTCCTCCCCAGCCATCAGCATGCTAATCTCCACACTCACCACCGGGCAGACCCATCCAGACTCCTGGAGCCAGGCTCACCAGCAGCCCCAGCCAATCACACGCCAGCACCTTTACAGCACAAGCACAGCCATGTCTAGAAGTGGCACTTCCACACTAGACACATACACGCTGCATACATCATTTCGCAGCATTCAATCACACAAGTCTGCACATACCAGACTCGAGCCAGTACACCCCACGCATCAGGAACTACCAGGGACACAGATATTCCCCATGCATTCCTATGGGAGGGCAGGCCAACCTTCCTCCACGCACTCAGAGTGCGCACGCACTTTCCACTGGGACACAGTGAAAGTGCGCAGAACCCAAAAATCACCATCACCAGGTCACCATTAAAAGCAAAAAGTTTAGGGGTGAACCAGCCAGAAGGACAAAGTCCAACAATATATATATATATTTTTGGGAAGTTTTATATAGCGCAAACTAGACCTGAAGGTATCAGAGCGCTTTACCTGAGCACTAGTTAGGTTACAGAAGGACACATACATTTTTGTTAGGCACGGGGAGATTAAGCGATTTGCCCAGAATCACAGAATGTTGAGCGTCCCTGCTGAGACTCGAACCCGAGTCCCCAGCTCCGAGGTCGATCGCCCTAGCCGTTAGGCCACATTCTCTCCCCCTTCATGCTTTCTGCTGTGAAGGAAAGAGTTAGGGGTACCAGTGGCCAGACTTGTTTTCACTGCTTCTGAAGCCACAATGTAGACCAGCATCTGTACCCATTGCCCTGCATAGGGGTAGTGCACTGCAGGGGCTGCTACTGGAGGGAAGATTGAGCTGAGGGATTAGTGTGAGACAGGGGAGATGGTTATGGAGGAGCCGCAGTGGTGAATTTGTAAAAAAAAATACGTGCAGGGGCTCTCGTCAGGTGGCAGCCTGCACCAGCCCATTTCTTCTGTAACACTGCCTGAAACAGAGCCAACTACTAACTAGGCAGTGGGGAAAGGGTGTGGCATAGTGACCAGAGCTGCGGACCTCGGAGCTGGGGAACCAGGTTCGGGTTTTGACATCAGCTCAACATCCTGTGATTCAGGGCAAATCACGCAATCTTCCTGTGCCTACCAAAAATGAGTGTGTCCTTTACTGGCGCTCATGAAACTACTGAGCCGGTGTTGATGATTACATTTCAGTGCTGAGGACCAGAAACCACTGGCTCAAATTAAGCACTTTGGAGCTGGTGTATTTGGAGAGAGTGAACTGAGGCTGTGAGTTGGTGTGGGAGGAGTGAGTGTTGGTAGGAGGCTTTTTGGGATGGCAACCCATAGGCTATGGCTGCAGCAAACAGCACATTAATTGGATTGCCGGAAAGGGTGGGTAGGTGTGTTTTCTGGACTTCACAAATGCAGATGGGGAAGAAAAAACATAAAGAAGCTCAGACTTCATCACAATTTGTGCAGCAACCATTTTAATGTGGGACAAAACCTTATCGGAAAGCTCTATTCACCAATACTTCTACCAGTCATACTGCTAACGGCTCACAGAGCAATACTCTTAGCCAGTATTATCATACCATGATTTTGGGGTGTTCCTCTTGCACACTACCATGTCAGTTTTATGGGGCAGTCATGTTAGGTAAGGTAATAACCCTAAGGAGCAATAGGAGTGCAGAAAACACTCTGCAGCTAATTCACGAAGGTAAACGTAGTCCTGGAGTCTCAGTTTAGACTTGAGGTCTAAAGGGCCAATTCTGAAGGGTACATTTAGACCTGAAGTGTAAGGGCCCAATTCTCAAAGGTAAATTCAGACCTGAAGTGTAAGGGCCAAATTCACAAAGGTAGACTTAGACTTGAAGTATAACTTTCCCTTTGTGAACTCGGCCCTTAGACTTCAGGTCTAAACTTGGACTTCAGGTCTAACTTTACCTTTGTGAACTGGGCCTTCAGACTTCAGGACTAAACTTAGACTTAAGGTCTAACTTTCCCTTGTGAACTCAGCCCTTAGACTTCAGGTCTAAACTTAGACTTCAGGTCTAACTTTACCTTTGTGAACTGGACCCTTAGACTTCAGGTCTAAACTTAGACTTCAGGTCTAACTTTACCTTTGTGATCTTGGCCCTAAGACTTCAGGTCTAAACTTAGACTTCAGGTCTAACTTTACCTTTGTGAACTCAGCCCTTAGACTTCAGGTCTAAACTTAGACTTCAGGTCTAACTTTACCTTTGTGAACTGGGCCCTAAGACTTCAGGTCTAAACTTAGACTTCAGATCTAACTTTACCTTTGTGAACTCAGCCCTTAGACTTCAGGTCTAAACTTAGACTTCAGGTCTAACTTTACCTTTGTGAACTCAGCCCTTAGACTTCAGGTCTAAACTTAGACTTCAGGTCTAACTTTACCTTTGTGAACTCAGCCCTTAGACTTCAGGTCTAAACTTAGACTTCAGGTCTAACTTTACCTTTGTGAACTCAGCCCTTAGACTTCAGGTCTAAACTTAGACTTCAGGTCTAACTTTACGTTTGTGAAATCGGTCTTAGACTTCAGGTCTAAACTTAGACTTCAGGTCTAACTTTACCTTTGTGAACGCAGCCCTTAGACTTCAGGTCTAACTTTCCCTTTGTGAACTGGGCCCTTAGATTTCAGGTCTAAACTTAGACTTCAGGTCTAACTTTACCTTTGTAAATTGGGCTTTTAGACTTCAGGTCTAAACTTAGACTTCTTTACCATTGTGAATTGGGGCCTCTTTCTCTGCAGCAGCATATAATACTTGCCCAATCACGTGCTTTACTCAAGGTAACCAACATGAGTTGAGCCAACACCTTCTCTTAGTTGCGCCCTTCATAGGTCCTTTTCTTTTGATCACACAAGTACTGGCTGCAGCTGCACTATCAAGCCAAATCTAAAAAAGTAAGTCTCTGAAGTACTGAAATACACCCATGAAGGTGCTGAAAAACAACCTAAAGCACTATTCAAGTGCATTAACTCTTCGACAATTAAGCATGGAGTTATATCATGTGGCGGGGAGTACTGGTGAACATCAGTAAAGTATTTCAAATAACAGTATTAGTTTAATTTAAAATCCCCCTGTTCTCACTCCTTTGATTTAAGTCTTTAGTGCCAAGAAATTTGCACCAATTCTTTCTGCATCCATTGTGCCCTTGACTACTATTGGCAATGTAGTATTGAGTGAATCGCAGTGACTATATAGAGTTAGGAGTCACACAGTGCATAGTTGGTCAGTTTGAGTACATATTCTTTCTATTAGAGGACATGTGTCAGACCCTTTCAGGGGGCGTGGTGTAAGCATGGGTTACTTAGACCTCACTTTTAGGGCTGGAGTTGTTTGCCTCTGATGTCCAGAAAGCCATCCTATCATGGCTGTCTCACTTCAGTGGTATCCTTGGGAAACAGTCACAGGCTTCTCAGGGAGGTAGTGTGGGGTGTACAAACTCAGAACTTAACCACCCAGCAGAACAATTTGTTTGCCCAGTACAGGGCTTAAATTGGACACATTGAGAACTCACTATAAATGGGGTGAAACATAGGTATTAGTAGCAGGTGCAATAATATACATTGCAGCATGAACTACTGTGCTTTGGGATAATGCTCTTTTTTCCCCGTTTCCCCAAAGTCACTCCTCTTGTGTCAGTCAGCCACTCAAATCACTTTATCTTTTGGCCACCATGGCCATAAAAGTACAAATAAGTTAAAGCAACAATAAATAGATAACATAATTCATAAAAACATAGTTACAGACCAGAGCTACATTAAACAAGCATTTGCAAAGCAATAGGCCTCGCATTAATTACGTTTGAGCTATTGGCATTGCTAAATATTGCAACACCAATTGCAAAAAATGTCTATAAATTGTAGGCCAAAAAAATGTGTATCTATTTTTTTAGCAATGGTGGCATGCTGCGCTTTAGATGAATATGTTTAGTAAAGTGTGACATACTGCGATTGCTACAATAATTAATTGTGGATGCGTAAACAATTGATGTGTGCACTGATGGCTGGTGGTGTGTGTGCCTGTAGAAATTGTGCACTGATGGCTAGTGGTGTGTGTGCCTTTTGGAAGTGTGCACTGCTGGCTGGTGGTGTGTGCCTGGTGAAAGCGTGCACTTACAGCTGGTGGTGTGTGTGTCCCTGGTGAAAGTGTGCACTGATGTCTGGTGGTATGTGTGTGCCTGGTAAAAGCGTGCACGGACGGCTGGTGTTGTGTGTGTGCCTGAAAGCATGCACGGATGTCTGGTGGTGTGTGCCTGGTGGAAGCGTGCACTGACGGCTGGTGGTGTTTGTGCCCAGTGAAAGCGTGCACTGACGGCTGGTGGTGTTTGTGCCCGTTGAAAGTCTGCACTGACGACTGATGGTGTCTGTGCCTGGTGAAAGTGTGCACTGATGGTGTGGTTGAGTGTGTGGTTGTGTGTGTGGTTGTATGTATGGTTGTATATGTGGTTGTGTGTGGTTGTTGTGTGTGGTTGTGTGTGTGTGTGTGTGGTTGTGTGTGTGTGTGTTTGTGTGTGTGGTTATGGTTGTGTGTGTGGTTGTGTGTGTGGTTAAGTGGGGAGTGAGCCATAAAGAACTAGCGGTTGGCAGTCTGGAGAGAGTTACAAAGATAGATACCATTAAATGTAGATATTCAAAGGAAAAATAAATTGTTAAAGGCAGACAGTGAAGCAAAGGCAGGGTTGAAACAGGGAGAAAGGCAGGTGGAAATGTTATGAGCAATTAAATAAAAGAGAAGATTAGAGAAAGAAAATAAAGGGGGCACATTTTGGAGGGACCGAAACAGAGGTGTAGGAAAGAGCGTGAGAGAGAAAAAAAAATTGGAGAGAGGTGAAGCAGGCGACTGGCCTATACATAGATGGAGGATGGAAAACAGGAGAGAATTAACTGAAAGGAAGAAACGAGAGTTGAGAGCAGAAAAAGACAGAAGTGAAGATAGTGGAGGAGAAAAGGAGGTAATAAAAGAGATGAGAAATGCAGAATAGACAGTAAAAAAGTTCGAATAGGGAGAGAGGAGCGAAATATTAGAAGAGGGAGCGACGGAGAGCACGTCTACAGTTAGTTTCAAATAGTACAGCTGTGAACTGTGACTGCTCAGCTGCCCATATCTTGCTTGAAAGTACATCAGAATAGACAATATTCTGGTGTTTCAAGATATAAAACACAAAAAGTTATGTTTTTATAAGAACCAAGTCCACTCTTCCAGGGCAGAGGCATGTCATTCGCGGATTCACCGTGAGTGGTGCTGGGCCTGGACAGACATTTGTTGGAGAGCTGTCCTGTGTTCCTGTGACCTGCCCTAAGCAAGCACATGCGCGCACCCATTCATCAAGAGAGCCAAAGAAAGGTGCAATTAAGTGGAAAATGAACCTGAAATACAGGATCAAACACCGAAGTGTAACAAGATTTGTCACAGCGTGCAGGTTACATGCACAGTCCTCTCAGTGTGTTCATTGTCACCTTTATAATGGATTGTGAGATAGCTTTCAGTGAGGCAGCAACACAGATCCGATTGCTCGATCACGTGTTTTGTACTTTGCTTGAATTCATATAGCTTGCTTACCAAACTCATTGTGAGACGTAATACGCCCGCCCGACGACCACCCCGCTTGTCAGTGCAGAGCTGGTACCAGAGAAGCGCAAGAGCGCCATCACTCGTCGCAAGCCTTGCAGGCTGCTTCTGAAACTTGGGAGGGTGGAAGTGAGGAAGTGGAGGCGGGGTGTGTAACCACCCCATGGGGTAAAGTGGTTGCGCCCAGTTTGTACTGGAAAAAGATGCGGTTTCTGTAGTTTGTTTCTTGCACGTGATAAATAACAGGGGGAGGGGCACTGACGGGTCACAAATGCATCACGATTATAGTGCGTTAAAACAAGTAGGGAGATAACATTCTGAAATGTAAATTCTGTTTATTCGGCGGAAAAGTTGGGCGTTGTCACCCCCGTGTAGTGTTAGGTTAATTACTGCCGAACCCGCAGGAGTGAGACGAAAGCGGCCTGCGGCAGTAGTTTTATCCGGGAGAGGAGGAAGGCAACATGCACCGCCTCGTGAAATGGATCCAAAGAAAACCAAGCTCTCGGCATTGATGTGGCGGGGGCGGGTTACATGAGGTAAAAGTGACAATTGTGAGCAAACAAAATACAAGAGGTAGCAAACGGTGCATTACAGGAGGAAAGGTGACATGTGTGCAAGTTACAAAGGCGTAACTCAGGAGGCAGATGACTGCAGTGATGAAAGATGCTGGCGAATGTCGAGCAAGGGCAAACTCCCGAAACCTGCCCTAAGCAAACCCATGCGTGCACCCGTTCATCAAGAGAGCAAAAGAAAGGTGCCATTAAGTGGAAAACAAACTTGAAATATAGGACCAAACACCGGAAGTGTAACAAGATTTGTCACAGCGTGCAGGTTACATGCACAGTCCTCTCAGTGTGTTCATTGTCACCTTTATAATGGATTGTGAGGTAGCTTTCAGTGAGGCAGCAAAAGAGATCCGATTGCCCGAGCACGTGTTTTGTACTTTGCTTGAATTCATATAGCGCTTGGTTCCTTACCAAACTCATTGTGAGACGTAAAGCGCTCGGCCGACGGCAACCCCACTTGTCAGTACAGAGCTGGTACCAGAGAAGCGCAAGAGCGCCATCACTCGTCACAAGCCTGGCAGGCTGCCTCTAAAACTTGGGAGGGTGGAAGTGAGGAAGTGGAGGTGAGGGTGTGTAGCCACCCCATGGGATAAAGTGTTGGCAAATGGAATCAGAGCGGCCGCGGTCGCTTTGATGTTCTTGTCTTGTCTTGCTTTGTGGGAGGGGTAGGGGGAGCGAATTGCTGTGCACGTGCCTGGCTCACATAAACTGTACGTGATCCGCAGTGGGTAGACCTTTTAGGTCAGCTTACTATAAATCTCGTCTATCTTTCCTTTGGGATGGACAGGCGAGACCTAAAAAATAAAAACTAAGTGCAATGTTAATCACGGATTTGAAATAAGAAGTGCACATAAATACGACAACAGGATTTCCCCAGGATAAATAGTCCATGTGATATCAGACAAATACAGGGGTACCTTCCTTCTAAGGCCCCTTATAGCAGCCAAGGATTTGGCAACAGATATGGCAAGAACCGGACGGCTATCCACCCTGAAAATTTTAAGGGTGCGGAATAATTACGTATGTCTAGCAGCATACATATAGTAGCTAGCCAGGTGCGGCAGGGGAGGCGTAAGCTGGACACAAGTGCTAGCGGATCTCTCTGCTCCGCCCGTGGAGTGTGCAGAGATTTGCCTACTCCACAGAGAACGTGGAGAAGGCAAATCTCCGCACACTCCACAGCGGAGCGGAGATGACCAGCCCGCGCCTCCACCCCGCCTATTAAGAATTAATTCAAAATACATTAAAGGTGAAAGAAAACAAGCGTACCTTGACTGCAACGCCCAGGGGTGTCCTTGGGAGAAAGGCACATGCACGGGTGCGCACGCATGCGCAGATCACCCTGAGACGGCGAGGAAGAGGAGGACAGCAGCCTGGGGTCGCCACAGTCAAGGTAAGTCTTTTTTCTTTTACCTTTAATTAATTTTTAATAAATTCTTATTAGGGGATTAGATGTGGGTGACGGAGCGGAGTTCCACAGAATTTGTTCCTAACTCCGTGGACCTCCACGTAGTCCCGCTCTACCACCTCCGCCCAGGGTTAGGGACACACAAAGAAACATGCGGAATGCTCTTGACTGTAGAGATCTAAGCGGGGCACGCCAAAGCTCCCCCAGCTGCCTAATTGGAAGTGAACACTCTCAGTGGGAGGGTCCCCACTCGGACCTGGAAGTAAAGCTTCCTGTCCAGCACAACAGACACCTGATCCCAGAAGAGCTCAAACCCACAAGTGGGCTTGAAATCAATCTAATCATTAGTAAGCTTAGAGGAGGCAGCTTTTCTGGATTTATTGCCCATTAGTGTTGCCCAGTAATGCTTTTACAGAAAATCTTTGGACAGGAAATGAGTGGAATCTGGCTGATCCCACAACTCAGGCATCCCAAGTCAGTGTAACGCCTCCTTGATTCTCGTGAACCGGGGGACCTTACTGAAGTGGTCAGCCTTCATGACATCCTTAAGACAAATCACATAGTGGACAAGTTTAGGGGTGGTCCATAGGCATTTCCAATAAAATATGGGGCTTAGAAGGAGTTTAACCTAACCCTATTTACTCCCAGGTCCATTAAAAGCAAACAGAGTGGAGTGCTAGGAGGAAGATAGTCAAGATTTCTAAAGAATTTATTTTCAGTTATGGTTAATTCTAAATGGTTGGAAAATCCCCATAGTTCCGCCCTGTATAGGGTGGAACCCAGTGCTTTGGCCTTGTAAAGCTGGCGTAATGGGTTGGGTGTATGTAGTTGAATACTCTTTGAGGTACACACCAGTGGTCTGCTTAAGTTTCAAGGCTGCCTTATTGATGTGGGAGTCATACCCCCAGAAATTGTTACCCCAAGATAGGTAATAGAATCAACCCACTCCAGGGGGACTCCCCCCCCACCCCCCCCCTCCAGGACTATACTCCCCTTGTACGATTTATGTGGCTCAAACAACATCGCTTTGGTTTTAGAGGTGCTGATCTCCAAGCCAAGAGCAAGGCAAACTAGTTGAAGCAAGTCAAAAGTGTCTGAGCCCAACCAAGTGTTGTCTGCAAAGAGGAGAAACTGAGATATGATTTGTGCCAAGGAGGGAGCATCTGTATCAAAGTGGGACAGGAAGTGAACAATATTAATTATAAATAACAAGAATAATGTGGGGGCCACAACACAACTCTGGCAAACACCTTTGCGAACTGCTAACCTTTCAGTAAATTGACTTTGCGCCCCCCACCTAATCTGTGCATAATGGTCCTCATGTAAACAGATTAGTAATGATAGAATGTGAGGAGGTATAGCCAGATCAGCGAGGGATTTCCAAAGGGCAGACGGGGGATCAGGTCAAAAGCCAATTTTAGATTGACAAAGGCAATATAAAGGTTGGACTGGCCAATCACAACGGTTCTCCCAATAGATTTTTAAAAATGGAAGACCTGGTCGCTGGTTGAGACCTTCCTGCGAATTTGTACTGAGGACATCTTGTTCCACAATCCAATCATGGATTTTTGGCAGCAGACAGAGGCAAAACCACTTTTTGGAGGCAGTTTATTGAGCTTATTGGTCTGCAATTGATCAGTTGAGATCGGTCACCATTTTTATGGATGGGTAAAACCATTGCGCCCTTCCAAGAATCAGGAATGGATTCCCCCTTTGACTGATGGCATTAGCAATGGCTAAAATATAGCTGGACAATCCTCCATATCAAATAAGAATGTGTCAGCTGGAACACCATCTGGTACTGCGGCTTGGCCCCGCGAGACAGCGTTTAGGGGCTCGATGATATCAGTGATAGCAAACAGGGGTATAACACAGGAGGGAGGCGGAAGGACTTCGGTTGTAGCCTGAGTTGGAGTGTTAGAGTCACGAGAATATCAACCCATTCAGATGGAGCAACTTTATTTTATGGCTCCAATATGGCTGAAGAGCCACCACATGCGACTAATTTCTAGAATTTGGTAGAATCTGTGGCTGAGCATACATCCAAAAGGGCCCTCTACCTCTGTTCATCCCAGTCCCATTTAGCATTAGCAATGGCCATCTTGTAGGTCTTCCTCTACAAGGGAATGTGGACAGATCCTTAGATGTGATGGCTGTAACTAGGGAATGATTGAGTTTGCAGCATTCTTTATTAAACCAGGATCGATTCTTATCAGTAAGTTTCCTGTTGCGTGAAACAGGGATGGTGAAATTACCTAAAATGCACTCAAAGGGGGCCTTATGAATATCCATCAATTGGCCTGGTGTGTCTAACTGGTCAATCTTAATTTGAGCCGGACTGTTTTAAGGTCCATATCTATGACAGATAATATATCAGGAAGAGCAGCTACCTGATGTCGTTTCAGGTAACGCTTGTCAGCAGTCAAGGTAATATCCCTGGTGTAAGAGGGCAGATCAAGATCTGAAGGGATGCTCTCACAAAAGGCATGGGTGGTCAAAGAGAGGGGGTTGTGATTGCTTTCTGATCTTTCTAAAACAATCATATCGATTACAGATGACTACAGCCTTAAGTCGACTAATATATAATCAATTCGGCTTGTGTGATGTGACTTGTTGTAAGTGTGGACACCTTTTAAATCAGATTTATCTCTAGCATTAAGGGCACTGAGGCCATGTTCCACTGTAAGTGCCTTTAATTGGAGAGCGGCTTTTGTCCATCTGTTTATTGGTGGAATATCTAACAAAGGAATAGCCCAAGCATAATCTTCATACCTGGTTAAATAAACGTCATCATTGTCGAGTGGCTCGAATGTTATGTTAAAGTCACTCGCTACAATAAGACAGTGTTGGTAAGAGCGCTGTTCAAGAAAGTTTTCAAGAACCTGTAGCATTTGCGAAACCATACTGTCCCTGACCCCTCCTACATAGACATTAAAGATGGTTATCCCGTGGTTATTTCTAGTGTTCAACAAGATACCCAAGATGTCAGGAGAATTCATGTTAAGTTGATGTATTCAACAGTTTACTGAGGCTATAACCCAGATGACTAGACCCCCTCTGGTTAGGAATTGCAAGAATGAAAAAACTAAGATAATCCTACCTGTGGATTGAATCTAGTGGCCAGGTTTCTTGTACTAGACATTCATCAAAATTGTCCATAAATTTGTTCCAGTCTAGAAGGGTTACTTTGGATCTATGCTCTGTCATTTTCCAGGAGACAAAGAGCAGCTCGCTGGGCTTAGAAGATGGAGGTCCCTTGTGTATAACACCATCACGGCTGGACTGGAAACCGAAAACGGCCCTGGCAAACACCTCGGCCGGCCCCTGGGCGTGCTAGTTTAGAGCACCACTTCCATCTCACTGCTGCAGTTTACAATGGGCCGATATTGCAGCTATGTTGCAAAACCACCCCCGGTAACAAAAACGGCCTCCCTGGGGTCCAAAATGGGTCCCCACTAGGGGTAGGCGTAGTTCGCGAAGTTGCGCTACGCGACGCTACGCGAAGTGCACTTCGCACTACGTGAACTTCACGTAGCACTACGCAAGCTGCGTAGTAGCATGTTCGCACTGTGCAAGATGCATTTTCAATGATTGCACAGTGCGAACAAGCATCCGGCACTGTGCAATCATTGAAAATGGCATCTTGCACATTGCGAGCTGTAGTTTTCTACTTCTCGAGTAGATTATTACTCGAGCGGCAGCTTTCTCAACGCAAACTGGTAGTTTCTCATTGAGAGCGGTTGCGAGCATGCGCAACCACTCACAATGAGAAACCTGACCTCCCCGCGTTGAGAATCTCGCCGGGATGTCATTTTGCTTGCTCGCGGTCGCGAACATGACGTTGAGGACCGAGAACAAGCAAAAAATGACCGCTGCACTACGCTACGCTGAATACGCGTGTTCGCACTGTGCTACGTGCAGCTCGCGTAGTGCAAAGTTGCTCAAACTTCGCAAACTCCGCGAGCGTAGCGTAGTGCTTCGCCCAGGGTTAGTCCCCACCCTGGCGGTCCACTGGGTAAATGCCCGGTGACTACTCCGGCCAGCCTGGCACTGAGCACCATTCTCAGACAACTCAACTGAGATGACACTATTGGACACAAAAGGGACGTAATTGTTAGGACCACTAGAGGAATATTCACAAGCAAGCTATGGATTAAAGTTAGTAGCAGACATGATCAACACCTCGGAGGAACAGGAATGAGTTGGATGGTAGGACCCCCTAGCATCCATTGGACAGCCAGGCAGAGCAGAATTGAATATAAGCAATATTGATGGGTCAGAAGGTGGAACAGCCACCCCCTGAGTCAGTCATTATCACTAAGATGTGAGATGGAATTGAAAGACACCCTCTGGGATCTCTCACCAGGGAACTGTACTGTCCTGGGATACTTAAATAGAATACTGGAATGACTAGGGGGGCTTGTCCTAACAGCAAGGGCCACCAAATTCTCAACCATAGCTTTGTAAATGAGAATTAGGTATATCGCGCCAAAGTTGGAATCAGGGATGACTATTGTTTTGGCACTGATAATGTCATCTCGGATAAATGAATGACAACCCCTGACGTAACATATCCAGTGTGTCATTGTTCTTTATATATTTTTCCTTTTCATGGCCAATTTAATGGGTCAGCTTAGGACAGGGGCCTCCAAACCTTTCAGTAATAATAGCTACTTATGTTCAATGAAGGTCATCCTGAGCTAATAATAGTACGAGTGTTATAATAGTGACCATATCAGACAAGATTACATTAGTGGTCTCCATATGCAAGATGACTAACAGTGATCTCATCAGTGCATCAGTCAGGATTGCCGGCAATAATGTTAATAAGCCTTTATCAGTTCGGAATGCCTCTACATCAGAAGTCTTCAAACTGTGTAGTGTGCCTCCCAGAGGGGCGTAAATGCCTCTGCAAGTACATGTAAATGAAGATGGCCTGGAAGTGCAGCGATGTTTATTTGCTGCATTTCCAGGCTGTCTTCATTTACTCTGAAACCCTTGAAGTGAGATCAGAGTGCTGTGGGGCCGTATGTCAGTGAGTGTGGTGCTGCCGGCTTGGCTGGGCAGTGTCTGGAGTCTTATCTCTGGCACACCCGAGTTTTTCACAGGTCTTTAAAGACCATTTGTATATTTACATACCGTTGTATGCCTCTGTTATTTTTCTGGTTCCAGAACCCCCTATTCCTTACATTTGTATTTTACATTTACTAGTGTGAGCATGCATTTCATGAATAGGAATATAAAGTAGGGTTGCCAAAAGATAAATGCCAGCCATATGTTGTTTAAAGAACCTGCAAAGATCTCGTCTTGACACTAAATAGGGTTATAAATAAAAAGTATGTATTCATTTGTAATGTGACTTTTCTGTCTTTATTCCCTTTAATTATCAGTCGGGAATCATTCAGGCCATGCCAGGAACACAATTAAAAGTGCTTTCTATTTATATGTGCTGTTCGAAGTGTGCACCTGTTTATTTTTCTACTGTCTGCAACATCAAAATAATGAGCTGGCAACCCTAATCATAAGACTGGAAGTTTGCTGCAGAATCAGCACATCATTTGTTTCCTCCACCCTCGATCCCTGAATAATGCCATAAAAGCAATAGTTTAACTTATATCTGAAACCCTATGCCGCCATCAATAACATGCTGCGTTACTTCAAGTGTCTAGGAATGCACCCTGCATTCAGACAACTCACTCCTCATTCTTGCCCTCTACTTTCACGTTCACCCTGCACTCACAGCCATCACAATGCACTCACAGTGATCACCATGCACTCACATCATTTACCCGCTCCCCCTGCACTCACAGTGAACCCTGCACTCACAATGCACTTGCGCTGGTCACCCTGTATTTCACCCTGCAGTCACACGAGCACACTACTCATCTTTCACTCATGTGATACTTCACTCACCTGTCCCCCTCACTGCTCAATCTGCAATCTCACTCAAACAAGCCCATCACTAACCATGCATTCATTCGTCCCACTCTGCACTTATATCCGCACCCAAAATCATATGCTCACCTCACTCACCCTGCAGTCACTCCTTTTACCCTACTCTCTCACTGTCACATCGCTCACCATGCACTCACATAGGCACTCCTACCACCCACACAGCACAGAGGGTTAATGTGCCTGCTACAAAAAACGGGTGCCATGTGGATCACAGAACTGAGTGTGAGTAAACTATGAGTAGTGCTATTAAAAAATGAAATGTTTGTCTGAAAGCTGCTATAAAGAGATGAGGTGCATTGCTGGTAAGTAGTAGTGAGGGAATTCATGGAGGCGAAAATGGGGGAGGGGCGCCAAAAAAGACTGTTACACCGTGTGCGGCCAGTGCTAGGGCCAGCCCTGGCTGGGAGTGTTAGCCCCCCGAAGTTCGGGTCTAGTTGCGACCCTGGTGTGCTGGCAGGGTCAAATTGGTTGCTAAAAATAAAATGAAAAGCCTAAGCGTTATGTGTTTTCACAGTCTTGCAGGTGTGTATAAAATAATGCAATAACAACTTAATTGGATAATAAATGCAAGTTAAACTAACTGGTGATAACTGCACTCTTTTAGGATATGAAGCCTCAGTTCGTGACTACCATCACTGCAGATGTCTGTGTGTGTTAAAGCTAAGCAACACATAATGGAACCCTAGTTGGTGCGGAGGAATAGTGACCTTTGTACTTATAGTCAGGGCCCCTGGAATTATGCAATTGTGCGGTTTGGGCATTTTGTGCATAGTTATGGATTTCCCGCATTTGCCACATAATCCATTGTCTGCTACATAAATTGCAGATTTAAAAAAAAACTTGTTTCTAGCTCAAATGGTTCAAAAGTTACTAAAAATGCAGCATCACATTACCTCACAGTGGAAGGCCCTTTCTAAAGATTGACTGATCTCCTTTCTGTTGCTTATTGCTATATGTGGGTATTAATGTGGTACTTATGAGGGCCAATAAAACCCAGGGCAGTGTTAACAAGTGTACAAATTGCAAAATAATGCAGTAATGCTAATGACGAAATATGCAGCATTATGCAGCATAATTTGCCTTTACTTGCTGCAGAAATTAGTCAACCCTGCTGCATAATTTGGCCTTCTCCTGCGTAATAATTCCAGTGGCCTCCTGTTTATAGTGCTATGAGGTCTCAGCCAGTGGCAGAAAGCACTGTGAATATGTAAGTCATTATTTTAAAACAACATTTACATACTCTAAGCTAGGTTGCTGCATATGTATCCAATACAGACATTTTTGTAAGTGTCTCCCCTATTCCAGATCTCGGCTGATAACACCCTTACATTACATCTCAAAAAGAATACATCTTTGCCACCATGAAGCCTTAAGCAGAGCCACTGGAATTATTCAGCAGAAGAGGACCTCATTATGCGGCATGCTTGACTAAATTATGCAGCAAGAAAAGGTAAATTATGCAGCACAATGTGCCACATTTTGTGGTTAGCATTACTTCATTATTTTGTCGTTTTAACTCAAGGTAACGCTGTTACTGGAAATATTTCACCTCATTATTACCAGTTTAACACCCAAATACAGCAGTAAGCAACTACAAGACTACCAGTGAATCTTTGCAAAGGGCCTTCCAATTCTCCGGAACACTTTGTCATGCTTTAAGTAACTTTTGTTCCGTTTGAGCTAGAATCATGTTTCTTTAGTTCAAATCTGCAGATTAGGGAGCAAATGCAGTAAAACTATAATTATGTGGAAAACACTGCTGATGCAGAAACTCGTAATTCCAGTGGCCCTGGCTTTAAGTGACTCAATCAATTAATTACTGGTAAGAAGGCTGTTTTTTTAAAACTATCTGCACTACCACCACACCCTTCGCTTTCAGGCAGAGGCACCTCAAAGTCAGTATTAACCATTCAGGGGCAGTTTTTTGTGTGAATGCTGAGTCAATTGGGTGGCAGGTAGAAGGCAAGCAGGGTTGCATTCAAATGCAGAGCTCTAATCCTCTCGATCCCAGGGGCCTCACAGTAATGGTCTAGGAGACAAAGGAAAGGAGCGAGATTCATAGATTTTGTCACAGAGAAGGCCCAGAATAGGGAGCACTGTATGTTGAATTATTTTTATGTTACAAATGGCCAGAGACAGTTTCTTCAGAGATATACCCCAAAGAAGGGGACAATATGAGTTTATTTTTTAGGGACATTCATTAGTGGAGATGGTACTGCTGCCAAGTGTGTAAGTAGACAATGCTGGTTATCAATAGGGAAGCAGATGCATCAGGACTGCGGCCCAGGAATTTGAGGGTATGACTGTCTACCTTTAAAAAAGGGGCATTGGAGCTTATTTTCCTTTCAATCATTAGGACCGAGGTGATGATCCATCATGGTGGGAAAGAGGTAAAAGATGCAGAGGAGATGGCCTGCTACTCAGGACTGCGGTTATCATTAGTGCAGCAGGTACAGTTGCTTTGGGGTCAAAGAGTATGAGAGGCTCACAACACCCCAACTATGGGGAGCAGTTTCGTTTTGGGATAATGTCTGTTTTTGTATGATGCATTTGCTGTCTTATAAGTCTCATATTTAGTGCAGTTCATGAGCTATAGAAAAGTATTCTTGAAATCGTCTCATAAGCCCAGCTCCTTGCACGAACCATGTCCCTCCCGCTCCCCCAATCCTTGCCATAATGTTTTAAAGAGGGGGCCTGACCTCAAAACATTTTGCTTACGTGAGGCTCAGAGTGAAAATGTTTGAAGACCTCTGCTCTACATGGATAAAACATAACAGCCATAGATGCAATGCAGCTGGCACCAAGGTATTAATAGTAGTACTACGTCTCCCCATTGCCACCTGATTTATCACTGAAATATCAGCTTTAAATATGTTTGCGAAATTATGAGGTTTAAAAATACAAGTATTTTTGTGTTGAATAGAAATTTTGGTCAACACGACTAATTTAACTAACCAAAAGTGTCTAATTTAGTAGGTTGGGATGCACACAGGAGAGCTACTTACAGGTGGTTGGAGAGATGCCAGTAACTCATGAGCTACTCATTGGAGAAGCCTGGCTTAGGAACACCAATCATCATGATGGAATCAGTACTGGCAGGTCTACTTTTAGTGGGTCACAGGGAGTTGTTAGGTTCATGACTGAGATAGGCCCCAAAGGAAGAAGAAGAGGGAAAATTATCCAGAGTCAAGTGCCCAGTATGAGCGCCTAAGCTTTGAGTACTCGAGGTATTGGAAGTTACCCCGTTGTAGTTAAGCGGCCACAAAGGCACATGACTGGGAATTTGCTGATCACGATTAGCAGTGGGAACTTCATCGAATATGGGATCGGCACCCTTATTCACAGGAGTCACCATCTGGTTACAGCAGCAGATGGTCTGGAGATGGTTCCAGGTAGATCAATTTGCCCAATAAATGCATGCTTGTTGCAAAGAGCTAGAAGCTGTTTCAAAGAATTGAGCAGTAATGTAATCATGGATTTTAGACCCCCCACCTCAGTTTTCAAATCTAAGATAAAAGCAAGGAGGGGGGTGGTGAATAACCTTTAACAGTTTTTAACACGTTTATTGATAATAGTGTTGTGTTTAGAATGCTTGTGTCCCCTGCGGGACACCATACCTGATGTGCGAGGATACCGTACCAGCAGTGAGGTCATCAGCTGGTAACTGTCAGAAGTGGCAGTTCCCAGCTGATCGCCAACCTGATTGCAGCTCAGCTCCGAAGGCAGTAGGAGCATGCGTGTTGGCTCGTATTAATAAAAGAATTATCTTCTAAGCTTGGTGGAGTAATTAATAACAATACTGGCGATGATGAGCCAACACAGAACCCACGGAATATGAAAGAGTAAATTGAAAAAGATCGAGTGAAAAACCACGCTACCCGTCATTGTGCTGCGGATGGGGTTTGAAAGGAACGAAAAAAAATAAACCAGGCACAAAGGAACAAGTAATTGGAAAAAAAGACTTTTGGCAATTGGAAGATAAAACAAAAAATAAGAAGAAGAAGGAAGAACCTGCCATGGATGCGGAGTGAGTAGTTTGCTGGAATCTGACTAAAACAGATAATTTACAAGTGTGGCAAGGAAACAAGTTAACCAGTACCTAACCAACTGCTAAGTGGCTTATTGCGAGGCATAGGAAATTGGTGTGCGCAATGTGTAAACTGACTGGAAATATCTTCAAGGAAAATTGACTTCAATTTCATGACTGAATTGCGCATGTTGACCACCTACTGACGTGTTCACGAAACAGATTGAGGAACGTGTGGCGCATAAGGAATAAATAATACTGGTCAACTGGATCAACGGCAAACTCCAACCGTCATTCTGCAACTGCAACCAGGACAGCTGTGATCACCGTCAGCCGCCTCCCACGTCATCGCGTCACACGTGATTGATGTCGGCGGCCATTTTGAAGAGGAAAATACATGCATTTGTAAAAAGCGGTGCAGTCTATGTGGAAAAGACGTCCAGGAAGCGATCCACTCGCAAAAGACAACGCGGGCTGTGCGTTCGATAAAAAACAACCATAAAGAAAAGCCTTGTGAATCTCAGCAAACAGAGGATCAGACGGTAATTAAAACTATATAAAAAAAATCATAATATTTTAGAGTTTATGCAGAGTGCTTTTAATTCATTCTTGTGGAAGGTATTACACCAACACAAACTAAAACGAACAATAGGGCACATTCAGGGGTCATAAGTATAGCACTTTGCACTCAACATACAGCTACAATTTACCCAAAAACTGTATAAACCGAAGAATACAAATGAGTGACATGGCAACTGGCTGTATATGGAACCTTTCACCCCCTGAGTCATTTCTGCGTGCAGGCAGTGAACCAGTGTTAAAGTGGGAAGAGTGGAGGGAATATTTCCTCAACTACATATCCACCCTTAAAGAAGATGCAGAAATAAAACCTGAAAAGAAGTACAAAATGGTGATGCACAACTTAGGGGCAGGAGGAATAAAAGTTTACAATTCTATAAACAAGAAAATAAGAGGGGAAAATGAAGGTGATGCATTCACCAATGCAATTGATGATTTAAATGCATATTACAAACCGATGGTTTGCGTTGGAGTAGATAGGTACAAATTCTTTCATCGGAAACAAGGAAAGGAAGAGTCAATAAATGACTATGTGTCTGCTCTTAAAGACTTAGCTATAAACTGTTGGTTTGGACAACTTCACAATGAATTAATAAGGGATCAAATTGTAATGCAAGGCTCAACCGAAAGTATTCAAGACAATCTTTGGGCTAAGGGTGAGTATCCCCTGCAGAACATAATAGATATACCTAGGAAGGCTGAACTCACGGGACGATGCGCAAAAGCGGTGCTAAAAGAAGACAAAGTAAAGAAGGAAGGCGAGAATGTCAACAAGGTGTCTGATCAAGGGAGTTGGAAAGTTAATAAGCAGAATGTGAAAACAAAAGACACCACACAAACTTACAGGAGGAATGAGACACGAGGTAGGGGATATTGTTATCGATGCCTCAGCATTGCTTACATGGCATACGACTTTAAGTGCCCTGCCCGTGAAGCAAAATGCACATTTTGTGGTCTGATTGGTCCTTTTAACAAAGCATGCAATAGGAAGAGACCCCAACGTGTAAAAGCAGTGGAAGATGAAGAAGAAGAGTTAAATGATGAGGATGATGAAGACATCAACATGTACATTCTCAACATAGATGATGAACAAGAAAAAGACAATGGAACAAAATTGAAGGCTAAGACAAAAAAACGGTTTGCACCATGACAATCGGTGGAGTGGAAATAAACATAGTGGCAGATTAAGGGTCACCTTATACCATCGTGAACGAGAAGGTCTGGGAGGCCAAATTTAAAGAAAAAATTGGAGAAAGACTCAATAAACCAGACATTGCAATAAAATCATTAAATTGTAAACCTATAGAAGTACGGGGTTACAGAAGTCTTAAGTTTATATACAAAGGTAGAGAAGCCAAATGTAAGCTCTATGTTTCGAAAGTAGGACCATCTGTACTCGGATGGATGGACCAGGGAAGTCTAGGAATCAAGCTTGATCCAAGCAGCTATGAACCGGTGCTGAGTCTGTTGGACACTGACAACTATGCTAGCCAAATACTAGCAAAATACCCCAAAGTATTCAGTGGCAATGTAGGAGTACTTAAGGGATACCAGCATAAAATAAAATTGAAACCCATCACCACACCTGCGGTGCACAAAGCAAGGAACATACCATTTGCAATAAGAGATGAGTTCAGAAATCAACTTGACAAATTACTAAGTGACGGAATAATAGAGAGGGTAGAGGCATCAGAGTGGGTTGCACCACTCGTCGTGGCTAAACGCCCCAATGGAAAACGTAGACTTTGCATTGACCTTCGAGACCTGAACCAAAACATAGAAGTGGAACAGTACCCACTCCCCAAGATAAATGAGATGCTGTCCACCACCAAGGGTGTCAAGTGGTTTACCACCATCGACTTAAAATCTGTATACCATCAAGTACAACTACACCGTGAGAGCAAGTCATTGACCACCTTTGTAACACCGTTTGGATGTTTTAGATTCACCCGCGTTCCATTCGGTTTAGCCTCTGCGGTTGCAATGTTCCAAAGCTTAATGAATAGCATATTTGAAGGTGTCACTGGAATATTGTTATTTCAAGATGACATCCTAGTGATGGGGAAAACAAGAGAAGAACATGACAGTCGAGTGGAGCAAGTTCTAGACAAATTGAATGAAAAAGGGTTAACAGCCGAACATTCAAAATGTAAATTTGCATGCAATTTTGTCAGCTATCTGGGCCATCAGATAACCGGTAAAGGTATCAGTCCTAAAAACGATCTAATTCAAGCTATAAAAGACTCACCAGTACCCACCAACAAAGACGAAGTAAGGTCATTCATTGGATTGGTGGAGTACTACGCAAAGTTCATCAGGAACTTTTCCACCAAAACTTACGCATTAAGACAGCAATTGAAACTAAAAAACAAATTTGATTGAACTGAGGAATGTGAACAAACCTTTCAAGACCTGAAACGGGACATGTGCAAAACGTTACCTTTACAAGAATTTGATCCCACTCTCCAAAACTATGTGACAACTGACGCAAGCAACAAAGGCATTGGAGCCGTACTAACACAAAAAGATGCAAAAGGAGGGGAGTATACTATCGCTTTTGCGTCACAATCCTTAACGTCAGCAGAGGAAAAATTTTCAGTAATTGAACGTGAGGCCTTAGCCTGTGTCTGGGCCCTCGAGCACTTCCGACAGTACATCTGGGGTAGGAAGGTAAATCTTTGCACGGACCACAAACCTTTAACGAAGGTACTCAACACGAAGGGTCTACACACAGCCTCCCCACGACTAGCAAGAATTTCGATGCACCTGTTCGATTACATGTATAACATACAATATTCCAGGTGTGAAGAATGTAGTATCGGACTTTTTAAGCAGAATGCCACTGGAATCAAAAAGCAACATGGAAACCAATGAAATGGAAGATTTGTGCATAGCGAATTTGTGGGAATGCACAAATGGGATAACAAAGGAAGAATGGTTGAAAGAACAGGACAAGGACACAGGGATATTTTGTTCAATGTTTATGGAGGCGCACCAAATAGAAGTCCAAAGAGAGTTTCATTCAAGTATGTAGAAAAGTTCTTTATTTGTTTTTGTCCATTCTTAAAATACAAATCACCAGATATTTTACAAAAAGGTCAGCCAACGCGTTTCACTCCCTTCCAGGGAGTTTCTTCAGGGCTGAAAACAGAATAGATAAAAGAAAGCTAACATCAGTTTCATGTGTCGAAGGTCTTGTACATATTTCCCATTTCACAATTCATTTTAAAAAGGAAAGACATATGATTAGATTGTTAGCTTTTCAAAAGAACGACACAGTATCCAGATTTAGGGAAAGACTGTTAAAAAACGCAATAGCAAATTACATTGTGTGGATGTAGTCCAAAACAAAACACCTTGTGGTTATCTATAAACCAGCTCTCTAAAATGTGCTGCCGCGGAAAGGGGATGAAATAATTTTTTACGCGGAAACACATAAAGAGAAATGGAAAATTGGCGATCGATTATCAAAACCACAGACGGATCTTATTTAGGCTTCAATTGACACACTTTAAAACAAACAAACATCAGACAGGTTTCAAATCATATACTACATTGTCACTGATAATACATTATTCCCTATCTGTTCAGGGTCATTTCATTGCCTTAGTAACCCACCCCTCTCACTTCTCACTTTTTTCCTTTTTCCCCTTTTTACAAAAACCTCTTTTCTTTTCACTCCCACTCCTAAGTTCCATAAAACGTTGAGAACTGTGGGCTATGTGGGCCATACAGTCAATACACAACTTTGAGAACTACCTAATTTGGAGACCTTTTATCCCTTAAAAGTAGTTAGGGTATACCACATACCTATCCTTACGCTTTGAGAAATGCGATTGATCATGAAGATTTAACTGGATTGACAACATTAGACTCTCAACCTAGTAATAATCAATACGATACACAAGGAGACCTTATATATATATTTTTTTTTTTTAAATCCCCCCAAGAAAACTAGCACAAACCCTAAATCTAACAGTATGTTCTAAAATGGGTCTGCCTTACATAGATTGGTGATATCATAGACTACAATAACCAAAAAAGAAATTGAGATGCCCCTTTTTAAAGACCACTAACAATGTCAAAAACTCGATAAAAAGAAATGAACAGCATTGTCTGAATCGCACTATAGCGCATACACCATCTAAAGATGGCGCCCATTTAGAGATCTATGTTTGGGTAAACTATGCCTTAAGGATAGGATCCGTGATTTTACTATCGTAAGCTCTCACAACAGTGGGAACAAATGTTAAATGGTAAACATGCTCCCAACGCATATTCTGGGGACACACCAGTATGTAGCACGCCTTTTTATAGCGTAAACAACATTAAAAGATGTCACCAACCGAGAGAGATTTAACTCTAGGTGTAACACACGTCGGGTTGATTAATGTATCTCCTGTCACAAGACTCCTAGATAGCGTACATTAACTCATTTCCGTTTAAGTACACATTTCTTTATTTATTTTAAACAGTACCCATGCGATTATTGCCTATTCAAATATGGCGCCCGCGATCATGCAGGAACCAAGGGAGATGCATTTCCGGGGTTAGCGTCGCTACCTAATTGGTGGCTGGGAATTTAGAATATAAGGCGGTCTCCGACATGGCGGCTCCAGCTTGGGACCATCCATGCCGCTACGGTGATACATCTACGCCGACAGATACAGGTGAGGGAAAAGGGGGCAGGACTATTGTATGTGGTTAAGGGGAACCCTCCCTTTTCTGCATTACATCAGGCTCTATTGTCATTTATTTTGGGGACCTGGCATGGGGGGTCCATATCTTCATTTTAAATGTAACGACTGTCTTGCTCTGGGTTTAAAGTAAGGAAGGGTAAGAGTACACGTGGTAACTTATAAACTCTGAACGATTTCGTTGACACATGTCAGAAGGTGGCTGCAGGATACGCTAGCGCTCCACTGAACCCGTAACCTCTAGGGAACATCGGGTTGCGACAACCGAACGCCTCGAGGTTCACAAACATGTATACAAACAAATGGTGAACCTTTTGACTGATATCAAAGGTGGCTGCAAGATACGCTAGCGCCTTACTGAACCCGTAACCTTTAGGGAACGCCGCGCTGCTCTAACCGAACGCCGCGGTGTTCCCAACTGAGTATACAAATATAGGGCAAATATATGGTGAACATCCTTCGTGTGGGGCAAGATAGAAATGAAGTGCCGACTGTAAGACTACTTGGTCACCTTAACTGTGCTTTACTATTCACCAGGTACAGGGCATGGTGGGGGGTCATAGTTGATTGTAATCTGTACAAATACAGTATAAACTGTCAAACTAGAAAATATTCTATGCTTGGGGCAACATGTAAATAAAATGCCGGCAGTTTAGTTACTTGGCCATATTAACTGGGTTCACAAATGGGAGGCAATATTTGAATATAGTTTGAATATAGTGTGCTTAAATATAGTGCAGCTAAAAGATACCTCTTGTGATAGACAAGTACCCATGTTTATGGGAGACCGTCTAACCAATACTGTTGGTCTCTTCAATATTAGAATTGCGACGACTTTACACCGACACAGTCAGGGAAAGGAAGAGATTGAACTTCCTGGACTAATTGTGGTAAAAACTCCCAACACCGGAAGCTTGGAAACTTATATGGGGAAGAATATATCACATTGATAACAGGTATGCATGAAAGAATACAAACAAAAAACTAAAGGATCCCCTTAAATAGCAATTGTAGAGACCTAAAACTATTCTCTTTTTCTGCATAGACCAATATAAGAACAACCAAGTGGGCAGGACTAAAAGGAAACTAATTGGGAAAAGGAAGGATTCAATCCCACGTTACTGGAAAAAGACCGTTGTGGTAAGAATCTGCACGTAAATATTGTATTGTCAGTATTGCATGTACATATGCGAATAGGACTTGGATAATTCAAGAAGCACTGTGAGGTATATGCAAGATGAATTAGTATACTAGCAGAAAAAGATCGTTGTGGTAATAATTTGCACAAAATCACTATACTGTCCACATATATGTAAATAGGATTTGGATACCTTAAGGTGTAACTTGAGCAATCCTTAGGTATCTATAAGAATGCGCAAATAGGAAATAATCCCCTTTCTTTGAAGAAATAGTACCGTTTGGTATCCCATGCAAAAACTGGCTTCTATTACTACAACTGTTTCTCTCTCAAATTCTTTGGACAATACTCTTTGTCTGCCTCTGCCTACCCCTCCTTCCTCTCTCTCTCTTCCTCTCACTTTGAAAAGTCCCAAAATGCCCAAAATATACACACAAAAATAAATCTTAATTGGGGCATTGCCTATCCATTGACGATTAATGTGGAATCTGTACTCTAAAGGACAGGAATATGATGGGAAACCACAATATGTATGAAATCTATTGAAAATATACTATGAAGCTGTGAAATGACCCTGAACAGATAGGGAATAATGGATTATCAGTGACAATGTAGTATATGATTTGAAACCTGTCTGATGTTTGTTTGTTTTAAAGTGTGTCAATTGAAGCCTAAATAAGATCTGTCTGTGGTTTTGATAATCGATCGCCAATTTTCCATTTCTCTTTATGTGTTTCCGCGTAAAAAATTATTTCATCCCCCTTCCGCGGCGGCACATTTTAGAGAGGTGGTTTATAGATAACCACAAGGTGTTTTGTTTTGGACTACATCCACACAATGTAATTTGCTGTTGTGTTTTTTAACAGTCTTTCCCTAAATCTGGATACTGTGTCGTTCTTTTGAACAGCTAACAATCTAATCATATGTCTTTCCTTTTTAAAATGAATTGTGAAATGGGAAATATGTACAAGACCTTCGACACATGAAACTGATGTTAGCTTTCTTTTATCTATTCTGTTTTCAGCTCTGAAGAAACTCCCTGGAAGGGAGTGAAACGCGTTGGCTGACCTTTTTGTAAAATATCTGGTGATTTGTATTTTAAGAATGGACAAAAACAAATAAAGAACTTTTCTACATACTTGAACGAAACTCTCTTTGGACTTCTATTTGGTGCGCCCCCATAAACATTAACCGAAATATCTATTTGATCTGATAAAAACACAGCAACGTCAAACAGCAGCTGACGTTGGGGTTGGCAGCACAAAGAGTTAAAGAGGACCTATTTTGGAACTGGATTTTAGGTGCGGCGTTGTAGGGTCCGCTGCTGCTTCTTTTGTTGATTTTCAAGGACAAAGGGATGTATGACGTTACAACGCATGCATTTACCACGCATGCCTTTACAACGCGGTTTTTACATCAAAATCCATTACAACGCATAGCGCTTAGAGGTGCTAGATAGTGAAAAGTTTAATTTACCAGGACAAAGACATGGGATTGGTAATACAAATGACCAAAGAAGGTTGGTCTAAGAAAAAAAAAGTTAAATGCCCAAGCGAAACCCTTCTGGGAAGTCAGAAACAAATTATCAATGGAGGATGGACTACTTATGAGAAGCGGAAGATATGTACCGCCGACAGTTATCAGGGAGAAAATTTTGGAAATATGCCATGAAGGACACCTGGGCATCACTAAAAGCAAAAACAGACTGAAAAACATGTATTGGTGGCCTGGTGTCAGCCTGGATGTAGAAAGAAAGGTTAGATGTTGTAAGTTGTGCATGAACTCTGACAAGGCACAAGTAACTTTTAAACCACCTTTGCATCCAATACAATGTCCATCCATGCCATGGGAAAGGATTGGCATTGACATAATGGACCAACAACAAAAGACCCTGTCCAAAGGACGCTACTTGTGTCAGTTACTTATATAATAGGACAGTCAAAACGTACTGATAACTATTATCCTCCCCTACATACTTTTGTTCTGATAAGGGGACATTTCACTGCACCTCGTCCATAGTTTTCTTACAATTAGGAATAAAAACCAAAGGCCAGACCTCTTTGACAGCTACACAGAACACCATACAGAAATGTCTGATACTTCTAATCAATACCAAGCATCCACACCATCAGTGTTAGACCAAGTTCTACTTAGAAAAAAATGTGCGAGAAACGAATGACACCTGACGGAAACACCACCAACGGGGTAACTGGTATGTAATCTCCAGACAGGCCCCTGTCTCATCATCGGTTGTCATCCGATTCTCAAAGAAACAGGAGGAACAAAACAACAAACAAAACAGTGCAACGAACAGTGGAAGCAGAGGCAATCTGCTAGTGACAAACAAATAACATAAACAAGTGCTTAAAACAATAGGTAATGGTATGCATGAATAGCTACCAGCCTTTTTAATCTCAATTGCAGTCATTCATCTCTCTATGAATAAAGTTATTAAAGAGATTTGGATGCTGTGTTTTAAAACTGAATTCTTTCTAATATCTCCACCAAAGAAACACACAGAAGTGAAGGAATGGTCCAAGATGATCACAGCATTAAATTGCACCCCTACCCTAGTTGGCTCAGCGAAATCTCTAGGAATCACTCTAGATGAGAAACTAAACATGAAAGCCCATATCAACGCAATGGCAAAAAGCGCCCGCTACCATCTGAACTACATCAGAAAAGTGAAACCATTCATATCCAAAGCAGATCTCAAACTGGCAGTTCAGTCTCTAGTTATTGTGAGGATTGAATATGGATGCACAACGCTAGCAGGTCTACCAAAAATTTCAACAGCACCTCTGAAAGCATGTCTCAATGCAGCCGCACGACTGATCATCGGATCAAGGAAATTTGACCATATATCGCCACATTTGAAGGCATTAAACTGGCTACTGTACAAAGCCAGAATCCAGCTAAAAATGGCATGCATAACCCACAAGGCGCTCCACCACAATACACCCAAATACCTTGCTCAGAAAATCAAGTTATCTGGAGGTAACAGACCAGCCAGGAGCACAAATGAGCTAATGCTGAGACCTGCCATCTTCCAGAAGAAGAAAACTGACGACAGGGCTTTCTCAAGAGCAGCCCCTAGAATCTGGAATTCACTTCCGTCAAACATTAGAAAGATTGAAGATACAGCATCCTTCAAGAGGGAAACTAAGATCTTCCTAATGAGTAAATTCCTTCCATAGACGAGACACAGGAAGTCAGAATTCATGTTCAATGACTGGAGCTGAAACATACACAGGAAATAGACCATTAGGATCGATTGATTCTATTGCACATTATATTTTACTATATACTAAACCTGTGTCACACTATATGTTATTACTCTTTGTAGAAATGTTATTGATATAGTCGCTTTATGTATCATATATGTACCTACCTCATAATATTGTAAAGTTACGATAACAATGCAGGACTTTAACTACCTCATGTAATGTGAAGCGCTCTGATACCCAAGGGTCTTGTTCGCGCTATACAAAACTCTTAATAAATAAATAAATAGGGCATCATGACTTGTACCTCACAGGGAATATTCCCATCCCAATAGCATGTTCAGGCAATATTATGTTTTCCTAAATTAATATGGCTTCCCTTATGGTCTTTCCACTCTGCAGGTGTAAATCTGATGTTTTGTGGATACTAAACAAGTGCCCATGTGTGGCTCAGTGTATAGTCACTGGTATAAACATACATTATTTCCATGCACACATGCGGTAATAGCTGCTCTTCAGCCTGTAAATGGTAAACAATGAGGATGTTTTATGTTATTTCCTTCTGAAGAAGGTCGTGAAGAAAGCTGGCTGAAGCGATACCTGAGGACTTCCTTGCTTCAAGGAGACCTGCCCTTTGACCTGGGGAGGTGAGCTGCAGCTTGGAGAGTGGACAGCAGCCGAGAGCCCAGAACACAAGAAAGGAAATCTGAATAGAGAGGCTGCTGAGTGGCCTGTAAACCTGACAAGGGGCCTCTAAGTCACAAGCAACAGCCCCTCTAGAAGAGTTCAGAGCAGAAAGGTTCCTTCAACCGCAATACCTGAAGTGGTAGTATCTAAAGACATCTTGGTTCCTTCGCAACACACTAAAAAGGCCTTCACACCCCTGACCCTGGCGGTCTGCAGGACACACCTGAAATAATTCCCACTCACCTGTGTCAGTCTTCCTCCTTGCCTTCCCACTGCTCAACCACAATTCTAGCAGCACAGCCCAGTCACCATAAAACAAAACATGAAATCACCTTTAACCTTCCTAACCATAGACGAATTCATCAATGCTAAAAACGCTTGCCTTTGGGATGTCTGCCGTGCCTAGCTACCCAGGGGGTGAGCAGGGGTTATCTTAGGTGTGTATCCCCCTTACCCTGACTAGAAGCAACGGTCCCAATTTGGACAAAGGTACCTACCTCTGCCAAGTAGAGAACCCTATTTCTAACAATAAATTAACAAGTCACAAATCAAAATATGTATGTGCACAAAAGGATCAAACACTGCTATGAACAATTTGGCCTTAGTAGCTAGCCCCCCACGTAACTCAACCCTAGGGAGGAATATAGGGGTAAACATGGACTCCAATCTTTCAATCATAATCAGATTGGGTTTGTCCAATGTGCCTAAACTGCTAAATGTGTCACTTCTTTCCCTCATATTGGCTATCAAGGTGGGTCTGCACGCATTGCCTGAAATTCTTGGCCCGCTCCACTTGCTGGAAGTGTTAGCCCCCCCCCCCCTCCCCTACCGCCCCCCCCCCCCCAAAAAAAAAGATTGGGTCTAGTTGCTCTCCTGAGCACAAGCTTTTTGCAGAGCTGCCAAGTTTTTCAGGTCCATCCGTGGTGTGCTGCTCCAGTCTACGTTTTTTCCTTGAATTCTGGGACTTGTAGTCTTCTTTATTTCATCATAAAACAGGACTACATGTCCCATAATTCAGAGGGAAAAAACTGGACTGGAGCCGCACATCACACAACGGCCGAAGAAACTTGGCAGTTATGATAAGACTCACAAGTAGAAGCACCCCGGAGCAACACACAGTAAAGATTGTTCTAGAAATTCACACAAGTGAGACCCGTAACAAGCCTGGTGAAGAATGAGAGCTCCAGCTGTGAATGATATACCGTCCACGAGGGGTGACCCATCTATCAGCAGGGACGCAACAACTGCTCCCGGGTGTGATTGGTTCGAAGTTATCTCACTGTGACCAATGAAGAGTTGCCCTAATTGGGCTCTCTTGTTAAAGTTCATAATAAATTGTAGTGTATGACCCCCCCTGTGTGTGTCTTCGCACGTGCTTGTATGGATGTGTGTGTGTGTGCAAGTTGTGAGAGCCTTAGGGCCCCGCCTTCCCAGCAGCAGAATCCTGTGGATGGAACACCTGTGACGTGCCAGCCCTGCACTGTGATGTCACGAGGTCCAGGCTAGCACCAGCAGGGGAATCCTGTGGATGGAACACCTGTGACGTGCCAGGCCCTGCACTGTGATGTCACGAGGTCCAGGCTAGCACCAGCAGGGGAATCCTGTGGATGGAACACCTGTGACGTGCCAGGCCCTGCACTGTGATGTCACGAGGTCCAGGCTAGCACCAGCAGGGGAATCCTGTGGATGGAACACCCGTGACGTGCCAGGCCCTGCACTGTGATGTCACACGGTCCAGGCTAGCACCAGCAGGGGAATCCTGTAGATGGAACACCTGTGACGTGCCAGGTCCTGCACTGTGATGTCACGAGGTCCATGCTAGCACCAGCAGGGCAATCCTGTGGATGGAACACCTGTGACGTGCCAGGCCCTGCACTGTGATGTCACGAGGTCCAGGTTGCACCTGCAGGGGTATCCTGTGGATGGAACACCTGTGACGTGCCAGGTCCTGCACTGTGATGTCACGAGGTCCAGGCTAGCGCCAGCAGGGGAATCCTGTGGATGGAACACCTGTGACGTGCCAGGCCCTGCACTGTGATGTCACGAGGTCCAGGCTAGCACCTGCAGGGGCATCCTGTGGATGGAACACCTGTGACGTGCCAGGCCCTGCACTGTGATGTCACGAGGTCCAGGCTAGCACCTGCAGGGGTATCCTGTGGATGGAACACCTGTGACGTGCCAGGCCCTGCACTGTGATGTCACGAGGTCCAGGCTAGCACCTGCAGGGGCATCCTGTGGATGGAACACCTGTGACGTGCCAGGCCCTGCACTGTGATGTCACGAGGTCCAGGCTAGCACCAGCAGGGGAATCCTGTGGATGGAACACCTGTGACGTGCCAGGCCCTCCACTGTGACGTCACGAGGTCGAGGCTAGCAGCAGCAGGGGAATCCTGTGGATGGAACACCTGTGACGTGCCGGGCCCTGCACTGTGACGTCACGAGGTCGAGGCTAGCAGCAGCAAGGGAATCCTGTGGATGGAACATCTGTGACGTGCCAGGCCCTGCACTGTGATGTCACGAGGTCGAGGCTAAGTGCAGAGGGGAGGCCTCCGCCGGAGCAGAGACAAGGAGAGGCCCCTGAGGGGGCAGAGGGTCGGGCAGGATTAGATCGTCTTTGAGGTTCATTGCAGGATCCTTTGTGACTAAATAGGTTTGCTTTTTTTTTAGGTAATTGAATTAATATCCGTGTCTCGGCTGCCCCCCCCCCTCTTACACTGCAACACTTGTCATCGCCCATAAGCCTGTGATGCATGATGACAGGTTGAATGTCTATTGTGACGTGTACGTAGTATACAAGGCTGGTAACCAGGCAGCCGCGGCATTGCACTCATGAGCACCGGACGGAGAGGACCACTGCTGGCGGCCGGTGCTGAGGTGCCGAGGGGGCCGGGGCCTCACAGGCTCCAAAAAGAACTGTACGGGGCTGGGTGAAAGGAACACGGTGAGTATAGAAACCAAATGAAAACCGAACTTGAAACCAAACTGAAACCGAACTTGAATCCAAACTTTAAACTGACTTGATACTGGCTTGATACTGACTTGATACTGGCTTGATACTGACTTGATACTGACTTGATACTGACTTGATACTGGCTTGAAACTTCCCTTCCCTCTTCCTTTCTTTTTCCCGTTTTTTTCCTTCTCTGCCTTACATTCCTATCTCTCCTCTCATACCCCCATCTCCCCCTTTCTGTTAAGTTCCCCTTTTCTCCAACACTCTTTAATCCTCTCCCCTTCTGTCACTCCCCTCCCCTTCCCATTCAACCCATTCCGGTCCCATAGTGCACTCTCCTATCTCCTTTTCCATCTCCACCCCACCCCTTCCATTCTCATCCCCTCCATTCCTTCCCATTCACAGCCTCTTTCCCTTCCAATCTGTTCCCAACGCCTCTGCTCCTTTTCTGCTCCCCTTTCACTTACCCATCCTTTCTTCTTTATTCTTCCTTCCTTCACCTCCCTTCCTCTTCACCATTCCCTCCCCTTTCCCCTCACCCATCCCTTCCCCTCATTACCCTTCCCCTCACCTCCCTCTCTCTCATTTGCCCTCTCCCCTCCATTCTCCTCTCTCTTTTTCGCCTTCTTCCCATCATTCTTCCTTTCCTTTCCATCCCCTGCCCCCGCCCTTCCCTAACCCATCCCTTCTTTCCCTTTACCCCACCCTCCAACTACCCCTCTCCCTCCATGTCCCCCCTCCCCCCTTTATTTCCATTACTTTCTTCTTTACCTCTTTAATCCTCTCCCCTTCTGTCACTCCCCCTCCCCTCCCATCCAATTCTGTTACCCCACACACAACCCCACACACAATCCCCCCACACGCACAACCCCACACACATGCTACCCACCCACACACACATACAACTCCACACACCACACACACCCCACACTCCACACACAACCACACACACCACACACAACCCCCCACACACAACCTCCCCCTCACACACACAAACACACAACCCCACACACACAACCCCTAACACACACAACCCCCCCCACACACAACCTCCCACACACAACCCCACACACACAATCCCCCCACACACAAACCCACACACAGGCAACCAAAACACACACACACAAACCCCCCCACACACACCCAACCACCCTACACACACACAACCCCCCCCACACACACAGCCCCACACAGAGACAACCCCACACACACAAGACCCCTAACACACACAACCCTCACACACACAGAACCCCACACACAATCCTCCACACACAAACCTGCACACATGCAACCCCACCCCCCCCCACACACACACTACCCACCCACAGACACAACCCCACACACACACAACCCCCCACAAACACACAACCCCACACACACGCAACCCCACCCCCCACCCCACACACACACACTACCCCACACACACTACCCCCCACACACACAACCCCCTCTACACACAACCACACACAACCACACTACCACACACAACCCCGCACACACACAAAAACCCCCACACACACAACCACAAAAAAACACACACACACACAACACACAACCACATACACTTTCTTCCCACAAACTTGATGTTTGTGTTCCTTTAGTCACACACACAATCCCCACACACACCACAACCCCATGCACACAAACCCACACACACACAACCAAACACAAACCCACACAACCACACACACAGCTCCACACACACTACCCCCACACATACATACATACAAGTCCACCCCCCCACAATGCCACACACAATCCCACACACGACACATACAACCCCCCACACACAAACACACAACCCACACACACATCCATTAACACACAATCCCACACAAATGCAACCCCACACACAAACCCCTAACACACACAACCCCCCACACACACAACCCCCCACACACAACACCCCACATACACAAAACCACACATACACAACCCCCACACACACATCACCACACACACACAACCCCACACACACTACTCCACATGCACACAACCCCCACACACACGACCCCATGTACACAACCCCCCCACACACAATACCCCCCACACAACCCCTCCACACACAACCCCACACACACAACCCCCACACATACACAACTCCACACACATAACCCCGCCCACACACACACACCCACACCCCCCCCACACATACACACTACCCCCACACACAAACCCACACACAATGTCAGTGAGTGTCAGTGAGAGTGTCAGTGTCAATGAGAGTGTCAGTGAGAGTGTCAGTATCAGTGAGAGTGTCAGTGTCAGTGAGAGTGTCAGTGAGAGTGTTGATGAGATTGTCAGTGAGAGTGTCAGTGTCAGTGAGAGTGTCAGTGTTAGTGAGAGTGTCAGTGTGTCAGTGAGAGTGTCATCCGTCAGTGAGAGTGTCAGTGAGAGTGTCATTGTGAGTGTCAGTGAGAGTGTCAATTTCACTGTGTCAGTGAAAGTGTCAGTGAGATTGTCAGTGAGTGTGTCAGTGAGAGTGTCAGTGTCAGTGAGAGTGGCAGTCAGTGTGAGTGAGAGTGTGAGTGAGAGTGTCAGTGTCAGTGAGAGTGTCAGTGAGAGTGTCAGTGTCAGTGAGAGTGTCAGTGAGAGTGTCAGTGAGAGTGTCATTTTCAGTGTGTGTCAGTGAGAGTGTCAGTGAGAGTGTCAGTGTCAGTGAGAATGTCAGTGAGTGTGTCAGTGAGAGTGTCAATGTCAGTGAGAGTGTCAGTGAGAGTGTCAGTGAGAGTGTCGGTGAGAGTGTCGGTGAGTGTCATTGTCAGTGAGAGTGTCATTGAGAGTGTCGATGAGATTGTCAGTGAGAGTGTCAGTGTCAGTGAGAGTGTCAGTGAGTGTGAGTGAGAGTGTGAGTGAGAGTGTCAGTGTCAGTGAGAGTGTCAGTGAGTGTGTCAGTGAGAGTGTCAGTGTCAGTGAGAGTGTCAGTGAGAGTGTCAGTGGTAGTTTCAGTGAGAGTGTCAGTGTCAGTGAGAGTGTCAGTGAGAGTGAGAGTGTCAGTGAGAGTGTCAGTGAGAGTGTCAGTGTTAGTGAGAGTGTCAGTGAGAGTGTCAGCGTCAGTGAGAGTGTCAGTGAGAGTGTCAGTGAGAGTGTCAGTGTTAGTGAGAGTGTCAGTGAGAGTGTCAGTGTCAGTGAGTGTCAGCGTCAGTGAGAGTGTCAGTGTGAGTGTCAGTTAGAGTGTCAGTGAGAGTGTCAGTTTCAGTGTGTCAGTGAGTGTCAGTGAGAGTGTCAGTGTCAGTGAGAGTGTCAGTGAATGTGTGTGAGTGAGAGTGTCAGTGTCAGTGAGTGTGCCAGTGAGTGTGTCAGTGAGAGTGTCAGTGTCAGTGAGAGAGTCAGTGAGAGTTTCAGTGAGAGTGTCAGTGAGAGTGTCATGAGTGTGTCAGTGAGTGTGTCAGTGAGAGTGTCAGTGTCAGTGAGAGTGGCAGTCAGTGTGAGTGAGAGTGTGAGTGAGAGTGTCAGTGTGAGTGAGAGTGTCAGTGTCAGTGAGAGTGTCAGTGAGAGTGTCAGTGAGAGTGTCAGCGTCAGCGAAAGTGTCAGTGAGAGTGTCAGTGAGAGTGTCACTGTGAGTGTCAGTGAGAGTGTCAGTGAGAGAGTCAGTGTCAGTGAGAGTGTCAGTGAGAGTGTCAGTGGAAGTGTCAGTGAGTGTCAGTGTCAGTGAGAGTGTCAGTGAGTATCAGTGAGAGTATCAGTGTCAGTGAGAGTGTCAGTGAGAATGAGAGTGTCAGTGTTAGTGAAGGTGTCAGTGTCAGTGAGAGTGTCAGCATCAGTGAGAGTGTCAGTGTCAGTGAGAGTGTCAGTGAGAGTGTCAGTGAGTATCAGTGAGAGTGTCAGTGTCAGTGAGAGTGTCAGTGAGAGTGAGAGTGTCAGTGAGAGTGTCAGTGAGAGTGTCAGTGAGAGTGTCAGTGGAAGTGTCAGTGAGTGTCAGTGATAGTGTCAGTGTCAGTGAGAGTGTCAGTGAGTATCAGTGAGAGTATCAGTGTCAGTGAGAGTGTCAGTGAGAGTGAGAGTGTCAGTGTTAGTGAAGGTGTCAGTGTCAGTGAGAGTGTCAGCATCAGTGAGAGTGTCAGTGTCAGTGAGAGTGTCAGTGAGAGTGTCAGTGAGTATCAGTGAGAGTGTCAGTGTCAGTGAGAGCGTCAGTGTCAGTGAGAGTGTCAGTGAGAGTGTCAGTGGAAGTGTCAGTGAGTGTCAGTGGTAGTGTCAGTGAGAGTATCAGTGAGTATCAGTGAGAGTATCAGTGTCAGTGAGAGTGAGAGTGTCAGTGTTAGTGAAGGTGTCAGTGAGAGTGTCAGCATCAGTGAGAGTGTCAGTGTCAGTGAGAGTGTCAGTGAGAGTGTCATTGAGTATCAGTGAGAGTGTCAGTGTCAGTGAGTGTCAGTGAGAGTGAGAGTTTCAGTGAGTATGAGTGAGTGTGAGTGAGAGTGTCAGTGTCAGTGAGAGTATCAGTGAGAGTGTCAGTGAGTGTGTCATTGAGTGTATCAGTGAGTGTGTCAGTGTCAGTGAGAGTGTCAGTGAGACTGTCAGTGAAAGTGTCAGTGAGAGTGTCAGTGTCAGTGAGAGTGTCAGTGAGAGTGTCAGTGAGTGTGTCATTGAGTGTATCAGTGAGTGTGTCAGTGAGAGTGTCAGTGTCAGTGAGAGTGTCAGTGAGAAAGTCAGTGAGAAAGTCAGTGAGTGTGAGTGAGAGTGTCAGAGTGAGTGTCAGTGAGTGTGTCAGTGAGTGTGTCAGTGAGAGTGTCAGTGTCAGTGAGAGTGGCAGTCAGTGTGAGTGAGAGTGTGAGTGAGAGTGTCAGTGTCAGTGAGAGTGTCAGTGAGAGTGTCAGTGTTAGTGAGAGTGTCAGTGAGAGTGAGAGTGTCAGTGTCAGTGAGAGTGTCAGCGTCAGCGAAAGTGTCAGTGAGAGTGTCAGCGAGAGTGATAGTGTGAGTGTCAGTGGGAGTGTCATTTTCAGTGTGTGTCAGTGAGAGTGTCAGTGTCAGTGAGAGTATCAGTGAGTGTGAGTGAGTGTCAGTGAGAGTGTCAGTGCCAGTGTCAGTGAGAGTGTCAGTGAGTGTGTCAGCGAGAGTGATAGTGTGAGTGTCAGTGGGAGTGTCATTTTCAGTGTGTGTCAGTGAGAGTGTCAGTGTCAGTGAGAGTATCAGTGAGTGTGAGTGAGTGTCAGTGAGAGTGTCAGTGCCAGTGTCAGTGAGAGTATCAGTGAGTGTGAGTGAGTGTCAGTGAGAGTGTCAGTGCCAGTGTCAGTGAGAGTGTCAGTGAGTGTGTCAGTGAGTGTGTCAGTGAGAGTGTCAATGTCACTGAGAGTGTCAGTGAGAGTCTCAGTGTCAGTGAGAATGTCAGTGTCAGTGAGAGTGTCAGTGTTATTGTCAGTGAGAGTGTCAGTGATTGTCAGTGAGAGTGTCAGTGAGTGTCAGTGAGAGTGTCAGTGGGAGTGTCAGTGAGATTGTCAGTATCAGGGAGAGTGTCAGTGAGTGTGAGTGAGAGTGTCAGTGAGAGTGTCAGTGTCAGTGTAAGTGAGAGTGTCGGTGAGAGTGTCAGTGAGAGTGTCGGTGAGTGTGTCAGTGAGTGTGTCAGTGAGAGTGTCAGTGTAAGTGAGAGTGGCAGTCAGTGTGAGTGAGAGTGTGAGTGAGAGTGTCAGTGTCAATGAGAGTGTCAGTGAGAGTGTCAGTGAGAGTGTCAGTGTTAGTGAGAGTGTCAGTGAGAGTGAAAGTGAGAGTGTCAGTGTCAGTGAGAGTGTCAGCGTCAGCGAAAGTGTCAGAGTGTCAGCAAGAGTGATAGTGTGAGTGGCAGTGAGAGTGTCATTTTCAGTGTGTGTCAGTGAGTGTCAGTGTCAGTGAGAGTATCAGTGAGTGTGAGTGAGAGTGTCAGTGAGAGTGTCAGTGTCAGTGTCAGTGAGAGTGTCAGTGAGTGTGAGTGAGAGTGTCAGTGAGAGTGTCAGTGTCAGTGTAAGTGAGAGTGTCAGTGAGAGTGTCAGTGTCAGTGGGAAATTCAGTGAGTGTGAGTGTGAGTGAGAGTGTCAGAGTAAGTGTCAGTGAGAGTGTCAGTGAGTGTGTCAGTGAGAGTGTCAGTGTCAGTGAGAGTGTCAGTGAGTGTGTCAGTGAGAGTGTCAGTGTCAGTGAGAGTGAGAGTGTCAGTGAGAGTGTCAGTGAGAGTGTCAGTGAAAGTGTCAGTGTTAGTGAGAGTGTCAGTGAGAGTGTCAGTGAGAGTGTCAGCATCAGTGAGAGTGTTAGTGAGAGTGTCAGTGTGAGTGTCAGTGAGAGTGTTAGTTTCAGTGTGTCAGTGAGTGTCAGTGAGAGTGTCAGTGAGTGTCAGTGAGAGTTTCAGTGAGTGTGAGTGAGTGTGAGTGAGAGTGTCAGTGTCAGTGAGAGTGTCAGTGAGAGTGTCAGTGGGTGTGTCATTGAGTGTATCAGTGAGTGTGTCAGTGAGAGTGTCAGTGTCAGTGAGAGTGTCAGTGAGACTGTCAGTGAAAGTGTCAGTGAGAGTGTCAGTGTCAGGGTCAGTGAGAGTGTCAGTGAGAGTGTCAGTGAGTGTGTCATTGAGTGTATCAGTGAGTGTGTCAGTGAGAGTGTCAGTGTCAGTGAGAGTGTCAGTGAGAAAGTCAGTGAGTGTGAGTGAGTGTGAGTGAGAGTGTCGGAGTGAGTGTCAGTGAGTGTGTCCGTGAGTGTCAGTGAGAGTGTCAGTGTCAGTGAGAGTGTCAGTGTCAGTGAGAGTGGCAGTCAGTGTGAGTGAGAGTGTGAGTGAGAGTGTCAGTGTCAGTGAGAGTGTCAGTGAGAGTGTCAGTGTTAGTGAGAGTGTCAGTGAGAGTGAGAGTGTCAGTGTCAGTGAGAGTGTCAGCATCAGCGAAAGTGTCAGTGAGAGTGTCAGCGAGAGTGATAGTGTGAGTGTCAGTGGGAGTGTCAGTGTCAGTGCCAGTGTCAGTGAGAGTGTCAGTGAGTGTGTCAGTGAGTGTGTCAGTGAGAGTGTCAATGTCACTGAGAGTGTCAGTGAGAGTGTCATTGAGATTGTCAGTGAGAGTGTCAGTGTCAGTGAGAGTGTCAGTGAGAGTCTCAGTGTCAGTGAGAGTGTCAGTGAGAATGTCAGTGTCAGTGAGAGTGTCAGTGGTAGTGTCAGTGAGAGTGTCAGTGATTGTCAGTGAGAGTGTCAGTGAGTGTCAGTGAGAGTGTCAGTGGGAGTGTCAGTGAGATTGTCAGTATCAGGGAGAGTGTCAGTGAGTGTGACTGAGAGTGTCAGTGAGAGTGTCAGTGTCAGTGTAAGTGAGAGTGTCGGTGAGAGTGTCAGTGTCAGTGAGAGTGTCAGTGTGAGTGTCAGTGAGAGTGTCGGTGAGTGTGTCAGTGAGTGTGTCAGTGAGAGTGTCAGTGTAAGTGAGAGTGGAAGTCAGTGTGAGTGAGAGTGTGAGTGAGAGTGTGAGTGTCAGTGAGAGTGTCAGTGAGAGTGTCAGTGAGAGTGTCAGTGTTAGTGAGAGTGTCAGTGAGAGTGAAAGTGAGAGTGTCAGTGAGAGTGTCAGCGTCAGCGAAAGTGTCAGAGTGTCAGCAAGAGTGATAGTGTGAGTGTCAGTGAGAGTGCCATTTTCAGTGTGTGTCAGTGAGTGTCAGTGTCACTGAGAGTATCAGTGAGTGTGAGTGACAGTGTCAGTGGGAAATTCAGTGAGTGTGAGTGAGTGTGAGTGAGAGTGTCAGAGTAAGTGTCAGTGAGAGTGTCAGTGAGTGTGTCAGTGAGAGTGTCAGTGTCAGTGAGAGTGGCAGTCAGTGTGAGTGAGAGTGTGAGTGAGAGTGTCAGTGAGATTGTCAGTGAGAGTGTCAGTAAGAGTGTCAGTGTCAGTGAGAGTGTCAGTGAGAGTGTCAGTGAGAGTGTCAGTATCAGTGAGAGTGTCAGCGTCAGCTTAAGTGTCAGTGAGAGTGTCAGCGAGAGTGATAGTGTGAGTATCAGTGAGAGTGTCATTTTCAGTGTGTGTCAGTGAGAGTGTCAGTGTCAGTGAGAGTATCAGTGAGTGTGAGTGACAGTGTCAGTGAGAGTGTCAGTGTCAGTGTCAGTGAGAGTGTCAGTGAGTGTGTCAGTGAGTGTGTCAGTGAGAGTGTCAATGTCAGTGAGAGTGTCAGTGAGAGTGTCAGTGAGAGTGTCAGTGAGTGTCGGTGAGAGTGTCAGTGTCAGTGAGAGTGTCATTGAGATTGTCAGTGAGAGTGTCAGTGTCAGTGAGAGTGTCAGTGAGCGTGAGAGTGTCGGTGAGAGTGTCAGTGAGAGTGTCAGTGTTAGATAGCGTGTCAGTGAGAGTGTCAGTGAGAGTGTCAGTGTCATCATCAGTGAGAGTGTCAGTGAGAGTGTCAGTGAGAGTCTCAGTGTCAGTGAGAGTGTCAGTTTCAGTGTGTCAGTAAAAGTGTCAGTGAGAATGTCTGTGTCAGTGAGAGTGTCAGTGGTAGTGTCAGTGAGAGTGTCAGTGATTGTCAGTGAGAGTCTCAGTGAGTGTCAGTGAGAGTGTCAGTGGGAGTGTCAGTGAGATTGTCAGTATCAGGGAGAGTGTCAGTGAGTGTGAGTGAGAGTGTCAGTGAGAGTGTCAGTGTCAGTGTAAGTGAGTGTCGGTGAGAGTGTCAGTGTCAGTGAGAGTGTCAGTGAGAGTGGCAGTGAGTGTGTCAGTGTTAGTGAGAGTCAGTGATAGTGTCAGTGAGAGTGTCAGTGTCATCATCAGTGAGAGTGTCAGTGAGAGTGTCAGTGTCAGTGAGAGTGTCAGTTTCAGTGTGTCAGTGAGAGTGTCAGTGTCAGTGAGAGTGTCAGCGTCAGCAAAAGTGTCAGTGAGATTGTCAGTGAGAGTGTCAGTGTGAGTGTCAGTAAGAGTGTCATTTTCAGTGTGTGTCAGCGTCAGCGAAAGTGTCAGTGAGAGTGTCAGTGAGAGTGTCAGTGAAAGTGTCAGTGAGTGTGTCAGTGAGTGTGTCAGTGAGAGTGTCAATGTCAGTGAGAGTGTCAGTGAGAGTGTAAGTGTCAGTGAGAGTGTAAGTGAGAGTGTCAGTGAGAGTGTCAGTGAGTGTCGGTGAGAGTGTCAGTGTCAGTGAGAGTGTCAGTGAGTGTGACAGTGAGAGTGTAAATGTCAGTGAGAGTGTCAGTAAGAGTGTCAGTGAGTGTGTCAGTGAGTATGTCAGTGAGAGTGTCAATGTCAGTGAGAGTGTCAGTGAGAGTGTCAGTGAGTGTCGGTAAGAGTGTCAGTGAGAGTGTCATTGAGAGTGTCGATGAGATTGTCAGTGAGAGTGTCTGTGTCAGTGAGAGTGTCAGTGAGTGTGAGTGAGAGTGTGAGTGAGAGTGTCAGTGTCAGTGAGAGTGTCAGTGAGAGTGTCAGTGAGTGTGTCAGTGAGAGTGTCAGTGAGAGTGTCAGTGAGAGTGTCAGTGGAAGTGTCAGTGGTAGTGTCAGTGTCAGTGAGAGTGTCAGTGAGTATCAGTGAGAGTATCAGTGTCAGTGAGAGTGTCAGTGAGAGTGAAAGTGTCAGTGTTAGTGAGGGTGTCAGTGTCAGTGAGAGTGTCAGCATCAGTGAGAGTGTCAGTGTCAGTGAGAGTGTCAGTGAGTATCAGTGAGAGTGTCAGTGTCAGTGAGAGTGTCAGTGAGAGTGTCAGTGAGGGTGTCAGTGAGAGTGTCAGTGTTAGTGAGAGTGTCAGTGAGAGTGTCAGTGTCAGTGAGAGTGTCAGCATCAGTGAGAGTGTTAGTGAGAGTGTCAGTGTGAGTGCCAGTGAGAGTGTCAGTTTCAGTGTGTCAGTGAGTGTCAGTGAGAGTGTCAGTGTCAGTGAGAGTGTCAGTGAGTGTGAGTGAGTGTGAGTGAGAGTGTCAGTGTCAGTGAGAGTGTCAGTGAGAGTGTCAGTGAGTGTGTCATTGAGTATATCAGTGAGTGTGTCAGTGAGAGTGTCAGTGTCAGTGAGAGTGTCAGTGAGACTGTCAGTGAAAGTGTCAGTGAGAGTGTCAGTGAGAGTATCAGTGAGAGTGTCAGTGATTGTCAGTGAGAAAGTCAGTGAGTGTGAGTGAGTGGGAGTGAGAGTGTCAGAGTGAGTGTCAGTGAGAGTGTCAGTGAGTGTGTCAGTGAGTGTGTCAGTGAGAGTGTCAGTGTCAGTGAGAGTGGCAGTCAGTGTGAGTGAGAGTGTGAGTGAGAGTGTCAGTGTCAGTGAGAGTGTCAGTGAGAGTGTCAGTGTTAGTGAGAGTGTCAGTGTTAGTGAGAGTGTCAGTGAGAGTGTCAGTGAGAGTGTCAGCGTCAGGGAAAGTGTCAGTGAGAGTGTCAGCGAGAGTGATAGTGTGAGTGTCAGTGAGAGTGTCATTTTCAGGGTGTGTCAGTGAGAGTGTCAGTGTCAGTGAGAGTATCAGTGAGTGTGAGTGAGAGTGTCAGTGAGAGTGTCAGTGTCAGTGTCAGTGAGAGTGTCAGTGAGTGTGTCAGTGAGTGTCAGTGAGAGTGTCAATGTCAGTGAGAGTGTCAGTGAGAGTGTCAGTGAGTGTCGGTGAGAGTGTCAGTGAGAGTGTCAGTGAGAGTGTCAGTGTCAGTGAGAGTGTCAGTGAGAGTGAGAGTGTCAGTGAGAGTGTCTGTGAGAGTGCCGGTGTTAGTGAGAGTGTCAGTGAGAGTGTCAGTGAGAGTCAGTGTCATCATCAGTGAGAGTGTCAGTGAGAGTGTCAGTGAGAGTCTCAGTGTCAGTGAGAGTGTCAGTTTCAGTGTGTCAGTGAGAGTGTCAGTGAGAATGTCAGTGTCAGTGAGAGTGTCAGTGGTACTGTCAGTGAGAGTGTCAGTGATTGTCAGTGAGAGTGTCAGTGAGTGTCAGTGAGAGTGTCAGTGGGAGTGTCAGTGAGATTGTCAGTATCAGGGAGAGTGTCAGTGAGTGTGAGTGAGAGTGTCAGTGAGAGTGTCAGTGTCAGTGTGAGTGAGAGTGTCGGTGAGAGTGTCAGTGTCAGTGAGAGTGTCAGTGAGAGTGGCAGTGTCAGTGAGAGTGTCAGTGCCAGTGAGAGTGTCAGTGAGAGTGAGAGTGTCAGTGAGAGTGTCAGTGAGAGTGTCTGTGTCAGTGAGAGTGTCAGTGTCAGTGTTTCAGTGAGTGTCAGTGAGAGTGTCAGTGAGAGTGTCAGTGAGAGTGTCAATGAGTGTGAGCGAGTGTCAGTGAGAGTGCCAGTGAGTGTGTCAGTGAGTGTGTCAGTGAGTGTGCCAGTGAGTGTGTCAGTGAGAGTGTCAGTGTCAGTGAAAGTGTCAGTGAAAGTGTCAGTGAGAGTGTCAGTGGGAGTGTCAGTGAGAGTGTCAGTGATTGTCAGTGAGACTGTCAGTGAGAGTGTCAGTGAGAGTTTCAGTGAGAGTGTCAGTGTCAGTGAGAGTGTCAGTGAGAGTGTCAGTTTCAGTGTGAGTGTCAGTGAGTGTCAGTGAGAGTGTCATTTAGTGTCAGTGAAAGTGTCAGTGAGAGTGTCAGTGAGAGTGTCAGTGAGAGTGTCTGTGGGAGTGTCAGTGTCAGTGAGTGTGTTAGTGAGTGTGTCAGTGAGTGTCAGTGAGAGTGTCAGTGTCAATGAGAGTGCCAGTGAGTGTGTCAGTGAAAGTGTCAGTGAGAGTGTCAGTGTCAGTGAGAGTGCCAGTGAGTGTCCTTGAGTGTCAGTGAGAGTATCAGTGAGAGTGTCAGTGAGAGTCTCAGTGAGTGTCAGTGAGAGTGTCAGTGGGAGTGTCAGTGAGATTGTCAGTATCAGGGAGAGTGTCAGTGAGTGTGAGTGAGAGTGTCGGTGAGAGTGTCAGTGTCAGTGAGAGTGTCAGTGAGAGTGGCAGTGAGTGTGTCAGTGTTAGTGAGAGTCAGTGATAGTGTCAGTGAGAGTGTCAGTGTCAGTGAGAGTGTCAGTTTCAGTGTGTCAGTGAGGGTGTCAGTGTCAGTGAGAGTGTCAGCGTCAGCGAAAGTGTCAGTGAGAGTGTCAGTGAGAGTGTCAGTGTGAGTGTCAGTAAGAGTGTCATTTTCAGTGTGTGTCAGTGAGAGTGTCAGTGTCAGTGAGAGTGTCAGTTTGTGTGAGTGAGAGTGTCAGTGAGAGTGTCAGTGAGAGTGTCAGTGAAAGTGTCAGTGAAAGTGTCAGTGAGTGTGTCAGTGAGTGTGTCAGTGAGAGTGTCAATGTCAGTGAGAGTGTTAGTGAGAGTGTCAGTGTGAGTGTCAGTGAGAGTGTCAGTTTCAGTGTGTCAGTGAGTGTCAGTGAGAGTGTCAGTGAGAGTGACAGTGTCAGTGAGAGTGTCAGTGAGTGTGAGTGAGTGTGAGTGAGAGTGTCAGTGTCAGTAAGAGTGTCAGTGAGAGTGTCAGTGGAAGTGTCAGTGGTAGTGTCAGTGAGTGTCAGTGAGTATCAGTGAGAGTATCAGTGTCAGTGAGAGTGTCAGTGAGAGTGAAAGTGTCAGTGTTAGTGAGGGTGTCAGTGTCAGTGTCAGTGAGAGTGTCAGCATCAGTGAGAGTGTCAGTGTCAGTGAGAGTGTCAGTGAGAGTGTCAGTGAGTATCAGTGAGAGTGTCAGTGTCAGTGAGAGTGTCAGTGAGAGTGTCAGTGAGAGTGTCACTGTCAGTGAGAGTGTCAGCGTCAGTGAGAGTGTTAGTGAGAGTGTCAGTGTGAGTGTCAGTGAGAGTGTCAGTTTCAGTGTGTCAGTGAGTGTCAGTGAGAGTGTCAGTGAGAGTGTCAGTGTCAGTGAGAGTGTCAGTGAGTGTGAGTGAGTGTGAGTGAGAGTGTCAGTGTCAGTAAGAGTGTCAGTGAGAGTGTCAGTGAGTGTGTCATTGAGTGTATCAGTGAGTGTGTCAGTGAGAGTGTCAGTGTCAGTGGGAGTGTCAGTGAGACTGTCAGTGAAAGTGTCAGTGAGAGTGTCAGTGAGAGTGTCAGTGAGAGTGTCAGTGATTGTCAGTGAGAAAGTCAGTGAGTGTGAGTGAGTGTGAGTGAGAGTGTCAGAGTGAGTGTCAGTGAGAGTGTCAGTGAGTGTGTCAGTGAGTGTGTCAGTGTCAGTGAGAGTGGCAGTCAGTGTGAGTGGGAGTGTGAGTGAGAGTGTCAGTGTCAGTGAGAGTGTCAGTGAGAGTGTCAGTGTTAGTGAGAGTGTCAGTGAGAGTGAGAGTGTCAGTGTCAGTGAGAGTGTCAGCGTCAGCGAAAGTGTCAGTGAGAGTGTCAGCAAGAGTGATAGTGTGAGTGTCAGTGAGAGTGTCATTTTCAGTGTGTGTCAGTGAGAGTGTCAGTGTCAGTGAGAGTATCAGTGAGTGTGAGTGAGAGTGTCAGTGTCAGTGTCAGTGAGAGTGTCAGTGAGAGTGTCAGTGAGTGTGTCAGTGAGTGTCAGTGAGAGTGTCAATGTCAGTGAGAGTGTCAGTGAGAGTGTCAGTGAGAGTGTCAGTGAGTGTCGGTGAGAGTGTCAGTGTCAGTGAGAGTGTCATTGAGATTGTCAGTGAGAGTGTCAGTGTCAGTGAGAGTGTAAGTGAGAGAGAGTGTCAGTGAGAGTGTCAGTGAGAGTATCAGTGTTAGTGAGAGTGTCAGTGAGAGTGATTGAGAGTGTCAGTGAGAGTGTCAGTGTCAGTGTCAGTGAGTGTCAGTGAGAGTGTCAGTGAGAGTGTCAGTGAGAGTGAGAGTGTCAGTGAGAGTGTCAGTGAGAGTGTCAGTGAGAGTGTCAGTGAGAGTGTCAGTGAGAGTGTCAGTGAGTGTCAGTGAGACTGTCAGTGTCAGTGAGAGTGTCAGTAAGAGTGTCAGTGTCAGTGTCAGTGAGAGTGTCAGTGTCAGTGAGTGTCAGTGAGCATGTCAGTGAGTGTGTCAGTAAGCGTGTCAGTGAAAGTGTCCATGAGAGTGTCAGTGTCAGTGAGAGTGTCAGTGAGAGTGTCAGTGAGTGTCAGTGAGAGTGTCAGTGAGTGTCCTTGAGTGTCTGTTAAGGTGTCAGTGAGAGTGTCAGTGAGAGAGAGTGTCAGTGAGAGTGTCAGTGAGAGTATCAGTGTTAGTGAGAGTGTCAGTGAGAGTGATTGAGAGTGTCAGTGAGAGTGTCAGTGTCAGTGTCAGTGAGTGTCAGTGAGAGTGTCAGTGAGAGTGTCAGTGAGAGTGAGAGTGTCAGTGAGAGTGTCAGTGAGAGTGTCAGTGAGTGTCAGTGAGACTGTCATTGTCAGTGAGAGTGTCAGTAAGAGTGTCAGTGTCAGTGTCAGTGAGAGTGTCAGTGTCAGTGAGAGTGTCAGTGAGTGTGTCAGTGAGTGTGTCAGTGAAAGTGTCCATGAGAGTGTCAGTGTCAGTGAGAGTGTCAGTGAGAGTGTCAGTGAGACTGTCAGTGAGTGTCAGTGAGAGTGTCAGTGAGTGTCCTTGAGTGTCTGTTAAGGTGTCAGTGAGAGTGTCAGTGAGTGTCAGTGAGAGTGTCAGTGAGAGTTTCAGTGTCAGTGAGAGTGTCAGTGTCAGTGTGAGTGTCAGTGAGAGTGTGAGTGAGAGTGTTGATGAGATTGTCAGTGAGAGTGCCAGTGTCAGTGAGAGTGTCAGTGAGAGTGTCAGTGTCAGTGAGAGTGTCAGCATCAGTGAGAGTGTCAGTGAGTGTCAGTGAGAGTGTCAGTGTCAGTGGGAGTGTCGGTGAGAGTGTCAGTGAGTGTCAGTGAGAATGTCAGTGAGAGTGTCAGTGAGAGTGTCAGTGTCAGTGAGAGTGTCAGCATCAGTGGGAGTGTCAGTGAGAGTGTCAGTGTGAGTGTCAGTGAGAGTGTGAGTGAGAGTGTTGATGAGATTGTCAGTGAGAGTGCCAGTGTCAGTGAGAGTGTCAGTGAGAGTGTCAGTGTCAGTGAGAGTGTCAGCATCAGTGAGAGTGTCAGTGAGTGTCAGTGAGAGTGTCAGTGAGAGTGTCAGTGTCAGTGAGAGTGTCAGCATCAGTGGGAGTGTCAGTGAGAGTGTCAGTGTGAGTGTCAGTGAGAGTGTCAGTGAGAGTGTCAGTTTCACTGTGAGTGTCAGTGAGAGTGTCAGTGAGAGTGTCAGTGTCAGTGAGAGTGTCAGTGAGAGTGTCAGCGTCAGTGTCAGCATCAGTGAGAGTGTCAGTGAGAGTGTCAGTGGGAGTGTCAGTGAGATTGTCAGTATCAGGGAGAGTGTCAGTGAGTGTGAGTGAGAGTGTCAGTGAGAGTGTCAGTGTAAGTGAGAGTGTCGGTGAGAGTGTCAGTGTCAGTGAGAGTGTCAGTGAGAGTGGCAGTGCCAGTGAGAGTGAGAGTGTCAGTGAGAGTGTCAGTGAGAGTGCCAGTGAGAGTGTCAGTGTTAGTGAGAGTGTCAGTGAGAGTGTCAGTGAGAGTGTCAGCGTCAGTGAGAGTGTCAGTGAAAGTGTCAGTGTGAGTGTCAGTGAGAGTGTCAGTGAGAGTGTCAGTTTCAGTGTTTCAGTGAGTGTCAGTGAGAGTGTCAGTGAGAGTGTCAGTGAGTGTGAGTGAGTGTGAGTGAGAGTGTCAGTGTCAGTGTCAGTGAGTGTCAGTGAGAGTGCCAGTGAGTGTGTCAGTGAGTGTGCCAGTGAGTGTGTCAGTGAGAGTGTCAGTGTGAGTGTCAGTGAGAGTGTCAGTGTCAGTGAGAGTGTCAGTGTCAGTGAGAGTGTCAGTGAGAATGTCAGTGAAAGTGTCAGTGAGAGTGTCAGTGGTAGTGTCATTGAGAGTGTCAGTGATTGTCAGTGAGAGTGTCAGTGATTGTCAGTGAGAGTGTCAGTGAGAGTGTCAGTTTGAGTGTCAGTGAGAGTGTCAGTGAGTGTCAGTGAGAGTGTCAGTGAGTGTCAGAATGTCAGTGAGTGTCAGTGAGAGTTTAAGTGAGAGTGTCAGTGAGTGTCAGTGAAAGTGTCAGTTTCAGTGTGAGTGTCAGTGAGAGTGTCAGTGAGTGTCTGTAAGAGTGTCAGTGAGTGTCAGTGAGAGTGTCATTGAGTGTCAGTGAGAGTGTCAGTGAGAGTGTCAGTAAGAGTGTCAGTGTCAGTTTCAGTTACAGTGTCAGTGAGAGTGTCAGTGAGAGTGAGAGTGTCAGTGAGAGTGTCAGTGAGAGTGTCAGTGTTAGTGAGAGTGTCAGTGAGAGTGTCAGTGAGAGTGTCAGTGAGAGTCTCAGTGTCAGTGAGTGTCAGTTTCAGTGTGTCAGTGAGAGTGTCAGTGAGAATGTCAGTGTCAGTGAGAGTGTCAGTGGTAGTGTCAGTGAGAGTGTCAGTGAGTGTCAGTGAGAGTGTCAGTGGGAGTGTCAGTGAGATTGTCAGTATCAGGGAGAGTGTCAGTGAGTGTGAGTGAGAGTGTCAGTGAGAGTTTCAGTGTAAGTGAGAGTGTCGGTGAGAGTGTCAGTGTCAGTGAGAGTGTCAGTGAGAGTGTCAGTGAGTGTGTCCGTGAGAGTGTCAGTGAGTGTGTCCGTGAGAGTGTCAGTGTCAGTGAGAGTGTCAGTGAGAGTGTCAGAGAGGGTGTCAGTAAGTGTGTCAGTGAGTGTGTCAGTGAGTGTGTCAGTGAGTGTGTCAGTGAGAGTGTCAGTGTCAGTGAGAGTGTTGGTGAGAGTGTCAGTGTCAGTGAGAGATTCAGTGAGAGTGTCAGTCAGAGTTTCAGTGTCAGTGAGAGTGTCAGTGTCAGTGAGAGTGTCAGTGAAAGTGTCATTGAGAGTGCCAGTGAGAGTGTCAGTGAGAGTGTCAGTGAGAGTATCAGTGAGAGTGTCAGTGAGTGTCAGTGAGAGTTTCAGTGAGTGTCAGTATCAGTGAGAGTGTCAGTGAGTGTGAGTGAGAGTGTCAGTGTCAGTGAGAGTGTCAGTGAGAGTGTCGGTGAGAGTGTCGGTGAGAGTGTCAGTGTCAGTGAGAGTATCAGTGAGAGTGTCAGTGAGTGTGTCAGTGAGTGTCAGTGAGAGTGTCGGTGTCAGTGAGAGTGTCAGTGAGTGTCAGTGAGAGTGGCCGTGAGTGCCAGTGAGAGTGTCAGTGTCAGTAAGAGTATAAGTGAGAGTGTCAGTGAGTGTGTCAGTGAGTGTCAGTGAGGGTGTCAGTGAGAGTGTCAGTGAGTGTGTCAGTGAGAGTGTCAGTGAGTGTGTCAGAGAAAGTGTCAGTGAGAGTGTCAGTGTCAGAGTGTCAGTGAGTGTCAGTGAGAGTGTCAGTGAGTGTCAGTGAGAGTGGCCGTGAGTGTCAGTGAGAGTGTCAGTGAGAGTGTCAGTGTCAGCGAGAGTGTCAGTGTGAGTGTCAGTGAGTGTCATTGAGAGTGTCAGTGTCAGTGAGAGTGTCTGTGAGAGTGTCGATGGAATTGTTAGTGAGTGTCAGTGTCAGTGAGAGTGTCAGTGTAATTGAGAGTGTCAGTGAGAGTGTAAGTGTCAGTGAGAGTGTCAGTGAGAGTGTCAGTGTCAGTGAGAGTGTCAGCATCAGTGAGAGTGTCAGTGAGAGTCTCAGATTCACTGTGAGTGTCAGTGAGAGTGTCAGTGAGAGTGTCAGTGAGAGTGTCAGTGTCAGTGAGAGTGTAAGTGAGTGTGAGTGAGAGTGTCAGTGTCAGTGAGAGTGTCAGTGAGAGTGTCAGTGAGTGTGTCAGTGAGTGTGTCAGTAAGAATGTCAGTGAGAGTGTCAGTGAGAGTGTCAGTGAGAGTGTCGGTGAGAGTGTCCGTGAGAGTGTCACTGTCAGTGAGAGTATCAGTGAGAGTGTCAGTGAGTGTGTCAGTGAGTGTCAGTGAGAGTGTCGGTGTCAGTGAGAGTGTCAGTGAGTGTGTCAGTGAGAGTGTCAGTGAGTGTGTCAGAGAAAATGTCAGTAAGAGTGTCAGTGTCAATGAGAGTGTCAGTGAGAGTGTCAGTGAGTGTCAGTGAGAGTGTCAGTGAGGGTGTCAGTAAGTGTGTCAGTAAGTGTGTCAGTGAGAGTGTCAGTGTCAGTGAGAGTGTCAGTGAAAGTGTCAGTGAGAGTGTCAGTGATAGTGTCAGTGAGTGTCAGTGAGTGTCAGTGAGTGTCAGTGAGTATCAGTGAGAGTGTCAGTGAGAGTGAGTGTCAGTTTCAGTGTCAGTGAGAGTGTCAGTGTCAGTGAGAGTGTCAGTGAGTGTGAGTGTGAGTATCAGTGTCAGTGAGAGTGTCAGTGAGAGTGTCAGAGAGGGTGTCAGAGAGGGTGTCAGTAAATGTGTCAGTGAGTGTGTCAGTGAGTGTGTCAGTGAGTGTGTCAGTGAGTGTGTCAGTGAGAGTGTCAGTGTCAGTGAAAGTGTCAGTGAGAGTGTCAATGAGAGTGTCAGTGAGTGTCAGTGAGTGTCAGTGAGAGTGTTAGTGAGTGTCAGTGAGTATCAGTGAGAGTGTCAGTGAGAGAGTCAGTGTCAGTAAGAGTGTCAGTGTCAGTGAGTGTCAGTGAGAGTGTCAGTGAGTGTGTCAGTGAGTGTTTCTGTGAGTGTCATTGAGAGTGTCAGAGTCAGTGTGTCAGTGAAAATGGTAGTGAGAGTGTCAGTGAGTGTCAGTGAGAGTGTCAGTGAGACTGTCAGTGGGAGTGTCAGTGAGAGTGTCAGTGGGAGTGTCAGTGAGAGTGTCAGTGAGTGCCATGAGTGTCAGTGAGTGTCAGTGAGAGTGTCAGTGAGAGTGTCAGTGAGAGTTTCAGTGAGAGTGTCAGTGTCAGTGAGAGTGTCAGTGAGTCAGTTTCAGTGTGAGTGTCAGTGAGAGTGTCAGTGAGAGTGTCAGTGAGAGTGTCAGTGAGAGTGTCAGTGAGTGTCAGTAAGAGTGTCAGTGAGTGTCAGTGTGAGTGGCAGTGAGTGTCAGTGAGTATCAGTGAGAGTGTCAGTGAGAGTGTCAGTGAGAGTGAGTGTCAGTTTCAGTGTCAGTGAGTGTCAGTGAGAGTGTCAGTGAGAGTGTCAGTGTGTGTCAGTGAGAGTGTCAGTGAGAGTGTCAGTGTCAGTGAGAGTGTCAGTGAGAGTGTCAGTGTCAGTGAGAGTGTCAGTGAGGGTGAGTGCGAGTATCAGTGTCAGTGAGAGTGTCAGTGAGAGTGTCAGAGAGGGTGTCAGTAAGTGTGTCAGTGAGTGTGTCAGTGAGTGTGTCAGTGAGAGTGTCAGTGTCAGTGAGAGTGTTGGTGAGAGTGTCAGTGTCAGTGAGAGTGGCAGTCAGTGTGAGTGAGAGTGTGAGTGAGAGTGTCAGTGTCAGTGAGAGTGTCAGTGAGAGTGTCAGTGTCAGTGAGAGTGTCAGTGAGAGTGTCAGTGAGTGTGTCAGTGAGAGTGTCAGTGTCAGTGAGAGTGGCAGTCAGTGTGAGTGAGAGTGTGAGTGAGAGTGTCAGTGTCAGTGAGAGTGTCAGTGAGAGTGTCAGTGTCAGTGAGAGTGTCAGTGAGAGTGTCAGTGAGAGTGTCATTTTCAGTGTGTGTCAGTGAGAGTGTCAGTGAGAGTGTCAGTGTCAGTGAGAATGTCAGTGAGTGTGTCAGTGAGAGTGTCAATGTCAGTGAGAGTGTCAGTGAGAGTGTCAGTGAGAGTGTCGGTGAGAGTGTCGGTGAGTGTCATTGTCAGTGAGAGTGTCATTGAGAGTGTCGATGAGATTGTCAGTGAGAGTGTCAGTGTCAGTGAGAGTGTCAGTGAGTGTGAGTGAGAGTGTGAGTGAGAGTGTCAGTGTCAGTGAGAGTGTCAGTGAGTGTGTCAGTGAGAGTGTCAGTGTCAGTGAGAGTGTCAGTGAGAGTGTCAGTGGTAGTTTCAGTGAGAGTGTCAGTGTCAGTGAGAGTGTCAGTGAGAGTGAGAGTGTCAGTGAGAGTGTCAGTGAGAGTGTCAGTGTTAGTGAGAGTGTCAGTGAGAGTGTCAGCGTCAGTGAGAGTGTCAGTGAGAGTGTCAGTGAGAGTGTCAGTGTTAGTGAGAGTGTCAGTGAGAGTGTCAGTGTCAGTGAGTGTCAGCGTCAGTGAGAGTGTCAGTGTGAGTGTCAGTTAGAGTGTCAGTGAGAGTGTCAGTTTCAGTGTGTCAGTGAGTGTCAGTGAGAGTGTCAGTGTCAGTGAGAGTGTCAGTGAATGTGTGTGAGTGAGAGTGTCAGTGTCAGTGAGTGTGCCAGTGAGTGTGTCAGTGAGAGTGTCAGTGTCAGTGAGAGAGTCAGTGAGAGTTTCAGTGAGAGTGTCAGTGAGAGTGTCATGAGTGTGTCAGTGAGTGTGTCAGTGAGAGTGTCAGTGTCAGTGAGAGTGGCAGTCAGTGTGAGTGAGAGTGTGAGTGAGAGTGTCAGTGTGAGTGAGAGTGTCAGTGTCAGTGAGAGTGTCAGTGAGAGTGTCAGTGAGAGTGTCAGCGTCAGCGAAAGTGTCAGTGAGAGTGTCAGTGAGAGTGTCACTGTGAGTGTCAGTGAGAGTGTCAGTGAGAGAGTCAGTGTCAGTGAGAGTGTCAGTGAGAGTGTCAGTGGAAGTGTCAGTGAGTGTCAGTGTCAGTGAGAGTGTCAGTGAGTATCAGTGAGAGTATCAGTGTCAGTGAGAGTGTCAGTGAGAATGAGAGTGTCAGTGTTAGTGAAGGTGTCAGTGTCAGTGAGAGTGTCAGCATCAGTGAGAGTGTCAGTGTCAGTGAGAGTGTCAGTGAGAGTGTCAGTGAGTATCAGTGAGAGTGTCAGTGTCAGTGAGAGTGTCAGTGAGAGTGAGAGTGTCAGTGAGAGTGTCAGTGAGAGTGTCAGTGAGAGTGTCAGTGGAAGTGTCAGTGAGTGTCAGTGATAGTGTCAGTGTCAGTGAGAGTGTCAGTGAGTATCAGTGAGAGTATCAGTGTCAGTGAGAGTGTCAGTGAGAGTGAGAGTGTCAGTGTTAGTGAAGGTGTCAGTGTCAGTGAGAGTGTCAGCATCAGTGAGAGTGTCAGTGTCAGTGAGAGTGTCAGTGAGAGTGTCAGTGAGTATCAGTGAGAGTGTCAGTGTCAGTGAGAGCGTCAGTGTCAGTGAGAGTGTCAGTGAGAGTGTCAGTGGAAGTGTCAGTGAGTGTCAGTGGTAGTGTCAGTGAGAGTATCAGTGAGTATCAGTGAGAGTATCAGTGTCAGTGAGAGTGTCAGTGAGAGTGAGAGTGTCAGTGTTAGTGAAGGTGTCAGTGAGAGTGTCAGCATCAGTGAGAGTGTCAGTGTCAGTGAGAGTGTCAGTGAGAGTGTCATTGAGTATCAGTGAGAGTGTCAGTGTCAGTGAGTGTCAGTGAGAGTGAGAGTTTCAGTGAGTATGAGTGAGTGTGAGTGAGAGTGTCAGTGTCAGTGAGAGTATCAGTGAGAGTGTCAGTGAGTGTGTCATTGAGTGTATCAGTGAGTGTGTCAGTGTCAGTGAGAGTGTCAGTGAGACTGTCAGTGAAAGTGTCAGTGAGAGTGTCAGTGTCAGTGAGAGTGTCAGTGAGAGTGTCAGTGAGTGTGTCATTGAGTGTATCAGTGAGTGTGTCAGTGAGAGTGTCAGTGTCAGTGAGAGTGTCAGTGAGAAAGTCAGTGAGAAAGTCAGTGAGTGTGAGTGAGAGTGTCAGAGTGAGTGTCAGTGAGTGTGTCAGTGAGTGTGTCAGTGAGAGTGTCAGTGTCAGTGAGAGTGGCAGTCAGTGTGAGTGAGAGTGTGAGTGAGAGTGTCAGTGTCAGTGAGAGTGTCAGTGAGAGTGTCAGTGTTAGTGAGAGTGTCAGTGAGAGTGAGAGTGTCAGTGTCAGTGAGAGTGTCAGCGTCAGCGAAAGTGTCAGTGAGAGTGTCAGCGAGAGTGATAGTGTGAGTGTCAGTGGGAGTGTCATTTTCAGTGTGTGTCAGTGAGAGTGTCAGTGTCAGTGAGAGTATCAGTGAGTGTGAGTGAGTGTCAGTGAGAGTGTCAGTGCCAGTGTCAGTGAGAGTGTCAGTGAGTGTGTCAGCGAGAGTGATAGTGTGAGTGTCAGTGGGAGTGTCATTTTCAGTGTGTGTCAGTGAGAGTGTCAGTGTCAGTGAGAGTATCAGTGAGTGTGAGTGAGTGTCAGTGAGAGTGTCAGTGCCAGTGTCAGTGAGAGTATCAGTGAGTGTGAGTGAGTGTCAGTGAGAGTGTCAGTGCCAGTGTCAGTGAGAGTGTCAGTGAGTGTGTCAGTGAGTGTGTCAGTGAGAGTGTCAATGTCACTGAGAGTGTCAGTGAGAGTCTCAGTGTCAGTGAGAATGTCAGTGTCAGTGAGAGTGTCAGTGTTATTGTCAGTGAGAGTGTCAGTGATTGTCAGTGAGAGTGTCAGTGAGTGTCAGTGAGAGTGTCAGTGGGAGTGTCAGTGAGATTGTCAGTATCAGGGAGAGTGTCAGTGAGTGTGAGTGAGAGTGTCAGTGAGAGTGTCAGTGTCAGTGTAAGTGAGAGTGTCGGTGAGAGTGTCAGTGAGAGTGTCGGTGAGTGTGTCAGTGAGTGTGTCAGTGAGAGTGTCAGTGTAAGTGAGAGTGGCAGTCAGTGTGAGTGAGAGTGTGAGTGAGAGTGTCAGTGTCAATGAGAGTGTCAGTGAGAGTGTCAGTGAGAGTGTCAGTGTTAGTGAGAGTGTCAGTGAGAGTGAAAGTGAGAGTGTCAGTGTCAGTGAGAGTGTCAGCGTCAGCGAAAGTGTCAGAGTGTCAGCAAGAGTGATAGTGTGAGTGGCAGTGAGAGTGTCATTTTCAGTGTGTGTCAGTGAGTGTCAGTGTCAGTGAGAGTATCAGTGAGTGTGAGTGAGAGTGTCAGTGAGAGTGTCAGTGTCAGTGTCAGTGAGAGTGTCAGTGAGTGTGAGTGAGAGTGTCAGTGAGAGTGTCAGTGTCAGTGTAAGTGAGAGTGTCAGTGAGAGTGTCAGTGTCAGTGGGAAATTCAGTGAGTGTGAGTGTGAGTGAGAGTGTCAGAGTAAGTGTCAGTGAGAGTGTCAGTGAGTGTGTCAGTGAGAGTGTCAGTGTCAGTGAGAGTGTCAGTGAGTGTGTCAGTGAGAGTGTCAGTGTCAGTGAGAGTGAGAGTGTCAGTGAGAGTGTCAGTGAGAGTGTCAGTGAAAGTGTCAGTGTTAGTGAGAGTGTCAGTGAGAGTGTCAGTGAGAGTGTCAGCATCAGTGAGAGTGTTAGTGAGAGTGTCAGTGTGAGTGTCAGTGAGAGTGTTAGTTTCAGTGTGTCAGTGAGTGTCAGTGAGAGTGTCAGTGAGTGTCAGTGAGAGTTTCAGTGAGTGTGAGTGAGTGTGAGTGAGAGTGTCAGTGTCAGTGAGAGTGTCAGTGAGAGTGTCAGTGGGTGTGTCATTGAGTGTATCAGTGAGTGTGTCAGTGAGAGTGTCAGTGTCAGTGAGAGTGTCAGTGAGACTGTCAGTGAAAGTGTCAGTGAGAGTGTCAGTGTCAGGGTCAGTGAGAGTGTCAGTGAGAGTGTCAGTGAGTGTGTCATTGAGTGTATCAGTGAGTGTGTCAGTGAGAGTGTCAGTGTCAGTGAGAGTGTCAGTGAGAAAGTCAGTGAGTGTGAGTGAGTGTGAGTGAGAGTGTCGGAGTGAGTGTCAGTGAGTGTGTCCGTGAGTGTCAGTGAGAGTGTCAGTGTCAGTGAGAGTGTCAGTGTCAGTGAGAGTGGCAGTCAGTGTGAGTGAGAGTGTGAGTGAGAGTGTCAGTGTCAGTGAGAGTGTCAGTGAGAGTGTCAGTGTTAGTGAGAGTGTCAGTGAGAGTGAGAGTGTCAGTGTCAGTGAGAGTGTCAGCATCAGCGAAAGTGTCAGTGAGAGTGTCAGCGAGAGTGATAGTGTGAGTGTCAGTGGGAGTGTCAGTGTCAGTGCCAGTGTCAGTGAGAGTGTCAGTGAGTGTGTCAGTGAGTGTGTCAGTGAGAGTGTCAATGTCACTGAGAGTGTCAGTGAGAGTGTCATTGAGATTGTCAGTGAGAGTGTCAGTGTCAGTGAGAGTGTCAGTGAGAGTCTCAGTGTCAGTGAGAGTGTCAGTGAGAATGTCAGTGTCAGTGAGAGTGTCAGTGGTAGTGTCAGTGAGAGTGTCAGTGATTGTCAGTGAGAGTGTCAGTGAGTGTCAGTGAGAGTGTCAGTGGGAGTGTCAGTGAGATTGTCAGTATCAGGGAGAGTGTCAGTGAGTGTGACTGAGAGTGTCAGTGAGAGTGTCAGTGTCAGTGTAAGTGAGAGTGTCGGTGAGAGTGTCAGTGTCAGTGAGAGTGTCAGTGTGAGTGTCAGTGAGAGTGTCGGTGAGTGTGTCAGTGAGTGTGTCAGTGAGAGTGTCAGTGTAAGTGAGAGTGGAAGTCAGTGTGAGTGAGAGTGTGAGTGAGAGTGTGAGTGTCAGTGAGAGTGTCAGTGAGAGTGTCAGTGAGAGTGTCAGTGTTAGTGAGAGTGTCAGTGAGAGTGAAAGTGAGAGTGTCAGTGAGAGTGTCAGCGTCAGCGAAAGTGTCAGAGTGTCAGCAAGAGTGATAGTGTGAGTGTCAGTGAGAGTGCCATTTTCAGTGTGTGTCAGTGAGTGTCAGTGTCACTGAGAGTATCAGTGAGTGTGAGTGACAGTGTCAGTGGGAAATTCAGTGAGTGTGAGTGAGTGTGAGTGAGAGTGTCAGAGTAAGTGTCAGTGAGAGTGTCAGTGAGTGTGTCAGTGAGAGTGTCAGTGTCAGTGAGAGTGGCAGTCAGTGTGAGTGAGAGTGTGAGTGAGAGTGTCAGTGAGATTGTCAGTGAGAGTGTCAGTAAGAGTGTCAGTGTCAGTGAGAGTGTCAGTGAGAGTGTCAGTGAGAGTGTCAGTATCAGTGAGAGTGTCAGCGTCAGCTTAAGTGTCAGTGAGAGTGTCAGCGAGAGTGATAGTGTGAGTATCAGTGAGAGTGTCATTTTCAGTGTGTGTCAGTGAGAGTGTCAGTGTCAGTGAGAGTATCAGTGAGTGTGAGTGACAGTGTCAGTGAGAGTGTCAGTGTCAGTGTCAGTGAGAGTGTCAGTGAGTGTGTCAGTGAGTGTGTCAGTGAGAGTGTCAATGTCAGTGAGAGTGTCAGTGAGAGTGTCAGTGAGAGTGTCAGTGAGTGTCGGTGAGAGTGTCAGTGTCAGTGAGAGTGTCATTGAGATTGTCAGTGAGAGTGTCAGTGTCAGTGAGAGTGTCAGTGAGCGTGAGAGTGTCGGTGAGAGTGTCAGTGAGAGTGTCAGTGTTAGATAGCGTGTCAGTGAGAGTGTCAGTGAGAGTGTCAGTGTCATCATCAGTGAGAGTGTCAGTGAGAGTGTCAGTGAGAGTCTCAGTGTCAGTGAGAGTGTCAGTTTCAGTGTGTCAGTAAAAGTGTCAGTGAGAATGTCTGTGTCAGTGAGAGTGTCAGTGGTAGTGTCAGTGAGAGTGTCAGTGATTGTCAGTGAGAGTCTCAGTGAGTGTCAGTGAGAGTGTCAGTGGGAGTGTCAGTGAGATTGTCAGTATCAGGGAGAGTGTCAGTGAGTGTGAGTGAGAGTGTCAGTGAGAGTGTCAGTGTCAGTGTAAGTGAGTGTCGGTGAGAGTGTCAGTGTCAGTGAGAGTGTCAGTGAGAGTGGCAGTGAGTGTGTCAGTGTTAGTGAGAGTCAGTGATAGTGTCAGTGAGAGTGTCAGTGTCATCATCAGTGAGAGTGTCAGTGAGAGTGTCAGTGTCAGTGAGAGTGTCAGTTTCAGTGTGTCAGTGAGAGGGTCAGTGTCAGTGAGAGTGTCAGCGTCAGCAAAAGTGTCAGTGAGATTGTCAGTGAGAGTGTCAGTGTGAGTGTCAGTAAGAGTGTCATTTTCAGTGTGTGTCAGCGTCAGCGAAAGTGTCAGTGAGAGTGTCAGTGAGAGTGTCAGTGAAAGTGTCAGTGAGTGTGTCAGTGAGTGTGTCAGTGAGAGTGTCAATGTCAGTGAGAGTGTCAGTGAGAGTGTAAGTGTCAGTGAGAGTGTAAGTGAGAGTGTCAGTGAGAGTGTCAGTGAGTGTCGGTGAGAGTGTCAGTGTCAGTGAGAGTGTCAGTGAGTGTGACAGTGAGAGTGTAAATGTCAGTGAGAGTGTCAGTAAGAGTGTCAGTGAGTGTGTCAGTGAGTATGTCAGTGAGAGTGTCAATGTCAGTGAGAGTGTCAGTGAGAGTGTCAGTGAGTGTCGGTAAGAGTGTCAGTGAGAGTGTCATTGAGAGTGTCGATGAGATTGTCAGTGAGAGTGTCTGTGTCAGTGAGAGTGTCAGTGAGTGTGAGTGAGAGTGTGAGTGAGAGTGTCAGTGTCAGTGAGAGTGTCAGTGAGAGTGTCAGTGAGTGTGTCAGTGAGAGTGTCAGTGAGAGTGTCAGTGAGAGTGTCAGTGGAAGTGTCAGTGGTAGTGTCAGTGTCAGTGAGAGTGTCAGTGAGTATCAGTGAGAGTATCAGTGTCAGTGAGAGTGTCAGTGAGAGTGAAAGTGTCAGTGTTAGTGAGGGTGTCAGTGTCAGTGAGAGTGTCAGCATCAGTGAGAGTGTCAGTGTCAGTGAGAGTGTCAGTGAGTATCAGTGAGAGTGTCAGTGTCAGTGAGAGTGTCAGTGAGAGTGTCAGTGAGGGTGTCAGTGAGAGTGTCAGTGTTAGTGAGAGTGTCAGTGAGAGTGTCAGTGTCAGTGAGAGTGTCAGCATCAGTGAGAGTGTTAGTGAGAGTGTCAGTGTGAGTGCCAGTGAGAGTGTCAGTTTCAGTGTGTCAGTGAGTGTCAGTGAGAGTGTCAGTGTCAGTGAGAGTGTCAGTGAGTGTGAGTGAGTGTGAGTGAGAGTGTCAGTGTCAGTGAGAGTGTCAGTGAGAGTGTCAGTGAGTGTGTCATTGAGTATATCAGTGAGTGTGTCAGTGAGAGTGTCAGTGTCAGTGAGAGTGTCAGTGAGACTGTCAGTGAAAGTGTCAGTGAGAGTGTCAGTGAGAGTATCAGTGAGAGTGTCAGTGATTGTCAGTGAGAAAGTCAGTGAGTGTGAGTGAGTGGGAGTGAGAGTGTCAGAGTGAGTGTCAGTGAGAGTGTCAGTGAGTGTGTCAGTGAGTGTGTCAGTGAGAGTGTCAGTGTCAGTGAGAGTGGCAGTCAGTGTGAGTGAGAGTGTGAGTGAGAGTGTCAGTGTCAGTGAGAGTGTCAGTGAGAGTGTCAGTGTTAGTGAGAGTGTCAGTGTTAGTGAGAGTGTCAGTGAGAGTGTCAGTGAGAGTGTCAGCGTCAGGGAAAGTGTCAGTGAGAGTGTCAGCGAGAGTGATAGTGTGAGTGTCAGTGAGAGTGTCATTTTCAGGGTGTGTCAGTGAGAGTGTCAGTGTCAGTGAGAGTATCAGTGAGTGTGAGTGAGAGTGTCAGTGAGAGTGTCAGTGTCAGTGTCAGTGAGAGTGTCAGTGAGTGTGTCAGTGAGTGTCAGTGAGAGTGTCAATGTCAGTGAGAGTGTCAGTGAGAGTGTCAGTGAGTGTCGGTGAGAGTGTCAGTGAGAGTGTCAGTGAGAGTGTCAGTGTCAGTGAGAGTGTCAGTGAGAGTGAGAGTGTCAGTGAGAGTGTCTGTGAGAGTGCCGGTGTTAGTGAGAGTGTCAGTGAGAGTGTCAGTGAGAGTCAGTGTCATCATCAGTGAGAGTGTCAGTGAGAGTGTCAGTGAGAGTCTCAGTGTCAGTGAGAGTGTCAGTTTCAGTGTGTCAGTGAGAGTGTCAGTGAGAATGTCAGTGTCAGTGAGAGTGTCAGTGGTACTGTCAGTGAGAGTGTCAGTGATTGTCAGTGAGAGTGTCAGTGAGTGTCAGTGAGAGTGTCAGTGGGAGTGTCAGTGAGATTGTCAGTATCAGGGAGAGTGTCAGTGAGTGTGAGTGAGAGTGTCAGTGAGAGTGTCAGTGTCAGTGTGAGTGAGAGTGTCGGTGAGAGTGTCAGTGTCAGTGAGAGTGTCAGTGAGAGTGGCAGTGTCAGTGAGAGTGTCAGTGCCAGTGAGAGTGTCAGTGAGAGTGAGAGTGTCAGTGAGAGTGTCAGTGAGAGTGTCTGTGTCAGTGAGAGTGTCAGTGTCAGTGTTTCAGTGAGTGTCAGTGAGAGTGTCAGTGAGAGTGTCAGTGAGAGTGTCAATGAGTGTGAGCGAGTGTCAGTGAGAGTGCCAGTGAGTGTGTCAGTGAGTGTGTCAGTGAGTGTGCCAGTGAGTGTGTCAGTGAGAGTGTCAGTGTCAGTGAAAGTGTCAGTGAAAGTGTCAGTGAGAGTGTCAGTGGGAGTGTCAGTGAGAGTGTCAGTGATTGTCAGTGAGACTGTCAGTGAGAGTGTCAGTGAGAGTTTCAGTGAGAGTGTCAGTGTCAGTGAGAGTGTCAGTGAGAGTGTCAGTTTCAGTGTGAGTGTCAGTGAGTGTCAGTGAGAGTGTCATTTAGTGTCAGTGAAAGTGTCAGTGAGAGTGTCAGTGAGAGTGTCAGTGAGAGTGTCTGTGGGAGTGTCAGTGTCAGTGAGTGTGTTAGTGAGTGTGTCAGTGAGTGTCAGTGAGAGTGTCAGTGTCAATGAGAGTGCCAGTGAGTGTGTCAGTGAAAGTGTCAGTGAGAGTGTCAGTGTCAGTGAGAGTGCCAGTGAGTGTCCTTGAGTGTCAGTGAGAGTATCAGTGAGAGTGTCAGTGAGAGTCTCAGTGAGTGTCAGTGAGAGTGTCAGTGGGAGTGTCAGTGAGATTGTCAGTATCAGGGAGAGTGTCAGTGAGTGTGAGTGAGAGTGTCGGTGAGAGTGTCAGTGTCAGTGAGAGTGTCAGTGAGAGTGGCAGTGAGTGTGTCAGTGTTAGTGAGAGTCAGTGATAGTGTCAGTGAGAGTGTCAGTGTCAGTGAGAGTGTCAGTTTCAGTGTGTCAGTGAGGGTGTCAGTGTCAGTGAGAGTGTCAGCGTCAGCGAAAGTGTCAGTGAGAGTGTCAGTGAGAGTGTCAGTGTGAGTGTCAGTAAGAGTGTCATTTTCAGTGTGTGTCAGTGAGAGTGTCAGTGTCAGTGAGAGTGTCAGTTTGTGTGAGTGAGAGTGTCAGTGAGAGTGTCAGTGAGAGTGTCAGTGAAAGTGTCAGTGAAAGTGTCAGTGAGTGTGTCAGTGAGTGTGTCAGTGAGAGTGTCAATGTCAGTGAGAGTGTTAGTGAGAGTGTCAGTGTGAGTGTCAGTGAGAGTGTCAGTTTCAGTGTGTCAGTGAGTGTCAGTGAGAGTGTCAGTGAGAGTGACAGTGTCAGTGAGAGTGTCAGTGAGTGTGAGTGAGTGTGAGTGAGAGTGTCAGTGTCAGTAAGAGTGTCAGTGAGAGTGTCAGTGGAAGTGTCAGTGGTAGTGTCAGTGAGTGTCAGTGAGTATCAGTGAGAGTATCAGTGTCAGTGAGAGTGTCAGTGAGAGTGAAAGTGTCAGTGTTAGTGAGGGTGTCAGTGTCAGTGTCAGTGAGAGTGTCAGCATCAGTGAGAGTGTCAGTGTCAGTGAGAGTGTCAGTGAGAGTGTCAGTGAGTATCAGTGAGAGTGTCAGTGTCAGTGAGAGTGTCAGTGAGAGTGTCAGTGAGAGTGTCACTGTCAGTGAGAGTGTCAGCGTCAGTGAGAGTGTTAGTGAGAGTGTCAGTGTGAGTGTCAGTGAGAGTGTCAGTTTCAGTGTGTCAGTGAGTGTCAGTGAGAGTGTCAGTGAGAGTGTCAGTGTCAGTGAGAGTGTCAGTGAGTGTGAGTGAGTGTGAGTGAGAGTGTCAGTGTCAGTAAGAGTGTCAGTGAGAGTGTCAGTGAGTGTGTCATTGAGTGTATCAGTGAGTGTGTCAGTGAGAGTGTCAGTGTCAGTGGGAGTGTCAGTGAGACTGTCAGTGAAAGTGTCAGTGAGAGTGTCAGTGAGAGTGTCAGTGAGAGTGTCAGTGATTGTCAGTGAGAAAGTCAGTGAGTGTGAGTGAGTGTGAGTGAGAGTGTCAGAGTGAGTGTCAGTGAGAGTGTCAGTGAGTGTGTCAGTGAGTGTGTCAGTGTCAGTGAGAGTGGCAGTCAGTGTGAGTGGGAGTGTGAGTGAGAGTGTCAGTGTCAGTGAGAGTGTCAGTGAGAGTGTCAGTGTTAGTGAGAGTGTCAGTGAGAGTGAGAGTGTCAGTGTCAGTGAGAGTGTCAGCGTCAGCGAAAGTGTCAGTGAGAGTGTCAGCAAGAGTGATAGTGTGAGTGTCAGTGAGAGTGTCATTTTCAGTGTGTGTCAGTGAGAGTGTCAGTGTCAGTGAGAGTATCAGTGAGTGTGAGTGAGAGTGTCAGTGTCAGTGTCAGTGAGAGTGTCAGTGAGAGTGTCAGTGAGTGTGTCAGTGAGTGTCAGTGAGAGTGTCAATGTCAGTGAGAGTGTCAGTGAGAGTGTCAGTGAGAGTGTCAGTGAGTGTCGGTGAGAGTGTCAGTGTCAGTGAGAGTGTCATTGAGATTGTCAGTGAGAGTGTCAGTGTCAGTGAGAGTGTAAGTGAGAGAGAGTGTCAGTGAGAGTGTCAGTGAGAGTATCAGTGTTAGTGAGAGTGTCAGTGAGAGTGATTGAGAGTGTCAGTGAGAGTGTCAGTGTCAGTGTCAGTGAGTGTCAGTGAGAGTGTCAGTGAGAGTGTCAGTGAGAGTGAGAGTGTCAGTGAGAGTGTCAGTGAGAGTGTCAGTGAGAGTGTCAGTGAGTGTCAGTGAGACTGTCAGTGTCAGTGAGAGTGTCAGTAAGAGTGTCAGTGTCAGTGTCAGTGAGAGTGTCAGTGTCAGTGAGTGTCAGTGAGCATGTCAGTGAGTGTGTCAGTGAGCGTGTCAGTGAAAGTGTCCATGAGAGTGTCAGTGTCAGTGAGAGTGTCAGTGAGAGTGTCAGTGAGTGTCAGTGAGAGTGTCAGTGAGTGTCCTTGAGTGTCTGTTAAGGTGTCAGTGAGAGTGTCAGTGAGAGAGAGTGTCAGTGAGAGTGTCAGTGAGAGTATCAGTGTTAGTGAGAGTGTCAGTGAGAGTGATTGAGAGTGTCAGTGAGAGTGTCAGTGTCAGTGTCAGTGAGTGTCAGTGAGAGTGTCAGTGAGAGTGTCAGTGAGAGTGAGAGTGTCAGTGAGAGTGTCAGTGAGAGTGTCAGTGAGTGTCAGTGAGACTGTCATTGTCAGTGAGAGTGTCAGTAAGAGTGTCAGTGTCAGTGTCAGTGAGAGTGTCAGTGTCAGTGAGAGTGTCAGTGAGTGTGTCAGTGAGTGTGTCAGTGAAAGTGTCCATGAGAGTGTCAGTGTCAGTGAGAGTGTCAGTGAGACTGTCAGTGAGTGTCAGTGAGAGTGTCAGTGAGTGTCCTTGAGTGTCTGTTAAGGTGTCAGTGAGAGTGTCAGTGAGTGTCAGTGAGAGTGTCAGTGAGAGTTTCAGTGTCAGTGAGAGTGTCAGTGTCAGTGTGAGTGTCAGTGAGAGTGTGAGTGAGAGTGTTGATGAGATTGTCAGTGAGAGTGCCAGTGTCAGTGAGAGTGTCAGTGAGAGTGTCAGTGTCAGTGAGAGTGTCAGCATCAGTGAGAGTGTCAGTGAGTGTCAGTGAGAGTGTCAGTGTCAGTGGGAGTGTCGGTGAGAGTGTCAGTGAGTGTCAGTGAGAATGTCAGTGAGAGTGTCAGTGAGAGTGTCAGTGTCAGTGAGAGTGTCAGCATCAGTGGGAGTGTCAGTGAGAGTGTCAGTGTGAGTGTCAGTGAGAGTGTGAGTGAGAGTGTTGATGAGATTGTCAGTGAGAGTGCCAGTGTCAGTGAGAGTGTCAGTGAGAGTGTCAGTGTCAGTGAGAGTGTCAGCATCAGTGAGAGTGTCAGTGAGTGTCAGTGAGAGTGTCAGTGAGAGTGTCAGTGTCAGTGAGAGTGTCAGCATCAGTGGGAGTGTCAGTGAGAGTGTCAGTGTGAGTGTCAGTGAGAGTGTCAGTGAGAGTGTCAGTTTCACTGTGAGTGTCAGTGAGAGTGTCAGTGAGAGTGTCAGTGTCAGTGAGAGTGTCAGTGAGAGTGTCAGCGTCAGTGTCAGCATCAGTGAGAGTGTCAGTGAGAGTGTCAGTGGGAGTGTCAGTGAGATTGTCAGTATCAGGGAGAGTGTCAGTGAGTGTGAGTGAGAGTGTCAGTGAGAGTGTCAGTGTAAGTGAGAGTGTCGGTGAGAGTGTCAGTGTCAGTGAGAGTGTCAGTGAGAGTGGCAGTGCCAGTGAGAGTGAGAGTGTCAGTGAGAGTGTCAGTGAGAGTGCCAGTGAGAGTGTCAGTGTTAGTGAGAGTGTCAGTGAGAGTGTCAGTGAGAGTGTCAGCGTCAGTGAGAGTGTCAGTGAAAGTGTCAGTGTGAGTGTCAGTGAGAGTGTCAGTGAGAGTGTCAGTTTCAGTGTTTCAGTGAGTGTCAGTGAGAGTGTCAGTGAGAGTGTCAGTGAGTGTGAGTGAGTGTGAGTGAGAGTGTCAGTGTCAGTGTCAGTGAGTGTCAGTGAGAGTGCCAGTGAGTGTGTCAGTGAGTGTGCCAGTGAGTGTGTCAGTGAGAGTGTCAGTGTGAGTGTCAGTGAGAGTGTCAGTGTCAGTGAGAGTGTCAGTGTCAGTGAGAGTGTCAGTGAGAATGTCAGTGAAAGTGTCAGTGAGAGTGTCAGTGGTAGTGTCATTGAGAGTGTCAGTGATTGTCAGTGAGAGTGTCAGTGATTGTCAGTGAGAGTGTCAGTGAGAGTGTCAGTTTGAGTGTCAGTGAGAGTGTCAGTGAGTGTCAGTGAGAGTGTCAGTGAGTGTCAGAATGTCAGTGAGTGTCAGTGAGAGTTTAAGTGAGAGTGTCAGTGAGTGTCAGTGAAAGTGTCAGTTTCAGTGTGAGTGTCAGTGAGAGTGTCAGTGAGTGTCTGTAAGAGTGTCAGTGAGTGTCAGTGAGAGTGTCATTGAGTGTCAGTGAGAGTGTCAGTGAGAGTGTCAGTAAGAGTGTCAGTGTCAGTTTCAGTTACAGTGTCAGTGAGAGTGTCAGTGAGAGTGAGAGTGTCAGTGAGAGTGTCAGTGAGAGTGTCAGTGTTAGTGAGAGTGTCAGTGAGAGTGTCAGTGAGAGTGTCAGTGAGAGTCTCAGTGTCAGTGAGTGTCAGTTTCAGTGTGTCAGTGAGAGTGTCAGTGAGAATGTCAGTGTCAGTGAGAGTGTCAGTGGTAGTGTCAGTGAGAGTGTCAGTGAGTGTCAGTGAGAGTGTCAGTGGGAGTGTCAGTGAGATTGTCAGTATCAGGGAGAGTGTCAGTGAGTGTGAGTGAGAGTGTCAGTGAGAGTTTCAGTGTAAGTGAGAGTGTCGGTGAGAGTGTCAGTGTCAGTGAGAGTGTCAGTGAGAGTGTCAGTGAGTGTGTCCGTGAGAGTGTCAGTGAGTGTGTCCGTGAGAGTGTCAGTGTCAGTGAGAGTGTCAGTGAGAGTGTCAGAGAGGGTGTCAGTAAGTGTGTCAGTGAGTGTGTCAGTGAGTGTGTCAGTGAGTGTGTCAGTGAGAGTGTCAGTGTCAGTGAGAGTGTTGGTGAGAGTGTCAGTGTCAGTGAGAGATTCAGTGAGAGTGTCAGTCAGAGTTTCAGTGTCAGTGAGAGTGTCAGTGTCAGTGAGAGTGTCAGTGAAAGTGTCATTGAGAGTGCCAGTGAGAGTGTCAGTGAGAGTGTCAGTGAGAGTATCAGTGAGAGTGTCAGTGAGTGTCAGTGAGAGTTTCAGTGAGTGTCAGTATCAGTGAGAGTGTCAGTGAGTGTGAGTGAGAGTGTCAGTGTCAGTGAGAGTGTCAGTGAGAGTGTCGGTGAGAGTGTCGGTGAGAGTGTCAGTGTCAGTGAGAGTATCAGTGAGAGTGTCAGTGAGTGTGTCAGTGAGTGTCAGTGAGAGTGTCGGTGTCAGTGAGAGTGTCAGTGAGTGTCAGTGAGAGTGGCCGTGAGTGCCAGTGAGAGTGTCAGTGTCAGTAAGAGTATAAGTGAGAGTGTCAGTGAGTGTGTCAGTGAGTGTCAGTGAGGGTGTCAGTGAGAGTGTCAGTGAGTGTGTCAGTGAGAGTGTCAGTGAGTGTGTCAGAGAAAGTGTCAGTGAGAGTGTCAGTGTCAGAGTGTCAGTGAGTGTCAGTGAGAGTGTCAGTGAGTGTCAGTGAGAGTGGCCGTGAGTGTCAGTGAGAGTGTCAGTGAGAGTGTCAGTGTCAGCGAGAGTGTCAGTGTGAGTGTCAGTGAGTGTCATTGAGAGTGTCAGTGTCAGTGAGAGTGTCTGTGAGAGTGTCGATGGAATTGTTAGTGAGTGTCAGTGTCAGTGAGAGTGTCAGTGTAATTGAGAGTGTCAGTGAGAGTGTAAGTGTCAGTGAGAGTGTCAGTGAGAGTGTCAGTGTCAGTGAGAGTGTCAGCATCAGTGAGAGTGTCAGTGAGAGTCTCAGATTCACTGTGAGTGTCAGTGAGAGTGTCAGTGAGAGTGTCAGTGAGAGTGTCAGTGTCAGTGAGAGTGTAAGTGAGTGTGAGTGAGAGTGTCAGTGTCAGTGAGAGTGTCAGTGAGAGTGTCAGTGAGTGTGTCAGTGAGTGTGTCAGTAAGAATGTCAGTGAGAGTGTCAGTGAGAGTGTCAGTGAGAGTGTCGGTGAGAGTGTCCGTGAGAGTGTCACTGTCAGTGAGAGTATCAGTGAGAGTGTCAGTGAGTGTGTCAGTGAGTGTCAGTGAGAGTGTCGGTGTCAGTGAGAGTGTCAGTGAGTGTGTCAGTGAGAGTGTCAGTGAGTGTGTCAGAGAAAATGTCAGTAAGAGTGTCAGTGTCAATGAGAGTGTCAGTGAGAGTGTCAGTGAGTGTCAGTGAGAGTGTCAGTGAGGGTGTCAGTAAGTGTGTCAGTAAGTGTGTCAGTGAGAGTGTCAGTGTCAGTGAGAGTGTCAGTGAAAGTGTCAGTGAGAGTGTCAGTGATAGTGTCAGTGAGTGTCAGTGAGTGTCAGTGAGTGTCAGTGAGTATCAGTGAGAGTGTCAGTGAGAGTGAGTGTCAGTTTCAGTGTCAGTGAGAGTGTCAGTGTCAGTGAGAGTGTCAGTGAGTGTGAGTGTGAGTATCAGTGTCAGTGAGAGTGTCAGTGAGAGTGTCAGAGAGGGTGTCAGAGAGGGTGTCAGTAAATGTGTCAGTGAGTGTGTCAGTGAGTGTGTCAGTGAGTGTGTCAGTGAGTGTGTCAGTGAGAGTGTCAGTGTCAGTGAAAGTGTCAGTGAGAGTGTCAATGAGAGTGTCAGTGAGTGTCAGTGAGTGTCAGTGAGAGTGTTAGTGAGTGTCAGTGAGTATCAGTGAGAGTGTCAGTGAGAGAGTCAGTGTCAGTAAGAGTGTCAGTGTCAGTGAGTGTCAGTGAGAGTGTCAGTGAGTGTGTCAGTGAGTGTTTCTGTGAGTGTCATTGAGAGTGTCAGAGTCAGTGTGTCAGTGAAAATGGTAGTGAGAGTGTCAGTGAGTGTCAGTGAGAGTGTCAGTGAGACTGTCAGTGGGAGTGTCAGTGAGAGTGTCAGTGGGAGTGTCAGTGAGAGTGTCAGTGAGTGCCATGAGTGTCAGTGAGTGTCAGTGAGAGTGTCAGTGAGAGTGTCAGTGAGAGTTTCAGTGAGAGTGTCAGTGTCAGTGAGAGTGTCAGTGAGTCAGTTTCAGTGTGAGTGTCAGTGAGAGTGTCAGTGAGAGTGTCAGTGAGAGTGTCAGTGAGAGTGTCAGTGAGTGTCAGTAAGAGTGTCAGTGAGTGTCAGTGTGAGTGGCAGTGAGTGTCAGTGAGTATCAGTGAGAGTGTCAGTGAGAGTGTCAGTGAGAGTGAGTGTCAGTTTCAGTGTCAGTGAGTGTCAGTGAGAGTGTCAGTGAGAGTGTCAGTGTGTGTCAGTGAGAGTGTCAGTGAGAGTGTCAGTGTCAGTGAGAGTGTCAGTGAGAGTGTCAGTGTCAGTGAGAGTGTCAGTGAGGGTGAGTGCGAGTATCAGTGTCAGTGAGAGTGTCAGTGAGAGTGTCAGAGAGGGTGTCAGTAAGTGTGTCAGTGAGTGTGTCAGTGAGTGTGTCAGTGAGAGTGTCAGTGTCAGTGAGAGTGTTGGTGAGAGTGTCAGTGTCAGTGAGAGTGGCAGTCAGTGTGAGTGAGAGTGTGAGTGAGAGTGTCAGTGTCAGTGAGAGTGTCAGTGAGAGTGTCAGTGTCAGTGAGAGTGTCAGTGAGAGTGTCAGTGAGTGTGTCAGTGAGAGTGTCAGTGTCAGTGAGAGTGGCAGTCAGTGTGAGTGAGAGTGTGAGTGAGAGTGTCAGTGTCAGTGAGAGTGTCAGTGAGAGTGTCAGTGTCAGTGAGAGTGTCAGTGAGAGTGTCAGTGAGAGTGTCATTTTCAGTGTGTGTCAGTGAGAGTGTCAGTGAGAGTGTCAGTGTCAGTGAGAATGTCAGTGAGTGTGTCAGTGAGAGTGTCAATGTCAGTGAGAGTGTCAGTGAGAGTGTCAGTGAGAGTGTCGGTGAGAGTGTCGGTGAGTGTCATTGTCAGTGAGAGTGTCATTGAGAGTGTCGATGAGATTGTCAGTGAGAGTGTCAGTGTCAGTGAGAGTGTCAGTGAGTGTGAGTGAGAGTGTGAGTGAGAGTGTCAGTGTCAGTGAGAGTGTCAGTGAGTGTGTCAGTGAGAGTGTCAGTGTCAGTGAGAGTGTCAGTGAGAGTGTCAGTGGTAGTTTCAGTGAGAGTGTCAGTGTCAGTGAGAGTGTCAGTGAGAGTGAGAGTGTCAGTGAGAGTGTCAGTGAGAGTGTCAGTGTTAGTGAGAGTGTCAGTGAGAGTGTCAGCGTCAGTGAGAGTGTCAGTGAGAGTGTCAGTGAGAGTGTCAGTGTTAGTGAGAGTGTCAGTGAGAGTGTCAGTGTCAGTGAGTGTCAGCGTCAGTGAGAGTGTCAGTGTGAGTGTCAGTTAGAGTGTCAGTGAGAGTGTCAGTTTCAGTGTGTCAGTGAGTGTCAGTGAGAGTGTCAGTGTCAGTGAGAGTGTCAGTGAATGTGTGTGAGTGAGAGTGTCAGTGTCAGTGAGTGTGCCAGTGAGTGTGTCAGTGAGAGTGTCAGTGTCAGTGAGAGAGTCAGTGAGAGTTTCAGTGAGAGTGTCAGTGAGAGTGTCATGAGTGTGTCAGTGAGTGTGTCAGTGAGAGTGTCAGTGTCAGTGAGAGTGGCAGTCAGTGTGAGTGAGAGTGTGAGTGAGAGTGTCAGTGTGAGTGAGAGTGTCAGTGTCAGTGAGAGTGTCAGTGAGAGTGTCAGTGAGAGTGTCAGCGTCAGCGAAAGTGTCAGTGAGAGTGTCAGTGAGAGTGTCACTGTGAGTGTCAGTGAGAGTGTCAGTGAGAGAGTCAGTGTCAGTGAGAGTGTCAGTGAGAGTGTCAGTGGAAGTGTCAGTGAGTGTCAGTGTCAGTGAGAGTGTCAGTGAGTATCAGTGAGAGTATCAGTGTCAGTGAGAGTGTCAGTGAGAATGAGAGTGTCAGTGTTAGTGAAGGTGTCAGTGTCAGTGAGAGTGTCAGCATCAGTGAGAGTGTCAGTGTCAGTGAGAGTGTCAGTGAGAGTGTCAGTGAGTATCAGTGAGAGTGTCAGTGTCAGTGAGAGTGTCAGTGAGAGTGAGAGTGTCAGTGAGAGTGTCAGTGAGAGTGTCAGTGAGAGTGTCAGTGGAAGTGTCAGTGAGTGTCAGTGATAGTGTCAGTGTCAGTGAGAGTGTCAGTGAGTATCAGTGAGAGTATCAGTGTCAGTGAGAGTGTCAGTGAGAGTGAGAGTGTCAGTGTTAGTGAAGGTGTCAGTGTCAGTGAGAGTGTCAGCATCAGTGAGAGTGTCAGTGTCAGTGAGAGTGTCAGTGAGAGTGTCAGTGAGTATCAGTGAGAGTGTCAGTGTCAGTGAGAGCGTCAGTGTCAGTGAGAGTGTCAGTGAGAGTGTCAGTGGAAGTGTCAGTGAGTGTCAGTGGTAGTGTCAGTGAGAGTATCAGTGAGTATCAGTGAGAGTATCAGTGTCAGTGAGAGTGTCAGTGAGAGTGAGAGTGTCAGTGTTAGTGAAGGTGTCAGTGAGAGTGTCAGCATCAGTGAGAGTGTCAGTGTCAGTGAGAGTGTCAGTGAGAGTGTCATTGAGTATCAGTGAGAGTGTCAGTGTCAGTGAGTGTCAGTGAGAGTGAGAGTTTCAGTGAGTATGAGTGAGTGTGAGTGAGAGTGTCAGTGTCAGTGAGAGTATCAGTGAGAGTGTCAGTGAGTGTGTCATTGAGTGTATCAGTGAGTGTGTCAGTGTCAGTGAGAGTGTCAGTGAGACTGTCAGTGAAAGTGTCAGTGAGAGTGTCAGTGTCAGTGAGAGTGTCAGTGAGAGTGTCAGTGAGTGTGTCATTGAGTGTATCAGTGAGTGTGTCAGTGAGAGTGTCAGTGTCAGTGAGAGTGTCAGTGAGAAAGTCAGTGAGAAAGTCAGTGAGTGTGAGTGAGAGTGTCAGAGTGAGTGTCAGTGAGTGTGTCAGTGAGTGTGTCAGTGAGAGTGTCAGTGTCAGTGAGAGTGGCAGTCAGTGTGAGTGAGAGTGTGAGTGAGAGTGTCAGTGTCAGTGAGAGTGTCAGTGAGAGTGTCAGTGTTAGTGAGAGTGTCAGTGAGAGTGAGAGTGTCAGTGTCAGTGAGAGTGTCAGCGTCAGCGAAAGTGTCAGTGAGAGTGTCAGCGAGAGTGATAGTGTGAGTGTCAGTGGGAGTGTCATTTTCAGTGTGTGTCAGTGAGAGTGTCAGTGTCAGTGAGAGTATCAGTGAGTGTGAGTGAGTGTCAGTGAGAGTGTCAGTGCCAGTGTCAGTGAGAGTGTCAGTGAGTGTGTCAGCGAGAGTGATAGTGTGAGTGTCAGTGGGAGTGTCATTTTCAGTGTGTGTCAGTGAGAGTGTCAGTGTCAGTGAGAGTATCAGTGAGTGTGAGTGAGTGTCAGTGAGAGTGTCAGTGCCAGTGTCAGTGAGAGTATCAGTGAGTGTGAGTGAGTGTCAGTGAGAGTGTCAGTGCCAGTGTCAGTGAGAGTGTCAGTGAGTGTGTCAGTGAGTGTGTCAGTGAGAGTGTCAATGTCACTGAGAGTGTCAGTGAGAGTCTCAGTGTCAGTGAGAATGTCAGTGTCAGTGAGAGTGTCAGTGTTATTGTCAGTGAGAGTGTCAGTGATTGTCAGTGAGAGTGTCAGTGAGTGTCAGTGAGAGTGTCAGTGGGAGTGTCAGTGAGATTGTCAGTATCAGGGAGAGTGTCAGTGAGTGTGAGTGAGAGTGTCAGTGAGAGTGTCAGTGTCAGTGTAAGTGAGAGTGTCGGTGAGAGTGTCAGTGAGAGTGTCGGTGAGTGTGTCAGTGAGTGTGTCAGTGAGAGTGTCAGTGTAAGTGAGAGTGGCAGTCAGTGTGAGTGAGAGTGTGAGTGAGAGTGTCAGTGTCAATGAGAGTGTCAGTGAGAGTGTCAGTGAGAGTGTCAGTGTTAGTGAGAGTGTCAGTGAGAGTGAAAGTGAGAGTGTCAGTGTCAGTGAGAGTGTCAGCGTCAGCGAAAGTGTCAGAGTGTCAGCAAGAGTGATAGTGTGAGTGGCAGTGAGAGTGTCATTTTCAGTGTGTGTCAGTGAGTGTCAGTGTCAGTGAGAGTATCAGTGAGTGTGAGTGAGAGTGTCAGTGAGAGTGTCAGTGTCAGTGTCAGTGAGAGTGTCAGTGAGTGTGAGTGAGAGTGTCAGTGAGAGTGTCAGTGTCAGTGTAAGTGAGAGTGTCAGTGAGAGTGTCAGTGTCAGTGGGAAATTCAGTGAGTGTGAGTGTGAGTGAGAGTGTCAGAGTAAGTGTCAGTGAGAGTGTCAGTGAGTGTGTCAGTGAGAGTGTCAGTGTCAGTGAGAGTGTCAGTGAGTGTGTCAGTGAGAGTGTCAGTGTCAGTGAGAGTGAGAGTGTCAGTGAGAGTGTCAGTGAGAGTGTCAGTGAAAGTGTCAGTGTTAGTGAGAGTGTCAGTGAGAGTGTCAGTGAGAGTGTCAGCATCAGTGAGAGTGTTAGTGAGAGTGTCAGTGTGAGTGTCAGTGAGAGTGTTAGTTTCAGTGTGTCAGTGAGTGTCAGTGAGAGTGTCAGTGAGTGTCAGTGAGAGTTTCAGTGAGTGTGAGTGAGTGTGAGTGAGAGTGTCAGTGTCAGTGAGAGTGTCAGTGAGAGTGTCAGTGGGTGTGTCATTGAGTGTATCAGTGAGTGTGTCAGTGAGAGTGTCAGTGTCAGTGAGAGTGTCAGTGAGACTGTCAGTGAAAGTGTCAGTGAGAGTGTCAGTGTCAGGGTCAGTGAGAGTGTCAGTGAGAGTGTCAGTGAGTGTGTCATTGAGTGTATCAGTGAGTGTGTCAGTGAGAGTGTCAGTGTCAGTGAGAGTGTCAGTGAGAAAGTCAGTGAGTGTGAGTGAGTGTGAGTGAGAGTGTCGGAGTGAGTGTCAGTGAGTGTGTCCGTGAGTGTCAGTGAGAGTGTCAGTGTCAGTGAGAGTGTCAGTGTCAGTGAGAGTGGCAGTCAGTGTGAGTGAGAGTGTGAGTGAGAGTGTCAGTGTCAGTGAGAGTGTCAGTGAGAGTGTCAGTGTTAGTGAGAGTGTCAGTGAGAGTGAGAGTGTCAGTGTCAGTGAGAGTGTCAGCATCAGCGAAAGTGTCAGTGAGAGTGTCAGCGAGAGTGATAGTGTGAGTGTCAGTGGGAGTGTCAGTGTCAGTGCCAGTGTCAGTGAGAGTGTCAGTGAGTGTGTCAGTGAGTGTGTCAGTGAGAGTGTCAATGTCACTGAGAGTGTCAGTGAGAGTGTCATTGAGATTGTCAGTGAGAGTGTCAGTGTCAGTGAGAGTGTCAGTGAGAGTCTCAGTGTCAGTGAGAGTGTCAGTGAGAATGTCAGTGTCAGTGAGAGTGTCAGTGGTAGTGTCAGTGAGAGTGTCAGTGATTGTCAGTGAGAGTGTCAGTGAGTGTCAGTGAGAGTGTCAGTGGGAGTGTCAGTGAGATTGTCAGTATCAGGGAGAGTGTCAGTGAGTGTGACTGAGAGTGTCAGTGAGAGTGTCAGTGTCAGTGTAAGTGAGAGTGTCGGTGAGAGTGTCAGTGTCAGTGAGAGTGTCAGTGTGAGTGTCAGTGAGAGTGTCGGTGAGTGTGTCAGTGAGTGTGTCAGTGAGAGTGTCAGTGTAAGTGAGAGTGGAAGTCAGTGTGAGTGAGAGTGTGAGTGAGAGTGTGAGTGTCAGTGAGAGTGTCAGTGAGAGTGTCAGTGAGAGTGTCAGTGTTAGTGAGAGTGTCAGTGAGAGTGAAAGTGAGAGTGTCAGTGAGAGTGTCAGCGTCAGCGAAAGTGTCAGAGTGTCAGCAAGAGTGATAGTGTGAGTGTCAGTGAGAGTGCCATTTTCAGTGTGTGTCAGTGAGTGTCAGTGTCACTGAGAGTATCAGTGAGTGTGAGTGACAGTGTCAGTGGGAAATTCAGTGAGTGTGAGTGAGTGTGAGTGAGAGTGTCAGAGTAAGTGTCAGTGAGAGTGTCAGTGAGTGTGTCAGTGAGAGTGTCAGTGTCAGTGAGAGTGGCAGTCAGTGTGAGTGAGAGTGTGAGTGAGAGTGTCAGTGAGATTGTCAGTGAGAGTGTCAGTAAGAGTGTCAGTGTCAGTGAGAGTGTCAGTGAGAGTGTCAGTGAGAGTGTCAGTATCAGTGAGAGTGTCAGCGTCAGCTTAAGTGTCAGTGAGAGTGTCAGCGAGAGTGATAGTGTGAGTATCAGTGAGAGTGTCATTTTCAGTGTGTGTCAGTGAGAGTGTCAGTGTCAGTGAGAGTATCAGTGAGTGTGAGTGACAGTGTCAGTGAGAGTGTCAGTGTCAGTGTCAGTGAGAGTGTCAGTGAGTGTGTCAGTGAGTGTGTCAGTGAGAGTGTCAATGTCAGTGAGAGTGTCAGTGAGAGTGTCAGTGAGAGTGTCAGTGAGTGTCGGTGAGAGTGTCAGTGTCAGTGAGAGTGTCATTGAGATTGTCAGTGAGAGTGTCAGTGTCAGTGAGAGTGTCAGTGAGCGTGAGAGTGTCGGTGAGAGTGTCAGTGAGAGTGTCAGTGTTAGATAGCGTGTCAGTGAGAGTGTCAGTGAGAGTGTCAGTGTCATCATCAGTGAGAGTGTCAGTGAGAGTGTCAGTGAGAGTCTCAGTGTCAGTGAGAGTGTCAGTTTCAGTGTGTCAGTAAAAGTGTCAGTGAGAATGTCTGTGTCAGTGAGAGTGTCAGTGGTAGTGTCAGTGAGAGTGTCAGTGATTGTCAGTGAGAGTCTCAGTGAGTGTCAGTGAGAGTGTCAGTGGGAGTGTCAGTGAGATTGTCAGTATCAGGGAGAGTGTCAGTGAGTGTGAGTGAGAGTGTCAGTGAGAGTGTCAGTGTCAGTGTAAGTGAGTGTCGGTGAGAGTGTCAGTGTCAGTGAGAGTGTCAGTGAGAGTGGCAGTGAGTGTGTCAGTGTTAGTGAGAGTCAGTGATAGTGTCAGTGAGAGTGTCAGTGTCATCATCAGTGAGAGTGTCAGTGAGAGTGTCAGTGTCAGTGAGAGTGTCAGTTTCAGTGTGTCAGTGAGAGTGTCAGTGTCAGTGAGAGTGTCAGCGTCAGCAAAAGTGTCAGTGAGATTGTCAGTGAGAGTGTCAGTGTGAGTGTCAGTAAGAGTGTCATTTTCAGTGTGTGTCAGCGTCAGCGAAAGTGTCAGTGAGAGTGTCAGTGAGAGTGTCAGTGAAAGTGTCAGTGAGTGTGTCAGTGAGTGTGTCAGTGAGAGTGTCAATGTCAGTGAGAGTGTCAGTGAGAGTGTAAGTGTCAGTGAGAGTGTAAGTGAGAGTGTCAGTGAGAGTGTCAGTGAGTGTCGGTGAGAGTGTCAGTGTCAGTGAGAGTGTCAGTGAGTGTGACAGTGAGAGTGTAAATGTCAGTGAGAGTGTCAGTAAGAGTGTCAGTGAGTGTGTCAGTGAGTATGTCAGTGAGAGTGTCAATGTCAGTGAGAGTGTCAGTGAGAGTGTCAGTGAGTGTCGGTAAGAGTGTCAGTGAGAGTGTCATTGAGAGTGTCGATGAGATTGTCAGTGAGAGTGTCTGTGTCAGTGAGAGTGTCAGTGAGTGTGAGTGAGAGTGTGAGTGAGAGTGTCAGTGTCAGTGAGAGTGTCAGTGAGAGTGTCAGTGAGTGTGTCAGTGAGAGTGTCAGTGAGAGTGTCAGTGAGAGTGTCAGTGGAAGTGTCAGTGGTAGTGTCAGTGTCAGTGAGAGTGTCAGTGAGTATCAGTGAGAGTATCAGTGTCAGTGAGAGTGTCAGTGAGAGTGAAAGTGTCAGTGTTAGTGAGGGTGTCAGTGTCAGTGAGAGTGTCAGCATCAGTGAGAGTGTCAGTGTCAGTGAGAGTGTCAGTGAGTATCAGTGAGAGTGTCAGTGTCAGTGAGAGTGTCAGTGAGAGTGTCAGTGAGGGTGTCAGTGAGAGTGTCAGTGTTAGTGAGAGTGTCAGTGAGAGTGTCAGTGTCAGTGAGAGTGTCAGCATCAGTGAGAGTGTTAGTGAGAGTGTCAGTGTGAGTGCCAGTGAGAGTGTCAGTTTCAGTGTGTCAGTGAGTGTCAGTGAGAGTGTCAGTGTCAGTGAGAGTGTCAGTGAGTGTGAGTGAGTGTGAGTGAGAGTGTCAGTGTCAGTGAGAGTGTCAGTGAGAGTGTCAGTGAGTGTGTCATTGAGTATATCAGTGAGTGTGTCAGTGAGAGTGTCAGTGTCAGTGAGAGTGTCAGTGAGACTGTCAGTGAAAGTGTCAGTGAGAGTGTCAGTGAGAGTATCAGTGAGAGTGTCAGTGATTGTCAGTGAGAAAGTCAGTGAGTGTGAGTGAGTGGGAGTGAGAGTGTCAGAGTGAGTGTCAGTGAGAGTGTCAGTGAGTGTGTCAGTGAGTGTGTCAGTGAGAATGTCAGTGTCAGTGAGAGTGGCAGTCAGTGTGAGTGAGAGTGTGAGTGAGAGTGTCAGTGTCAGTGAGAGTGTCAGTGAGAGTGTCAGTGTTAGTGAGAGTGTCAGTGTTAGTGAGAGTGTCAGTGAGAGTGAGAGTGTCAGTGAGAGTGTCAGCGTCAGGGAAAGTGTCAGTGAGAGTGTCAGCGAGAGTGATAGTGTGAGTGTCAGTGAGAGTGTCATTTTCAGGGTGTGTCAGTGAGAGTGTCAGTGTCAGTGAGAGTATCAGTGAGTGTGAGTGAGAGTGTCAGTGAGAGTGTCAGTGTCAGTGTCAGTGAGAGTGTCAGTGAGTGTGTCAGTGAGTGTCAGTGAGAGTGTCAATGTCAGTGAGAGTGTCAGTGAGAGTGTCAGTGAGTGTCGGTGAGAGTGTCAGTGAGAGTGTCAGTGAGAGTGTCAGTGTCAGTGAGAGTGTCAGTGAGAGTGAGAGTGTCAGTGAGAGTGTCTGTGAGAGTGCCGGTGTTAGTGAGAGTGTCAGTGAGAGTGTCAGTGAGAGTCAGTGTCATCATCAGTGAGAGTGTCAGTGAGAGTGTCAGTGAGAGTCTCAGTGTCAGTGAGAGTGTCAGTTTCAGTGTGTCAGTGAGAGTGTCAGTGAGAATGTCAGTGTCAGTGAGAGTGTCAGTGGTACTGTCAGTGAGAGTGTCAGTGATTGTCAGTGAGAGTGTCAGTGAGTGTCAGTGAGAGTGTCAGTGGGAGTGTCAGTGAGATTGTCAGTATCAGGGAGAGTGTCAGTGAGTGTGAGTGAGAGTGTCAGTGAGAGTGTCAGTGTCAGTGTGAGTGAGAGTGTCGGTGAGAGTGTCAGTGTCAGTGAGAGTGTCAGTGAGAGTGGCAGTGTCAGTGAGAGTGTCAGTGCCAGTGAGAGTGTCAGTGAGAGTGAGAGTGTCAGTGAGAGTGTCAGTGAGAGTGTCTGTGTCAGTGAGAGTGTCAGTGTCAGTGTTTCAGTGAGTGTCAGTGAGAGTGTCAGTGAGAGTGTCAGTGAGAGTGTCAATGAGTGTGAGCGAGTGTCAGTGAGAGTGCCAGTGAGTGTGTCAGTGAGTGTGTCAGTGAGTGTGCCAGTGAGTGTGTCAGTGAGAGTGTCAGTGTCAGTGAAAGTGTCAGTGAAAGTGTCAGTGAGAGTGTCAGTGGGAGTGTCAGTGAGAGTGTCAGTGATTGTCAGTGAGACTGTCAGTGAGAGTGTCAGTGAGAGTTTCAGTGAGAGTGTCAGTGTCAGTGAGAGTGTCAGTGAGAGTGTCAGTTTCAGTGTGAGTGTCAGTGAGTGTCAGTGAGAGTGTCATTTAGTGTCAGTGAAAGTGTCAGTGAGAGTGTCAGTGAGAGTGTCAGTGAGAGTGTCTGTGGGAGTGTCAGTGTCAGTGAGTGTGTTAGTGAGTGTGTCAGTGAGTGTCAGTGAGAGTGTCAGTGTCAATGAGAGTGCCAGTGAGTGTGTCAGTGAAAGTGTCAGTGAGAGTGTCAGTGTCAGTGAGAGTGCCAGTGAGTGTCCTTGAGTGTCAGTGAGAGTATCAGTGAGAGTGTCAGTGAGAGTCTCAGTGAGTGTCAGTGAGAGTGTCAGTGGGAGTGTCAGTGAGATTGTCAGTATCAGGGAGAGTGTCAGTGAGTGTGAGTGAGAGTGTCGGTGAGAGTGTCAGTGTCAGTGAGAGTGTCAGTGAGAGTGGCAGTGAGTGTGTCAGTGTTAGTGAGAGTCAGTGATAGTGTCAGTGAGAGTGTCAGTGTCAGTGAGAGTGTCAGTTTCAGTGTGTCAGTGAGGGTGTCAGTGTCAGTGAGAGTGTCAGCGTCAGCGAAAGTGTCAGTGAGAGTGTCAGTGAGAGTGTCAGTGTGAGTGTCAGTAAGAGTGTCATTTTCAGTGTGTGTCAGTGAGAGTGTCAGTGTCAGTGAGAGTGTCAGTTTGTGTGAGTGAGAGTGTCAGTGAGAGTGTCAGTGAGAGTGTCAGTGAAAGTGTCAGTGAAAGTGTCAGTGAGTGTGTCAGTGAGTGTGTCAGTGAGAGTGTCAATGTCAGTGAGAGTGTTAGTGAGAGTGTCAGTGTGAGTGTCAGTGAGAGTGTCAGTTTCAGTGTGTCAGTGAGTGTCAGTGAGAGTGTCAGTGAGAGTGACAGTGTCAGTGAGAGTGTCAGTGAGTGTGAGTGAGTGTGAGTGAGAGTGTCAGTGTCAGTAAGAGTGTCAGTGAGAGTGTCAGTGGAAGTGTCAGTGGTAGTGTCAGTGAGTGTCAGTGAGTATCAGTGAGAGTATCAGTGTCAGTGAGAGTGTCAGTGAGAGTGAAAGTGTCAGTGTTAGTGAGGGTGTCAGTGTCAGTGTCAGTGAGAGTGTCAGCATCAGTGAGAGTGTCAGTGTCAGTGAGAGTGTCAGTGAGAGTGTCAGTGAGTATCAGTGAGAGTGTCAGTGTCAGTGAGAGTGTCAGTGAGAGTGTCAGTGAGAGTGTCACTGTCAGTGAGAGTGTCAGCGTCAGTGAGAGTGTTAGTGAGAGTGTCAGTGTGAGTGTCAGTGAGAGTGTCAGTTTCAGTGTGTCAGTGAGTGTCAGTGAGAGTGTCAGTGAGAGTGTCAGTGTCAGTGAGAGTGTCAGTGAGTGTGAGTGAGTGTGAGTGAGAGTGTCAGTGTCAGTAAGAGTGTCAGTGAGAGTGTCAGTGAGTGTGTCATTGAGTGTATCAGTGAGTGTGTCAGTGAGAGTGTCAGTGTCAGTGGGAGTGTCAGTGAGACTGTCAGTGAAAGTGTCAGTGAGAGTGTCAGTGAGAGTGTCAGTGAGAGTGTCAGTGATTGTCAGTGAGAAAGTCAGTGAGTGTGAGTGAGTGTGAGTGAGAGTGTCAGAGTGAGTGTCAGTGAGAGTGTCAGTGAGTGTGTCAGTGAGTGTGTCAGTGTCAGTGAGAGTGGCAGTCAGTGTGAGTGGGAGTGTGAGTGAGAGTGTCAGTGTCAGTGAGAGTGTCAGTGAGAGTGTCAGTGTTAGTGAGAGTGTCAGTGAGAGTGAGAGTGTCAGTGTCAGTGAGAGTGTCAGCGTCAGCGAAAGTGTCAGTGAGAGTGTCAGCAAGAGTGATAGTGTGAGTGTCAGTGAGAGTGTCATTTTCAGTGTGTGTCAGTGAGAGTGTCAGTGTCAGTGAGAGTATCAGTGAGTGTGAGTGAGAGTGTCAGTGTCAGTGTCAGTGAGAGTGTCAGTGAGAGTGTCAGTGAGTGTGTCAGTGAGTGTCAGTGAGAGTGTCAATGTCAGTGAGAGTGTCAGTGAGAGTGTCAGTGAGAGTGTCAGTGAGTGTCGGTGAGAGTGTCAGTGTCAGTGAGAGTGTCATTGAGATTGTCAGTGAGAGTGTCAGTGTCAGTGAGAGTGTAAGTGAGAGAGAGTGTCAGTGAGAGTGTCAGTGAGAGTATCAGTGTTAGTGAGAGTGTCAGTGAGAGTGATTGAGAGTGTCAGTGAGAGTGTCAGTGTCAGTGTCAGTGAGTGTCAGTGAGAGTGTCAGTGAGAGTGTCAGTGAGAGTGAGAGTGTCAGTGAGAGTGTCAGTGAGAGTGTCAGTGAGAGTGTCAGTGAGAGTGTCAGTGAGTGTCAGTGAGACTGTCAGTGTCAGTGAGAGTGTCAGTAAGAGTGTCAGTGTCAGTGTCAGTGAGAGTGTCAGTGTCAGTGAGTGTCAGTGAGCATGTCAGTGAGTGTGTCAGTGAGCGTGTCAGTGAAAGTGTCCATGAGAGTGTCAGTGTCAGTGAGAGTGTCAGTGAGAGTGTCAGTGAGTGTCAGTGAGAGTGTCAGTGAGTGTCCTTGAGTGTCTGTTAAGGTGTCAGTGAGAGTGTCAGTGAGAGAGAGTGTCAGTGAGAGTGTCAGTGAGAGTATCAGTGTTAGTGAGAGTGTCAGTGAGAGTGATTGAGAGTGTCAGTGAGAGTGTCAGTGTCAGTGTCAGTGAGTGTCAGTGAGAGTGTCAGTGAGAGTGTCAGTGAGAGTGAGAGTGTCAGTGAGAGTGTCAGTGAGAGTGTCAGTGAGTGTCAGTGAGACTGTCATTGTCAGTGAGAGTGTCAGTAAGAGTGTCAGTGTCAGTGTCAGTGAGAGTGTCAGTGTCAGTGAGAGTGTCAGTGAGTGTGTCAGTGAGTGTGTCAGTGAAAGTGTCCATGAGAGTGTCAGTGTCAGTGAGAGTGTCAGTGAGAGTGTCAGTGAGACTGTCAGTGAGTGTCAGTGAGAGTGTCAGTGAGTGTCCTTGAGTGTCTGTTAAGGTGTCAGTGAGAGTGTCAGTGAGTGTCAGTGAGAGTGTCAGTGAGAGTTTCAGTGTCAGTGAGAGTGTCAGTGTCAGTGTGAGTGTCAGTGAGAGTGTGAGTGAGAGTGTTGATGAGATTGTCAGTGAGAGTGCCAGTGTCAGTGAGAGTGTCAGTGAGAGTGTCAGTGTCAGTGAGAGTGTCAGCATCAGTGAGAGTGTCAGTGAGTGTCAGTGAGAGTGTCAGTGTCAGTGGGAGTGTCGGTGAGAGTGTCAGTGAGTGTCAGTGAGAATGTCAGTGAGAGTGTCAGTGAGAGTGTCAGTGTCAGTGAGAGTGTCAGCATCAGTGGGAGTGTCAGTGAGAGTGTCAGTGTGAGTGTCAGTGAGAGTGTCAGTGAGAGTGTCAGTTTCACTGTGAGTGTCAGTGTCAGTGAGAGTGTCAGTGAGAGTGTCAGCGTCAGTGTCAGCATCAGTGAGAGTGTCAGTGAGAGTGTCAGTGGGAGTGTCAGTGAGATTGTCAGTATCAGGGAGAGTGTCAGTGAGTGTGAGTGAGAGTGTCAGTGAGAGTGTCAGTGTAAGTGAGAGTGTCGGTGAGAGTGTCAGTGTCAGTGAGAGTGTCAGTGAGAGTGGCAGTGCCAGTGAGAGTGAGAGTGTCAGTGAGAGTGTCAGTGAGAGTGCCAGTGAGAGTGTCAGTGTTAGTGAGAGTGTCAGTGAGAGTGTCAGTGAGAGTGTCAGCGTCAGTGAGAGTGTCAGTGAAAGTGTCAGTGTGAGTGTCAGTGAGAGTGTCAGTGAGAGTGTCAGTTTCAGTGTTTCAGTGAGTGTCAGTGAGAGTGTCAGTGAGAGTGTCAGTGAGTGTGAGTGAGTGTGAGTGAGAGTGTCAGTGTCAGTGTCAGTGAGTGTCAGTGAGAGTGCCAGTGAGTGTGTCAGTGAGTGTGCCAGTGAGTGTGTCAGTGAGAGTGTCAGTGTGAGTGTCAGTGAGAGTGTCAGTGTCAGTGAGAGTGTCAGTGTCAGTGAGAGTGTCAGTGAGAATGTCAGTGAAAGTGTCAGTGAGAGTGTCAGTGGTAGTGTCATTGAGAGTGTCAGTGATTGTCAGTGAGAGTGTCAGTGATTGTCAGTGAGAGTGTCAGTGAGAGTGTCAGTTTGAGTGTCAGTGAGAGTGTCAGTGAGTGTCAGTGAGAGTGTCAGTGAGTGTCAGAATGTCAGTGAGTGTCAGTGAGAGTTTAAGTGAGAGTGTCAGTGAGTGTCAGTGAAAGTGTCAGTTTCAGTGTGAGTGTCAGTGAGAGTGTCAGTGAGTGTCTGTAAGAGTGTCAGTGAGTGTCAGTGAGAGTGTCATTGAGTGTCAGTGAGAGTGTCAGTGAGAGTGTCAGTAAGAGTGTCAGTGTCAGTTTCAGTTACAGTGTCAGTGAGAGTGTCAGTGAGAGTGAGAGTGTCAGTGAGAGTGTCAGTGAGAGTGTCAGTGTTAGTGAGAGTGTCAGTGAGAGTGTCAGTGAGAGTGTCAGTGAGAGTCTCAGTGTCAGTGAGTGTCAGTTTCAGTGTGTCAGTGAGAGTGTCAGTGAGAATGTCAGTGTCAGTGAGAGTGTCAGTGGTAGTGTCAGTGAGAGTGTCAGTGAGTGTCAGTGAGAGTGTCAGTGGGAGTGTCAGTGAGATTGTCAGTATCAGGGAGAGTGTCAGTGAGTGTGAGTGAGAGTGTCAGTGAGAGTTTCAGTGTAAGTGAGAGTGTCGGTGAGAGTGTCAGTGTCAGTGAGAGTGTCAGTGAGAGTGTCAGTGAGTGTGTCCGTGAGAGTGTCAGTGAGTGTGTCCGTGAGAGTGTCAGTGTCAGTGAGAGTGTCAGTGAGAGTGTCAGAGAGGGTGTCAGTAAGTGTGTCAGTGAGTGTGTCAGTGAGTGTGTCAGTGAGTGTGTCAGTGAGAGTGTCAGTGTCAGTGAGAGTGTTGGTGAGAGTGTCAGTGTCAGTGAGAGATTCAGTGAGAGTGTCAGTCAGAGTTTCAGTGTCAGTGAGAGTGTCAGTGTCAGTGAGAGTGTCAGTGAAAGTGTCATTGAGAGTGCCAGTGAGAGTGTCAGTGAGAGTGTCAGTGAGAGTATCAGTGAGAGTGTCAGTGAGTGTCAGTGAGAGTTTCAGTGAGTGTCAGTATCAGTGAGAGTGTCAGTGAGTGTGAGTGAGAGTGTCAGTGTCAGTGAGAGTGTCAGTGAGAGTGTCGGTGAGAGTGTCGGTGAGAGTGTCAGTGTCAGTGAGAGTATCAGTGAGAGTGTCAGTGAGTGTGTCAGTGAGTGTCAGTGAGAGTGTCGGTGTCAGTGAGAGTGTCAGTGAGTGTCAGTGAGAGTGGCCGTGAGTGCCAGTGAGAGTGTCAGTGTCAGTAAGAGTATAAGTGAGAGTGTCAGTGAGTGTGTCAGTGAGTGTCAGTGAGGGTGTCAGTGAGAGTGTCAGTGAGTGTGTCAGTGAGAGTGTCAGTGAGTGTGTCAGAGAAAGTGTCAGTGAGAGTGTCAGTGTCAGAGTGTCAGTGAGTGTCAGTGAGAGTGTCAGTGAGTGTCAGTGAGAGTGGCCGTGAGTGTCAGTGAGAGTGTCAGTGAGAGTGTCAGTGTCAGCGAGAGTGTCAGTGTGAGTGTCAGTGAGTGTCATTGAGAGTGTCAGTGTCAGTGAGAGTGTCTGTGAGAGTGTCGATGGAATTGTTAGTGAGTGTCAGTGTCAGTGAGAGTGTCAGTGTAATTGAGAGTGTCAGTGAGAGTGTAAGTGTCAGTGAGAGTGTCAGTGAGAGTGTCAGTGTCAGTGAGAGTGTCAGCATCAGTGAGAGTGTCAGTGAGAGTCTCAGATTCACTGTGAGTGTCAGTGAGAGTGTCAGTGAGAGTGTCAGTGAGAGTGTCAGTGTCAGTGAGAGTGTAAGTGAGTGTGAGTGAGAGTGTCAGTGTCAGTGAGAGTGTCAGTGAGAGTGTCAGTGAGTGTGTCAGTGAGTGTGTCAGTAAGAATGTCAGTGAGAGTGTCAGTGAGAGTGTCAGTGAGAGTGTCGGTGAGAGTGTCCGTGAGAGTGTCACTGTCAGTGAGAGTATCAGTGAGAGTGTCAGTGAGTGTGTCAGTGAGTGTCAGTGAGAGTGTCGGTGTCAGTGAGAGTGTCAGTGAGTGTGTCAGTGAGAGTGTCAGTGAGTGTGTCAGAGAAAATGTCAGTAAGAGTGTCAGTGTCAATGAGAGTGTCAGTGAGAGTGTCAGTGAGTGTCAGTGAGAGTGTCAGTGAGGGTGTCAGTAAGTGTGTCAGTAAGTGTGTCAGTGAGAGTGTCAGTGTCAGTGAGAGTGTCAGTGAAAGTGTCAGTGAGAGTGTCAGTGATAGTGTCAGTGAGTGTCAGTGAGTGTCAGTGAGTGTCAGTGAGTATCAGTGAGAGTGTCAGTGAGAGTGAGTGTCAGTTTCAGTGTCAGTGAGAGTGTCAGTGTCAGTGAGAGTGTCAGTGAGTGTGAGTGTGAGTATCAGTGTCAGTGAGAGTGTCAGTGAGAGTGTCAGAGAGGGTGTCAGAGAGGGTGTCAGTAAATGTGTCAGTGAGTGTGTCAGTGAGTGTGTCAGTGAGTGTGTCAGTGAGTGTGTCAGTGAGAGTGTCAGTGTCAGTGAAAGTGTCAGTGAGAGTGTCAATGAGAGTGTCAGTGAGTGTCAGTGAGTGTCAGTGAGAGTGTTAGTGAGTGTCAGTGAGTATCAGTGAGAGTGTCAGTGAGAGAGTCAGTGTCAGTAAGAGTGTCAGTGTCAGTGAGTGTCAGTGAGAGTGTCAGTGAGTGTGTCAGTGAGTGTTTCTGTGAGTGTCATTGAGAGTGTCAGAGTCAGTGTGTCAGTGAAAATGGTAGTGAGAGTGTCAGTGAGTGTCAGTGAGAGTGTCAGTGAGACTGTCAGTGGGAGTGTCAGTGAGAGTGTCAGTGGGAGTGTCAGTGAGAGTGTCAGTGAGTGCCATGAGTGTCAGTGAGTGTCAGTGAGAGTGTCAGTGAGAGTGTCAGTGAGAGTTTCAGTGAGAGTGTCAGTGTCAGTGAGAGTGTCAGTGAGTCAGTTTCAGTGTGAGTGTCAGTGAGAGTGTCAGTGAGAGTGTCAGTGAGAGTGTCAGTGAGAGTGTCAGTGAGTGTCAGTAAGAGTGTCAGTGAGTGTCAGTGTGAGTGGCAGTGAGTGTCAGTGAGTATCAGTGAGAGTGTCAGTGAGAGTGTCAGTGAGAGTGAGTGTCAGTTTCAGTGTCAGTGAGTGTCAGTGAGAGTGTCAGTGAGAGTGTCAGTGTGTGTCAGTGAGAGTGTCAGTGAGAGTGTCAGTGTCAGTGAGAGTGTCAGTGAGAGTGTCAGTGTCAGTGAGAGTGTCAGTGAGGGTGAGTGCGAGTATCAGTGTCAGTGAGAGTGTCAGTGAGAGTGTCAGAGAGGGTGTCAGTAAGTGTGTCAGTGAGTGTGTCAGTGAGTGTGTCAGTGAGAGTGTCAGTGTCAGTGAGAGTGTTGGTGAGAGTGTCAGTGTCAGTGAGAGATTCAGTGAGAGTGTCAGTCAGAGTTTCAGTGTCAGTGAGAGTGTCAGTGTCAGTGAGAGTGTCAGTGAAAGTGTCATTGAGAGTGCCAGTGAGAGTGCCAGTGAGAGTGTCAGTGAGAGTGTCAGTGAGAGTATCAGTGAGAGTGTCAGTGAGTGTCAGTGAGAGTTTCAGTGAGTGTCAGTGAGTGTGAGTGAGAGTGTCAGTGTCAGTGAGAGTGTCAGTGAGAGTGTCGGTGAGAGTGTCGGTGAGAGTGTCAGTGTCAGTGAGAGTATCAGTGAGAGTGTCAGTGAGTGTGTCAGTGAGTGTCAGTGAGAGTGTCGGTGTCAGTGAGAGTGTCAGTGAGTGTGTCAGTGAGAGTGTCAGTGAGTGTCAGTGAGAGTGGCCGTGAGTGCCAGTGAGAGTGTCAGTGAGAGTGTCAGTGTCAGTGAGAGTATAAGTGAGAGTGTCAGTGAGTGTGTCAGTGAGTGTCAGTGAGTGTGTCAGTGAGAGTGTCAGTGTCAGTGAGAGTGTTGGTGAGAGTGTCAGTGTCAGTGAGAGATTCAGTGAGAGTGTCAGTCAGAGTTTCAGTGTCAGTGAGAGTGTCAGTGTCAGTGAGAGTGTCAGTGAAAGTGTCATTGAGAGTGCCAGTGAGAGTGTCAGTGAGAGTGTCAGTGAGAGTATCAGTGAGAGTGTCAGTGAGTGTCAGTGAGAGTTTCAGTGAGTGTCAGTATCAGTGAGAGTGTCAGTGAGTGTGAGTGAGAGTGTCAGTGTCAGTGAGAGTGTCAGTGAGAGTGTCGGTGAGAGTGTCGGTTAGAGTGTCAGTGTCAGTGAGAGTATCAGTGAGAGTGTCAGTGAGTGTGTCAGTGAGTGTCAGTGAGAGTGTCGGTGTCAGTGAGAGTGTCAGTGAGTGTGTCAGTGAGAGTGTCAGTGAGTGTCAGTGAGAGTGGCCGTGAGTGCCAGTGAGAGTGTCAGTGAGAGTGTCAGTGTCAGTGAGAGTATAAGTGAGAGTGTCAGTGAGTGTGTCAGTGAGTGTCAGTGAGAGTGTCGGTGTCAGTGAGAGTGTCAGTGAGTGTGTCAGTGAGAGTGTCAGTGAGTGTGTCAGAGAAAATGTCAGTAAGAGTGTCAGTGTCAATGAGAGTGTCAGTGAGAGTGTCAGTGAGTGTCAGTGAGAGTGTCAGTGAGGGTGTCAGTAAGTGTGTCAGTAAGTGTGTCAGTGAGAGTGTCAGTGTCAGTGAGAGTGTCAGTGAAAGTGTCAGTGAGAGTGTCAGTGATAGTGTCAGTGAGTGTCAGTGAGTGTCAGTGAGTGTCAGTGAGTATCAGTGAGAGTGTCAGTGAGAGTGAGTGTCAGTTTCAGTGTCAGTGAGAGTGTCAGTGTCAGTGAGAGTGTCAGTGAGTGTGAGTGTGAGTATCAGTGTCAGTGAGAGTGTCAGTGAGAGTGTCAGAGAGGGTGTCAGTAAATGTGTCAGTGAGTGTGTCAGTGAGTGTGTCAGTGAGTGTGTCAGTGAGAGTGTCAGTGTCAGTGAAAGTGTCAGTGAGAGTGTCAATGAGAGTGTCAGTGAGTGTCAGTGAGTGTCAGTGAGAGTGTTAGTGAGTGTCAGTGAGTATCAGTGAGAGTGTCAGTGAGAGAGTCAGTGTCAGTAAGAGTGTCAGTGTCAGTGAGTGTCAGTGAGTGTGTCAGTGAGTGTTTCTGTGAGTGTCATTGAGAGTGTCAGAGTCAGTGTGTCAGTGAAAATGGTAGTGAGAGTGTCAGTGAGTGTCAGTGAGAGTGTCAGTGAGACTGTCAGTGGGAGTGTCAGTGAGAGTGTCAGTGGGAGTGTCAGTGAGAGTGTCAGTGAGTGCCATGAGTGTCAGTGAGTGTCAGTGAGAGTGTCAGTGAGAGTGTCAGTGAGAGTTTCAGTGAGAGTGTCAGTGTCAGTGAGAGTGTCAGTGAGTCAGTTTCAGTGTGAGTGTCAGTGAGAGTGTCAGTGAGAGTGTCAGTGAGTGTCAGTAAGAGTGTCAGTGAGTGTCAGTGTGAGTGTCAGTGAGTGTCAGTGAGTATCAGTGAGAGTGTCAGTGAGAGTGTCAGTGAGAGTGAGTGTCAGTTTCAGTGTCAGTGAGTGTCAGTGAGAGTGTCAGTGAGAGTGTCAGTGTGTGTCAGTGAGAGTGTTAGTGAGAGTGTCAGTGTCAGTGAGAGTGTCAGTGAGAGTGTCAGTGTCAGTGTGAGTGTCAGTGAGGGTGAGTGCGAGTATCAGTGTCAGTGAGAGTGTCAGTGAGAGTGTCAGAGAGGGTGTCAGTAAGTGTGTCAGTGAGTGTGTCAGTGAGTGTGTCAGTGAGAGTGTCAGTGTCAGTGAGAGTGTTGGTGAGAGTGTCAGTGTCAGTGAGAGATTCAGTGAGAGTGTCAGTCAGAGTTTCAGTGTCAGTGAGAGTGTCAGTGTCAGTGAGAGTGTCAGTGAAAGTGTCATTGAGAGTGCCAGTGAGAGTGCCAGTGAGAGTGTCAGTGAGAGTGTCAGTGAGAGTATCAGTGAGAGTGTCAGTGAGTGTCAGTGAGAGTTTCAGTGAGTGTCAGTGAGTGTGAGTGAGAGTGTCAGTGTCAGTGAGAGTGTCAGTGAGAGTGTCGGTGAGAGTGTCGGTGAGAGTGTCAGTGTCAGTGAGAGTATCAGTGAGAGTGTCAGTGAGTGTGTCAGTGAGTGTCAGTGAGAGTGTCGGTGTCAGTGAGAGTGTCAGTGAGTGTGTCAGTGAGAGTGTCAGTGAGTGTCAGTGAGAGTGGCCGTGAGTGCCAGTGAGAGTGTCAGTGAGAGTGTCAGTGTCAGTGAGAGTATAAGTGAGAGTGTCAGTGAGTGTGTCAGTGAGTGTCAGTGAGTGTGTCAGTGAGAGTGTCAGTGTCAGTGAGAGTGTTGGTGAGAGTGTCAGTGTCAGTGAGAGATTCAGTGAGAGTGTCAGTCAGAGTTTCAGTGTCAGTGAGAGTGTCAGTGTCAGTGAGAGTGTCAGTGAAAGTGTCATTGAGAGTGCCAGTGAGAGTGCCAGTGAGAGTGTCAGTGAGAGTGTCAGTGAGAGTATCAGTGAGAGTGTCAGTGAGTGTCAGTGAGAGTTTCAGTGAGTGTCAGTATCAGTGAGAGTGTCAGTGAGTGTGAGTGAGAGTGTCAGTGTCAGTGAGAGTGTCAGTGAGAGTGTCGGTGAGAGTGTCGGTTAGAGTGTCAGTGTCAGTGAGAGTATCAGTGAGAGTGTCAGTGAGTGTGTCAGTGAGTGTCAGTGAGAGTGTCGGTGTCAGTGAGAGTGTCAGTGAGTGTGTCAGTGAGAGTGTCAGTGAGTGTCAGTGGGAGTGGCCGTGAGTGCCAGTGAGAGTGTCAGTGAGAGTGTCAGTGTCAGTGAGAGTATAAGTGAGAGTGTCAGTGAGTGTGTCAGTGAGTGTCAGTGAGAGTGTCGGTGTCAGTGAGAGTGTCAGTGAGTGTGTCAGTGAGAGTGTCAGTGAGTGTGTCAGAGAAAGTGTCAGTGAGAGTGTCAGTGTCAGTGAGAGTGTCAGTGAGTGTCAGTGAGAGTGTCAGTGAGTGTCAGTGAGAGTGGCCGTGAGTGTCAGTGAGAGTGTCAGTGAGAGTGTCAGTGTCAGCGAGAGTGTCAGTGTGAGTGTCAGTGAGTGTCATTGAGAGTGTCAGTGTCAGTGAGAGTGTCTGTGAGAGTGTCAATGGAATTGTTAGTGAGAGTGTCAGTGTCAGTGAGAGTGTCAGTGTAATTGAGAGTGTCAGTGAGAGTGTAAGTGTCAGTGAGAGTGTCAGTGAGAGTGTCAGTGTCAGTGAGAGTGTCAGCATCAGTGAGAGTGTCAGTGAGAGTGTCAGATTCACTGTGAGTGTCAGTGAGAGTGTCAGTGAGAGTGTCAGTGTCAGTGAGAGTGTCAGTGAGGGTGAGTGAGAGTGTGAGTGAGAGTGTCAGTGTCAGTGAGAGTGTCAGTGAGAGTGTCAGTGAGTGTGTCAGTGAGTGTGTCAGTAAGAATGTCAGTGAGAGTGTCAGTGAGAGTGTCAGTGTCAGTGAGAGTGTCAGTGTCAGTGAGAGTGTCAGTGGAAGTGTCAGTGAGAGTGTCAGTGAGAGTGTCAGTGAGAGTGTCAGTGTCAGAGTTTCAGTGAGAGTGTCAGTGAGAGTGTCAGTTTCAGTGAGAGTGTCAGTGAGAGTGTCAGTGTCAGTGAGAGTGTCAGTGAGTGTGTCAGTGAGTGTGAGTGAGAGTGTGAGTGTCAGTGTCAGTGTCAGTGAGAGTGTCAGTGAGAGTGTCAGTGAGTGTGTCCGTGAGAGTGTCAGTGAGTGTGTCCGTGAGAGTGTCAGTGTCAGTGAGAGTGTCAGTGTCAGTGTCAGAGAGGGTGTCAGTAAGTGTGTCAGTGAGTGTGTCAGTGAGTGTGTCAGTGAGAGTGTCAGTGTCAGTGAGAGTGTTGGTGAGAGTGTCAGTGTCAGTGAGAGATTCAGTGAGAGTGTCAGTCAGAGTTTCAGTGTCAGTGAGAGTGTCAGTGTCAGTGAGAGTGTCAGTGAAAGTGTCATTGAGAGTGCCAGTGAGAGTGTCAGTGAGAGTGTCAGTGAGAGTATCAGTGAGAGTGTCAGTGAGTGTCAGTGAGAGTTTCAGTGAGTGTCAGTATCAGTGAGAGTGTCAGTGAGTGTGAGTGAGAGTGTCAGTGTCAGTGAGAGTGTCAGTGAGAATGTCGGTGAGAGTGTCGGTGAGAGTGTCAGTGTCAGTGAGAGTATCAGTGAGAGTGTCAGTGAGTGTGTCAGTGAGTGTCAGTGAGAGTGTCGGTGTCAGTGAGAGTGTCAGTGAGTGTGTCAGTGAGAGTGTCAGTGAGTGTCAGTGAGAGTGGCCGTGAGTGCCAGTGAGAGTGTCAGTGTCAGTGAGAGTATAAGTGAGAGTGTCAGTGAGTGTGTCAGTGAGTGTCAGTGAGGGTGTCAGTGAGAGTGTCAGTGAGTGTGTCAGTGAGAGTGTCAGTGAGTGTGTCAGAGAAAGTGTCAGTGAGAGTGTCAGTGTCAGTGAGAGTGTCAGTGAGTGTCAGTGAGAGTGTCAGTGAGTGTCAGTGAGAGTGGCCGTGAGTGTCAGTGAGAGTGTCAGTGAGAGTGTCAGTGTCAGCGAGAGTGTCAGTGTGAGTGTCAGTGAGTGTCATTGAGAGTGTCAGTGTCAGTGAGAGTGTCTGTGAGAGTGTCGATGGAATTGTTAGTGAGTGTCAGTGTCAGTGAGAGTGTCAGTGTAATTGAGAGTGTCAGTGAGAGTGTAAGTGTCAGTGAGAGTGTCAGTGAGAGTGTCAGTGTCAGTGAGAGTGTCAGCATCAGTGAGAGTGTCAGTGAGAGTCTCAGATTCACTGTGAGTGTCAGTGAGAGTGTCAGTGAGAGTGTCAGTGAGAGTGTCAGTGTCAGTGAGAGTGTAAGTGAGTGTGAGTGAGAGTGTCAGTGTCAGTGAGAGTGTCAGTGAGAGTGTCAGTGAGTGTGTCAGTGAGTGTGTCAGTAAGAATGTCAGTGAGAGTGTCAGTGAGAGTGTCAGTGTCAGTGAGAGTGTCAGTGTCAGTGAGAGTGTCAGTGGAAGTGTCAGTGAGAGTGTCAGTGAGAGTGTCAGTTTCAGTGAGAGTGTCAGTGAGAGTGTCAGTGTCAGTGAGAGTGTCAGTGAGTGTGTCAGTGAGTGTGAGTGAGAGTGTGAGTGTCAGTGTCAGTGTCAGTGAGAGTGTCAGTGAGAGTGTCAGTGAGTGTGTCCGTGAGAGTGTCAGTGTCAGTGAGTGTGTCAGTGAGAGTGTCAGTGTCAGTGAGAGTGTCAGTGAGTGTGTCAGTGAGGGTGTCAGTGTCAGTGAGAGTGTCAGTGAGAGTGAGTGTCAGTGAGAGTGTCGGTGAGATTGACAGTGAGTGTCAGTGTCAGTGAGAGTGTCCGTGAGAGTGTCAGTGTTAGTGTCAGTGAGTGTGTCAGTGTCAGCGAGAGTGTCAGCATCAGTGAGAGTGTCAGTGTGAGTGTCCGGGAGAGTGTCAGTGAGAGTGTCAGTGTCAGTGAGAGTGTCAGTGAAAGTGTCAGTGAGAGTGCCAGTGAGAGCTTCAGTGAGAGTGTCAGTGAGAGTGTCAGTGAAAGTGTCAGTGAGAGTGCCAGTGAGAGCTTCAGTGAGAGTGTCAGTGAGTGTCTGTATCAGTGAGAGTGTCAGTGAGTGTGATTGAGAGTGTCAGTGTCAGTGAGAGTGTCAGTGAGAGTGTCGGTGAGAGTGTCCGTGAGAGTGTCATTGTCAGTGAGAGTATCAGTGAGAGTGTCAGTGAGTGTGTCAGTGAGTGTGTCAGTGAGAGTGTTGATGTCAGTGAGAGTGTCAGTGAGTGTGTCAGTGAGAGTGTCAGTGAGTGTGTCAGAGAAAGTGTGAGTGAGTGTCAGTGAGTGTGAGTGAGAGTGTCAGTGTGAGTGTCGGTGAGAGTGTCCGTGAGTGTCAGTGTCAGTGAGAGTATCAGTGAGAGTGTCAGTGAGTGTGTCAGTGAGTGTCAGTGAGAGTGTCGGTGTCAGTGAGAGTGTCAGTGAGTGTGTCAGAGAAAGTGTCAGTGAGAGTGTGAGTGTCAGTGAGAGTGTCAGTGAGAGTGTCAGTGAGTGTCAGTGAGAGTTTCAGTGAGTGTCAGTGAGAGTGTCAGTGAGAGTGGCCATGAGTGTCAGTGAGAGTGTCAGTGAGAGTGTCAGTGTCAGTGAGAGTGTCCGTGAGAGTGTCAGTTAGTGTCATTGAGAGTGTCAGTGAGTGTCATTGAGAGTGTCAGTGAGTGTCATTGAGAGTGTCAGTGAGAGTGTCGATCAGATTGTTAGTGAGAGTGTCAGTGAGTGTCAGTGTAATTGAGAGTGTCAGTGAGAGTGTCAGCATCAGTGAGAGTGTCAGTGAGAGTGTCAGTTTCACTGTGAGTGTCAGTGAGAGTGTCAGTGAGAGTGTCAGTGAGAGTGTCAGTGAGAGTGTCAGTGAGAGTGTGAGTGAGAGTGTCAGAGTCAGTGTCAGTGAGAGTGTCAGTGAGAGTGTCAGTGAGTGTCAGTGAGAGTGTCAGTGAGTGTCAGTGAGAGTGTCAGTGAGAGTGTCAGTGGAAGTGTCAGTGAGAGTGTCAGTGGAAGTGTCAGAGAGAGTGTCAGTGAGAGTGTATGTGTCAGAGTTTCAGTGAGAGTGTCAGTGAGTGTCAGTTTCAGTGAGAGTGTCAGTGTCAGTGAGAGTGTCAGTGAGTGTGAGTGAGAGTGTGAGTGTGAGTGTCAGTGTGAGTGTCAGTGTCAGTGAGAGTGTCCGTGAGAGTGTCAGTGTTAGTGTCAGTGAGAGTGTCAGTGTCAGCGAGAGTGTCAGCGTCAGTGAGAGTGTCAATGTGAGTGTCCGGGAGAGTGTCAGTGAGAGTGTCAGTTTCAGTGAGAGTGTCAGTGAGTGTGTCAGTAAGTGTGTCAGTGATTGTGAGTGACAGTGAGTGTGTGGGTGACAGTGAGTGTGTGTGTGGGGGTTGTGTGTGTGGGGGTGTGTGTTTGTTTGGGGTTGTGTGTATGTGGGGTTGTGTGTGTTTGTGGGGGGTGTGTGGTTGTGTGGTGTGTGGGGTTGTGTGCGGTGTGTGGGGTTGTGTGTCTGGGGGGTTAGTGTGGTTGTGTGTGTGGGGTTGTGTGTGGGGGTTGTGTGATGTATGTTTGGGGGGTTTTGTGTGTGTGCATGGGATGTTGTGTGGGGGGTTGTGTGTAGGGGGTTGTGTGTGGTGTGGTTGTGTGTGTGGGGTTGTATGTGTGGGTGGGTGTGTTTGTGGGGTTGTGTGTGTGGGGGGTTGTGGTTGTGTGTGTGGGTTGTGGTTGTGTGTGTGTGTGTCATGTATGTGTGGGGGGTTTTGTGTGTGTGTGTGGGATGTTGTGTGGAGGGTTGTGTGTGGTGTGGTAGTGTGTGTGGTGTGGTTGTGTGTGGGGTTGTATGTGTGGGTGTGTGTGGGGGAGTGTGTTTGTGGGGTTGTGTGGGGGGGTTGTGGTTGTGTGTGTGGGGGGTTGTGTGTATGTGTGGTTGTGTGTGTGTGGGGTTGTGTGTGTGAGGTTGTGTGTGTGAGGGGGTTGTGTGGGGGTTTTTTGTGTAGGGTTATGTGTGTGGGGGGTTGTGTGTGGGGTTGTGTGTGGGGGGGGGGTTGTGTGGGGTTGTGTGTGGGGGGGTTGTGTGTGTGGAGTAACAGAATGGGATGGGAGGGGAGGTGAGTCAGTGAATGGGATGGAAGGGAAGGGGGAGTGACAGAAGGGGAGAGGATTAAAGAGGTAAATAAGAAAGTAATGGAAATAAAGGGGGGGACATGGAGGGAGAGGGGTAGTTGGAGGGTGGGATAAAGGGAAAGAAGGGATGGGTTGGGGAATGGAATGTAATGGAAAGGAAAGGAAAGGAAAGGAAAGGAAAGTAAAGGAAAGGAAAGGAAAGGAAAGGAAAGGAAAGGAAAGGAAAGGAAAGGAAAGGAAGAATGAGGGAAAGACGGCGGAGAAGAGAAAGGAGGAGAAAGGCAGGGAAAGGAATTGAGAATGGAGGGGAAGAGGGTACATGAGAGAGAGGGAGGTGAGGGAAAGGGTAATGAGGGGTAGGGTATGGTATGGAAGAAGGGATGGGTGAGGGGAAAGGGGAGCAGAAAAGGAGCAGAGGCGATGGGAACAGATTGGAAGGGAAAGAGGCTGTGAATGGGAGGGAATGGAGGGGAAGAGAAGGGAAGGGGTGGGGTGGAGATGGAAAAGGAGATAAGAGAGTGCAGGGTGGGACCGGAATGGATTGAATGGGAAGGGGAGGGGATTGACAGAAGGGTAGAGGATTAAAGAGTGAAGGAGAAAAGGGGAACTTAAAAGAAAGGGGGAGAAGGGGATGGGAGAGGAGAGATAGGGATGTAAGGCAGAGAAGGAAAAACGGGAAAGAGAAAGGAAGAGGGAAGGGATGTTTCAAGCCAGTATCAAGTCAGTATCAAGTCAGTATCAAGCCAGTATCAAGTCAATATCAAGCCAGTATCAAGTCAGTATCAAGCCAGTATCAAGTCAGTATCAAGCCAGTATCAAGTCAGTTTAAAGTTTGGATTCAAGTTCGGTTTCAGTTTGTTTTCAAGTTCGGTTTTCATTTGGTTTCTATACTCACCGTGTTCCTTTCACCCAGCCCCGTCCAGTTCTTTTTGGAGCCTGTGAGGGGGCCTCGGCTCCGGCCTCCAGCAGTGGTCCTCTCCGTCCGGTGCTCATGAGTGCAATGCCGCGGCTGCCTGGTTACCAGCCTTGTATACCACGGACACGTCACAATAGACATTTAACCTGTCATCATGCATCACCGGCTTATGGGCGATGACAAGGGTTGCAGTGTAAGGGGGAGGGGGCGGGGGGGGGGGGGGACAGCCGAGACACGGATATTGATTCAATTACCTAAAAAAAGAAAAAAAATCTATTTAGTCACAAAAGGATCCTGCGATTAACCTCAAAAACAATCTAATCCTGCCCGACCTTCTCCCCCTTCAGGGGCCTCTCCTTGTTTCTGCTCCGGCGGAGGCCTCCCCTCTGCACTTAGCTTCGACCTAATGACATCACAGGGGAGGGAGGGCCTGGAACGTCACAGGTGTTCCATCCACAGGAATCCCCTTCTGCTGCTAGCCTCGACCTCGTGACATCACAGTGGAGGGCCTGGCACGTCACAGGTGTTCCATCCACAGGAATCCCCTGCTGCTACTAGCCTCGACCTCGTGACGTCACAGTGGAGGGCCTAGCGCGTCACAGGTGTGCCATTCACAGGATTCTGCTGCTGGGATTGCACGGGCCTTTTATATGAATTTTAAATGTGGTTTTCGTATTCTTCGTTTAAAATAAATATTTTCGACATTAGCTGCATTGTTCTGCACCAGGTGCGCAATGAAGGGAGACCGCGGGGGAGAGTCAAGGGATGGATAGAGGCGGGGGAGTGAGATGAAGGGAGACCTCGGGGAGAGTCAAGGGATGGATAGAGGCGGGGGAGTGAGATGAAGGGAGACCTCAGGGAGAGTCAAGGGATGGTAGAGGCGGGGGAGTGAGATGAAGGGAGACCTCGGGGAGAGTCAAGGGATGGGTAGAGGCGGGGGAGTGAGATGAAGGGAGACCTCTGGGGAGAGTCAAGGGGTGGGTAGAGGCGGGGGAGTGAGATGAAGGGAGACCTCGGGGAGAGTCAAGGGATGGGTAGAGGAGGGGGAGTGAGATGAAGGGAGACCTCGGGGAGAGTCAAGGGATGGGTAGAGGCGGAGGAGTGAGATGAAGGGAGACCTCGGGGAGAGTCAAGGGATGGATAGAGGCGGAGGAGTGAGATGAAGGGAGACCTCGGGGAGAGTCAAGGGATGGGTAGAGGCGGGGGAGTGAGATGAAGGGAGACCTCGGGGAGAGTCAAGGGGTGGGTAGAGGCGGGGGAGTGAGATGAAGGGAGACCTCGGGGAGAGTCAAGGGATGGGTAGAGGAGGAGGAGTGAGATGAAGGGAGACCTCGGTGGAGAGTCAAGGGATGGTAGAGGCTGGGGAGTGAGATGAAGGGAGACCTCGGGGGGGGGGGGAGCGTCAAGGGATGGGTAGAGGCTGAGGAGTGAGATGAAGGGAGACCTCGGGGAGAGTCAAGGGATGGATAGAAGCGGGGGAGTGAGATGAAGGGAGACCTCGGGGAGAGTCAAGGGATGGATAGAGGCGGGGGAGTGAGATGAAGGGAGACCTCGGGGAGAGTCAAGGGATGGATAGAGGCGGAGAAGTGAGATGAAGGGAGACCTCGGGGAGAGTCAAGGGATGGTAGAGGCTGGGGAGTGAGATTAAGGGAGACCTCGGGGAGAGTCAAGGGATGGATAGAGGCCGAGGAGTGAGATGAAGGGAGACCTCGGGGAGAGTCAAAGGGTGGGTAGAGGCGGAGGAGTGAGATGAAGGGAGACCCCGGGGAGAGTCAAGGGATGGGTTGAGGCGGAGGAGCGAGATGAAGGGGGACCTCGGGGAAAGTCAAGGGATGGGTAGAGGCTGGGGAGTGAGATGAAGGGGGACCTCGGGGAGAGTCAAGGGATGGGTAGAGGCTGGGGAGCGAGAGAAAGGGAGACCTCGGGGAGAGTCAAGGGATGGGTAGAGGCTGGGGAGTGAGATGAAGGGGGACCTCGGGGAAAGTCAAGGGATGGGTAGAGGCTGGGGAGTGAGATGAAGGGGGACCTCGGGGAGAGTCAAGGGGTGGATAGAGGCGGGGGAGTGAGATGAAGGGAGACCTCGGGGAGAGTCAAGGGATGGATAGAGGCGGAGGAGTGAGAGAAAGGGAGACATCGGGGAGAGTCAAGGGACGGGTAGAGGCTGGAGAGTGAGATGAAGGGGGACCTCGGGGAAAGTCAAGGGGTGGGTAGAGGCTGGGGAGCGAGAGACAGGGAGACCTCGAAGAGAGTCAAGGGATGGTAGTGGCGGGGGAGTGAGATGAAGGGAGACCTCGGGGAGAGTCAAGGGGTGGGTAGAGGCGCGGGAGTGAGATGAAGGAAGACCTCGGGGAGAGTCAAGGGGTGGGTAGAGGCGCGGGAGTGAGATGAAGGGAGACCTCGGGGAGAGTCAAGGGACGGGTAGAGGCTGGGGAGTGAGATGAAGGGAGACCTCGGGGAAAGTCAAGGGGTGGGTAGAGGCTGGGGAGCGAGAGAAAGGGAGACCTCGGGGAGAGTCAAGGCATGGTAGAGGCGGGGGAGTGAGATGAAGGGAGACCTCGGGGAGAGTCAAGGGGTGGGTAGAGGCGCGGGAGTGAGATGAAGGGAGACCTCGGGGAGAGTCAAGGGGTGGGTAGAGGCGCGGGAGTGAGATGAAGGGAGACCTCGGGGAGAGTCAAGGGACGGGTAGAGGCTGGGGAGTGAGATGAAGGGAGACCTCGGGGAAAGTCAAGGGGTGGGTAGAGGCTGGGGAGCGAGAGAAAGGGAGACCTCGGGGAGAGTCAAGGCATGGTAGAGGCAGGGGAGTGAGATGAAGGGAGATCTCGGGGAGAGTCAAGGGATGGGTAGAGGCTGGGGAGTGAGATGAAGGGGGGCCTCGGGGAGAGTCAAGGGATGGGTAGAGGCGGAGGAGTGAGATGAAGGGAGACCTCGGGGAGAGTCAAGGGACGGGTAGAGGCTGGGGAGTGAGATTAAGGGAGACCTTGGGGAGAGTCAAGGGGTGGGTAGAGGCTGGGGAGTGAGATGAAGGGAGACCTCGGGTAGAGTCAAGGGACGGGTAGAGGCGGAGGAGTGAGATGAAGGGAGACCTCGGGGAAAGTCAAGGGGTGGGTAGAGGCTGGGGAGTGAGATGAAGGGAGACCTCGGGGAGAGTCAAGGGGTGGGTAGAGGCGCAGGAGTGAGATGAAGGGAGACCTCAGGGAGAGTCAAGGGGTGGGTAGAGGCTGGGGAGTGAGATGAAGGGAGACCTCGGGGAGAGTCAAGGGATGGGTAGAGGCGGGGGAGTGAGATGAAGGGAGACCTCGGGGAGAGTCAAGGGATGGGTAGAGGCTGGGGAGCGAGATAAAGGGAGACCTCGGTGAGAGTCAAGGGATGGGTAGAGGCGGGGGAGTGAGATGAAGGGAGACCTCGGGGAGAGTCAAGGGGTGGGTAGAGGACGGGGAGTGAGATGAAGGGGGACCTCGGGGAGAGTCAAGGGATGGATAGAGGCTGGGGAGCGAGAGAAAGGGAGACCTCGGGGAGAGTCAAGGGACGGGTAGAGGCTGGGGAGTGAGATGAAGGGAGACCTCGGGGAGAGTCAAGGGATGGATAGAGGCTGGGGAGTGAGATGAAGGGGGACCTCGGGGAGAGTCAAGGGGTGGGTAGAGGCGGGGGAGTGAGATGAAGGGAGACCTCGGGGAGAGTCAAAGGGTGGGTAGAGGCGGAGGAGTGAGATGAAGGGGGACCTCGGGGAGAGTCAAGGGATGGGTAGAGGCGGGGGAGTGAGATGAAGGGGGACCTCGGGGAGAGTCAAGGGATGGATGGAGGCAGGGGAGTGAGATGAAGGGAGACCTCGGGGAGAGTCAAGGGATGGATAGAGGCGGGGGAGTGAGATGAAGGGAGACCTCAGGGAGAGTCAAGGGACGGGTAGAGGCTGGGGAGTGAGATGAAGGGAGACCTCGGGGAGAGTCAAGGGACGGGTAGAGGCGGGGAGTGAGATGAAGGGGGACCTCAGGGAGAGTCAAGGGACGGGTAGAGGCTGGGGAGTGAGATGAAGGGAGTCCTCGGGGAGAGTCAAGGGACGGGTAGAGGCGGGGGAGTGAGATGAAGGGGACCTCGGGTAAAGTCAAGGGGTGGGTAGAGGCTGGGGAGCGAGAGAAAGGGAGACCTCAGGGTAAGTCAAGGGATGGGTAGAGGCGGGGGAGTGAGATGAAGGGAGACCTCGGGGAGAGTCAAGGGGTGGGTGGAGGCAGAGGAGTGAGATGAAGGGAGACCTCGGGGAAAGTCAAGGGATGGGTAGAGGCTGGGGAACGAGAGAAAGGGAGACCTCGGGGAGAGTCAAGGGACGGGTAGAGGCGGGGGAGTGAGATGAAGGGAGACCTCTGGGAGAGTCAAGGGATGGATAGAGGCTGGGGAGTGAGATGAAGGGGGACCTCGGGGAGAGTCAAGGGGTGGGTAGAGGCGGGGGAGTGAGATGAAGGGAGACCTCGGGAAGAGTCAAGGGGTGGGTAGAGGCGGAGGAGTGAGATGAAGGGGGACCTCGGGGAGAGTCAAGGGATAGGCAGAGGCGGAGGAGTGAGATGAAGGGGGACCTCGGGGAGAGTCAAGGGATGGGTAGAGGCTGGGGAGTGAGATGAAGGGGGACCTCGGGGAGAGTCAAGGGATGGATAGAGGCGGGGGAGTGAGATGAAGGGAGACCTCGGGGAAAGTCAAGGGATGGATAGAGGCTGGGGAGTGAGATGAAGGGGACCTCGGGGAGAGTCAAGGGACGGGTAGAGGCTGGGGAGTGAGATGAAGGGAGACCTCGGGGAGAGTCAAGGGACGGGTAGAGGCGGGGGAATGAGATGAAGGGAGACCTCGGGGAGAGTCAAGGGATGGGTAGAGGCTGGGGAGTGAGATGAAGGGAGACCTCGGGGAGAGTCAAGGGGTGGGTAGAGGCGGAGGAGTGAGATGAAGGGAGACCTCGGGGAGAGTCAAGGGATGGGTAGAGGCTGGGGAGTGAGATGAAGGGAGACCTCGGGGAGAGTCAAGGGATGGGTAGAGGCGGGGGAGTGAGATGAAGGGAGACCTCGGGGAGAGTCAAGGGACGGGTAAAGGCTGGGGAGTGAGATGAAGGGAAACCTCGGGGAGAGTCAAGGGATGGGTAGAGGCTGGGGAGTTAGATGAAGTGAGACCTCGGGGGAGAGTCAAGGGTTGGATAGAGGCTGGGAAGTGAGATGAAGGGAGACCTCGGGGACAGTCAAGGGGTGGATAGAGGTGGGGGAGTGAGATGAAGGGAGACCTCAGGGAGAGTCAAAGGATGGGTAGAGGCTGGGGAGTGAGATGAAGGGGGACCTCGGGGAAAGTAAAGGGATGGGTAGAGGCTGGGGAGTGAGATGAATGGGGACCTCGGGGAAAGTCAAGGGATGGGTAGAGGCTGGGGAGTGAGATGAAGGGGGACCTCGGGGAGAGTCAAGGGATGGATAGAGGCGGGGGAGTGAGATGAAGGGAGACCTCGGGGAGAGTCAAGGGACGGGTAAAGGCTGGGGAGTGAGATGAAGGGAAACCTCGGGGAGAGTCAAGGGATGGGTAGAGGCTGGGGAGTGAGATGAAGGGGGACCTCGGGGAGAGTCAAGGGACGGGTAGAGGCTGGGGAGTGAGATGAAGGGAGACCTCGGGAGAGTCAAGGGATGGGTAGAGGCGGGGGAATGAGATGAAGGGAGACCTCGGGGAGAGTCAAGGGACGGGTAGAGGCGGGGGAGTGAGATGAAGGGGGACCTCGGGGAGAGTCAAGGGATGGGTAGAGGCTGGGGAGTGAGATGAAGGGAGACCTCGGGGAGAGTCAAGGGGTGGGTAGAGGCGGGGGAGTGAGATGAAGGGAGACCTCGGGGGAGAGTCAAGGGTTGGATAGAGGCTGGGAAGTGAGATGAAGGGAGACCTCGGGGAGAGTCAAGGGGTGGATAGAGGTGGGGGAGTGAGATGAAGGGAGACCTCAGGGAGAGTCAAGGGATGGGTAGAGGCTGGGGAGTGAGATGAAGGGGGACCTCGGGGAAAGTAAAGGGATGGGTAGAGGCTGGGGAGTGAGATGAATGGGGACCTCAGGGAAAGTCAAGGGATGGGTAGAGGCTGGGGAGTGAGATGAAGGGGGACCTCGGGGAGAGTCAAGGGATGGATAGAGGCGGGGGAGTGAGATGAAGGGAGACCTCGGGGAGAGTCAAGGGACGGGTAGAGGCTGGGGAGTGAGATGAAGGGAGACCTCGGGGAGAGTCAAAGGGTGGGTAGAGGCGGAGGAGTGAGATGAAGGGGGACCTCGGGGAGAGTCAAGGGATGGGTAGAGGCGGGGGAGTGAGATGAAGGGGGACCTCGGGGGAGAGTCAAGGGGTGGGTAGAGGAGGGGGAGTGAGATGAAGGGAGACCTCGGGGAGAGTCAAGGGACGGGTAGAGGCTGGGGAGTGAGATGAAGGGAGACCTCGGGGAGAGTTAAGGGATGGGTAGAGCTTAGTGAGTCAGAGGAAGGAGTTGTGGGTTTAGGGAGAGAGAGTTGTGGCATGTTTATCAAGCAAAGGACGAGCTGCTACGATGACGATGTGGTCATGGGTTTGACTGGGGTTGAGGATTAGCTTTGGGGGGATTAGAGAGGTAGTGAAGTCAGAAGATGTCATCAGTTTGATGAGTGTGAAAATAAAGGGAGGCTGTGGTGCAAGGGCAGAATAATTGGAGGCTGGAATAGAGGGCCAGTGCTGTCCCTCAGTGCTAGACTGACAGCCAGTGTGGGCCAGTTCTAACTGACTGCATTGTCCACTGTTGGTTGTCGTCGTTGGGTCTGGTGGTAAATGAAGGAGTAGCACGGGGAGGAACCGGGTTCAAGCCCCCCACATACAAGTACCAGCTTATGGAGTGGGCATGCCCATTCCCAATGTGTGTTGCATAGCAGAAAGCTTATTTTCTCAAACTTTTTCCTGCCAACCTCTGCCTGTCCACCACATCTATCTACCCTTCTGCTGATTCCCCAGCCTCTCGGTATGGGGTGCATTCCTCCGCCCGTGTGTCAATGAATTGTGCTATGTTGTGGTAATATGTGCATTGTTGTGACATTGTGGAAATGGGGCAAGTGAGTACATTTCTATTGGGTTGTAAAAAATGGGCGAATATGTGCCATGCTGAGTTAGTAGTGTATGTCAAGGGGCATTAGACTTGGCAGCAAAGGGTTAATGTGTGTAATGTGTAGGTATCTGGTTTTCTAATGTTATGTTGTCATGTTATCTGCTCTGCTAGGCCTGTACCATTAGTATGGTATTGCAATAGCGGTTGGTGTTGACCAAGATTGGCGGGTGGGGAGATGGAAAAAAAATGTACCTTCGACCTGCCGCTTCACACTCTTTTGCTCCTCTCCTCTCCTCCAAGCACAGGCTCCCAGACTCCACTGCGGCCAATCTGGACGCTGCTCTCATGCTGCTGGTTGCAGCATGAAAGCAGTGTCAGGATTGTCCTGAGCGCCATGAACTTACGCTTCCAGTGCGACTGGGAGCCTGTGCCTGCTTTCTCCAGCCCGGCAATGCAGCTCGGGATAGAGACAGCTTCAGTGCGCATGTGGGTTTGGCCGGCCAAACCGTCTTGCTCACTGAAGGCAGGGCCCACCACTACCCCACGGTGCCTGTAACTCCCCCTGCCCACCCCCAAAGACTGGTCAGTAAAGGAAAAATAAAACAATAATAAAAAGTATTTATTATCGTTTTACTATTCCTTTCCTGCCATTTTGAGACAGCCGGCAGGGTGAGGGGGTCTGTGGGGGGGGGGGGGGGGGTCGACACTTCTCGCCCTTATCAAAGGAGCCGCCGCTGTGGTATTGTAGTGTTTTCACATTTGTGCCCTTTCATACATTTGCAGATTTCCTTCAATCAATTGTTAATTGTTTGGTTGTGTTTGATTGTGATGGTTAGTAGTAATTCTTTAAAGGTCTTGTTTAGTAAAGTTTATTGTTACTTAACATGAAACTAGCATGAGCTGATTCTAGTAAAGGCCTTTTTAGTGGTCGGAGTTTGTGGTGTGCTGAAGCACTTTTGTGGATTTTATTGAGCTGGGTGGTCAGTTGTCCATTGGCCCGGCCAAGGGAGATTGTTTTCTGGCAGCATCACTACTCTGGTAAAAGTTACTGATGCAATGTGTGTAGTAGATTTAGGTTAAGATTATCTGAATGCCTACAAGGCGTATGTTGATGTGTTACTTGGGTAGAGCTGTCAAGCTGGCAGCACTTTGCCAACTGTATACAGCGCCTGGATACCCCCAGAGTGATAAGCAGCGCTATACAAATACCGTCTGATTGATTGAAGGATATGACTTTGGGGTTCTCATGTGCAGTCAGTGAAGCTATCTTTTGTGTTTGAGAAAATAAAGATAATTAATCTAGTTGGCAAGGTGTAGTTTAGTGGGTATAGTTGCAAAAAATCAAGTTCTTGTGTGATGGGAGGTAGGATCAGAGAAGCAAAGCAGGAGAGAGGGAGTGACCAAAATGAATTCAGTGTGTGTGTCTGTATGAGGCGTGTTTGCAGTGTTTTTTGGGCCTACCGCTTTGCAGAGGGCCTGTCTTAGCAGATGTTCCAGGGGTTGTCAGACGCTCTTCTGGGACTCTCCTCTCTGGAGAGATATTTAGGATCAGTATCAGTAGCTCAAAAGTAGCAGCTCTTGAAGAAATTCTGCTCACTTCAACTGGAAGGATAGAACAAGCTGAGAGAGCCGGAAAAGCAAGAAGAGACCAGAGGAGGGAAAAAACTGAGATAAGAATGAAAAGGTAGGTAAAGTAGACAGAAGATTTCAGCAAAAATATGAAAAACATTAGTATGTAAGCGAAGGAGCCAGAACTCGAGAATATGGGCAGGAAAGGGAAAAGAAGGAACATTATTTATCAATTGCAAAAAGTGTGTGTTAAAAATGTGATTTAGGTGCCTCGTGATAGTGACCTTTTAGAGAATTATAGGTGTAATTTGCTGTTGAGTGGCGATTTTTATGGGGGGGGGAATGCACCATATGCAGAGATTATTTGTAATTTATTTGTCCCAGGTTCTGATCCTCCTCCTTTATGAAAGTGGGTAAACTCAGATTCTGCACATATCTGTGTTACCTTTGTATCAAAAATTCCAATTCTAAAAACGTAGCTCCATTCCATCAGTTTACTGGCAGTAGGAGCTTTGTATCAGGGTATAGGGATTAAAATGAGAGAACTTGAACAAATATATTAAAACATACTAAATTGCACCATTTCACGCCCAAGATCACCTCAATCTGTACGAACTGACATGTTTTTGCTACTATAAAAAGTTTTGAACTTGTCTGTTGTGGTTCATGTAAGATTTGGTTATTAAGTAGGACAAGTGGATTTCTCTAGAAGGGCAAGCAGATTTCTGAATAATTTTGCCCTTTAGGCAAGTAGATTTTTAAAAGACGTCCACACCCCTGAAACTGACTCATCTTTTTTCCTATACATTCCAAAAAGAATAATGAAGTAGATTTCCCATTGAAACACAGTACAAACACAGTGTGGTCTAACCAATACAGCTGCCTTTTTATTTTTCAAGGGGTTAGATTAACCAATCATACTGGGTGTCTTCATTCACATGTACCGTGGTATACCGCCAAGGTACCACAGTATACTGTGCCTTATTACTGAAAAACAAGTGAAAAAATTCAGATCACATAACAAAAAAGACCCTTCCCACCCCATAATCTATATTCATGCCAGATTCATGTACATCTGTTCAGTCATTTTGTCGCTACCCCCGTCTAAAAAGTCTATGGAAAAAACATAGGTGGATAAACCTGTTTTGGGACCCATCGTTTTTTATTTGCACTGTCTTAACTAATCATCACAAAACTTTGTGTTGGCTGCCAATGTAGAAAAAAGAATAGGTCTGCTAAGTTTTGTGGAGATTCATCAAACCGTGACAGTTATTAGCAAGCAAAAATCTGACGAATTCCTACCTCTGGGAATCCTAACTATAACTGCAGAGTGGCTAGCGTCACTCTGTTATATATGTATATATATATATATATATATATATATATATATATATATATATATATATATATATATATATATATCCAAACGCAAAGAACCCTGAATTGAGAAGCCGTACACAGCCGTGTTTGTCACCTTCTTTATTTGGTAAGTAGCAGGGAACCAGACGTTGCCTCCACACCCCAGGTTCACCAAACATGTTTCGGGCCATCATGCCCTTGATCTCTGGCATCAAATGAGGCACCGCTGCAATAGTCTTACCCTCACTCGCAGCACATGAAATATCCTCCGGCCCAGTGGGCTTGTCACATTTGCATTCTGGTCTCTGTAGTTCTAAAAATTCATCAGCCATAATGAAATGCAGCAATGTCTCTCCTTGTGTGAAAACTCAAGTAGTTTGTGCATGTAGAAAGCACGGCTGGGTCCCTGCTTGTGTCGCTCACCAAAACCGGTTCACGCTGTTCTGTTAAGCACTTCAAAGTTCATTGCACTAATGGAGCCGCTCTTTTGCAGGAGGCCCGCGGTCCCTGCAGGGGACCCCATAGGAGGGCAGACCCCGTAGTAGGTCCGTGGGCAGCCGGCCGCCCATTCCGGGGGTGGGGGGCGGGAGTTGGGGGGCGTCAACGATAATGGGGGGCGGGTTGAGGGGGCGGGCCCCGGGGCCGGATATAAGGGTAGCCCCTCTTACCACACACCCTCTTTGCTGCTGCCCCCACACCAGTTAGTTCACTCCACTGGCTGCTCCTCGCCAGCCGTAGGGTCGTAGGTTGCTCCCGCCCCCTCCCCTTCCCCGTCGGACGCGAGGGCCGCGCTTTTCAGCTCTGATAAGGTAAGCGGAGTACACTGCCTCCCCCTGGGCCCCGTCCTTGGGCAAAACCCAAGTCGACAGGGCTCCGTGGCTATGAAACGGGGGGCAGGAGATCCGTGATCGTGTTACGGGTAGGGGGCTTGTTGTGGGGGTGTGGGGTACCGAAATGCGAGCGGCAGGCGGGTGTGAGGGCAACAACCGTGTGCGATGTAAATATGGGCCGCGAGCTCAGCCAGGCGTTTTGCCTTGTGTGGGTGCACCGGAGGTCAGGGTGTTGGGCCGTAGACCGTGGAGTTGTTGAATGAGGACCGCGCAACCGGCCATGCGGCTAGCTTTGCGGTATAGGTTGTTTTCAATGAGATGTCGGCCTGTAATCTATATGGTAATTTATTTACAGCAGCTGAGGCGGTAATATGCGGCTGAATGTCTAGAGCGTGGTCCCCGCCGGCATTTCGAGCGACCGAGACTGCGATAGGCCGTTAGCGTTTTAATCAGGTTATCAACCGCATGCTGTGCTCTCTATGCTTAAAAGAGCTGCTTAGCGTGTCAGGATGCCGCTTCACTGCTCCCAGTCGTCGGAGTCCCCTCCGGGGACGCTGATAGCGTGGCCCTCGGGAAGAGTGTAACACGGGCGGGCCCGGGGCCCTTGGGAGAAGGAGGCTTCCATTCAGATTGACAAGGTGCAAGCATTCATGATTTGGGCGAAAGATGAGGGGAAGAGCCACTCGTGGATGGCGGGTCACCTGTCGGCCATCGGGCATCATGCCAGGCTGTTAGGTCAGAAGGACCCCACCACATTATTTACGACCAGGGCAGCGCTCAAAGGTTGGGCAAGAGTGATGCCTAAATCAGTAGACCAAAGAGCCCCCATTGATTACGAGACATTAAAAAGCATGATAGACGCCCTTCCCACGGTCACCCACTCTGCCTACGAAGCATCCCTCTTCGCAGTGACATTCAGCTTAGCATTTTTTGGAGCCTTTAGAATAGGGGAGTTGGTGGCCTGCTCCAAGAAAGAGATGAACTCTAGGGCCCTCCTGATGAAGGACGTGGGACTTACAGCTGAATCAGTAGAGATTTACTTACAATTCTCAAAGACAGACCAAGCAGGCAGGGGTAGGAGCATCTCATTACATCGCCTGGGCAACAACAGCTACTGCCCGGTGGCCCTGCTAGCCGCCTTCTTGTCTTGCCGCCCATGTACAGAAGGGCTGCTATTGATACACTTAGACGGCTCCCCGGTTACTAAATACCATGTGGAGCATGTGATGCAAGGGTGCCTATTCTTGGCTGGCTATACAACAAAAGGGGCCAAGTTCAGCTCCCACTCTTTTAGGATAGGGGCGGCCACCACAGCTTTCAAGGAAGGTCTGCCAGCCGAGGCAATTAAGAGGGTAGGGCGGTGGGACTCCAACTGCTTCAAAAGATATGTGAGACCAGTTAGTGCAATACCCCCTTTTAGCAGAAGTGAAGTAGGGAACGTGTAAGCAAAGAGAGAATATGTTTGCGTATGCCACGGTTACGTGGCCTTTTCTGGTTTGTAGTGCAATGTGAATTATAAACTACAGTTGCCACGTTTTGGTGGTTGTTTTACTTTGCAGTGCTTTGAAGTGTTCAAATAAACTATAATCTTGCAACACATTGTGTTTTATTGCAGGCACAGAGGTGTGGGTGATGGGGCACTCTTATGTCACAAGATTGGCGAGATGGGTGAATGCAAGCACGTGGAAGCATGGCTTCACCAACACTAGTATATCCTGGTTTGGCCTCCCTGGAATGCACTGGCCTGCACTCTTAGCGACGCTGCGTAAGACATTGAGGGAGAATAGACGACCGCCAAACATCTTCGTGGTGCATTTAGGGGGGAATGACCTGGTATCATTAGGCAAGAGACGACTATTAGATGCGATGAGGAAGGACTTGAGCATCCTGAGCAGTGAGCTGGGACCATGCAGCATATGGTGGTCGGAAATAACTCCCAGACCTATATGGCATGGAGCGATCTCGCAGGAGGCGCTGGAAGTTACCCGCAGGCGTGTAAACGAAGCTATGCGTAAATATGCAGATATGCGAGGGGTGGGTTACATCAGGCACGGCCTAATGCACGCGAAATCCATTGGTTGCTGGGAATCTGACGGGGTGCATTTGTCCAAGGTAGGCATGCCAATATTCCTACTAGATTTAGGGGAAGCACTGGAAACAGCAGGATGCAAGTAGAGGAGAATAAGGGGCTAGGTAGTGGGGGCTCTGGGTGCAGTGGGTGCCACGCCCAGGGCTGTGGAAGAGGTACAAGGCGATCCCCATACTGGACAGGTGCAGAAACAGGACCTGAAGCCCCAGTGCGAAACGCACCGTGCTGAGTCATACATAATCCAAGGGGCCCTTCTTGGAGACTTGGTTTCGACGGCGCCCCGTTAGTCCTTATGGCGGTTGTAAGCCTGAGCAACCGGGGGCTTGCCGATAGCGCCCCACCCAGATGGGTAAGGTGTGAGTTAACTCTCCCTTGTCGGGAGGGTGGGGTGGGTGGACGATAGGTCCGCCGGTGAGAGGAGTTCCCTCCCAGGTACCACACCGGGCTATGGCCGCTGGTGTCTGTTACTTTGGCTCAACTTCAGGCTCCCTGCAACAAGGGGTTGCGGGGTGGAGGGGGTCGCCTGTCAGTTAAATCATCCTGTTATTTGTCCTACAAATAAACCTGCATTTCTTCATCCCAACATACTTGTCTGTGTTTCATTTGGGGTTTTGGGGAGGTTGTGGGCAGAGGCGTACCGATGGAACTACTATGCAGGAGGCCCGCGGTCCCTGCAGGGGACCCCATTGGAGGGCAGACCCCGTAGTAAGTCCGTGGGCAGCCGGCCGCCCATTCCGGGGGTGGGGTGCGGGAGTTGGGGGGCGTCAACGATAAGGGGGGGCGGGTTGAGAGGGCGGGCCGCGGGGCAGGATATAAGGGTAGCCCCTCCTTCCATGCGCCCTCTTTACTGCTGTACCCACACCAGTTAGTTCGCTCCTCTGGCTGCTCCTCGCCAGCCGTAGGGTCGTAGGTTGCCCCCGCCCCCTCCCCTTCCCCGTCGGACGCGAGGGCCGCACTTTTCAGCTCTCCTCCGTGCCGCTCACCCGCTGAAAGGGGGGAAGTGGGGAGGGGGGGACAGTAATAATGTATTAATGTTTTCTCTTGTTGCAGGAGGAGTTACAAGGCGATCCCCACACAGGACAGGCGCAGGAACAGGACCTGAAGCCCCAGTGCGAAACGCACCGTGCTGAGTCATACATAATCCAAGGGGCCCTTCTTGGGGACTTGGTTTCGACGGCGCCCCGTTAGTTCTTAGGGCGGTTGTAAGCCTGAGCAACCGGGGGCTTGCCGATAGCGCACCGCCCGGATGGGTAAGGTGTGAGTTAACTCTCCCTTGTCCGGAGGGTGGGGTGGGTGGACGATAGTTCAGCCGGTGGGAGGAGTTTCCTCCTAGGTAACACACCGGGCTATGGCCGCTCGTGTCTGTTACTTTGGCTCAACTTCAGACTCCCTGCAACAAGGGGTTGCGGGGTGGAGGGGGTCGCCTGTCAGTTAACCCATCCTGTTATTAGTACAACAAATAAACCTGCAACTTCTTCATCCCAACATACTTGTCTGTGTTTCATTTGGGGTTTTGGGGAGGTTGTGGGCAGAGGCGTACCGATGGAACTACTACGCAGCGGGGCTTATCGCGACCCTGGCCGGGCCGCAACAATATCCAAACGCAAAGAACCCTGAATTGAGAAGCCGCACACAGCCGTGTTTGTCACCTTCTTTATTTGGTAAGTAGCAGGGAACCAGATGTTGCCTCCAAACCCCAGGTTCACCAAACATGTTTCGGGCCATCATGCCCTTGATCTCTGGCATCAAATGAGGCACCGCTGCAATAGTCTTACGCCGCACTCGCAGCGCATGAAATATCCTCCGGCCCAGTGGGCTGCCTGGGTCACGGAAAGCCCCCTCGCCGATAACTGTGAGTCTCAGGCACTGACAAGCCAAGTAAGTGCCAGGAGAGCAACGTGGGACTATTGGTTGCGAAACAGAAGGCAGTTTACTTACCCAGTGTTTATGCATACCTACTAAAGGATGAGAAAGTATCAGAAGCACAATGGGAGGTAACCCACGAAGGGTATTGAAATAACAGAACTTTAAATACCAGAGTGCACTACATGGCACGCCCACTTTGGCAGAACGTTTATAATCACGCTGCGAGTGCAGCGCCACTTCTTGCCTACACTGCTCCGAATACATATATCACGCACAATGCACTTTGGGAGCAGTAGTTCATCATTACAGTCATGTGGTGCACCGTGTTAAATCAGGCTCGGGCACACCTGGGTCCTTGTGATCCAGTCTGTGAGCAAGGCATGACGCCGAAACGTTAGACTTTGGAAATAAAGCCAGTTTCTACTATATTGCGCCTCACCTTGTTTGTTTTGCCAGGAAGATGATGGTGGGCTGCCCTGTGCCCATGTTTATCTGATGCTTTTTTGGGGAATATATATATATATATATATATATATATATATATATATATATATATATATATATATATATATATATATATATATATATATATATATATATATATATATATATATATATATATATATATATATATACACACACAGAAACTCCAGAGTCTTCCTCTATTCCACTCTCAGGCAGAGTTAGTGATAGAGTGGGCATTTCAAATGCACTTGTTCCTCACCCTCTTACTTATCCCATGTATCCTTCCCTGGATTCAATTAAACACCTGCGGCTTTCCTTTTGAATCCCGCTTTCTCCACAAATCTTCTGGGGAGAGGCCTTTGGCATAAACTGAACTATCATGTATAATGTAGTAGTAACAGTGCCTGTCTGGATGTGCCAATTGAAAATTAAAGTGACTACCCTGGGCGAAAACGATCAGTCTGCGAATTTATCAATAATGATGTATCAATATCACTACTAAATACTCCTGGTGCATTAGTACAAGTCCCTTACTCTTTGTGGTCCCAACATGCTAGTAATGTACGGTGCATTTTAACTACAGAGCATTTCAGTATCAGATTCAACTCAATGAAGAAGCGTCCCCTTATAGCCAGAACCACTGGAATTATGAAGCAGGGGAGGGCCGAATTATGCAGCAGGGATGAGTAAATTGGGTGAGAAAAGACAAACTATGAGGCATTATGCGGCACATTTTGGGAGAGTAATACTACAATATTTTGTCATTTTTAAACTTATTATCACTCTCTGTGCATTAATTGCAAGTCATTAGTACCAGTTTAAGGGAAACATCCTTTACGACGCAACTTTTACCACGCAGTGCCTTTACAACGCAGGTTTTTCAACGCAAGTCATTACAACAAATTGCGCTGGGGGGCGCTCTAGGATAGGTAATAGTTTAATTTACTATCCAACACCTTCCCTACTATCCACGGGGACTGGAGTTGGAATAGTACATTAAACTATTCACTATCCAGCACCCTGCGTTGAAAAACCTGCGTTGTAAAAGCATGCGTAGTAAAAGCATGCGTTGTAACAATGTACATCCCCAGTTTAACACCCCCCCAAAAAAACATATGCTACAGAAACGTGACAAGTCAACATTTCAAATGAGCCTTCGACTGCACTGCAACACATGTCGCTGCGTTTTTATGAACTTTTAAACCATTTGAGCCAGTCGCGGCCCATGCAGGTACGCATGGTGGGGTGGGGCAGGGTGGGCGGAAGTGAAAGTGACAAACGACGGAGTAGGGCAAATAAAATAAATAAATAAATAAAACCAATTACTGCTGCAACGTGCTTATCTGCATGGGCCGCAAATGGTTTGAGCTAGACACATATTTTTTTGTTGTTGTTAAAATCTGCAAATTATGCAGCAATTGCACAAAAACTCACATAAGTCACCACCTGTGACTGTCCATAGGCCAACTGGCCTTGTGGGGGATAGAACGCCCTGTGTTCCAAAGTCAGGGGGAGCCTAAACGTAGCAGCTGCCCACGAAGTGCTGGGCAGCTGTGGAGACACTGGGGCCAACGCTGGAGCCTTGTGGCCCTAAACAAATACAATGCCCCCTGAGCCTCTCAGGCTCTGAAGAATTAAATGCCCCCACGAGCCTCTCAGGGCTCGCAACTTAAGGAAGGCCTGGAGCCTCTCTGGGCTCCAAGTAAAGAAATGCCGCCAAGAGCCTTTCATGCTCGAACACAAACTGCGGCCTTTGTTGGAGTCTTGCTGGGCTCAAAAACAAGCAATGCCCAAGAGCTTCTCTGGGCTCTGAAAACAACTGCTGCCTGTTTGGCTGGAGTCCCCCTCCTGGGGACTCAAAAACGACAATGGCCCCCGGAGCCCTCGTGGGCTTCTGAACAAATGCCCCCAGAACCCTTCAAGCTCTAACTAAACAAATGGGCCGTCGTTGGAGTCCCCCTCCTGGGGACTCTAAGACAAGAGAAATGCCACCTCGAGCCTCGTAAATACAAATGTGGCGCTGTGAGCCTCTCGTGGCTCTCAGCATCAATGCGCCGTTGTTGGAGTCCCCCTCCTGGGGACTCTGACAAGGGCTCTGTATACCATAAGGCCCAAGAGCCTTTCACGGGGCTGAGGAGGGACCCACGGGGAGGCCCGCACTCACCGGTAGTAGGCGGTGTCTCCCCTCGGCGGTGTCTCCTATCGGCTCCTGGGCTGCAGGGCTCTCCCTCCTTTCACGGGAGCCCCGATGGGGGAAAACACCAGTTGCTTCTTTGTGCCGGCGCGGGTCTCTCCTGCGACACTGGAGCCCCGCCTGCTCTCTCCACCGCCCTGCTCCTCTCCTCGTGCTGCGGGGGCGGGACTTCCAGGTCGCCCCTTCGGCTTCCGGGTCGTCGCTGGCAGCGGGACGGCCCGGCGGGGAGGACAGCAGCTGGTGGCCCGATCCGGGTCAAATGCCGGGTGGGCACCGGCTCCTTTTACATAAATATTAAATCGAGGTGGGCACTCGATTGGGGTCCCAAAAATGGCACCAGGTCCCTGGCCGGGGTGGGCACCTGCCAGGGGTATGAAACCTGCAAAAACGGGTCCAATGCCGGGTGGGCACCTGCCAAAGTGAATAAAGCGCCCCCAGGTGCTCAGAAGGCAATTAAAGCGCTCCCAAGCGCTAGCAGCAAGGATAAAGCGCTCCCCAGCGCTAGGGTACAAATAAAGCGCTCACAGGCGCTTAGAGGCCCACAAGTCCAGCAAAGTTTTGGAGGCAGGCAGGGGGGCAAGGCTGGGCCCAGAGCCAGCTCACTAGGCCTCCAGGCAGGGAGGCAGTCCAAGTGGCGGTCCTCCTGGTGCCTAACAGCAACAACCCCCTCAGCAAAAGGATCCTGGAAGAGAACAAATTGCAAGGGGACACAGCCCCTTCTTATACTGTAAATTCCTTTGTCTGTGGGTAGGGTGGGGGAAGAACCAGTTGCAGCTGGTCTGGGAGCACCCTTGATGTGCTCAGCCCCTCACTCTATTCACTGGCAGGGTTAGGGTCATTAGGCGCACCACAGGGGGCGGAGCCAGCATTGTGTGGGGAAAGCCCAGCCCTATTCAGGACCCAGGTGCACAATTTTAATAATTTAGTGTCACTTTCATTACCTGTTTTAATTCTCCTGCACACTTCCCCTGTACCCTGCTCTGGGCTCACACACTCTGGACCTAAACCGCACAGCGGATCTAAGCGCTGGTTGCAGTTTCAAACCGCAAAACACAGGGACGCCATTCCCGCCGCGGACACAGGCCACGCCCCTTTTTCGAGAGGCCACGCCCCGCCGGCCGTCACTACTAAAGGACGCTGAATACAAGCGTCACATAGATAGAAATTTCTCCTGAGGAGGAAGCCGGGAGTAGGTTGCACAATATTAATAATTGAGTGTCACTTTCATTACCTGTTTTAATTCTCCTGCACACTTCCCCTGTACCCTGCTCTGGGCTCACATGCTCTGGACCTAAACCGCACAGCGGATCTAAGCGCTGGTTGCAGTTTCAAACCGCAAAACACAGGGACGCCATTCCCGCTGCAGACACAGGCCATGCCCCTTTTTCGAGAGGCCATGCCCCCGCCGGCCGTCACTACTAAAGGACGCTGAATACAAGCGTCACATAGATAGAAATTTCTCCTGAGGCGGAAGCCGGGAGTAGGTTGCACAATTTTAATAATTGAGTGTCACTTTCATTACCTGTTTTAATTCTCCAGCACACTTCCCCTGTACCCTGCTCTGGGTTCACACGCTCTGGACCTAAACCGCACAGCGGATCTAAGCGCTGGTTGCAGTTTCAAACCGCTAAACACAAGGACGCCATTCCCACAGCGGACACAGGCCACGCCCCTTTTTCGAGAGGCCACGCCCCCGCCGGGCGTCACTACTAAAGGACGCTGAATACAAGCGTCACATAGATAGAAATTTCTCCTGAGGCGGAAGCCGGGAGTAGGTTGCACAATTTTAATAACTTAGTGTCACTTTCATTACCTGTTTTAATTCTCCTGCACACTTCCCCTGTACCCTGCTCTGGGCTCACACGCTCTGGACCTAAACCGCACAGCCGATCTAAGCGCTGGTTGCAGTTTCAAACCGCTAAACACAGGGACGCCATTCCCGCCGCGGACACAGGCCACGCCCCTTTTTCGAGAGGCCATGCCCCCGCCGGGTTATCCTTCCCGGTATAAAAAATGTGTATCTTCCGGTCGCGCAGCGGGCGAGCGCAGCGGGCGCGCCGTTTGCGCGCCGAAGGCGTGCCTAAGGCAAGCCCGTCTGCGCCCGTCCGCGCCGGGACCGGGCCGAGGGCCATGCCCCTTACATCTAGGCCACAAAAGACCAGGCAATATAGTGCGGAAGCTCTCCTCAGCATAAGCCCTTTAGGAACTGATTGTGGCTTGCACTGTTATCACGCTACAGAGCTCCCAGTGATCTGCCCAAAATTTAAACAAATCCTCAAACCTAAGCAGGTTCGTGATGCGAAACAGGATTAATGTATGTTTTTGTTAAACTGCAGGTCCCTGCCAAAACATAGGGTGGAAATTGCCCTTTTGTTAGAGGAACGCATGCCAGATGCAGTGTTTCTCACTGAAACGTGGCTTGCGTCGGACTCCGACCCTGTCTTAGTGACAGCCCTTCCTCCAGGTTTCCAAATTATTCGGCAAGATCGTCCTGAAGGGAGAGGAGGAGGCCTAGCCATTATATATAAGGAGCAATACCACTGTCGAGTAATCTCTGAAGTAATTCCAGATTGTGAGAGCTTAGCATTCACTCTGGAATTCTCCCCTAACAATTGCTTTTCAGGTACGGTGGTATATCGCCCCCCAGGACCCACCAAACAGTTTCACAATCTCCTTCCGCCGATCGTGGCTGAACGTGTTAGCACTGCCTCTAATTATACTTTGCTAGGGGATCTCAACTCTCATTTTGATACTGCCCTGGATCATACAGCTATGACACTTGTAGACGACCTAGCTGCTCTACAATTAGTCCAACGTGTGAACGCACTGACTCACGTTAAGGGCCACTTACTGGACCCTGTGTTCAGTAATTGTGCAGACCTTGTGGTTGGGCTACCAATCTCCCTCCCGTGGACTGATCATCTACTGGTGCCTTTCACCTGGACCACATTTAAGCCACTCCCTTCGAGACCCACTGTAAGGCATGCCAGATCCTGGGCGCGGCTACCAGTCAATGACTGGGCAAGTAGACTCGCGACTGACCAACCCTCCTATAATGAGGACCCATGTTTGGCCAACCAGGAATGTGAAGACTGGATCACACAATCCCTTGAAGCCACTCTCCCCCTGAGTAAGATAATACTGAAACTTTTCCAAAAAACTGCCCCCTGGTACTCAGAGGCTCTCAGGGAAAAGAAACGCCAATGCAGGAAAATAGAAAGACGATGGCGTTTAGATTACTCATTGGAGGAAAAAACCCGATACCCAGAGGCAATTAAAATCTACAAAACCGAGGTTAAATCTGCCCAATCTGTATACTTCTCTGATGAAATCTTACAAGCTAAGTCCAAGCCTAAGGAAATTTTTCAAATACTGAAAAAACTCACAAAACTTCCCCCTTCTATCTTGCACGAGGAAAAAACAACAGCCCACTGCAATGACCTGGCAGAATTTTTCCACCAGAAAGTTAATAAAATATATTCATCTCTCCCCTCTATAGCAATTGTCCCCATAGCTCAGGATCAAACAAATCTGGGGGATACTTCATTAGAACCCTTGCTAACACTGGACCACTTCCCTCCACTAGACCTTGAATCTTTGGATTCTATTGCCCGCAAGGTAAAATCTGGGTCTCCATGTGATCCAGCACCTCCAGAAGCCATGATGTTGGCATCTCAGGTCACTTTACCAACTATTTGGACCTCCTGAATGCCTCCATCACCTCTGGCACCGTCCCTCCCGCTTGGAAGCGGGCCATGGTCCGAGCACTGCTAAAAAATCCCAATCTGGATCCCTCTGACTTTAGCAACTATCGGCCGATTTCTCTGCTCCCCTGGGTGAGCAAAATCCTTGAGAGATACATCAATCTCCAGCTGGTGAATTTTCTTGAAAACAACCAGCTGTTAGATGCCACCCAGACGGGTTTTAGACCCAGACACGGAACAGAGACTGCCCTTCTAGCAGTCACGGAGGAAACCAGAAAAATCCTAGATCAGGGGGGGGTCAGTGGCAGTGATCCTCCTTGACCTAAGCGCGGCATTCGATACGGTCAGCCATGACACTCTGCTGACCCGATTCTTGAATGTCGGAATAGTGGATGGAGCTTGGCTAAGGCTCAAATCCTTCTTGAGTGACAGATCATTCCAAGTTTTTGATGGAGACACTGTATCCATGAGCAGGCCGTTGAGGTGTGGAGTCCCACAAGGCTCCTCTTTAAGCCCCGCGCTTTTTAACATCTATATGAGACCACTGGCTGAGGTTGTTCGTCCGTTTGGGGTTAAGATTATTTCTTACGCGGACGACACCCAGCTGGGGGTCTCCTTGGCGCAGGAGGCCGCTCTACCGTCGTCAGGTGGACTAATAAAGTGCCTAGAGGAGGTAAAGGGCTGGATGACCTCCTCATCTCTTAAGCTCAATGGGGACAAAACGGAGCTGATGCTCCTGGGTCCCTCAAACCCCACCTTTTTCAACTACTTGTGGCCTCCTTGTCTAGGTACCCCCCCAGTACCCAAGGACAATATTAAGAGCCTTGGGGTGTGGCTGGACAAGACCCTCTCGTTTAACATCCAGGCTACAAAACTCTCGGCCACCTGCTTCAGACTTCTCAGGATGCTAAAGAAAGCCCTCCCTCTTTTGCCTATGGAGGCAAAGCAGGTGGCCATCCAAGGTCTGATACAGTCCCGCTTAGACTTCAACAATGTCCTCTACCTTGGCGCCCCGGAATACACCTTGCGTAGACTATAGAGAGTGCAGAACTGTGCGGCCCGCACACTGTTACAGCTGCCACGCAGACAATCAGCCAGACATGGTCTGATTGGCCTGCACTGGCTGCCAGTGCGACGGAGAGTCATCTTTAAGGCCATGTGTATTGCCCATCAGGCATTTTGGGACACAGGACCAATGATTACCCGGGACCTAGTAAATCAGTACCAACCTGGCAGAAACCTTCGCTCTAGCCAGGCCTGTTTGGCTATAGCTCCGAGAATAAAAAAGGCAAGGGCGGGCGGCAGGACGTTTACCTATAATGCCGCCAAGATCTGGATCACACTTCCTCTTCATCTCAGATCCAACCCTAACCTCTCCTCCTTTCGAAAACAGCTGAAGACTTTTTTGTTTAACACTCCTTGTTAAATTCTGCAAGTTACCCTTGTCAAGCAATTTCTATTCTGGTCTTTAGCGCTTGGACGCCTCTGGGCAGCAACCGCGCTCTACAAATCTACTTTTCATTTAATTTCCTCCCCAGCCATCAGCATGCTAATCTCCACACTCACCACCGGGCAGACCCATCCAGACTCCTGGAGCCAGGCTCACCAGCAGCCCCAGCCAATCACACAACAGCACTTTTACAGCACACGCACAGCCATGTCTAGAAGTGGCACTTCCACACTAGACACATACACGCCGCATACATCATTTCGCAGCATTCAATCACACGAGTCTGCACATACCAGACTCGAGCCTGTACACCCCACGCATCAGGAACTACCAGGGACACAGATATTCCCCATGCATTCCTATGGGAGGGCAGGCCACCCTTACTCCATGCACTCAGAGTGCGCACCCACTTTCCACTGGGACACAGTGAAAGTGCGCAGAACCCAAAAATCACCATCACCAGGTCCCCATTAAAAGCAAAAAGTTTAGGGGTGAACCTGCCAGAAGGGCAAAGTCCAACAATATATATATATATTTTTGGGAAGTTTTATATAGCGCAAACTAGACCCGAAGGTATCAGAGCGCTTTACCTGAGCACTAGTTAGGTTACAGAAGGACACATACATTTTTGTTAAGCACGGGGAGATTAAGCGATTTGCCCAGAATCACAGAATGTTGAGCGTCCCTGCTGAGACTCGAACCCGAGTCCCCAACTCTGAGGTCGACCGCCCTAGCTGTTAGGCCACATTCTCTCCCCCTTCATGCTTTCTGCTGTGAAGGAAAGAGTTAGGGGTACCAGTGGCCAGACTTGTTTTCACTGCTTCTGAAGCCACAATGTAGACCAGCATCTGTACCCATTGCCCTGCATAGGGGTAGTGCTCTGCAGGGGCTGCTACTGGAGGGAAGATTGAGCTGAGGCTGTAGGGATTAGCGTGAGACAGGGGAGATGGTTATGGAGGAGCCGCAGTGGTTAATTTGTAAAAAAAAATACGTGCAGGGGCTCTCGTCAGGTGGCAGCCTGCACCAGCCCATTTCTTCTGTAACACTGCCTGAAACAGAGCCAACTACTAACTAGGCAGTGGGGAAAGGGTGTGGCATAGTGACCAGAGCTGCGGACCTCGGAGCTGGGGAACCAGGTTCGGGTTTTGACATCAGCTCAACATCCTGTGATTCAGGGCAAATCACATAATCTTCCTGTGCCTACCAAAAATGAATGTGTCCTTTACTGGCGCTCATGAAACTACTGAGCCGGTGTTGATGATTACATTTCAGTGCTGAGGACCAGAAACCACTGGCTCAAATTAAGCACTGAGGAGCTGGTGTATTTGGAGAGAGTGAACTGAGGCTGTGAGTTGGTGTGGGAGGAGTGAGTGTTGGTAGGAGGCTTTTTGAGATGGCAACCCATAGGCTATGGCTGCAGCAAACAGCACATTAATTGGATTGCCGGAAAGGGTGGGTAGGTGTGTTTTCTGGACTTCATAAATGCAGATGGGGAAGAAAAAACATAAAGAAGCTCAGACTTCATCACAATTTGTGCAGCAACCATTTTAATGTGGGACAAAACCTTATCGGAAAGCTCTATTCACCAATACTCCTACCAGTCATACTGCTAACGGCTCACAGAGCAATACTGTTAGCCAGTACTATCACACCATGATTTTGGGGTGTTCCTCTTGCACACTACCATGTCAGTTTTATGGGGCAGTCATGTTAGGTAAGGTAATAACCCTAAGGAGCAATAGGAGTGCAGAAAACACTCTGCAGCTAATTCACGAAGGTAAACGTAGTCCTGGAGTCTAAGTTTAGACTTGAGGTCTAAAGGGCCAATTCTCAAGGGTACTTTTAGACCTGAAGTGTAAGTGCCCAATTCTCAAAGGTAAATTCAGACCTTAAGTGTAAGGGCCAAATTCACAAAGGTAGACTTAGACTTGAAGTCTAACTTTACCTTTGTGACTTGGCCCTTAGACTTCAGGTCTAAACTTGGACTTCAGGTCTAACTTTACCTTTGTGAACTGGGCCTTTAGACTTCAGGACTCAGCTTAGACTTGGTCTAACTTTCCCTTGTGAACTCAGCCCTTAGACTCCAGGTCTAAACTTAGACTTCAGGTCTAACTTTACCTTTGTGATCTTGGCCCTAAGACTTCAGGTCTAAGCTTAGACTTCAGGTCTAACTTTACCTTTGTGAACTCAGCCCTTAGACTTCAGGTCTAAACGTAGACTTCAGGTCTAACTTCACCTTTGTGAACTGGGCCCTAAGACTTCAGGTCTAAACTTAGACTTCAGATCTAACTTTACCTTTGTGAACTCAGCCTTTAGACTTCAGGTCTAAACTTAGACTTCAGGTCTAACTCTAAACTTAGACTTCAGGTCTAACTTTACGTTTGTGAAATCGGTCTTAGACTTCAGGTCGAAACTTAGACTTCAGGTCTAACTTTACCTTTGTGAACTCAGCCCTTAGACTTCAGGTCTAACTTTACCTTTGTGAATTGGGCCCTCATACCTGAGGTCTAAACTTAGACTTGAGGTCTAACTTTCCCTTTGTGAACTGGGCCCTTAGATTTCAGGTCTAAACTTAGACTTCAGGTCTAACTTTACCTTTGTAAATTGGGCTTTTAGACTTCAGGTCTAAACTTAGACTTCTTTACCATTGTGAATTGGGGCCTCTTTCTCTGTTCATCACCACCCCCTTTTCTGAATCGTTTTTGGCCACTATAGGTGTGGCAGGGTATTCCCAGACATGAGTCCCTTGCTCACTGCACCATCAGGATTCAAGCAAGCCGGGCCGACGACGGCTGAAATGCCAGAAACCGGTCCCCGGAAGCTTGTCTCCTTTCTGCTGAAGAATTGGCTTGGTAGTTTGGTCTGCCCTGTTCCCATGATGCACTGGGCCAGGGACAGACTAATTTGCATATAGCCAGGTTCTGAGCTGGGATGGTGCAGTGAGCTAAAAAACGGTGATGGATCAAGCCCTGATCTTTGGACTGGGTAAGAGTGGTCTGCTTAATTCAGACACTCTGTTCATCACCACCCCCTTTTCTGAATCGTTTTTGGCCACTATAGGTGTGGCAGGGCATGCTCAGACATGAGTCCCTTGCTCACTGCACCATCAGGATTCAAGCAAGCCGGGCCAACGACGGCTGAAATGCCAGAAACCGGTCCACGGAAGTTTGTCTCCTTTCTGGTGAAGAATTGGCTTGGTAGTTTGGTCTGCCCTGTTCCCATGATGCACTGGGCCAGGGACAGACTAATTTGCATATAGCCAGGTTCTGAGCTGGGATTGTGCAGTGAGCTAAATAACGGTGATGGATCAAGCCCTGATCTTTGGACTGGGTAAGAGTGGTCTGCTTAATTCAGACACTTTGTTCATCACCACCCCCTTTTCTGAATCGTTTTTGGCCACTATAGGTGTGGCAGGGTATGCTCAGACATGAGTCCCTTGCTCACTGCACCATCAGGATTCAAGCAAGCCGGACCGACGATGGCTGAAATGCCAGAAACCGGTCCCCGGAAGCTTGTCTCCTTTCTGGTGAAGAATTGGCTTGGTAGTTTGGTCTGCCCTGTTCCCATGATGCACTGGGCCAGGGACAGACTAATTTGCATATAGCCAGGTTCTGAGCTGGGATGGTGCAGTGAGCTAAATAACGGTGATGGATCAAGCCCTGATCTTTGGACTGGGTAAGAGTGGTCTGCTTAATTCAGATACTCTGTTCATCACCACCCCCTTTTCTGAATCGTTTTTGGCCACTATAGGTGTGGCAGGGTATGCTCAGACATGAGTCCCTTGCTCACTGCACCATCAGGATTCAAGCAAGCCGGGCCGACGACGGCTGAAATGCCAGAAACCGGTCCCCGGAAGCTTGTCTCCTTTCTGGTGAAGAATTGGCTTGGTAGTTTGGTCTGCCCTGTTCCCATGATGCACTGGGCCAGGGACAGACTAATTTGCATATAGCCAGGTTCTGAGCTGGGATGGTGCAGTGAGCTAAATAACGGTGATGGATCAAGCCCTGATCTTTGGACTGGGTAAGAGTGGTCTGCTTAATTCAGACACTCTGTTCATCACCACCCCATTTTCTGAATCGTTTTTGGCCACTATAGGTGTGGCAGGGTATGCTCAGACATGAGTCCCTTGCTCACTGCACCATCAGGATTTAAGCAAGCCGGGCCGACGACGGCTGAAATGCCAGAAACCGGTCCTCGGAAGCTTGTCTCCTTTCTGGTGAAGAAATGGCTTGGTAGTTTGGTCTGCCCTGTTCCCATGATGCACTGGGCCAGGGACAGACTCATTTGCATATAGCCAGGTTCTGAGCTGGGATGGTGCAGTGAGCTAAATAACGGTGATGGATCAAGCCCTGATCTTTGGACTGGGTAAGAGTGGTCTGCTTAATTCAGACACTCTGTTCATCACCACCCCCCTTTTCTGAATCGTTTTTGGCCACTATAGGTGTGGCAGGGTATGCTCAGACATGAGTCCCTTGCTCACTGCACCATCAGGATTCAAGCAAGCCGGGCCGACGACGGCTGAAATGCCAGAAACCGGTCCCCGGAAGCTTGTCTCCTTTCTGGTAAAGATTTGGCTTGGTAGTTTGGTCTGCCCTGTTCCCATGATGCACTGGGCCAGGGACAGACTAATTTGCATATAGCCAGGTTCTGAGCTGGGATGGTGCAGTGAGCTAAATAACGGTGATGGATCAAGCCCTGATCTTTGGACTGGGTAAGAGTGGTATGCTTAATTCAGACACTCTGTTCATCACCACCCCCTTTTCTGAATCGTTTTTGGCCACTATAGGTGTGGCAGGGTATGCTCAGACATGAGTCCCTTGCTCACTGCACCATCAGGATTCAAGCCAGCCGGGCCGACGACGGCTGAAATGCCAGAAACCGGTCCCCGGAAGCTTGTCTCCTTTCTGGTGAAGAATTGGCTTGGTAGTTTGGTCTGCCCTGTTCCCATGATGCACTGGGCCAGGGACAGACTAATTTGCATATAGCCAGGTTCTGAGCTGGGATGGTGCAGTGAGCTAAATAACGGTGATGGATCAAGCCCTGATCTTTGGAGTGGGTAAGAGTGGTCTGCTTAATTCAGACACTCTGTTCATCACCACCCCCTTTTCTGAATCGTTTTTGGCCACTATAGGTGTGGCAGGGTATGCTCAGACATGAGTCCCTTGCTCACTGCACCATCAGGATTCAAGCAAGCCGGGCCGACGACGACTGAAATGCCAGAAACCGGTCCCCGGAAGCTTGTCTCCTTTCTGCTGAAGAATTGGCTTGGTAGTTTGGTCTGCCCTGTTCCCATGATGCACTGGGCCAGGGACAGACTAATTTGCATATAGCCAGGTTCTGAGCTGTGATGGTGCAGTGAGCTAAATAACGGTGATGGATCAAGCCCTGATCTTTGGACTGGGTAAGAGTGGTCTGCTTAACTCAGACACTCTGTTCATCACCACCCCCTTTTCTGAATCGTTTTTGGCCACTATAGGTGTGGCAGGGTATGCTCAGACATGAGTCCCTTGCTCACTGCACCATCAGGATTCAAGCAAGCCGGGCCAAAGACGGCTGAAATGCCAGAAACCGGTCCCCGGAAGCTTGTCTCCTTTCTGGTGAAGAATTGGCTTGGTAGTTTGGTCTGCCCTGTTCCCATGATGCACTGGGCCAGGGACAAACTAATTTGCATATAGCCAGGTTCTGAGCTGGGATGGTGCAGTGAGCTAAATAAAGGTGATGGATAAAGCCCTGATCTTTGGACTGGGTAAGAGTGGTCTGCTTAATTCAGACACTCTGTTCATCACCACCCCCTTTTCTGAATCGTTTTTGGCCACTATAGGTGTAGCAGGGTATGCTCAGACATGAGTCCCTTGCTCACTGCACCATCAGGATTCAAGCAAGCCGGGCCGACGACGGCTGAAATGCCAGAAACCGGTCCCCGGAAGCTTGTCTCCTTTCTGGTGAAGAATTGGCTTGATAGTTTGGTCTGCCCTGTTCCCATGATGCACTGGGCCAGGGACAGACTAATTTGCATATAGCCAGGTTCTGAGCTGGGATGGTGCAGTGAGCTAAATAACGGTGATGGATCAAGCCCTGATCTTTGGACTGGGTAAGAGTGGTCTGCTTAATTCAGACACTCTGTTCATCACCACCCCCCTTTTCTGAATCGTTTTTGGCCACTATAGGTGTGGCAGGGTATGCTCAGACATGAGTCCCTTGCTCACTGCACCATCAGGATTCAAGCAAGCCGGGCCGACGACGGCTGAAATGCCAGAAACCGGTCCCCGGAAGCTTGTCTCCTTTCTGGTGAAGAATTGGCTTGGTAGTTTGGTCTGCCCTGTTCCCATGATGCACTGGGCCAGGGACAGACTAATTTGCATATAGCCAGGTTCTGAGCTGGGATGGTGCAGTGAGCTAAATAACGGTGATGGATCAAGCCTTGATCTTTGGACTGGGTAAGAGTGGTCTGCTTAATTCAGACACTCTGTTCATCACCACCCCCTTTTCTGAATCGTTTTTGGCCACTATATGTGTGGCCGGGTATACTCAGACATGAGTCCCTTGCTCACTGCACCATCAGGATTCAAGCAAGCCGGGCCGACGACGGCTGAAATGCCAGAAACCGGTCCCCGGAAGCTTGTCTCCTTTCTGGTGAAGAATTGGCTTGGTAGTTTGGTCTGCCCTGTTCCCATGATGCACTGGGCCAGGGACAGACTAATTTGCATATAGCCAGGTTCTGAGTTGGGATGGTGCAGTGAGCTAAATAACGGTGATGGATCAAGCCCTGATCTTTGGACTGGGTAAGAGTGGTCTGCTTAATTCAGACACTCTGTTCATCACCACCCCCTTTTCTGAATCGTTTTTGGCCACTATAGGTGTGGCAGGGTATGCTCAGACATGAGTCCCTTGCTCACTGCACCATCAGGATTCCACCAAGCCAGGCCGACAACGGCTGAAATGCCAGAAACCGGTCCCCGGAAGCTTGTCTCCTTTCTGGTGAAGAATTGGCTTGGTAGTTTGTTCTGCCCTGTTCCCATGATGCACTGGGCCAGGGACAGACTAATTTGCATATAGCCAGGTTCTGAGCTGGGATGGCGCAGTGAGCTAAATAACGGTGATGGATCAAGCCCTGATCTTTGACTGGGTAAGAGTGGTCTGCTTAATTCAGACACTCTGTTCATCACCACCCCCTTTCTGAATCGTTTTTGTCCACTATAGGTATGGCAGGGTATGCTCAGACATGAGTCCCTTGCTCACTGCACCATCAGGATTCAAGCAAGCCGGGCCGACGACGGCTGAAATGCCAGAAACCGGTCCCCGGAAGCTTGTCTCCTTTCTGGTGAAGAATTGGCTTGGTAGTTTGGTCTGCCCAGTTCCCATGATGCACTGGGCCAGGGACAGACTAATTTGCATATAGCCAGGTTCTGAGCTGGGATGGTGCAGTGTGCTAAATAACGGTGATGGATCAAGCCCTGATCTTTGGACTGGGTAAGAGTGGTATGCTTAATTCAGACACTCTGTTCATCACCACCCCCTTTTCTGAATCTTTTTCTGCAGCAGCATATAATACTTGCCCAATCACGTGCTTTACTCAAGGTAACCAACATGAGTTGAGCCAACACCTTCTCTTAGTTGCGCCCTTCATAGGTCCTTTTCTTTTGATCACACAGGTACTGGCTGCAGCTGCACTATCAAGCCAAATCCAAAAAAGTAAGTCTCTGAAGTACTGAAATACACCCATGAAGGTGCTGAAAAACAACCTAAAGCACTATTCAAGTGCATTAACTCTTCGACAATTAAGCATGGAGTTATATCATGTGGCGGGGAGTACTGGTGAACATCAGTAAAGTATTTTAAATAACAGTATTAGTTTAATTTAAAATCCCCCTGTTCTCACTCCTTTGATTTAAGTCTTTAGTGCCAAGAAATTTGCACCATTTGTTTCTGCATCCATTGTGCCCTTGACTACTATTGGCAATGTAGTATTGAGTGAATCGCAGTGACTATATAGAGTTAGGAGTCACACAGTGCATAGTTGGTCAGTTTGAGTACATATTCTTTCTATTAGAGGACATGCGTCAGACCCTTTCAGGGGGCGTGGTGTAAGCATGGGTTACTTAGACCTCACTTTTAGGGCTGGAGTTGTTTGCCTCTGATGTCCAGAAAGCCATCCTATCAAGGCTGTAAAAACTGGGTCAAATACATCCCCTGCCTCACTTCAGTGGTATCCTTGGGAAACAGTCACAGGCTTCTCAGGGAGGTAGTGTGGGGTGTACAAACTCAGAACTTAACCACCCAGCAGAACAATTTGTTTGCCCAGTACAGGGCTTAAATTGGATACATTGAGAACTCACTATAAATGGGGTGAAACATAGGTATTAGTAGCAAGTGCAATAATATACATTGCAGCATGAACTACTGTGCTTTGGGATAATGCCCTTTTTTCCCCGTTTCCCCAAAGTCACTCCTCTTGTGTCAGTCAGCCACTCAAATCACTTTATCTTTTGGCCACCATGGCCATAAAAGTACAAACAAGTTAAAGCAACAATAAATAGATAACATAATTCATAAAAACATAGTTACAGACCAGAGCTACATTAAACAAGCATTTGCAATGCAATAGGTCTCGCATTAATTAAGTTTGAGCTATTGGCATTGCTAAATATTGCAACACCAATTGCAAAAAATGTCTATAAATTGTAGGCCAAAAAAATGTGAATCTATTTTTTTAGCAATGGTGGCATGCTGCGCTTTAGATGAATATGTTTAGTAAAGTGTGGCATACTGCGATTGCTACAATAATTAATTGTGGATGCGTAAACAATTGATGTGTGCACTGGTGGCTGGTGGTGTGTGTGCCTGTAGAAATTGTGCACTGATGGTTAGTGGTGTGTGTGCCTTTTGGAAGTGTGCACTACTGGCTGTTGGTGTGTGCCTGGTGAAAGCGTGCACTTACAGCTGGTGGTGTGTGTGTCCCTGGTGAAAGTGTGCACTGATGTCTGGTGGTGTGTGTGTGCCTGGTAAAAGCGTGCACCGATGGCTGGTGTTGTGTGTGTGCCTGAAAGCGTGGACGAATGTCTGGTGGTGTGTGCCTGGTGGAAGCATGCACTGACGGCTGGTGGTGTTTGTGCCCAGTGAAAGCGTGCACTGACGGCTGGTGGTGTTTGTGCCCGTTGAAAGTCTGCACTGACGACTGATGGTGTCTGTGCCTGGTGAAAGTGTGCACTGATGGTGTGGTTGAGTGTGTGGTTGTGTGTGTGGTTCTATGTGTGTGGTTGTGTGTGTGGTTGTGTGTGTGGTTGTGTGTGTGGTTGAGTGGGGAGTGAGCCAGAAAGAACTAGCGGTTGGCAGTCTGGAGAGAGTTACAAAGATAGATACCATTAAATGTAGATATTCGAAGGAAAAATAAATTGTTAAAGGCAGACAGTGAAGCAAAGGCAGGGTTGAAACAGGGAGAAAGGCAGGTGGAAATGTTATGAGCAATTAAATAAAAGAGAAGATTAGAGAAAGAAAATAAAGGGGGCACATTTTGGAAGGGACCGAAACAGAGGTGTAGGAAAGAGCGTGAGAGAGAAAAAAAAATAGCAGAGAGTTGAAGCAGGCAACTGGCCTATACATAGATGGAGGATGGAATACAGGAGAGAATTAACTGAAAGGAAGAAACGAGAGTTGAGAGCAGAAAAAGACAGAAGTGAAGATAGTGAAGGAGAAAAGGAGGTAATAAAAGAGATGAGAAATGCAGAATAGACAGTAAAAAAGGTCGAATAGGGAGAGAGGAGCAAAATATTAGAAGAGGGAGCGACGGAGAGCACGTCTACAGTTAGTTTCAAATAGTACAGCTGTGAACTGTGACTGCTCAGCTGCCCATATCTTGCTTGAAAGTAAATCGGAATAGACAAATATTCTGGTGTTTCAAGATATAAAACACAAAAAGTTATGTTTTTATAAGAACCAAGTCCACTCTTCCAGGGCAGAGGCATGTCATTTGAATATTCACCGTGAGTGGTGCTGGGCCTGGACAGACATTTGTTGGAGAGCTGTCCTGTGTTCCTGTGACCTGCCCTAAGCAAGCACATGCGCGCACCCATTCATCAAGAGAGCCAAAGAAAGGTGCAATTAAGTGGAAAATGAACCTGAAATACAGGATCAAACACTGAAGTGTAACAAGATTTGTCACAGCGTGCAGGTTACATGCACAGTCCTCTCAGTGTGTTCATTGTCACCTTTATAATGGATTGTGAGATAGCTTTCAGTGAGGCAGCAACACAGATCCGATTGCTCAAGCACGTGTTTTGTACTTTGCTTGAATTCATATAGCTTGCTTACCAAACTCATTGTGAGACGTAATGCGCCCGGCCGACGACCACCCCGCTTGTCAGTGCAGAGCTGGTACCAGAGAAGTGCAAGAGCGCCATCACTCGTCGCAAGCCCTGCAGGCTGCTTCTGAAACTTGGGAGGGTGGAAGTGAGGAAGTGGAGGCGGGGGTGTGTAACCACCCCATGGGGTAAAGTGGTTGCGCCCAGTTTGTACTGGAAAAAGATGCGGTTTCTGTAGTTAGTTTCTTGCACGTGATAAATAACAGGGGGAGGGGCACTGGCGGGCCACAAATGCATCACGATGATAGTGCGTTAAAACAAGTAGGGAGATAACATTCTGAAATGTAAATTCTGTTTATTCGGCGGAAAAGCTGGGCGTTGTCACCCTCGTGGAGTGTTAGGTTAATTACTGCCGAATCCGCAGGAGTGAGACGAAAGCGGCCTGCGGCAGTAGTTTTATCCGGGAGAGGAGGAAGGCAACATGCACCGCCTCATGAAATGGATCCAAAGAAAACCAAGTTCTCGGCATTGATGTGGCGGGGGCGGGTTACATGAGGTAAAAGTGACAATTGTGAGCAAACAAAATACAAGAGGTAGCAAACGGTGCATTACAGGAGGAAAAGTGACATGTGTGCAAGTTACAAAGGCGTAACTCAGGAGGCAGATGACTGCAGTGATGAAAGATGCTGGCGAATGTCGAGCCAGGGCAAACTCCCGAGACCTGCCCTAAGCAAGCACATGCGTGCACCCGTTCATCAAGAGATCAAAAGAAAGGTGCCATTAAGTGGAAAACAAACTTGAAATATAGGATCAAACACCGGAAGTGTAACAAGATTTGTCACAGCGTGCAGGTTACATGCACAGTCCTCTCAGTGTGTTCATTGTCACCTTTACAATGGATTGTGAGGTAGCTTTCAGTGAGGCAGCAAAAGAGATCCGATTGCCCGAGCACGTGTTTTGTACTTTGCTTGAATTCATATAGCGCTTGGCTCCTTACCAAACTCATTGTGAGACGTAAAGCGCTCGGCCGACGGCAACCCCACTTGTCAGTGCAGAGCTGGTACCAGAGAAGCGCAAGAACGCCATCACTCGTCACAAGCCTGGCAGGCTGCCTCTAAAACTTGGGAGGGTGGAAGTGAGGAAGTGGAGGTGAGGGTGTGTAGCCACCCCATGGGATAAAGTGTTGGCAAATGGAATCAGAGCGGCCGCGGTCGCTTTGATGTTCTTGTCTTGTCTTGCTTTGTGGGAGGGGTAGGGGGAGCGAATTGCTGTGCACGCGCCTGGCTCACATAAACTGTACGTGATCCGCAGTGGGTAGACCTTTTAGGTCTGCTTACTATAAATCTCGCCTATCTTTCCTTTGGGATGGACAGGCGAGACCTAAAAAATAAAAGCTAAGTGCAATGTTAATCACGGATTTGAAATAAGAAGTGCACATAGATACGACAGCAGGATTTCCCCAGGATAAATAGTCCATGTGATATCAGGCAAATACAGGGGTACCTTCCTTCTAAGGCCCCTTATAGCAGCCAAGGATTTGGCAACAGATATGGCAACAACCGGACGGCTATCCACCCTGAAAATGTCAAGGGTGCGGAATAATTACGTATGTCTGGCAGCATACATATAGTAGCTAGCCAGGTGCGGCAGGGGAGGCGTAAGCTGGACACAAGTGCTAGCGGATCGCTCTGCTCCGCCCGCGGAGTGTGCAGAGATTTGCCTACTCCACGGAGAACGTGGAGAAGGCAAATCTCCGCTCACTCCACAGCGGAGCGGAGATGACCAGCCCCCGTCTCCACCCGCCTATTAAGAATTAATTCAAAATACATTAAAGGTGAAAGAAAAAAGCGTACCTTGACTGCAGCGAACAGGGGCGTCCTTGCGAGAAAAAGGCGCATGCGCAGATCACCCTGAGACGGCGAGGAAGAGGAGGACAGCAGCCTGGGGTCGCCACAGTCAAGGTAAGTCTTTTTTCTTTTACCTTTAATTAATTTTTAATTAATTCTCATTAGGGGATTAGATGCGGGTGACGGAGCGGAGTTCCACAGAATTTGTTCCTAACTCCGTGGACCTCCACGTAGTCCCGCTCTGCCAACTCCGCCCAGGGTTACTGGACACACAAAGAAACATGCGGAATGCTCTTGACTGTAGAGATCTAAGCGGGGCACGGCAAAGCTCCCCCAGCTGCCTAATTGGAAGTGAAAACTCTCAGTGGGAGGGTCCCCACTCGGACCTGGAAGTAAAGCTTCCTGTCCAGCACAACAGACACCTGATCCCAGAAGAGCTCAAACCCGCAAGTGGGCTTGAAATCAATCTAATCATTAGTTAGCTTAGAGGAGGCAGCTTTTCTGGATTTATTGCCCATTAGTGTTGCCCAGTAATGCTTTTACAGAAAATCTTTGGACAGGAAATGAGTGGAATCTGGCTGATCCCACAACTCAGGCATCCCAAGTCAGTGTAACGCCTCCTTGATTCTCGTGAACTAGGGGACCTTACTGAAGTGGTCAGCCTTCATGACATCCTTAAGACAAATCACATAGTGGACAAGTTTAGGGGTGGTCCATAGGCATCTCCAATAAAATATGGGGCTTAGAAGGAGTTTAACCGAACCCTATTTACTCCCAGGTCCATTAAAAGCAAACAGAGTGGAGTGCTAGGAGGAAGATAGTCAAGATTTCTAAAGAATTTATTTTCAGTTATGGTTAATTCTAAATGGTTGGAAAATCCCCATAGTTCCGCCCTGTATATGGTGGAACCCAGTGCTTTGGCCTTGTAAAGCTGGCGTAATGGGTTGGGTGTATGAAGTTGAATACTCTTTAGATGTGATGGCTGTAACTAGGGAATGATTGAGTTTGCAGCATTCTTTATTAAACCAGAATCGATTCTTATCAGTAAGTTTCCTGATGCGTGAAACAGGGATGGTGAAATTACCTAAAATGCGCTCAAAGGGGGCCTTATGAATATCCATCAATTGGCCTGGTGTGTCTAACTGGTCAATCTTAATTTGAGCCGGACTGTTTTAAGGTCCATATCTATGACAGATAATATATCAGGAAGAGCAGCTACCTGATGTCATTTCAGGTAACGCTTGTCAGCAGTCAAGGTAATATCCCTGGTGTAAGAGGGCAGATCAAGATCTGAAGGGATGCTCTCACAAAAGGCATGGGTGGTCAAAGAGAGGGGGTTGTGATTGCTTTCTGATCTTTCTAAAACAATCATATTGATTACAGATGACTACAGCCTTAAGTCGACTAATATATAGTCAATTCGGCTTGTGTGATGTGACTTGTTGTAAGTGTGGACACCTTTTAAATCAGATTTATTTCTAGCATTAAGGGCACTGAGGCCATGTTCCACTGTAAGTGCCTTTAATTGGAGACCGGATTTTGTCCATCTGTTTATTGGTGGAATATCTAACAAAGGAATAGCCCAAGCATAATCTTCATGCCTGGTTAAATAAACGTCATCATTGTCGAGTGGCTCGAAAGTTATGTTAAAGTCACTCGCTACAATAAGACAGTGTTGGTAAGAGCGCTGTTCAAGAAAGTTTTCAAGAACCTGTAGCATTTGCGAAACCATACTGTCCCTGACCCCTCCTACATAGACATTAAAGATGGTTATCCCGTGGTTATTTCTAGTGTTCAACAAGATACCCAAGATGTCAGGAGAATTCATGTTAAGTTGACGTATTCAACAGTTTAGTGAGGCTATACCCAGATAACTAGACCCCCTCTGGTTAGGAATTGCAAGAATGAAAAAAATAAGATAATCCTACCTGTGGATTGAATCTAGTGGCCAGGTTTCTTGTACTAGACATTCATCAAAATTGTCCATAAATTGGTTCCAGTCTAGAAGGGTTACTTTGGATCTATGCTCTGTCACATTCCAGGAGACAAAGAGCAGCTCGCTGGGCTTAGAAGATGGAGGTCCCTTGTGTATAACACCATCACGGCTGGACTGGGAACCAAAAAGGGCCCTGGCAAACACCTCGTACGGCCCCTGGGCGTGCTAGTTTAGAGCACCACTCCCATCTCACTGCTGCAGTTTACAATGGGCCGATATTGCAGCTATGTTGCAAAACCACCCCCGGTAACAAAAAACGGCCTCCCTGGGGTCCAAAATGGGTCCCCACTAGGGGTAGGCGTAGTTCGCGAAGTAGCGCTACGCGAAACTACGCGAAGTGCACTTCGCACTACGTGAACTTCACGTAGCACTACGCGAGGTGCGTAGTAGCATGTTCGCACTGTGCAAGATGCATTTTCAATGATTGCACAGTGCGAACAAGCATCCGGCACTGTGCAATCATTGAAAATGGCATCTTGCACATTGCGAGCTGTAGTTTTCTACTGCTCGAGTAGATTATTACTCGAGCGGCAGCTTTCTCAACGCAAACTGGTAGTTTCTCATTGAGAGCGGTCGCGAGCATGCGCAACCACTCACAATGAGAAACCTGACCTCCCCGCGTTGAAAATCTCGCCGGGATGTCATTTTGCTTGCTCGCGGTCACGAACATGACGTTGAGGACCGCGAACAAGCAAAAAATGACCGCTGCACTACGCTACGCTGCACTACGCGTGTTCGCACTGTGCTACGTGCAGCTCGCGTAGTGCGAAGTTGCGCAAACTTCGCAAACTCCGCGAGCGTAGCGTAGTGCTTCGCCCAGGGTTAGTCCCCACCCTGGCGGTCCACTGGGTAAATGCCCGGTGACTACTCCGGCCAGTCTGGCACTGAGCACCATTCTCAGACAACTCAACTGAGATGGCACTATTGGACACAAAAGGGACGTAATTGTTAGGACCACTAGAGGAATATTCACAAGCAAGCTATGGATTAAAGTTAGTAGCAGACATGATCAACACCTCGGAGGAACAGGAATGAGTTGGATGGTCAGACCCCCTAGCATCCATTGGACAGCCAGGCAGAGCAGAATTGAATATAAGCAATATTGATGGGTCAGAAGGTGGAACAGCCACCCCCTGAGTCAGTCATTATCACTAAGATGTGAGATGGAATTGAAAGACACCCTCTGGGATCTCTCACCAGGGAACTGTACTGTCCTGGGATACTTAAATAGAATACTGGAATGACTGGGGGGCTTGTCCTAACAGCAAGGGCCACCAAATTCTCAACCATAGCTTTGTAAATGAGAATTAGGTATATCGCGCCAAAGTTGGAATCAGGGATGACTATCGTTTTGGCACAGATAATGTCATCTCGGATAAGTGAATGACAACCCCTGACGTAACATATCCAGTGTGTCATTGTTCTTTATATATTTTTCCTTTTCATGGCCAATTTAATGGGTTAGCTTAGGACAGGGGCCTCCAAACCTTTCAGTAATAATAGCTACTTATGTTCAATGAAGGTCATCCTGAGCTAATAATAGTACGAGTGTTATAATAGTGACCATATCAGACAAGATTACATTAGTGGTCTCCATATGCAAGATGACTAACAGTGATCTCATCAGTGCATCAGTCAGGATTGCCGGCAATAATGTTAATAAACCTTTATCAGTTCGGAATGCCTCTACATCAGAAGTCTTCAAACTGTGTAGTGTGCCTCCAGAGGGCCTTAAATGCCTCTGCAAGTACATGTAAATGAAGATGGCCTGGAAGTGCAGCGATGTTTATTTGCCGCATTTCCAGGCTGTCTTCATTTACTCTGAAACCCTTGAAGTGAGATTAGAGTGCTGTGGGGCCGTATGTCAGTGAGTGTGGTGCTGCCGGCTTGGCTGGGCAGTGTCTGGAGTCTTATCTCTGGCACACCCGAGTTTTTCACAGGTCTTTAAAGACCATTTGTATATTTACATACCGTTGTATGCCTCTGTTATTTTTCTGGTTCCAGAACCCCCTATTCCTTACATTTGTATTTTACATTTACTAGTGTGAGCATGCATTTCATGAAAAGGAATATAAAGTAGGGTTGCCAAAAGATAAATGCCAGCCATATGTTGTTTAAAGAACCTGCAAAGATCTCATCTTGACACTAAATAGGGTTATAAATAAAAAGTATGTATTCATTTGTAATGTGACTTTTCTGTCTTTATTCCCTTTAATTATCAGTCGGGAATCATTCAGGCCATGCCAGGAACACAATTAAAAGTGCTTTCTATTTATATGTGCTGTTCGAAGTGTGCACCTGTTTATTTTTCTACTGTCTGCAACATCAAAATAATGAGCTGGCAACCCTAATCATAAGACTGTAAGTTTGCTGCAGAATCAGCACATCATTTGTTTCCTCCACCCTCGATCCCTGAATACTGCCATAAAAGCAATAGTTTAAGGGGGGCGTGGCTTGGATGCCGAGGAGGTAGGCAGCGTGAGCCCGGAGCTCCGCGCCCGATCCCGGATAAAATCCTGATAAATCGCACGAATTCCGACGGAAATCGAACAATCTACTGGCTGAAGGCGCCACGGAGGCATTGGCGCCCTGGGTTCGCAGTCACCTGCCGTGAACCACAGAGAAAATTGAAATCGGAAAGCACCGGCGGCACGAGAAGCCTCGATCTAAGATGGCGGCCCGGGACCTGCGTTGGTGACGTGGAGAACAAAGGGGGCCCGCTGATCCGCACCTCTAAAGATCTTATAACAGCGGCGATTGTTGGAGCGGAAGATCGGCGTCGGATCTGAGAGGTAGCTCATACAACCCTCCTTCCCGCCTTGGTGAAACTACGACGGTGGAGTGGGGAAATTTGTTCAGAGCGGACCTAAAATGGCGGCAGCCCCATGAATCAACAGCGGCGGTCCTTGTGTACCGTCGAGGTGACGGAGGCCCCATCGCCACTGCTTTGACTAGAGGGAGCTGACTCACCCCATAAAGATGGGCCTGCGCAGAGATCTGTGCCCCAAGACCAACCCGGACTCACAGTCTATGCCGCCCTGGGGAATTATCCGGAACAACTGGTCCTGAAATACGGAAAGGCTGACCGGGGATTGGAAGCAGGCCGCACATTACGGACGATCAGGCTGTCGTGGCCTACAGCTGCCTGCGCCTATAGCCGTTGGCTATCTCGCCCCTGACTCGACCACACCGAGATGGGAAAGACAAAGGGAAAGGGGGACGGAGCAGCTGGCTCTGAAGCGATGGACGGAGCGGATCAAGGCCGCACTGACCTCCAACGTATGCAAGACCGCATCCTGGATGCTATCTCAGCCACGAAAGACGCCCTGCAGCAGGACATTGCCCAGGTGGCGACAGGCCTGGGGCTCCTGAAAGCCGAACACGATAAACTTAAAGATAGGGTCAAGAACGCGGAGATAACCCTACAGGAAAAAGCCCCGGCGCACAAATCTATGGAAGGCCGGATGGAAGATGCTCTAGACCGAATAAAGGTGCTGGAGAGGCGAGCGGAGGACGCTGAAAACCGTAGTAGGCGCAACAACGTCCGCCTGGTGGGCCTTCCGGAAAAAACAGAGGGCAATGATATGGTGGGCTATCTTAATCAATGGCTCCGTACTGAAGTGGCACCGGAGGGGTTCCCCATTCTTTTCTCTGGAACGAGCTCACAGAGTCCCGGCCAGGCCGCCGGCCCCTGGACTACCCCCCCGCCCTGTGGTGATCAAACTTTTACACTACAAGGACTAAGACTGGTTGCTGCAGAGAGTTAGGGAGGTAGGCCCCTTCCAGTTTGGCAACGACAAGGTTACCCTGTTTCCGGATTACACGTTTGAGACACAGAAGCTCCGAGCCAGCTTCCTCTCGATCAAACAAGAGCTCCGTGTAGAAGGCATTAAATACTCCCTCCTTTTCCCACCAAAACTCAGGATAGTGGTGGATGACAAAATTCTCTTCTTTACCACATCGGCGGATGCCTGGGCATGGTGGGACACTTATAAGGCCGGGACGGATGGGGCCAGATTCAGAGCGGAGGAAGCACAACGGAAACAGCCGACCAGAAAGTCGCAGCGTATCCGGAAACGCCGGCACAGGAATGGGAAACCAACATTGTCACAGACGGAGGAGGAACGGAGGGCTGCTCTTCAAGCGGTGGTGGATTTATCAGGGACGGTACGGAGCCAATCCGGTAAGGGCTCAGACTCTGAGGAACAGGCTACGGGGTCAGAAAAGACCTTTCGGAACTTGGTAGCGGCAGAGGCCCGATTGTGACGCCACAAACGTCAGGAGAGATCGTTGAAGCCTGAGGACAGAAACTTGGGGAACGGAGTGGTGGACTGGAAACAGGGGGCCATGCCCGTGGATGCCGTGTGTTGTTAGGCAGAAACATGGAGACTCGTGAGTGATCATGGGGGGATTGTGGGGCGGAACACGCGGGGCTATCCTAGTATAACGAGTATCCTCGGAATCAGACCGCGCCCTACTGGCCCATAAGGTCATCACAGTGGAGACTGCGAATTATAGTGTGCCTATTTGAGAGGGGTTCACCCAGTTGCTACAGTTTGGATGGGTACTACTCTGGCTGAGATAGGGCCTGTCCTGGGGGGGTGGGAACCGAGAGTAGTTTGGGAGACTCAAGTTGGGGTTGGCGGGGTTTGGGGATTAGTTGTTGGGAGAGGGAGGGGGGTCAGAATTGTGTCAGCATATGCGCATGGATGAAAATTGTTGTTGTTGTGTTCGGGAATGCAGGGGGCAATGGCTAACACAGGAGTTTTAAAATGTGTGACCTGGAACGTGCGGGGCCTGCATACTATGGTGCGTAGACACAAGATACATGCCTACTTGATCCGTAGAGGGGTACACATAGCATTGCTCCAGGAAACGCACCTCACAAAACAGGAGGGAGTGGCGCTGCAGAGAAGATGGAGGGGGCAGCTGTTCAATACAACGTATTTGGCCTTCGCAAGGGGCGCCATGATATGAATACATGCTGGGGTCCCTTTCAGGTGACCAAACAGATGATAGATCCGGAGGGCAGATTCGTAGCTGTGGAAGGGAGGCTCAGGGGTCGGGTTGTGTCGCTGTGTAGCGTCTATGCTCCTAACGTAGATTTACCCGCCTTTCTGACGAAGCTCTCAGGCAAGTTGGCGAGCTATTTGACGGGCCCAATAATCATGGGAGGGGATTTTAATTCAGTAGCAGACATCACACTGGATAGATCTCACCCACCATTGCATACGCCACCAGTGCATAGACTAGCAAAGCGTAGATTGGAATGGCAGGAGAGTTGGGATCTGGGAGATGCATGGAGAACATTACACCCCACCACAAGGGATTACTCATTTTATTCTAGTATACACAACCTACATGTCCGGTTGGATGTCTTCTTGTGCTCTTCCCTTATACTCCCAGCAGTGGGGAGTGCGGAGTACCTGGCTCGCACATTGTCTGACCACAACCCCCTATTGTTGTCACTGAATTGGATGATTGATGTCTCATGCGTTCCGACCTGGCGATTACAACCGGACACCCTGGATGATTAATTGGTTAGGGAGGCTCTGGGCGAGCGATTGACTCGTTACTTTGAGGAGAACAGTGGCACGGCGTCCACTAGGGCAACAGAGTGGGATGCCTTTAAGGTTGTGGTCCGAGGACACTGCATTGGGGCCACTGCGGGCGCCCGTAAGACATTATTAGATGATCTTGAACGGGCAGAACGGGGGCTGCGAAAATTAGAACGTCAGCGCCCGAATCATCCCGAGCTTCAGGAGGAGGTTGGTAAGGCCAAGGAAGCAGTGGCTGTGAAACTGGAGCGACTGCGGAGCTTTGATCACAAGGTCTATCTGACTAAGGCGCATGCGGAAGGCGATAAGGCGGGGACAATGCTGGCCTGGCTTGCCAACCCGAGTAGGCGCAGCTGTCCAATCTTGTCCGTCGAGGTGGAAGGGGGCGGGCTTTGTCACACCCAAGCTGGGATCCTGGATAGGTTTAGGACGTACTACGAAGGATTATATGAGAGCGGGCCGGTAGGTGGAGAGGCTGAGCTTGACGCCTTCCTTGGGGGGCTGCAGCTACCACAGTTGGAACAAGCAGAGGCAGAGGAACTGGGCCGCAACATCACGATAGGGGAAATAGGGAGTGCGGTGAAACAGATGGCTCGGAATAAAACCCCGGGACTAGACGGTCTACCAATAGAGTTCTATAGTAAATATCTAGAGTCCCTAGCCTCGCAGCTGCAGACGGTCTATAATGAAGCGAAATCGAGAGGGAGACTACCTCAATCTATGTGTGAGGCTCTTGTGATCCCTCTGTTGAAACCGGGTAGGGTGAGTAGTGACCTCTCTTCGTATCGTCCACTATCCATGTTGAAAACAGATTACAAGATCCTGAGTAAAATATTAGCTAATAGGTTGCTGACCCATATGACGGGCCTAATCCATAAAGATCAATCGGGTTTTATACCTACACGGAACACTACGAACAACATTCGAAGGCTGACTCGACTGCTTGGCGACCAATTGTCGGAGGCGTCGGCGCCCCTGGTGTTCTCTATAGATATTGAGAAGGCATTCGACAGCCTGGAATGGGACTATCTCTATAAAGTGATGCGACACTTTGGGCTGGGAGATGGCTATATCAGTTGGACCAAAGTGTTATACACGGCGGCCACGGCGAGAGTTCGAGTGGGCTCGCTTATCTCGAGTCAGTATCAGGTGCGACGTGGAACCAGACAGGGGTGTTCGTTGTCCCCCCTACTGTTCGCGTTGGCGATGGAACCGTTTGCGGATGAAGCCAGATCAGGGCGCTACTATAAGGGACTAGTTTATAGAGCGAGACCACAGGCCATCTCGCTGTACGTGGACGACCTTCTGCTGTTTTTAGCTAACGCGGATGAGGAATTGGAGGGAGCGAAGCGACTTCTCAGAATTTTCGGGAGATTGTCGGGTCTAAAGGTTAACTGGGCCAAATCCTGCCTATTCCCGTTGCGACAGGGGGAGTTGCGCCCTCTCAACACCCAGGAGCTCAGATGGGAGCCTCACTGCCTCCATTATTTAGGTGTCTATGTATATCATACTGCAGCGGAGATGTTAGATGGAAACGTCACCCGTTGCATTAATGCACTGAAGGGGAGCATGGACTTTTGGGCCACTCTACCACTCTCGATGACGGGCCGCGCCTCCTTGCTGAAGATGATAGCGCTTCCACGGCTGCTATACTACTTCCGCACATTACTGATATGGATTCCGAGTTCCATCTTCTGCCGATTAAGATCGCTAGTGATAGCATTTCTGTGGGGTACGGGCAGGCGACGGAGAGCGTTGTCCACCCTCTTGTGGTCCTAGGATGAGGGCGGGATGGCAGTGCCTGATTTTGAGTGCTATTATTTGGCGGCACAGTTACAATCCATTACTCAGGAGATTGCAAGGGTCTACCGAGGTCCAGAACAGAACAGAGACGAGAGTACCCCACGCCATGTGCTCGCGTACATTACCCTTCACCAAAGACTCCTCGTCAGAGATTTATCGTCAGAGGAGCAGACGTTTAGACTTTGTTGGAACCGTGCACGCCGAAGAGCGGGGATTCAGCGGATGTATGCACCGGAGATTCCGCTGGGAATGATCACGGCGCTACCTCACGGTGGGGATTGGTCGAAACTCCAGGGCTGGGAGGATGCTGGGCTACAGATGTTAGGTGACCTCTATGAGGACGGGGTATTGCTCCCGTTCCAGACTCTGCAAGAACGGTTCGATCTACCCCGGGGGGATTATCTGATGCACGCTATAGTAATCGGAGCCATGCAGGAACATTGGGGTGAGGGACTGCAGGAACCTACAACTACTATGGCCTGCCAATATACGATGATGGCAGCAGGCACTTTTAAAGCGGTGACCTGCCTGTATTCCCGAATGCTGCGGGAAACCCTGCAGCCACTTACTGCCCTGAAAGCTAAGTGGGAACTGGACCTCCAAATGGAGATCCTCGACACCACCTGGGGTCAGCTGCTGCGGAGGGCGAGGAAGAGCACGAGAAACGCCAGATTCCAACTGATACACTTTTACATTCTCCACAAGGCATACCTCACACCAGGGAAACTGAAGCAATAGTTTGGAGTAGAACAGGCGGCGTGCCCTAGATGTAACACAATGGAGGTGGACCTCGGTCATATGTTATGGGATTGCCCCCAACTGAGGGATTATTGGCGAGAGATCGGAGAAGCACTGAACAATGCTACAGACAGGGAATTGCAATATACTAAAGCGGTGGGAGTGCTGCACTGGTTTCCTCACACGCCCAAAAATAAGTAAGTTTATAGATATGGGGCTGATATTAGCGAAGAGGGAAATCACTAGGAATTGGAAATCCAAGAGGGGGCCCACGTACAAGCGATGGTACAATGAATGCCTAAAGTGGGCGGCGAGCGAAAGCACCTTGCGATATCAACTAGCTAGACGGGCTGCAGACAAGAAGGCATTAGAAAAGGCGACAGCGTGGGAGACACTAGTGCAGGCACTCTGAGATGGCACTGGAGAGGAGGAGGGCGAACACACAGACACTGACATGGATGAACCCAATAGTACACCAGGCACACACTAGTAGCGAATGTTACATTCTGCCTCGCACACACCGGAACTTACGTTATCTAGTAATCCATTGTAGCGCAGACACGGGGGGTTTGGGAGTTTGGGGGGTTGCTGTTAGGGGGAGGGGGCGGTGTGAAAATATAAAAGCGGACCACGTTATCCTAATGCCCAAGCCAACGTGCACTGGAGGAAAATGCAGAGGATGAATATGTCACCGGCGCCACCCGACCTTCTGGATGTGGGCATACAGGCTGTGTAACTGTGTCGCTCAGGCACACTCTATATTTCACTAATGCATTGATAACATACTTATTGTTGTAATGTATACACAGAGATTTGGTACTGCAAAAAAAAGAATGTTACAAAAAAAAAAAGCAATAGTTTAACTTATATCTGAAACCCTATGCCGCCATCAATAACATGCTGCGTTACTTCAAGTGTCTAGGAATGCACCCTGCATTCAGACAACTCACTCCTCATTCTTGCCCTTTACTTTCACGTTCACCCTGCACTCACAGCGATCACAATGCACTCACAGTGATCACCATGCACTCACATCATTTACCCGCTCCCCTGCACTCACAGTGAAAACCCTGCACTCACAATGCACTTGCGCTGTTCACCCTGTATTTCACCCTGCAGTCACACGAGCACACTACTCATCTTTCACTCATGTGATACTTCACTCACCTGTCCCCCTCACTGCTCAATCTGCAATCTCACTCAAACAAGCCCATCACTAACCATGCATTCATTCGTCCCACTCTGCACTTATATCCGCACCCAAAATCATATGGTCACCTCACTCACCCTGCAGTCACTCCTTTTACCCTACTCTCTCACTGTCACATCGCTCACCATGCACTCACATAGGCACTCCTACCACCCACACAGCGCAGAGGGTTAATGTGCCTGCTACAAAGAACGGGTGCCATGTGGATCACAGAACTGAGTGTGAGTAAACTATGAGTAGTGCTATTAAAAAATGAAATGTTTGTCTGAAAGCGGCTATAAAGAGATGAGGTGCATTGCTGGTAAGTAGTAGTGAGGGAAATCATGGAGGCGAAAATGGGGGAGGGGCACCAAAAAAGACTGTTACACTGTGTGCGGCCAGTGCTAGGGCCAGCCCTGGCTGGGAGTGTTAGCCCCCCGAAGTTCGGGTCTAGTTGCGACCCTGGTGTGCTGGCAGGGTCAAAGTGGTTGCTAAAAATAAAATGAAAAGCCTAAGCGTTATGTGTTTTCACAGTCTTGCAGGTGTGTATAAAATAATGCAATAACAACTTAATTGGATAATAAATGCAAGTTAAACTAACTGGTGATAACTGCACTCTTTTAGGATATGAAACCTCAGTTCGTGACTACCATCACTGCAGATGTCTGTGTGTGTTAAAGCTAAGCAACACATAATTGAACCCTAGTTGGTGCAGAGGAATAGTGACCTTTGTACTTATAGTCAGGGCCACTGGAATTATGCAATTGTGCGGTTTGGGCATTTTGTGCATAATTATGGATTTCCCGCATTTGCCACATAATCCACTGTCTGCTACATAAATTGCAGATTTAAAAAAAAACTTGTTTCTAGCTCAAATGGTTCAAAAGTTACTAAAAATGCAGCAACACATTACCTCACAGTGGAAGGCCCTTTCTAAAGATTGACTGATCTCCTTTCTGTTGCTTATTGCTATATGTGGGCATTAATGTGGTACTTATGAGGGCCAATAAAACCCAGGGCAGTGTTCACAAGTGTACAAATTGCAAAATAATGCAGTAATGCTAATGACGAAATATGCAGCATTATACAGCATAATTCGCCTTTACTTGCTGCAGAAATTAGTCAACCCTGCTGCATAATTTCGCCTTCTCCTGCGTAATAATTCCAGTGGCCCCCTGTTTATAGTGCTATGAGGTCTCAGCATGTGGCAGAAAGCACTGTGAATATGTAAGTCATTATTTTAAAACAATATTTACATACTCTAAGCTAGGTTGCTGCATATGTATCCAATACAGACATTTTTGTGTCTCCCCTATTCCAGATCTCGGCTGATAACACCCTTACATTACATCTCAAAAAGAATGCATCTTTGCCACCATGAAGCCTTAAGCAGAGCCACTGGAATTATTCAGCAGAAGAGGACCTCATTATGCGGCATGCTTGACTAAATTATGCAGCAAGAAAAGGTAAATTATGCAGCACAATGTGCCACATTTTGTGGTTAGCATTACTTCATTATTTTGTCGTTTTAGCTCAAGGTAACGCTGTCACTGGAAATATTTCACCTCATTATTACCAGTTTAACACCCAAATACAGCAGTAAGCAACTACAAGACAACCAGTGAATCTTTGCAAAGGGTCTTCCAATTATCCGGAATCTTTGTCATGCTTTAAGTAACTTTTGCTCCGTTTGAGCTAGAATCATGTTTCTTTAGTTCAAATCTGCAGATTAGGGAGCAAATGCAGTAAAACTATAATTATGTGGAAAACACTGCTGATGCAGAAACTCGTAATTCCAGTGGCCCTGGCTTTAAGTGACTCAATCAATTAATAGCTGGTAAGAAGGCTGTTTTTTTTAAACTATTTGCACTACCACCACACCCTTCGCTTTCAGGCAGAGGCACCTCAAAGTCAGTATTAACCATTCAGGGGCAGTTTTTTTTGTGAATGCTGAGTCAATTGGGTGGCAGGTAGAAGGCAAGCAGGGTTGCATTCAAATGCAGAGCTCTAATCCTCTCGATCCCTGGGGCCTCACAGTAATGGTCTAGGAGACAAAGGAAAGGAGCGAGATTCATAGATTTTGTCACAGAGAAGGCCCAGAATAGGGAGCACTGTATGTTGAATTATTTTTATGTTACAAATGGCCAGAGACAGCTTCTTCAGAGATATACCCCAAAGAAGGGGACAATAGGAGTTTTTTTTTCTTTAGGGACATTCATTAGTGGAGATGGTACTGCTGCCAAGTGTGTAAGTAGACAATGCTGGTTATCAATAAGGAAGCAGATGCATCAGGACTGCGGCCCAGGAATTTGAGGGTATGACTGTCTACCTTTAAAAAAGGGGCATTGGAGCTTATTTTCCTTTCAATCATTAGGACAGAGGTGATGATCCATCATGGTGGGGAAGAGGTAAAAGATGCAGAGGAGATGGCCTGCTACTCAGGACTGCGGTTATCATTAGTGCAGCAGGTATAGTTGCTTTGGGGTCAAAGAGTATGAGAGGCTCACAACACCCCAACTATGGGGAGCAGTTTTGTTTGGGATAATGTCTGTTTTTGTATGATGCATTTGCTGTCTTATAAGTCTCATATTTAGTGCAGTTCATAAGCTATAGAAAAAGTATTCTTGAAATCGTCTCATAAGCCCAGCTCCTTGCACAAACCATGTCCCTCCCGCTCCCCCAATCCTTGCCATAATGTTTTAAAGAGGGGGCCTGACCTCAAAACATTTTGCTTACGTGGGGCTCAGAGTGAAAATGTTTGAAGACCTCTGCTCTACATGGATAAAACATAACAGCCATAGATGCAATGCAGCTGGCACCAAGGTATTAATAGTAGTACTACGTCTCCCCATTGCCCCCTGATTTATCACTGAAATATCAGCTTTAAATATGTTTACGAAATTATGAGGTTTAAAAATACAAGTATTTTTGTGTTGAATAGACACTTTAAAATTTTGGTCAACACGACTAATTTAACTATCCAAAAGTGTCTAATTTAGTAGGTTGGGCTGTACACAGGAGAGCTACTTACAGGTGGTTGGAGAGCTGCCAGTAACTCACGAGCTACTCATTGGAGAAGCCTGGCTTAGGAACACCAATCATCATGATGGAATCAGCACGGGCAGGTCTACTTTTAGTGGGTCACAGGGAGTTGTTAGGTTCATGACCGAGATAGGCCCCAAAGGAAGAAGAAGAGGGAAAATTATCCAGAGTCAAGTGCCCAGTATGAGCGCCTAAGCTTTGAGTACTCGAGGTATTGGAAGTTACCCCGTTGTAGTTAAGCGGCCACAAGGGCACATGACTGGGAATTTGCTGATCATGATTAGCAGTGGGAACTTCATCGAATATGGGATCGGCACCCTTATTCACAGGAGTCACCATCTGGTTACAGCAGCAGATGGTCTGGAGATGGTTCCAGGTAGATCAATTTGCCCAATAAATGCATGCTTGTTGCAAAGAGCTAGAAGCTGTTTCAAAGAATTGAGCAGTGATGTAATCATGGATTTTAGACCCCCTAACTCAGTTTTCAAATCTAAGATAAAAGCAAGGAGGGGGGTGGTGAATAACCTTTAACAGTTTTTAACACGTTTATTGATAATAGTGTTGTGTTTAGAATGCTTGTGTCCCCTGCGGGACACCATACCTGATGTGCTTGTCGGTGTCCCTGCGAGGACACCGTACCAGCAGTGAGGTCATCAGCTGGTAACTGTCAGAAGTGACAGTTCCCAGCTGATCGCCAACCTGATTGCAGCTCAGCTCCGACGGCTGTAGGAGCATGCGTGTTGGCTCGTATTAATAAAAGAATTATCTTCTAAGCTTGGTGGAGTAATTAATAACAATACTGGCGACGATGAGCCAACACAGAACCTACGGAATATGAAAGAGTAAATTGAAAAAGATCGAGTGAAAAACCACGCTACTCGTCATTGTGCTGCAGATGGGGTTTGAAAGGAACGAAAAAAAATAAACCAGGCCCAAAGGAACAAGTAATTGGAAAAAAAGACTTTTGCCAATCGGAAGATAAAAAAAAAAATAAGAAGAAGAAGGAAGAACCTGCCATGGATGCGGAGTGAGTAGTTTGCTGGAATCTGACTAAAACAGATAATTTACGAGTGTGGCAAGGAAACAAGTTAACCAGTACCTAACCAACTGCTAAGTGGCTTATTGCGAGGCATAGGAAATTGGTGTGCGCAATGTGTAAACTGACTGGAAATATCTTCAAGGAAAATTGACTTCAATTTCATGACTGAATTGTGCATGTTGACCACCTACTGACGTGTGCACGAAACAGATTGAGGAACGTGTGGCGCATAAGGAATAAATAATACTGGTCAACTGGATCAACGGCAAACTCCAACCGTCATTCTGCAACTGCAACCAGGACAGCTGTGATCACCATCAGCCGCCTCCCACGTCATCGCGTCACACGTGATTGATGTCGGCGGCCATTTTGAAGAGGAAAATACATGCATTTGTAAAAAGCGGTGCAGTCTATGTGGAAAAGACGTCCAGGAAGCGATCCACTTGCAAAAGACAACGCGGACTGTGCGCTCGATATAAAACAACCACAAAGAAAAGCCTTGTGAATCTCAGCAAACAGAGGATCAGACGGTAATTAAAACTATATAAAAAAAATTAATAATATTTTAAAGTTTATGCAGAGTGCTTTTAATTCATTCTTGTGGAAGGTATTACACCAACAAAAACTAAAACGAACAATAGGACGCATTCAGGGGTCATAAGTATAGCACTTTGCACTCAATATACAGCTGCAATTTACCCAAAAACTGTATAAACCGAAGAATACAAATGAGTGACATGGCAACTGGCTGTATATGGAACCTTTCACCCACTGAGTAATTTCTGCGTGCAGGCAGTGAACCAGTGTTAAAGTGGGAAGAGTGGAGGGAATATTTCCTCAACTACATATCCACCCTTGAAGAAGATCAGAAATAAAACCTGAAAAGAAGTACAAAATGCTGATGCACAACTTAGGGGCAGGAGGAATAAAAGTTTACAATTCTATAAACAAGAAAATAAGAGGGGAAAATGAAGGTGATGCATTCACCAATGCAATTGATGATTTAAATGCATATTGTAAACCGATGGTTTGCGTTGGAGTAGATAGGTACAAATTCTTTCATAGGAAACAAGGAAAGGAAGAGTCAATAGATGACTATGTGTCTGCTCTTAAAGACTTAGCTATAAACTGTCAGTTTGGACAACTTCACAATGAATTAATAAGGGATCAAATTGTAATGCAAGGCTCAACCGAAAATATTCAAGACAATCTTTGGGCTAAGGGTGAGTATCCCCTGCAGAACATAATAGATATACCTAGGAAGGCTGAACTCACGGGACGATGCGCAAAAGCGGTGCTAAAAGAAGACAAAGTAAAGAAGGAAGGCGAGAATGTCAACAAGGTGTCTGATCAAGGGAGTTGGAAAGTTAATAAGCAGAATGTGAAAACAAAAGACACCACACAAACTTACAGGAGGAATGAGACACGAGGTAGGGGATATTGTTATCAATGCCTCAGCATTGCTCACATGGCATACGACTTTAAGTGCCCTGCCCGTGAAGCAAAATGCACATTTTGTGGTCTGATTGGACCTTTTAACAAAGCATGCAATAGGAAGAGACCCCAACGTGTAAAAGCAGTGGAAGATGAAGAAGAAGAGTTAAATGATGAGGACGATGAAGACATCAACATGTACATTCTCAACATAGATGATGAACAAGAAAAAGACAATGGAACAAAATTGAACGCTCAGACAAAAAAACGGTTTGCCCCATGAAAATCGGTGGAGTGGAAATAAACATAGTGGCAGATTAAGGGTCACCTTATACCAGGGGTCTCCAACCTTTTCTGTAGTGAGAGCTACTTCTGAGCAGTGAAAATTGTCGTGAGCTACTGAAGGCTAGGAAACTCGCACATTTTTTCGAGAAACCCCTCCCACGCCCAGTTTCATTGACTTTAAGCCTCATTTCTTCCAAGCCCATTAGGTGGTTTGAACAAAAGGGGGCACTCTACCTCTTTTGAAGGTACAGACAGCTGCAAGTTGTGCTACCTTAAGCAAAAGCTTGTCTTGCTTGGAAGCATTCCTGGAAAGTGTAACGAAATACTGCAAGATACAAGCCTATGACCTGCTTTGGTTATCCTCGATCTAAATTGTTCACGCACTGCAAAAGTTAAACCTCAACATTTCTTCCATACCAAATGTGAATTATTAAAGTCTGGCTTAGATGGGCAGTCACTAGATTTCAAAAAAGAGACTAATTTTATTGTGAACAACCTCAATTATTTCCCCTTCACCACATACTCTTTTTTATACAGTTTTATAATGTCCCATCCTGGTTCAGGTTCAAATAATTTTTAACTAGTGTTATTCATTAAGGGTTTTATTCGGAATACTCCAGATCTGTTCATGATCCGGAACTGTGCTACCCAAAGAAACTGCTGCAGTGTTGGTGTTGATTGCCTTATGCACAGAGAACAGAGACGTTTTAAGCCAGGCATGGACAAATTGGACTCTGGCTCAGAGCTCCACCCATTCAGGTACCCTGATACAACCAGAGTTGTAGCCAGTGTTGTTCTGCAGAGAGCCTTGCCCGGATGACCTTTAATAATTTTTAAACTGATTGATTTATATATCATTTTCCTTTATTTTTTTTTAATGTGGCTGATATGTGAGTCTATTACAGAGTATTTGCAGAGAAATGTTGTGTTATGTTTCATGCAACATCCATAAAAATGATTCATTTAGAATGGATCGAAAAAGGACATCATATATTAGAAATGTGATGGTGGCATAGAGATTATTTGCAGTAATGTTAGTGAGCTGCTGCTGTGTTAAGCATTTAAAACACACATCACTATCCCTGAATGTTAAATATAAACCCATTTATAATGTTGACGAGCGTGCCTATGCTGTCAATGGCTTGTCCAAAGAGGGGATTGAAAGAGTTAAAACTGGATCAGAAATTCAAAGCTCTGAAGAGTGGAACAACTTATATTCTTTTTAGGAGTTCAGACAGGGTATTTTTTTTTATGTTGTGCCTTTGGTAAAAGAAACTGAAACTTGGCAACACCCTGCTTCTCCTGATATAAAACCCAGAGCTGGAAAGCAAAAAAATACATTCTCGATTGTGTCTGTTAGTTGTCAGGCAATGTTGCTGAAGGCATCCTTTGGGCCTCTTTCACTCTTACATCCCCAGATATGTAGTTAGTATTAGCAACAATTTATTTAGCATAGATAGTTCGGGAGCAGATGGGACAAGGCAGGCTCAGACTTCGCTATAAACAAGACCCGTGGCATACCAGCTTTTACGTTTACAGTACAGAAGGCCCACATCACAGCTCCAGTCTGGAGAACAGCGCATTAGGAGGTATAATGCTTACCGATTGATCTGCTCCTCGCTTGTCTCTCACTCTCATCTGCGTTTCTTCCTCCTCCGCCCTTCCCTCTCACAGCTACCTCCTTCTCGAACTTCCACGCAGCCCAATCTGCCTCGACCACCCTTCTCATTCTTCTTTGTTCTCTCCCTCCCCTCAGCTGGTATTTAGACCCCTTCACCACTCGCACTACCCATCGCTTCACTGTCCCCGCTGGCCACTCCGGACAGTGTATTTTATCAGCAGGCCCATCGCACCGCGCTATGCACCATGTGTCCTGCCCCTGTGATGAGACCTGCAGGCACTGACTGGCCTGCCAGGGAGAGCTCCTCCTGGGCGTCTGAGAGAAAGCAGCTGTGCTCCCTCTATGCCAGGATGCAAGGTAGAACCAGACAGACTGCGCGACATGGGGACCCCCTATCACACATACACTGCAGGGCACAACTACCACACAACCACTCTGGCCCATAGGCCACACCACCACTTAAGCGCATAGAAGATCCGGGTTCCACTCGGACACCTGCTGTTTATTTACTGACTGGAGCACACGTATTCTTGTGGCTGTTCTTGGTCTTTAGAACCAAGATACTTGGGTCTGATCCCGGCTTTACCGCTTTCCCAAAATCTTGTGATCTGTGGCAAAACAGTTTAACGCTCATTGCCTTGCATTCCTCATCTGCCGAAACTTGAAGCGCTTTGAAACAGATTATGTTTAACATATTTAAACAATAATCGGCCAATCTTTTGAGGGTGGGTTTAGTTTAAGGTAAATATTGCTCACGCAGTTACCAGCCCCCCTCACTGGCAGACTCAGAATAGCCGGCAGGCTTGGGGTGAACCGGGGCAGGGCCTAGACATGGGGTGAATCGGAGCAGGGTGACTCCATCTCAGCAGCCTTTGGGTTGGGTACCCCAGGGAGTATTCACTGCATTCACAGCTTCAGGCGATCACAACACTCACATCTGCCCACCCTCCGGCCGGGCAGTTAAAGGCCTCTGTCCTGATGGGTCTGCCTTTGAGGCCCAGACAGAGCCGAGTCCGGGGCCGCTTATTTTATCACTTGTCTGCCTCCGAGGCCACGATAGTAAGGCGTGGGCCTGGCAGTCTACAGTCCGCCTTCTCTGGAGCCAGCGCAGAGGCCGAGCCTCCTTTTCTACTCTGGGGCCACTACCTCAGAGGCTTAGACGGCGGAGTTACTCCGCTGGACTGGCACGGGCTATCTACCCAGGGCGCCTCCTCTGGAGCCTGGGCAGAGCCTGGGCTGAAGGCCGCCCGGCATCCCTCGGCGTCACTGCCCCAGAGTGCGGAGTAACCCTGCTGGACCTGCGCTGGCCTCTATCTCCAAAGCACCCCCCCTCTGGAGCCCGGGCAGAGCCTGGCCTGAGGGCTGCCTGCTCTTCCTCGGTGCACCGCCTCAGACAGGTCGGAAGAAGCCTCTGCAGTCCACCTCCTCTGAAGCTCGGGCAGCCCTGAGCCCGGGCTCGCCTTCCCCCCTGTCACTGCCTCCGAGGTCACTAGGTGTGAAAGGCCAGTAACGTGGACTGGAGACGGAGATCGTCAATAGCGTCATCATGTTTGGCCTGCCCCGCCCCCACTAAGCTCAGTTAGGCCAATCTGAGCAGTTGGGTTTGGTGAAGGCAGGCAACGGCTGTAAAAAAAGGCCCAAGAATAATAAATGACACTAACAGGCTACAAATTTAAATGCAAGGCGCGAGCTACTCATGGAGGTTCGGCGAGCTACCGGTAGCTCGCGATCGACCGGTTGGAGACCCCTGCCTTATACCATCGTGAACGAGAAGGTCTGGGAGGCCAAATTTAAAGAAAAAATTGGAGTAAGACTCAATAAACCAGACATTGCAATAAAATCATTCAATTGTAAACCTATAGAAGTATGGGGTTAGAGAAGTCTTAAGTTTATATACAAAGGTAGAGAAGCCAAATGTAAGCTCTATGTTTCAAAAGTAGGACCATCTGTACTCGGATGGATGGACCAGAGAAGTCTAGGAATCAAGCTTGATCCAAGCAGCTATGAACCGGTGCTGAGTCTGTTGAACACTGACAACTATGCTAGCCAAATACTAGCAAAATACCCCAAAGTATTCAGTGGCAATGTAGGAGTACTTAAGGGATACCAGCATAAAATAAAATTGAAACCCATCACCACACCTACAGTGCACAAAGCAAGGAACATACCATTTGCAATAAGAGATGAGGTCAGAAATCAACTTGACAAATTACTAAGTGACGGAATAATAGAGAGGGTAGAGGCATCAGAGTGGGTTGCACCACTCGTCGTGGCTAAACGCCCCAATGGAAAACTTAGACTTTGCATTGACCTTCGAGACCTGAACCAAAACATAGTAGTGGAACAGTACCCACTCCCCAAGATAAATGAGATGCTGTCCACCACCAAGGGTGTCAAGTGGTTTACCACCATCGACTTAAAATCTGCATACCATCAAGTACAACTACACCGTGAGAGCAAGTCATTGACCACCTTTGTAACACCGTTTGGATGTTTTAGATTCACCCGCGTTCCATTCGGTTTAGCCTCTGCGGCTGCAATGTTCCAAAGCTTAATGAATAGTATATTTGAAGGTGTCACTGGAATATTGTTGTTTCAAGATGACATCCTAGTGATGGGGAAAACAAGAGAAGAACATGACAGTCGAGTGGAGCAAGTCAAGACAAATTGAATGAAAAAGGGTTAACAGCCGAGCATTCAAAATGTAAATTTGCATGCAATTTTGTCCGCTATCTGGGCCATCAGATAACCGGTGAAGGTATCAGTCCTAAAAACGATCTAATTCAAGCTATAAAAGACTCACCAGTACCCACCAACAAAGACGAAGTAAGGTCATTCCTTGGATTGGTGGAGTACTACGCAAAGTTCATCAGGAACTTTTCCACCAAAACTTACGCATTAAGACAGCAATTGAAACTAAAAGACAAATTTGATTGGACTGAGGAATGTGAACAAACCTTTCAAGACCTGAAACGGGACATGTGCAAAACGTTACCTTTACAAGGATTTGATCCCACTCTCCAAAACTACGTGACAACTGACGCAAGCAACAAAGGCATTGGAGCCGTACTAACACAAAAAGATGCAAAAGGAGCGGAGTATACTATCCCTTTTGCGTCACGATCCTTAACGTCAGCAGAGGAAAAATTTTCAGTAATTGAACGTGAGGCCTTAGCCTGTGTCTGGGCCCTCGAGCACTTCCGACAGTACATCTGGGGTAGGAAGGTAAATCTTTGCACGGACCACAATCCTTTAACGAAGGTACTCAACACGAAGGGTCTACACACAGCCTCTCCATGACTGGCAAGAATTTCGATGCACCTGTTCGATTACATGTATAACATACAATATGTTCCAGGTGTAAAGAACGTAGTATCGGACTTTTTAAGCAGAATGCCACTGGAATCAAAAAGCAACACGGAAACCAATGAAATGGAAGATTCGTGCATAGCGAATTTGTGGGAATGCACGAATGGGATAACAAAAGGAAGAATGGTTGAAAGAACAGGACAAGGACAAAGGGATATTTTGTTCAATGTTTATGGAGGCGCACCAAATAAAAGTCCAAAGAGAGTTTCGTTCAAGTATGTAGAAAAGTTCTTTATTTGTTTTTGTCCATTCTTAAAATACAAATCACCAGATATTTTACAAAAAGGTCAGCCAACGCGTTTTACTCCCTTCCAGGGAGTTTCTACAGGGCTGAAAACAGAATAGATAAAAGAAAGCTAACATCAGTTTCATGTGTCGAAGGTCTTGTACATATTTCCCATTTCACAATTCATTTTAAAAAGGAAAGACATATGATTAGATTGTTAGCTTTTCAAAAGAACGACACAGTATCCAGATTTAGGGAAAGACTGTTAAAAAACGCAACAGCAAATTACATTGTGTGGATGTAGTCCAAAACAAAACACCTCGTGGTTATCTATAAACCACCTCTCTAAAATGTGCCGCCGCGGAAGGGGGATGAAATAAATTTTTACGCTGGAAAACATAAAGAGAAATGGAAAATTGGCGATCGATTATCAAAACCAACGACAGATCTTATTTAGGCTTCACTCCCACTCCTAAGTTCCATAAAACGTTGAGAACTGTGGGCTATGTGGGCCATACAGTCAATACACAACTTTAGGAACTACCTAATTTGGAGACCTTTTATCCCTTAAAAGTAGTTAGGGTATACCACATACCTATCCTTACGCTTTGAGAAATGCGATTGATCATGAAGATTTAACTGGATTGACAACATTAGACTCTCAACCTAGTAATAATCAATACGATACACAAGGAGACCTTATATATATATATATTTTTTTTAATTCCCCCAAGAAAACTAGCACAAACCCTATATCTAACAGTATGTTCTAAAATGGGTCTGCCTTATATAGATTGGTGATATCATAGACTACAATACCCGAAAAAGAAATTGAGATGCCCCTTTTTAAAGACCACTAACAATGTAAAAAACTCGATAAAAAGAAATGAACAGCATTGTCTGAATCGCACTATAGCGCAAACACCATCTAAAGATGGCGCCCATTTAGAGATCTATGTTTGGGTAAACTATGCCTTAAGGATAGGATCCGTGATTTTACCATCGTAAGCTCTCACAACAGTGGGAACAAATGTTAAATGGTAAACATGCTCCCAACGCATATTCTGGGGATACACCAGTATGTAGCATGCCTTTTTATAGCGTAAACAACATTAAAAGATGTCACCAACCGAGAGAGCTTTAACTCTAGGTGTAACACACGTCGGGTTGATTAATGTATCTCCTGTCACAAGACTCCTAGATAGCGTAAATTAACTCATTTCCGTTTAAGTACACATTTCTTTATTTATTTTAAACAATACCCATGCGATTATTGCCTATTCAAATATAGCGCCCGCGATCATGCAGGAACCAAGGGAGATGCATTTCCGGGGTTAGCGTCGCTACCTAATTGGTGGCTTGGAATTTAGAATATAAGGCGGTCTCCGACATGGCGGCTCCAGCTTGGGACCATCCATGCCGCTACGGTGATACATCTACGCCGACAGATACAGGTGAGGGAAAAGGGGGCAGGACTATTGTATGTGGTTAAGGGGAACCCTCCCTTTTCTGCATTACATCAGGCTCTATTGTGATTTGTTTTGGGGACCTGGCAAGGGGGGTCCATATCTTCATTTTAAATGTAACGACTGTCTTGCTCTGGGTTTAAAGTAAGGAAGAGTAAGAGTACACGTGGTAACTTATAAACTCTGAACGATTTTGTTGACACATGTCAGAAGGTGGCTGCAGGATACGCTAGCGCTCCACTGAACCCGTAACCTCTAGGGAACACCGCGTTGCGATAACCGAACGCCGCGGGGTTCACAAACATGTATACAAACACATGGTGAACCTTTTGACTGATATCCAAAGGTGGCTGCAAGATACGCTAGCGCCTTACTGAACCCGTAACCTTTAGGGAACGCCGCGCTGCTCTAACCGAACGCCGCAGTGTTCTCAACTGAGTATACAAATATAGGGCAAATATATGGTGAACATCCTTCCTGTGGGGCAAGATAGAAATGAAGTGCCGACTGTTAGACTACTTGGTCACCTTAACTGTGCTTTACTATTCACCAGGTACAGGGCATGTGGGGGGTCATAATTGATTGTAATCTGTACAAATACAGTATAAACTGTCAAACTAGAAAATATTCTATGCTTGGGGCAACATATAAATAAAATGCCACCAGTTTAGTTACTTGGCCATATTAACTGGGTTCACAAATGGGAGGTAATATTTGAATATAGTTTGAATATAGTGTGCTTAAATATAGTGCAGCTAAAAGATACCTCTTGTGATAGACAAGTACCCATGTTTATGGGAGACCGTCTAACCAATACTGTTGGTCTCTTCAATATTAGAATTGCGACAACTTTACACCGACACGGTCAGGGAAAGGAAGAGATTGAACTTCCTGGACTAATTGTGGTAAAAACTCCCAACACCAGAAGCGTGGAAACTTATATGGGGAAGAATATATCACATTGATAACAGGCATGCATGAAAGAATACAAACAAAAAACTAAAGGATCCCCTTAAATAGCAATTGTAGAGACCTAAAAGTATTCTCTTTTTCTGTATAGACCAATATAAGAACAACCAAGTGGGCAGGACTAAAAGGAAACTAATTGGGAAAAGGAAGGATTCAATCCCACGTTACTGGAAAAAGACCGTTGTGGTAAGATTCTGCACGTAAATATTGTATTGTCAGTATTGCACGTACATATGCGAATAGGACTTTATGTCATTGGCTTTTGATGGGGACCAGGGAGGCGGGTAGACACAGTTTAAACGTTCTAACCTGGAACATTAGAGGGTTCTCACAGCCACGTAAAATACGGCAGATTTTTGCAAGCCTGACAAGGTGGAATGTGGATATAGCGTTCCTACAGGAGTCTCACCTGGCCCCACACTCGCATGCACAACTGGGGGCAAGATGGGCGGAGGAGGTTTTCAGGGCCTCGTACTCTTCTTACTCTAGAGGGGTGATCATTTTGGTGAAACGAGGGGTGGGCTTTGTGAATCACACAGTAACACAGGACCCTTCAGGCAGGTTTCTAATGGTATCAGGTACATTGAGGGGGCAGAAGGTGACATTGCTGAATGTATACGGTCCTAACACAGATGCCCCGGATTTCTTCAGGGAGGTATGGGGACACCTACAGAAACACAATAGCGCACATATATTGTGTGGTGGTGATTGGAACGTGACACTACGTGACGGTTTGGACCGTTCAGCTAACTCGGTGGAACAGCACAAACACTCACGCACAATGGTGGGACACATGATGAAGGATCTGGGTCTAGAGGATCTTTGGAGGTTGAGGAACACCGACGCACCTGGGGCCACGCACATTAATGCTTCCCACAACAGCTGGTCCAGGCTGGATTATTGGCTGGGCTCCTCTGACCTGGCGCTATGGGTGCGACACCTACAGGTGCTCCCTCGCACGCTGTCTGATCACAATCCTGTCCTCCTGCAGCTGGACATTCCACGATACGCACCCCCCCCTTCCAATGGCGCTTTAACGCACGTGCTCTAACTGATGCAATTTATGCAGACACGATTAAGAAGGCGATTAAAGATTACTTTGACCTTAATGCCCCATCGACTGATGACCCTGGCATCCTCTGGGAAGCATTCAAGGCCACGATTAGAGGGGTCTGTATTAGCACCACAGTGGGGGTTCTGAAGGATATTAGAACTCAGATACGCAGGTGTGAACAGCAAATGAGAGACCTGGAATCCCTATATGAGTCCACTCAGGATATCATACACCTGGCCAAACTCCGCGAAATACACACAGAACACGAGACCTTTCTAGACTCTGAAATGAAATATTTAAACCGCACGCATGTGGCTAGAGCCTTTGGGGAAGGAGGTAGACCGGGGGCTGTCTTAGCTCAGAAGATCTGTACAGGTCGCGGCCCGACTGCGATCCTTAGGGTGAAGAACGGGGAGGGTGACACACAAACCCATGCTAATGACATACTGAAATGCTTTGTTAATTCATTTGGATCCCTGTACAAATCCCAGCCCACTGCTCCGGCAGATGACACCTATGAATACCTGCACGATGTAGCGATAGGGTGGCTGTCAGATGCGCACAGGGAGTACTTAGCAAGGCCTATCACAGCTGATGAGGTTACAGAGATCATAGGCTCACTTCCGAATGGCAAGGCACCTGGCCCGGATGGGTTCACCCCGGAATTTTACAAACAATATGCAGACATACTAGCGCCACACTTAGTAGATATGTATGGCACCTCCTTTGAGAAAGGCATGCTCCCCCCCACGTTACGCGAAGCCATGATTATCGCTCTCCTGAAACCATCTAAAGATCCGGAGGAATGTGACTCGTACCGACCATTATCTTTAATAAACGTAGACTCGAAAATTCTTGCGAAGCTTATAGCCAAGCGGCTGTCACCACTGATGACCAGTCTGGTGCTGCCAGATCAGTCCGGCTTTGTACCCTCCAGATCGACAGCACATAACACCCGGACTCTATTTGCACTATCGCACTATCTGCAACCTTCAGTCAAAGCTGTAGCGGTCATGTTAGACGCGGCGAAGGCATTTGACTCCATTGAATGGAGGTATATGATCACTGTCCTCAATAGAATGGGGTTCCCTAAACGTTTTGTGCAATGGGTCACCCTGCTTTACACGCAACCAAATGCCAGGGTCAGAATTAATGGGTATATTTCGGATCAATTTGCGATTGAGCGAGGGACGCGGCAAGGCTGCCCACTCTCGCCGCTATTATTTGCGTTAGCACTAGAACCTTTGGCGTGTCTGATACGACAGAACTACAAGGAATCAGCACTGCACTTCATAGCCAGGCCGCTTCACATATCCTTATATGCGGACGACATGTTGCTATACGTCCGGGACCCGGAGACTCACTTAAACGCCATACTCAGGGAATACATAAGGTTCGGGGGGCATTCGGGTCTGGCCATAAATTGGTCCAAATCATCTATAATACCCCTCACGGACACCACTTCTACGTTTGTGGTGGACTTTCCGCTGGGATGGCAACAGGACCCTATCAGATACCTAGGGGTCATGTACCACAGGGATCCGGATGAGGTGCTTAGGGCAAACTACGGAGTGGTGCTGTCGAAACTGGAGGACAGTGTAAAACGTTGGATACATCTGCCCCTTTCATTGGCAGACAGGATAGCGATTGTCAAAATGAACATACTGCCCAAGCTACTATACCTGTTTAACAACATACCAATCACTCCACCGCAGGCTGTCTTCCGACACATAAACTCCCTGGTGCGGACCTTGATTTGGGCGGGTAAACAGGCCCGTGTGGATTTGCGGACTCTGACACTTCCACTTGCACGGGGCGGCTTTGGGGTACCTGACTTCCTCCTGTATTACTTGTGCGCACAGGCACAATACGCGGCGTATTGGTATCACGCAGTTCCGTACCTCACTCACACCGCTATAGAGGAGAGCGACGCACACCCTATTCCACTCACAGCAATAATCTCACACACCCGCCCCCCGCTGCATGCTAGAGATATCAACACGGTGGATGCTACGGTCAAAGCCTGGCATAGATTAGGGCAACTAGCACACAAGACCCCACTATATGCACCAGCCATGATGCTACACCATCACCAGGAGCTCTCGGTAACTGGGGAAAGCGTCGGAATGTCTCTACTGGCCAAAGCCGGTATTGATAGGATGGGGGACGTGTTCCAAGATGGCGAGTTCGTGGGCTTAGACAAACTGGGTTATGTTCATAACCAAACATCCATGTTTCGCTTCACATATTTCAGACTCACTAGAGCCCTGAGGGAGCACTACCCTACGTTCCCTTCGGAGCCGGAATGCCTTGCACCACTGCAACTGTTAATCACAACTAATGATTTGTCACACCTGGTGTCTAGGCTGTATTCAGCCGCACAATCGGAACTAGACGGACAAGTGTTGAAGGCGAAGGGGCGGTGGGATGCACTACTGGACACACCATTGTCTGAGGACGAATGGGCTAGCACATGCGCTCTGACACAGATACTTACACCAAATGGTAATCTGAGGTTAATTCACTTTAAATTCCTCCATCAAGTGTATTACACACCAGAGAAATTGTTTAAATTTGGGCTTCAGGAGGAGGACAGATGTAAAAGGTGTAACCAGGAAGGTGCGGGCTTTGCACATTTGGCGTGGGACTGCGCCAAGGTGGAAGGATACTGGGGGGAGGTAACTGCCACTTTATCTGTTATGCTGGAGGAGGAGGTACACTGTACACCCAAAGTCTGCTTACTGGGGATAGTACCGCAGTTCAGGGCCTTGAAGAGGAAGTTCTGTGCGATAGCACTCTTATTGGCTAAGAGACAAGTGGCACAATGCTGGCATAGTCGCAAAGTGCCGAAGTTAAAAACATGGTTGCATGACATGTCCACCTGTCGTGACAAGTTACAAACTTATGAAGAACTGCTGCCAGTTAAGTCGCGACCAAAAAATATGTGGGTTTATCTGGAGGATTATCTGACCTCCCTGCAGGATGATGAGGAACTTCCACCCATGGACTGAACGGGTTGCATGACTGCATGAGTGCTGATGGGACGGGTGTGAGATGACGGCGGGAAGAGGGGGACCCTAAGTATGTCAACACTACTGCTAGGTAGTACATTAAGATTACACTGTACGGTCTGAATTGGGGTATGTTGTTTTATTGTTCTTGTTATTAAAAGAGAAAAAGTGAGACTCAGTTCTAATGCCAGCTATTAACCATGCATACGATACCCTGCAATATTCTGAGACGTGTGTAACATTCGATCACAATGATGGTTAATGGAATAAACGTAGCGAGCCGGCCTCCGGGTTGTAGGCTCATGCTGTGTCAAATGCTTGATTTTCAATAAAAGTCTTGCGCAAAAAAAAAAAAAAAAAAAAAAATAAACATATGCGAATAGGACTTGGATAATTCAAGAAGCACTGTGAGGTATATGCAAGATGAATTAGTATACTAGCGGAAAAAGATCGTTGTGGTAATAATTTGCACCAAATCACTATACTGTCCCCATATATGTAAATAGGATTTGGATACCTTAAGGTGTAACTTGAGCGATCCTTAGGTATCTATAAGAATGCGCAAATAGGAAATACTCCCCTTTCTTTGAAGAAATAGTACCGTTTGGTATCCCATGCAAAAAAACTGGCTTCTATTACTACAACTGTTTCTCTCTCAAGTTCTTTTGACAATACTCTTTGTCTGCCTCTGCCTACCCCTCCTTCCTCTCTCTCTCTTCCTCTCACTTTGAAAAGTCCCAAAATGCCCAAAATATACACACAAAAATAAATCTTAATTGGGGCATTGCCTATCCATTGACGATTAATGTGGAATCTGTACTCTAAAAGACAGGAATATGATGGGAAACCACAATATGTATGAAATCTATTGAAAATATACTATGAAGCTGTGAAATGACCCTGAACAGATAGGGAATAATGTATTATCAGTGACAATGTAGTATATGATTTGAAACCTGTCTGATGTTTGTTTGTTTTAAAGTGTGTCAATTGAAGCCTAAATAAGATCTGTCTGTGGTTTTGATAATCGATCGCCAATTTTCCATTTCTCTTTATGTGTTGCCGCGTAAAAATTGATTTCATCCCCCTTCCGCGGCGGCACATTTTAGAGAGGTGGTTTATAGATAACCACAAGGTGTTTTGTTTTGGACTACATCCACACAATGTAATTTGCTGTTGTGTTTTTTAACAGTCTTTCCCTAAATCTGGATACTGTGTCGTTCTTTTGAAAAGCTAACAATCTAATCATATGCCTTTCCTTTTTAAAATGAATTGTGAAATGGGAAATATGTACAAGACCGTCGACATATGAAACTGATGTTTGCTTTCTTTTATCTATTCTGTTTTCAGCCCTGAAGAAACTCCCTGGAAGGGAGTGAAACGCGTTGGCTGACCTTTTTGTAAAATATCTGGTGCTTTGTATTTTAAGAATGGACAAAAACAAATAAAGAGCTTTTCTACATACTTAAACGAAACTCTCTTTGGACTTCTATTTGGTGCGCCCCCATAAACATTGAACAAAATATCTATTTGATCTGGAAAACACAGCAAAGTCAAACAGCAGCTGACGTTGGGGTTGGCAGCACAAAGTGTTAAAGAGGACTTATTTTGGAACTGGATTTTAGGTGCGGCGTTGTAGGGTCCGCTGCTGCTTCTTTTGTTGATTTTCAAGGACAAAGGGATGTATGACGTTACAACGCATGCATTTACCACGCATGTCTTTACAACGCGGTTTTTACATCGCAATCCATTACAACGCATAGCGCTTAGAGGTGCTGGATAGTGAAAAGTTTAATTTACCAGGACAAAGACATGGAATTGGTAATAGAAATGACCAAAGAAGGTTGGTCCAGCAAAAACAAGTTAAATTATCAAGCAAAACCCTTCTGGGAAGTTAGAAACAAATTATCAATGGAGGATGGACTACTTATGAGAAGCGGAAGATATGTACCGCCGACAGTTATCAGGGAGAAAATTTTGGAAATATGCCATGAAGGACACCTGCAAACAAAACAGGTGATGGACCGAATGTGGATCAATGTCACACATTCAACCCAGTCCAAAGATCTGGGCCCAAATCCATCGTTTTTTTGCACTCCACACCACCCTGGGTTAGACAATGGCGATATGCAAATCAGCTCTGACCCTGTGCCCCATGGGAACAGTCCAGTCCGAACTACAAAAGCCATGTCCTTCCCAGAACGGAATCAAGCATCCGAGGACCGGACCGGTTTCGAGGTAACACCTCTCATCAGCCCGGCTAGCTTGACTCCAGTGGTGTGGAGTGCCTGGGACCCACGTCTGAGCATCCCCAGCGCACTTAGGGCGGAATTTGCAAACAAAACAGGTGATGGACCGAATGTGGATCAATGTCACACATTCAACCCAGTCCAAAGATCTGGGCCCAAATCCATCGTTTTTTTGCACTCCACACCACCCTGGGTTAGACAATGGCGATATGCAAATCAGCTCTGACCCTGTGCCCCATGGGAACAGTCCAGTCCGAACTACAAAAGCCATGTCCTTCCCAGAACGGAATCAAGCATCCGAGGACCGGACCGGTTTCGAGGTAACACCTCTCATCAGCCCGGCTAGCTTGACTCCAGTGGTGTGGAGTGCCTGGGACCCACGTCTGAGCATCCCCAGCGCACTTAGGGCGGAATTTGCAAACAAAACAGGTGATGGACCGAATGTGGATCAATGTCACACATTCAACCCAGTCCAAAGATCTGGGCCCAAATCCATCGTTTTTTTGCACTCCACACCACCCTGGGTTAGACAATGGCGATATGCAAATCAGCTCTGACCCTGTGCCCCATGGGAACAGTCCAGTCCGAACTACAAAAGCCATGTCCTTCCCAGAACGGAATCAAGCATCCGAGGACCGGACCGGTTTCGAGGTAACACCTCTCATCAGCCCGGCTAGCTTGACTCCAGTGGTGTGGAGTGCCTGGGACCCACGTCTGAGCATCCCCAGCGCACTTAGGGCGGAATTTGCAAACAAAACAGGTGATGGACCGAATGTGGATCAATGTCACACATTCAACCCAGTCCAAAGATCTGGGCCCAAATCCATCGTTTTTTTGCACTCCACACCACCCTGGGTTAGACAATGGCGATATGCAAATCAGCTCTGACCCTGTGCCCCATGGGAACAGTCCAGTCCGAACTACAAAAGCCATGTCCTTCCCAGAACGGAATCAAGCATCCGAGGACCGGACCGGTTTCGAGGTAACACCTCTCATCAGCCCGGCTAGCTTGACTCCAGTGGTGTGGAGTGCCTGGGACCCACGTCTGAGCATCCCCAGCGCACTTAGGGCGGAATTTGCAAACAAAACAGGTGATGGACCGAATGTGGATCAATGTCACACATTCAACCCAGTCCAAAGATCTGGGCCCAAATCCATCGTCAAGCTAGCCGGGCTGATGAGAGGTGTTACCTCGAAACCGGTCCGGTCCTCGGATGCTTGATTCCGTTCTGGGAAGGACATGGCTTTTGTAGTTCGGACTGGACTGTTCCCATGGGGCACAGGGTCAGAGCTGATTTGCATATCGCCATTGTCTAACCCAGGGTGGTGTGGAGTGCAAAAAAACGATGGATTAGGACCCAGATCTTTTGACTGGGTTGAATGTGTGACATTGATCCTCATTCGGTCCATCACCTGTTGTTTTTGCAAACTCGCTATAAGTGTACTGGGGATGCCCAGACGTGGGTCCCAGGCACTCCACACCACTGGAGTCAAGCTAGCCGGGCTGATGAGAGGTGTTACCTCGAAACCGGTCCGGTCCTCGGATGCTTGATTCCGTTCTGGGAAGGACATGGCTTTTGTAGTTCGGACTGGACTGTTCCCATGGGGCACAGGGTCAGAGCTGATTTGCATATCGCCATTGTCTAACCCAGGGTGGTGTGGAGTGCAAAAAAACGATGGATTAGGACCCAGATCTTTTGACTGGGTTGAATGTGTGACATTGATCCTCATTCGGTCCATCACCTGTTGTTTTTGCAAACTCGCTATAAGTGTACTGGGGATGCCCAGACGTGGGTCCCAGGCACTCCACACCACTGGAGTCAAGCTAGCCGGGCTGATGAGAGGTGTTACCTCGAAACCGGTCCGGTCCTCGGATGCTTGATTCCGTTCTGGGAAGGACATGGCTTTTGTAGTTCGGACTGGACTGTTCCCATGGGGCACAGGGTCAGAGCTGATTTGCATATCGCCATTGTCTAACCCAGGGTGGTGTGGAGTGCAAAAAAACGATGGATTAGGACCCAGATCTTTTGACTGGGTTGAATGTGTGACATTGATCCTCATTCGGTCCATCACCTGTTGTTTTTGCAAACTCGCTATAAGTGTACTGGGGATGCCCAGACGTGGGTCCCAGGCACTCCACACCACTGGAGTCAAGCTAGCCGGGCTGATGAGAGGTGTTACCTCGAAACCGGTCCGGTCCTCGGATGCTTGATTCCGTTCTGGGAAGGACATGGCTTTTGTAGTTCGGACTGGACTGTTCCCATGGGGCACAGGGTCAGAGCTGATTTGCATATCGCCATTGTCTAACCCAGGGTGGTGTGGAGTGCAAAAAAACGATGGATTAGGACCCAGATCTTTTGACTGGGTTGAATGTGTGACATTGATCCTCATTCGGTCCATCACCTGTTGTTTTTGCAAACTCGCTATAAGTGTACTGGGGATGCCCAGACGTGGGTCCCAGGCACTCCACACCACTGGAGTCAAGCTAGCCGGGCTGATGAGAGGTGTTACCTCGAAACCGGTCCGGTCCTCGGATGCTTGATTCCGTTCTGGGAAGGACATGGCTTTTGTAGTTCGGACTGGACTGTTCCCATGGGGCACAGGGTCAGAGCTGATTTGCATATCGCCATTGTCTAACCCAGGGTGGTGTGGAGTGCAAAAAAACGATGGATTAGGACCCAGATCTTTTGACTGGGTTGAATGTGTGACATTGATCCTCATTCGGTCCATCACCTGTTGTTTTTGCAAACTCGCTATAAGTGTACTGGGGATGCCCAGACGTGGGTCCCAGGCACTCCACACCACTGGAGTCAAGCTAGCCGGGCTGATGAGAGGTGTTACCTCGAAACCGGTCCGGTCCTCGGATGCTTGATTCCGTTCTGGGAAGGACATGGCTTTTGTAGTTCGGACTGGACTGTTCCCATGGGGCACAGGGTCAGAGCTGATTTGCATATCGCCATTGTCTAACCCAGGGTGGTGTGGAGTGCAAAAAAACGATGGATTAGGACCCAGATCTTTTGACTGGGTTGAATGTGTGACATTGATCCTCATTCGGTCCATCACCTGTTGTTTTTGCAAACTCGCTATAAGTGTACTGGGGATGCCCAGACGTGGGTCCCAGGCACTCCACACCACTGGAGTCAAGCTAGACGGGCTGATGAGAGGTGTTACCTCGAAACCGGTCCGGTCCTCGGATGCTTGATTCCGTTCTGGGAAGGACATGGCTTTTGTAGTTCGGACTGGACTGTTCCCATGGGGCACAGGGTCAGAGCTGATTTGCATATCGCCATTGTCTAACCCAGGGTGGTGTGGAGTGCAAAAAAACGATGGATTAGGACCCAGATCCTTTGACTGGGTTGAATGTGTGACATTGATCCTCATTCGGTCCATCACCTGTTGTTTTTGCAAACTCCCCATGAAGGACACCTGGGCATCACTAAAAGCAAAAACAGAGTGAAAAACATGTATTGGTGGCCTGGTGTCAGCCTGGATGTAGAAAGAAAGGTTAGATGTTGTAAGTTGTGCATGAACTCTGACAAGGCACAAGTAACTTTTAAACCACCTTTGCATCCAATACAATGTCCATCCATGCCATGGGAAAGGATTGGCATTGACATAATGGGCCAACAACAAAAGACCCTGTCCAAAGGACGCCACTTGTGTCAGTTACTTATATAATAGGACAGTCTAAACGTACTGATAACTATTATCCTCCCCTACATACTTTTGTTCTGATAAGGGGACATTTCACTGCACCTCGTCCATAGTTTTCTTACAATTAGGAATAAAAAACAAAGGCCAGACCTCTTTGACAGCTACACAGAACACCATACAGAAATGTCTGATACTTCTAATCAATACCAAGCATCCACACCATCAGTGTTAGACCAAGTTCTACTTAGAAAAAAATGTGCGAGAAACGAATGACACCTCACGGAAACACCACCAACAGGGTAACTGGTATGTAATCTCCAGACAGGCCCCTGTCTCATCATCGGTTGTCATCCGATTCTCAAAGAAACAGGAGGAACAAAACAACAAACAAAACAGTGCAACGAACAGTGGAAGCAGAGGCAATCTGCTAGTGACAAACAAATAACATAAACAAGTGCTTAAAACAATAGGTAATGGTATGCATGAATAGCTACCAGCCTTTTTAATCTCAATTGCAGTCATTCATCTCTCTATGAATAAAGTTATTAAAGAGATTTGGATGCTGTGTTTTAAAACTGAATTCTTACTAATATCTCCACCAAAGAAACACACAGAAGTGAAGGAATGGTCCAATATGATCACAGCATTAAATTGCACCCCTACCCTAGTTGGCTCAGCGAAATCTCTAGGAATCACTCTAGATGAGAAACTAAACATGAAAGCCCATATCAACGCAATGGCAAAAAGCGCCCGCTACCATCTGAACTACATCAGAAAATTCAAACCATTCATATCCAAAGCAGACCTCAAACTGGCAGTTCAGTCTCGTTATCGTGAGGATTGAATATGGATGCACAACACTAGCAGGTCTACCAAAAATTTCAACAGCACCTCTGAAAACATGTCTCAATGCAGCCGCACGACTGATCACCGGATCAAGGAAATTTGACCATATCTCGCCACTTTTGAAGGCATTAAACTGGCTTCCGTACAAAGCCAGAATGGCATGCATAACCCACAAGGCGCTCCACCACAATACACCCAAATACCTTGCTCAGGAAATCAAGTTATCTGGAGGTAACAGACCAGCCAGGAGCACAAATGAGCTAATGCTGAGACCTGCCATCTTCCAGAAGAAGAAAACTGACGACAGGGCTTTCTCAGGAGCAGACCCTAGAATCTGGAATTCACTTCCGTCAAACATTAGAAAGATTGAAGATACAGCATCCTTTAAGGGGGAAACTAAGATCTTCCTAATGAGTAAATTCCTTCCATAATTAATTAATTAATTAATTAATTAATTAATTAATAGACGAGACACGGGAAGTCAGAATTCATGTTTAATGACTGGAGCTGAAACATACACAGGAAATAGACCATTAGGATCGATTGATTCTATTGCACATTATATTTTACTATATACTAAACCTGTGTCATACTATATGCTATTACTCTTTGTAGAAATGTTATTGATATAGTCGCTTTATGTATCATATATGTACCTACCTCATAATATTGTAAAGTTACGATAACAATACAGGACTTTAACTACCTCATGTAATGTGAAGCGCTCTGATTCCCAAGGGTCTTGTTCGCGCTATACAAAACTCTTAATAAATAAATAAATAAATAAATAAATAGGGCATCATGACTTGTACCTCACAGGGAATATTCCCATCCCAATAGCATGTTCAGGCAATATTATGTTTTCCTAAGTTAATATGGCTTCCCTTATGGTCTTTCCACTCTGCAGGTGTAAATCTGATGTTTTGTGGATACTAAACAAGTGCCCATGTGTGGCTCAGTGTATAGTCACTGTTATAAACATACATTATTTCCATGCACACATGCGGTAATAGCTGCTCTTCAGCCTGTAAATGGTAAACAATGAGGATGTTTTATGTTATTTCCTTCTGAAGAAGGTCGTGAAGAAAGCTGTCTGAAGCGATACCTGAGGACTTCCTTGCTTCAAGGAGACCTGCCCTTTGACCTGGGGAGGTGAGCTGCAGCTTGGAGAGTGGACAGCAGCCGAGAGCCCAGAACACAAGAAAGGAAATCTGAATAGAGAGAGCTGCTGAGTGGCCTGTAAACCTGACAAGGGGCCTGTAAGTCAAAAGCAACAGCCCCTCTAGAAGAGTTCAGAGCAGAAAGGTTCCTTCAACCGCAATACCTGAGGTGGTAGTATCTAAAGACGTTTTGGTTCCTTCGCAACACACTAAAAAGGCCTTCACACCCCTGACCCTGGCGGTCTGCAGGACACACCTGAAATAATTCCCACTCACCTGTGTCAGTCTTCCTCCTTGCCTTCCCACTGCTCAACCACAATTCTAGCAGCACAGCCCAGTTCACCATAAAACAAAACATGAAATCACCTTTAACCTTCCTAACCATAGAAGAATTCATCAATGCTGAAAACGCTTGCCTTTGGGATGTCTGTCGTGCCTAGCTACCCAGGGGGTGCTCAGGGGTTATCTTAGGTGTGTATCCCCCTTACCCTGACTAGAAGCAACGGTCCCAATTTGGACAAAGGTACCTACCTCTGCCAAGTAGAGAACCCCATTTCTAACAATAAATTAACATGTCACAAATCAAAATATGTATGTGCAGCAAAAGGATCAAATACTGCTATGAACAATTTGGCCTTAGTACCTAGCCCCCCACGTAACTCAACCCTAGGGAGGAATATAGGGGTAAACATGGACTCCAATCTTTCAATCATAATCAGATTATGTTTGTCCAATGTGCCTAAACTGCTAAATGTGTCACTTCTTTCCCTCATATTGGCTATCAAGGTGGGTCTGCACGCATTGCCTGAAATGTTTGGCCCGCTCCACTTGCTGCAAGTGTAAGCCCCCCCCCCCTTCCCCTACCGAGCCCCCCCCCCACCCCAAAAAAAAAAGATTGGGTCTAGTTGCTCTCCTGAGCACAAGTTTTTTGCAGGGTTGCCAAGTTTTTCAGGTCCATCCGTGGTGTGCTGCTCCGGTCTACGTTTTTTCCTTGAATTCTTGGACTTGTAGTCTTGTTTATTTCATTATAAAACAGGACTACATGTCCCATAATTCAGAGGGAAAAACCTGGACTGGAGCCGCACACCACACAACGGCCGAAGAAACTTGGCAGTTATGATAAGACTCACAAGTAGAAGCACCCCGGAGCAACACACAGTAAAGATTGTTCTAGAAATTCACACAAGTGAGACCCGTCACGAGCCTGGTGAAGAATGAGAGCTCCTGCTGTGAATGATATACCGTCCACGAGGGGTGACCCATCTATCAGCAGGGACGCAACAACTGCTCCCGGGTGTGATTGGTTCGAAGTTATCTCACTGTGACCAATGAAGAGTGGCCCTATAGGGCTCTCTTGTTAAAATTCATAATAAATTGTAGCGTATGACCCCCCTGTGTGAGTGTCTTCGCACGTGCTTGTATGGATGTCTGTGTGTGTGCAAGTTGTGACAGCCTTAGGGCCCCGCCTTCCCAGCAGCAGAATCCTGTGGATGGAACACCTGTGACGTGCCAGGCCCTGCACTGTGATGTCACGAGGTCCAGGCTAGCACCAGCAGGGGAATCCTGTGGATGGAACACCTGTGACGTGCCAGGCCCTGCACTGTGATGTCACGAGGTCCAGGCTAGCACCAGCAGGGGAATCCTGTGGATGGAACACCTGTGACGTGCCAGGCCCTGCACTGTGACGTCACACGGTCCAGGCTAGCACCAGCAGGGGAATCCTGTAGATGGAACACCTGTGACGTGCCAGGTCCTGCACTGTGATATCACGAGGTCCATGCTAGCACCAGCAGGGGAATCCTGTGGATGGAACACCTGTGACGTGCCAGGCCCTGCACTGTGATGTCACGAGGTCCAGGTTGCACCTGCAGGGGTATCCTGTGGATGGAACACCTGTGACGTCCCAGGTCCTGCACTGTGATGTCACGAGGTCCAGGCTGGCACCTGCAGGGGCATCCTGTGGATGGAACACCTGTGACGTGCCAGGCCCTGCACTGTGATGTCACGAGGTCCAGGCTAGCACCAGCAGGGGAATAGTGTGGATGGAACACCTGTGACGTACCAGGCCCTCCACTGTGACGTCACGAGGTCGAGGTTAGAAACAGCAGGGGGAATCCTGTGGATGGAACACCTGTGACGTGCCGGGCCCTGCACTGTGACGTCACGAGGTCGAGGCTAGCAGCAGCAGGGGAATCCTGTGGATGGAACCTCTGTGACGTGCCAGGCCCTGCACTGTGATGTCACGAGGTCGAGGCTAAGTGCAGAGGGGAGGCCTCCGCCGGAGCAGAGACAAGGAGAGGCCCCTGAGGGGGCAGAAGGTCGGGCAGGATTAGATCGTCTTTGAGGTTCATCGCAGGATCCTTTTGTGACTGAATAGGTTTGCTTTTTTTTTTTTTAGGTAATTGAATTAATATCCGTGTCTCGGCTGCCTCCCCCCCCCTTACACTGCAACACTTGTCATCGCCCATAAGCCTGTGATGCATGATGACAGGTTGAATGTCTATTGTGACGTGTACGTGGTATACAAGGCTGGTAACCAGGCAGCCGCGGCATTGCACTCATGAGCACCGGACGGAGAGGACCACTGCTGGCGGCCGGAGCCGAGGCCCCCGAAAGGCCAGGGGGCCGGGGCCTCACAGGCTCCAAAAAGAACTGGACGGGGCTGGGTGAAAGGAACACGGTGAGTATAGAAAGCAAATGAAAACCGAACTTGAAACCAAACTGAAACCGAACTTGAATCCAAACTTTAAACTGACTTGATACTGACTTGATACTGGCTTGATACTGACTTGATACTGGCTTGATACTGACTTGATACTGACTTGAAACTTCCCTTCCCTCTTCCTTTCTTTTTCCCGTTTTTCATTCTCTGCCTTACATTCCCATCTCTCCTCTCATATCCCCATGTCGCCCTTTCTTTTAAGTTCCCCTTTTCTCCATCACTCTTTAATCCTCTCCCCTTCTGTCACTCCCCTCCCCTTCCCATTCAACCCATTCCGGTCCCATAGTGCACTCTCCTATCTCCTTTTCCATCTCCATCTCCACCCCTTCCCTTCTCTTCCCCTCCATTCCCTCCCATTCACAGCCTCTTTCCCTTCCAATCTGTTCCCATCGCCTCTGCTCCTTTTCTGCTCCCCTTTCACTTACCCATCCTTTCTTCTTTATTCTTCCTCTTCACCATTCCCTCCCCTTTCCCCTCACCCATCCCTTCCCCTCATTACCCTTCCCCTCACCTCCCTCTCTCTCATTTGCCCTCTCCCCTCCATTCTCCTTTCCTATCCCTGCCTTTCTCCTCCTTTCTCTTTTCCGCCTTCTTCCCATCATTCTTCCTTTCCTTTCCATTCCCTGCCCCCGCCCTTCCCAAACCCATCCCTTCTTTCCCTTTACCCCACCCTCCAACTACCCCTCTCCCTCCATGTCCCCCCCTTTATTTCCATTACTTTCTTCTTTACCTCTTTAATCCTCTCCCCTTCTGTCACTCCCCCTCCCCTCCCATCCCATTCTGTTACCCCACACACAACCCCACACCCCCCCCCCACACGCACAACCCCACACACATGCTACCCCCCACACACAAACCCACACCCACATACAACTCCACACACCACACACACCCCACACTCCACACACAACCACACACACCACACACAACCACACACACCACCCCACTCACACACAACCCACCACACACACAACCCCCCACACACAACCTCCCCTCACACACACAAACACACAACCCCCCACACACAACCCCTAACACACACAACCCCCACACACAACCTCCCACACACAACCCCACACACACAATCCCCCCACACACAAACCCACACACAGGCAACCAACACACACACAAACCCCCCCCACACACACCCAACCACCCCCACACACACCCCCCCCACACACACACAGCCCCACACAGAGACAACCCCACACACACAAGACCCCTAACACACACAACCCGCACACACACAGAACCCCACACACAATCCTCCACACACAAACCTGCACACATGCAACCCCACACCCCCACACACACAACCCCACACACACACAACCCCCACAAACACACAACCCCCACAAACACACAACCCCCCACACACACAACCCCACACACACGCAACCCCACCCCCACCCCACACACACACACTACCCCACACACACTACCCCCACACACACAAAAACCCACACACACACAACCACAAAAAAACCACACACACACAACACACAACCACATACACTTTCTTCCCACAAACTCGATGTTTGTGTTCCTTTATTTTGAGATGCTTTTAGTACAGTCACACACAATCCCCACAAGCAACACCACAACCCCATGCACACAAACCCACACAACCACACACATAACTCCACACACACTACCCCCACACATACATACAAATACACCCCCCCACAATGCCACACACAATCCCACACACGACACATACAACCCCCCACACACAAACACACAACCCACACACACATCCATTAACACACAACCCCTAACACAATCCCACACAAATGCAACCCCACACACAACCCCTCACACACAACCCCCCACACACACAACACCCCACATACACAAAACCACACATACACAACCCCCACACACACATCACCACACACACACTAATCCACATGCACACAACCCCCACACACACGACCCCATGTACAAAACCCCCCACACACAATACCCCCCACACAACCCCTCCACACACAACCCCTCTACACAACCCCCCCCAAACACACAACCCCCCACACACAACCCCACCCACACCGAGTGTCGATGAGATTGTCAGTGAGAGTGTCAGTAAGAGTGAGAGTGTCAGTGAGAGTGTCAGTGTCATCATCAGTGAGATTGTCTGTGAGAGTGTCAGTGAGAGTGTCAGTTTCAGTGTGTCAGTGAGAGTGTCAGTGAGAGTGTCAGTGTCAGTGAGAGTGTCAGTGAGAGTGTCAGTGAGTGTGTTAGTGTGTCAGTGAGAGTGTCAGTGTCAGTGAGAGTGTCAGTGAGTGTGAGTGAGAGCGTCAGTGAGAGTGTCAGTGTCAGTGTAAGTGAGAGTGTCGGTGAGAGTGCCAGGGAGAGTGTCAGTGAGAGTGGCAGTGGCAGTGAGAGTGTCAGTGAGAGTGTCAGTGAGTATCAGTGAGAGTGTCAGTGAGAGTGTCAGTGAGAGTGTCAGTGTGAGTGAGAGTGTCAGTGTCAGTGAGAGTGTCAGTGTCAGTGAGAGTGTCAGTTTCAGTGTGTCAGTGAGAGTGTCAGTGAGAGTGTCAGTGTGAGTGAGTGTCAGTGAGTGTGAGTGAGAGTGTCAGTGAGAGTGTCAGTGAGAGTGTCAGTGAGTGTGCCAGTGAGTGTGTCAGTGAGAGTGTCAGTTTCAGTGTGTCAGTGAGAGTGTCAGTGTCAGTGAGAGTGTCAGTGAGAGTGTCAGTGAGTGTGTTAGTGTGTCAGTGAGAGTGTCAGTGTCAGTGAGAGTGTCAGTGAGTGTGAGTGAGAGCGTCAGTGAGAGTGTCAGTGTCAGTGTAAGTGAGAGTGTCGGTGAGAGTGCCAGGGAGAGTGTCAGTGAGAGTGGCAGTGGCAGTGAGAGTGTCAGTGAGAGTGTCAGTGAGTATCAGTGAGTGTCAGTGAGAGTGTCAGTGAGAGTGTCAGTGTGAGTGAGAGTGTCAGTGTCAGTGAGAGTGTCAGTGTCAGTGAGAGTGTCAGTTTCAGTGTGTCAGTGAGAGTGTCAGTGAGAGTGTCAGTGTGAGTGAGAGTGTCAGTGAGTGTGAGTGAGAGTGTCAGTGTCAGTGAGAGTGTCAGTGAGTGTGCCAGTGAGTGTGTCAGTGAGAGTGTCAGTGAAAGTGTCAGTGAGAGTGTCAGTGAGAGTGTCAGTGAGAGTGTCAGTGAGAGTGTCAGTGAGAGTGTCAGTGTCAGTGAGACTGTCAGTGGGAGTGTCAGTTTCAGTGTGAGTGTCAGTGAGTGTCAGTGAGAGTGTCATTTAGTGTCAGTGAGAGTGTCAGTGTCAGTGTCAGTGAGAGTGTCAGTGAGAGTGTCAGTGAGTGTCAGTGAGAGTGTCAGTGAGAGTGTCAGTGTCAGTGAGACTGTCAGTGGGAGTGTCAGTTTCAGTGTGAGTGTCAGTGAGTGTCAGTGAGAGTGTCATTTAGTGTCAGTGAGAGTGTCAGTGTCAGTGTCAGTGAGAGTGTCAGTGAGAGTGTCAGTGTCAGAGAGAGTGTCAGTGAGAGTGTCAGTGTCAGTGAGAGTGTCAGTGAGTGTGTCAGTGAGTGTCAGTGAGAGTGTCAGTGTCAATGAGAGTGTCAGTAAGTGTGTCCATGAAAGTGTCAGTGAGAGTGTCAGTGTCAGTGAAAGTGCCAGTGAGAGTGTCAGTGAGAGTGTCAGTGAGAGTTTCAGTGAGAGTGTCAGTGAGAGTGTCAGTGAGAGTGTCAGTGTCAGTGTCAGTGAGAGTGTCAGTTTCAGTGTGTCAGTGAGAGTGTCAGTGAGAGTGTCAGTGAGTGTGTCAGTGAGAGTGTCAGTGAAAGTGTCAGTGAGAGTGTCAGTGAGAGTGTCAGTGAGTGTCAGTGAGAGTGTCAGTGTCAGTGAGACTGTCAGTGGGAGTGTCAGTTTCAGTGAGAGTGTCATTTAGTGTCAGTGAGAGTGTCATTTAGTGTCAGTGAGAGTGTCAGTGGCAGTGCCAGTGAGAGTGTCAGTGAGAGTGTCAGTGTCAGTGAGTGTCAGTGAGTGTGTCAGTGAGTGTCAGTGAGAGTGTCAGTGATGGTGTCAGTGAGTGTCAATGAGAGTGAGAGTGTTAGTGAGAGTGTCAGTGAGTGTCAGTGTCAGTGAGAGTGCCAGTAACAGTGAGAGTGTCAGCGTCAGTGTCAGTGTCAGTGAGAGTGTCAGTGAGAGTGTCAGTGTGAGTGTCAGTGAGAGTGTCAGTGAGAGTGTCAGTTTCAGTGTGTCAGTGAGAGTGTCAGTGAGAGTGTCAGTGAGAGTGTCAGTGAGAGTGTAAGTGTCAGTGAGAGTGTCAGTGAGAGTGTCAGTGAAAGTGTCAGTGGTAGTGTCAGAGTGTCAGTGATTTTCAGTGAGTGTCAGTGAGAGTGTCAGTGAGAGTGTCAGTGAGAGTGTCAGTGATTGTCAGTGAGAGTGTCAGTGAGTGTCAGTGAGAGTGTCAGTGGGAGTGTCAGTGAGAGTGTCAGTGAGTGTCAGTGAGAGTGTCAGTGAGAGTTTCAGTGTCAGTGAGAGTGTCAGTGTCAGTGAGAGTGGCAGTGTCATCATCGGTGAGAGTGTCTGTGAGAGTGTCAGTGTCAGTGAGTGTCAGTTTCAGTGTGTCAGTGAGAGTGTCAGTGAGAGTGTCAGTGAGTGTGAATGAGAGTGTGAGTGAGAGTGTCAGTGAGAGTGTCAGTGAGAGTGTCAGTCAGTGTGTTAGTGTGTCAGTGAGAGTGTCAGTGTCAGTGAGAGTCAGTGAGAGTGTCAGTAAAAGTGTCAGTGAGAGTGTCACTGGTAGTGTCAGTGAGAGTGTCAGTGAGAGTGTCAGTGTCAGTGTAAGTGAGAGTGTCAGTGAGAGTGTCAGTGTCAGTGAGAGTGTCAGTGAGAGTGTCAGTGGCAGTGATAGTGTCAGTGAGAGTGTCAGTGAGTATCAGGCAGAGTGTCAGTGTCAGTGAGAGTGTCAGTGATTGTCAGTGAGAATGTCAGTGAGAGTGTCAGTGTCAGTGTAAGTGAGAGTGTCAGTGAGAGTGTCAGTGTCAGTGAGAGTGTCAGTGAGAGTGTCAGTGACAGTGAGAGTGTCAGTGAGAGTGTCAGTGAGTATCAGGGAGAGTGTCAGTGAGAGTGTCAGTGAGAGTGAGAGTGTCAGTGAGAGTGTCAGTGAGAGTGTCAGTGAGAGTGTCAGTGTTAGTGAGAGTGTCAGTGAGAGTGTCAGTGAGAGTGTCAGTGAGAGTGTCAGTGAGTGTCAGTGATTGTCAGTGAGAATGTCAGTGAGAGTGTCACTGAGAGTGTCACTGAGAGTTTCAGTGTCAGTGAGAGTGTCAGTGAGTGAGAGTGTGAGTGAGAGTGTCAGTGTCAGTGAGAGTGTCAGTGAGTGTGTCAGTGAGTGTGTCAGTGAGAGTGTCAGTGAGAGTGTCAGTGAAAGTGAGAGTGTCAGTGAGAGTGTCAGTGAGAGTGTCAGTGAGAGTGTCACTGAGGGTGTCAGTGAGAGTGTCAGTGTCAGTGAGATTGTCTGTGAGTGTGAGTGAGAGTATCAGTGTCAGTGAGAGTGTCAGTGAGTGTCAGTGAGGGTGTCAGTAAGTGTGTCAGTGAGTGTGTCAGTGAGAGTGTCAGTGTCAGTGAGAGTCAGTGAAAGTATCAGTGAGAGTGTCAGTGAGAGTGTCAGTGAGTGTCAGTGAGAGTGTCAGTGAGTGTCAGTGAGTATCAGTGAGAGTGTCAGTGAGAGTGTCAGTGAGTGTGCCAGTGAGTGTGTCAGTGAGAGTGTCAGTTTCAGTGTGTCAGTGAGAGTGTCAGTGAGAGTGTCAGTGTCAGTGAGAGTGTCAGTGAGAGTGTCAGTGAGTGTGTTAGTGTGTCAGTGAGAGTGTCAGTGTCAGTGAGAGTGTCAGTGAGTGTGAGTGAGAGCGTCAGTGAGAGTGTCAGTGTCAGTGTAAGTGAGAGTGTCGGTGAGAGTGCCAGGGAGAGTGTCAGTGAGAGTGGCAGTGGCAGTGAGAGTGTCAGTGAGAGTGTCAGTGAGTATCAGTGAGTGTCAGTGAGAGTGTCAGTGAGAGTGTCAGTGTGAGTGAGAGTGTCAGTGTCAGTGAGAGTGTCAGTGTCAGTGAAAGTGTCAGTTTCAGTGTGTCAGTGAGAGTGTCAGTGAGAGTGTCAGTGTGAGTGAGAGTGTCAGTGAGTGTGAGTGAGAGTGTCAGTGTCAGTGAGAGTGTCAGTGAGTGTGCCAGTGAGTGTGTCAGTGAGAGTGTCAGTGAAAGTGTCAGTGAGAGTGTCAGTGAGAGTGTCAGTGAGAGTGTCAGTGAGTGTCAGTGAGAGTGTCAGTGAGAGTGTCAGTGTCAGTGAGACTGTCAGTGGGAGTGTCAGTTTCAGTGTGAGTGTCAGTGAGTGTCAGTGAGAGTGTCATTTAGTGTCAGTGAGAGTGTCAGTGTCAGTGTCAGTGAGAGTGTCAGTGAGAGTGTCAGTGAGTGTCAGTGAGAGTGTCAGTGAGAGTGTCAGTGTCAGTGAGACTGTCAGTGGGAGTGTCAGTTTCAGTGTGAGTGTCAGTGAGTGACAGTGAGAGTGTCATTTAGTGTCAGTGAGAGTGTCAGTGTCAGTGTCAGTGAGAGTGTCAGTGAGAGTGTCAGTGTCAGAGAGAGTGTCAGTGAGAGTGTCAGTGTCAGTGAGAGTGTCAGTGAGTGTGTCAGTGAGTGTCAGTGAGAGTGTCAGTGTCAATGAGAGTGTCAGTAAGTGTGTCCATGAAAGTGTCAGTGAGAGTGTCAGTGTCAGTGAAAGTGCCAGTGAGAGTGTCAGTGAGAGTGTCAGTGAGAGTTTCAGTGAGAGTGTCAGTGAGAGTGTCAGTGAGAGTGTCAGTGTCAGTGTCAGTGAGAGTGTCAGTTTCAGTGTGTCAGTGAGAGTGTCAGTGAGAGTGTCAGTGAGTGTGTCAGTGAGAGTGTCAGTGAAAGTGTCAGTGAGAGTGTCAGTGAGAGTGTCAGTGAGTGTCAGTGAGAGTGTCAGTGTCAGTGAGACTGTCAGTGGGAGTGTCAGTTTCAGTGAGAGTGTCATTTAGTGTCAGTGAGAGTGTCATTTAGTGTCAGTGAGAGTGTCAGTGGCAGTGCCAGTGAGAGTGTCAGTGAGAGTGTCAGTGTCAGTGAGTGTCAGTGAGTGTGTCAGTGAGTGTCAGTGAGAGTGTCAGTGATGGTGTCAGTGAGTGTCAATGAGAGTGAGAGTGTTAGTGAGAGTGTCAGTGAGTGTCAGTGTCAGTGAGAGTGCCAGTAACAGTGAGAGTGTCAGCGTCAGTGTCAGTGTCAGTGAGAGTGTCAGTGAGAGTGTCAGTGTGAGTGTCAGTGAGAGTGTCAGTGAGAGTGTCAGTTTCAGTGTGTCAGTGAGAGTGTCAGTGAGAGTGTCAGTGAGAGTGTCAGTGAGAGTGTAAGTGTCAGTGAGAGTGTCAGTGAGAGTGTCAGTGAAAGTGTCAGTGGTAGTGTCAGAGTGTCAGTGATTTTCAGTGAGAGTGTCAGTGAGAGTGTCAGTGAGAGTGTCAGTGAGAGTGTCAGTGATTGTCAGTGAGAGTGTCAGTGATTGTCAGTGAGAGTGTCAGTGAGAGTGTCAGTGAGAGTGTCAGTGGGAGTGTCAGTGAGAGTGTCAGTGAGTGTCAGTGAGAGTGTCAGTGAGAGTTTCAGTGTCAGTGAGAGTGTCAGTGTCAGTGAGAGTGGCAGTGTCATCATCGGTGAGAGTGTCTGTGAGAGTGTCAGTGTCAGTGAGTGTCAGTTTCAGTGTGTCAGTGAGAGTGTCAGTGAGAGTGTCAGTGAGTGTGAATGAGAGTGTGAGTGAGAGTGTCAGTGAGAGTGTCAGTGAGAGTGTCAGTCAGTGTGTTAGTGTGTCAGTGAGAGTGTCAGTGTCAGTGAGAGTCAGTGAGAGTGTCAGTAAAAGTGTCAGTGAGAGTGTCACTGGTAGTGTCAGTGAGAGTGTCAGTGAGAGTGTCAGTGTCAGTGTAAGTGAGAGTGTCAGTGAGAGTGTCAGTGTCAGTGAGAGTGTCAGTGAGAGTGTCAGTGGCAGTGATAGTGTCAGTGAGAGTGTCAGTGAGTATCAGGCAGAGTGTCAGTGTCAGTGAGAGTGTCAGTGATTGTCAGTGAGAATGTCAGTGAGAGTGTCAGTGTCAGTGTAAGTGAGAGTGTCAGTGAGAGTGTCAGTGTCAGTGAGAGTGTCAGTGAGAGTGTCAGTGACAGTGAGAGTGTCAGTGAGAGTGTCAGTGAGTATCAGGGAGAGTGTCAGTGAGAGTGTCAGTGAGAGTGAGAGTGTCAGTGAGAGTGTCAGTGAGAGTGTCAGTGAGAGTGTCAGTGTTAGTGAGAGTGTCAGTGAGAGTGTCAGTGAGAGTGTCAGTGAGAGTGTCAGTGAGTGTCAGTGATTGTCAGTGAGAATGTCAGTGAGAGTGTCACTGAGAGTGTCACTGAGAGTTTCAGTGTCAGTGAGAGTGTCAGTGAGTGAGAGTGTGAGTGAGAGTGTCAGTGTCAGTGAGAGTGTCAGTGAGTGTGTCAGTGAGTGTGTCAGTGAGAGTGTCAGTGAGAGTGTCAGTGAAAGTGAGAGTGTCAGTGAGAGTGTCAGTGAGAGTGTCAGTGAGAGTGTCACTGAGGGTGTCAGTGAGAGTGTCAGTGTCAGTGAGATTGTCTGTGAGTGTGAGTGAGAGTATCAGTGTCAGTGAGAGTGTCAGTGAGTGTCAGTGAGGGTGTCAGTAAGTGTGTCAGTGAGTGTGTCAGTGAGAGTGTCAGTGTCAGTGAGAGTCAGTGAAAGTATCAGTGAGAGTGTCAGTGAGAGTGTCAGTGAGTGTCAGTGAGAGTGTCAGTGAGTATCAGTGAGAGTGTTAGTGAGAGTGTCAGTGAGAATGAGTGTCAGTTTCAGTGTCAGTGAGAGTGTCAGTTTCAGTGTCAGTGAGAGAGTCAGTGTGTGTCAGTGAGAGTGTCAGTGAGAGTGTCAGTGTCAGTGAGAGTGTCAGTGAGTGTGAGTGAGAGTATCAGTGTCAGTGAGAGTGTCAGTGAGAGTGTCAGAGAGGGTGTCAGTAAGTGTGTCAGTGAGTGTGTCAGTGAGTGTGTCAGTGAGAGTGTCAGTGTCTGTGAGAGTGTCAGTGAAAGTGTCAGTGAGAGTGTCGATGAGAGTGTCAGTGAGTGTCAGTGAGAGAGTCAGTGAGTGTCAGTGAGAGTGTCAGTGTCAGTGAGTGTCAGTGTGTCAGTGAAAGTGTCAGTGAGAGTGTCAGTGAGTGTCAGTGAGGGTCAGTGAGAGTGTCAGTGAGTGTCAGTGAGAGTGTCAGTGAGAGTGTCAGTGTCAGTGAGAGTGTCAGTGAGAGTGTCAGTGACAGTGAGAGTGTCAGTGAGAGTGTCAGTGAGTATCAGGGAGAGTGTCAGTGAGAGTGTCAGTGAGAGTGAGAGTGTCAGTGAGAGTGTCAGTGAGAGTGTCAGTGAGAGTGTCAGTGTTAGTGAGAGTGTCAGTGAGAGTGTCAGTGAGAGTGTCAGTGAGAGTGTCAGTGAGTGTCAGTGATTGTCAGTGAGAATGTCAGTGAGAGTGTCACTGAGAGTGTCACTGAGAGTTTCAGTGTCAGTGAGAGTGTCAGTGAGTGAGAGTGTGAGTGAGAGTGTCAGTGTCAGTGAGAGTGTCAGTGAGTGTGTCAGTGAGTGTGTCAGTGAGAGTGTCAGTGAGAGTGTCAGTGAAAGTGAGAGTGTCAGTGAGAGTGTCAGTGAGAGTGTCAGTGAGAGTGTCACTGAGGGTGTCAGTGAGAGTGTCAGTGTCAGTGAGATTGTCTGTGAGTGTGAGTGAGAGTATCAGTGTCAGTGAGAGTGTCAGTGAGTGTCAGTGAGGGTGTCAGTAAGTGTGTCAGTGAGTGTGTCAGTGAGAGTGTCAGTGTCAGTGAGAGTCAGTGAAAGTATCAGTGAGAGTGTCAGTGAGAGTGTCAGTGAGTGTCAGTGAGAGTGTCAGTGAGTATCAGTGAGAGTGTTAGTGAGAGTGTCAGTGAGAATGAGTGTCAGTTTCAGTGTCAGTGAGAGTGTCAGTTTCAGTGTCAGTGAGAGAGTCAGTGTGTGTCAGTGAGAGTGTCAGTGAGAGTGTCAGTGTCAGTGAGAGTGTCAGTGAGTGTGAGTGAGAGTATCAGTGTCAGTGAGAGTGTCAGTGAGAGTGTCAGAGAGGGTGTCAGTAAGTGTGTCAGTGAGTGTGTCAGTGAGTGTGTCAGTGAGAGTGTCAGTGTCTGTGAGAGTGTCAGTGAAAGTGTCAGTGAGAGTGTCGATGAGAGTGTCAGTGAGTGTCAGTGAGAGAGTCAGTGAGTGTCAGTGAGAGTGTCAGTGTCAGTGAGTGTCAGTGTGTCAGTGAAAGTGTCAGTGAGAGTGTCAGTGAGTGTCAGTGAGGGTCAGTGAGAGTGTCAGTGAGTGTCAGTGAGAGTGTCAGTGAGTGTCAGTGAGAGTGTCAGTGAGTGTCAGTGAGTGTCAGTGAGTGTCAGTAAGAGTGCCAATGAGAGTTTCAGTGTGAGTGTCAGTGAGAGTGTCAGTGAGTCAGTTTCAGTGTGAGTGTCAGTGAGAGTGTCAGTGAGAGTGTCAGTGAGTGTCAGTGAGAGTGTCATTGAGTGTCAGTGAGAGTGTCAGTGAGAGTGTCGGTGAGAGTGTCAGTGTCAGTGAGAGATTCAGTGAGTGTCATTGAGAGTATCAGTGTCAGTGAGAGTGTCAGTGTCAGTGAGTTTCAGTGGGAGTGTCAGTGAGAGTGTCAGTGAGAGTGCCAGTGAGAGCTTCAGTGAGAGTGTCAGTGAGAGTGTCAGTGAGAGTATCAGTGAGAGTGTCAGTGAGAGTGTCAGTATCAGTGAGAGTGTCAGTGAGTGTGAGTGAGAGTGTCAGTGTCAGTGAGAGTGTCAGTTAGAGTGTTCGTGAGAGTGTCAGTGAGTGTGTGAGAGAAAGTGTCAGTGAGAGTGTAAGTGTCAGTGAGAGTGTCAGTGAGAGTGTCAGTGAGTGTCAGTGAGAGTGTCAGTGAGTGTCAGTGAGAGTGTCAGTGAGAGTGGCCGTGAGTGTCAGTGAGAGTGTCAGTGAGAGTGTCAGTGTCAGCGAGTGTCAGTGAGAGTGTCAGTGAGTGTCATTGAGAGTGTCAGTGAGAGTGTCAGTGAGAGTGTCGATGAGATTGTTAGTGAGTGTCAGTGTCAGTGAGAGTGTCAGTGAGATGTCAGTGAGAGTGTAAGTGTCAGTGAGAGTGTCAGTGAGAGTGTCAGTGTCAGTGAGAGTGTCAGTGAGAGTGTGTCAGTGAGTGTGTCAGTGAGTGTCAGTGAGTGTGAGTGAGAGTGGGAGTGAGAGTGTCAGTAAGAGTGTCAGTGAGAGTGTCAGTGTCAGTGAGAGTGTCAGTGAGTGTCAGAGTGAGTGTCAGTGAGAGTGTCAGTGAGAGTGTCATTGAGGCTCAGTGAGAGTGTCAGTGAGAGTGTCAGTGTCAGAGAGAGTGTCAGTGAGAGTGTCAGTGTCAGAGAGAGTGTCAGTGGGAGTGTCAGTGAGATTGTCAGTGTCAGTGAGAGTGTCAGCATCAGTGAGAGTGTCAGTGATAGTGTCAGTGTGAGTGTCAGTGAGAGTGTCAGTTTCACTGTGAGTGTCAGTGAGAGTGTCAGTTAGAGTGTCACTGAGAGTGTCACTGAGAGTTTCAGTGTCAGTGAGAGTGTCAGTGAGTGTGAGTGTGAGTGAGAGTATCAGAGTCAGTGTCAGTGAGAGTGTCAGTGAGTGTGTCGGTGAGAGTGTCAGTGTCAGTAAGAGTGTCAGTGAGAGTGTCAGTGAGAGTGTCAGTGAGAGTGTCAGTGGGAGTGTCAGTGAGATTGTCAGTGTCAGTGAGAGTGTCAGCATCAGTGAGAGTGTCAGTGATAGTGTCAGTGTGAGTGTCAGTGAGAGTGTCAGTTTCACTGTGAGTGTCAGTGAGAGTGTCAGTGAGAGTGTCACTGAGAGTGTCACTGAGAGTTTCAGTGTCAGTGAGAGTGTCAGTGAGTGTGAGTGTGAGTGAGAGTATCAGAGTCAGTGTCAGTGAGAGTGTCAGTGAGTGTGTCTGTGAGAGTGTCAGTGTCAGTAAGAGTGTCAGTGAGAGTGTGAGTGAGAGTGTCAGTGAGAGTGTCAGTCTCAGTGAGAGTGTCCGTGAGTGTGAGTGAGAGTATCAGTGTCAGTAAAAGTGTCAGTGAGAGTGTCAGTGAGGGTGTCAGTAAGTGTGTCAGTGAGTGTCAGTGAGAGTATCAGTGAGAGTGTCAGTGAGTATCAGTGAGAGTGTTAGTGAGAGTGTCAGTGAGAATGAGTGTCAGTTTCAGTGTCAGTTTCAGTGTCAGTGTCAGTGAGAGTGTCAGTGAGAGAGTCAGTGTGTGTCAGTGAGAGTGTCAGTGAGAGTGTCAGTTTCAGTGTCAGTGAGAGTGTCAGTGTCAGTGAGAGTGTCAGTTAGTGTGAGTGAGAGTATCAGTGTCAGTGAGAGTGTCAGTGAGAGTGTCAGAGAGGGTGTCAGTAAGTGTGTCAGTGAGTGTGTCAGTGAAAGTGTCAGTGAGAGTGTCAGTGAGTGTCAGTGAGTGTGTCAGTGAGTTTCAGCGAGAGTGTCAGTAAGAGTGTCAGTGAGTGTCAGTGAGAGTGTCATTGAGTGTCGGTGAGAGTGTCAGTGTCAGTGAGAGATTCAGTGAGAGTGTCATTGAGAGTGTCAGTGTCAGTGAGAGTGTCAGTGTCAGTGAGTGTCAGTGAGAGTGTCAGTGAAAGTGTCAGTGAGAGTGCCAGTGAGAGCTTCAGTGAGAGTGTCAGTGAGAGTGTCAGTGAGAGTGTCAGTGTCAGTGAGTGTCAGTGTGTCAGTGAAAGTGTCAGTGAGAGTGTCAGTGAGTGTCAGTGAGTGTCAGTGAGAGTGTCAGTGAGTGTCAGTGAGAGTGTCAGTGAGTGTCAGTGAGAGTGTCAGTGAGTGTCAGTGAGTGTCAGTGAGTGTCAGTAAGAGTGCCAATGAGAGTTTCAGTGTGAGTGTCAGTGAGAGTGTCAGTGAGTCAGTTTCAGTGTGAGTGTCAGTGAGAGTGTCAGTGAGAGTGTCAGTGAGTGTCAGTGAGAGTGTCATTGAGTGTCAGTGAGAGTGTCAGTGAGAGTGTCGGTGAGAGTGTCAGTGTCAGTGAGAGATTCAGTGAGTGTCATTGAGAGTATCAGTGTCAGTGAGAGTGTCAGTGAGTTTCAGTGGGAGTGTCAGTGAAAGTGTCAGTGAGAGTGCCAGTGAGAGCTTCAGTGAGAGTGTCAGTGAGAGTGTCAGTGAGAGTATCAGTGAGAGTGTCAGTGAGAGTGTCAGTATCAGAGAGAGTGTCAGTGAGTGTGAGTGAGAGTGTCAGTGTCAGTGAGAGTGTCAGTTAGAGTGTTCGGGAGAGTGTCAGTGAGTGTGTGAGAGAAAGTGTCAGTGAGAGTGTAAGTGTCAGTGAGAGTGTCAGTGAGAGTGTCAGTGAGTGTCAGTGAGAGTGTCAGTGAGTGTCAGTGAGAGTGGCCGTGAGTGTCAGTGAGAGTGTCAGTGAGAGTGTCAGTGTCAGCGAGTGTCAGTGAGAGTGTCAGTGAGTGTCATTGAGAGTGTCAGTGAGAGTGTCAGTGAGAGTGTCGATGAGATTGTTAGTGAGTGTCAGTGTCAGTGAGAGTGTCAGTGAGATGTCAGTGAGAGTGTAAGTGTCAGTGAGAGTGTCAGTGAGAGTGTCAGTGTCAGTGAGAGTGTCAGTGAGAGTGTCAGTTTCACTGTGAGTGTCAGTGAGAGTGTCAGTGTCAGTGAGAGTGTGTCAGTGAGTGTGTCAGTGAGTGTCAGTGAGTGTGAGTGAGAGTGGGAGTGAGAGTGAGAGTGTCAGTAAGAGTGTCAGTGAGAGTGTCAGTGTCAGTGAGAGTGTCAGTGAGTGTCAGAGTGAGTGTCAGTGAGAGTGTCAGTGAGAGTGTCATTGAGTGTCAGTGAGAGTGTCAGTGAGAGTGTCAGTGTCAGAGAGAGTGTCAGTGAGAGTGTCAGTGTCAGAGAGAGTGTCAGTGGGAGTGTCAGTGAGATTGTCAGTGTCAGTGAGAGTGTCAGCATCAGTGAGAGTGTCAGTGATAGTGTCAGTGTGAGTGTCAGTGAGAGTGTCAGTTTCACTGTGAGTGTCAGTGAGAGTGTCAGTTAGAGTGTCACTGAGAGTGTCACTGAGAGTTTCAGTGTCAGTGAGAGTGTCAGTGAGTGTGAGTGTGAGTGAGAGTATCAGAGTCAGTGTCAGTGAGAGTGTCAGTGAGTGTGTCGGTGAGAGTGTCAGTGTCAGTAAGAGTGTCAGTGAGAGTGTCAGTGAGAGTGTCAGTGAGAGTGTCAGTGGGACTGTCAGTGAGATTGTCAGTGTCAGTGAGAGTGTCAGCATCAGTGAGAGTGTCAGTGATAGTGTCAGTGTGAGTGTCAGTGAGAGTGTCAGTTTCACTGTGAGTGTCAGTGAGAGTGTCAGTGAGAGTGTCACTGAGAGTTTCAGTGTCAGTGAGAGTGTCAGTGAGTGTGAGTGTGAGTGAGAGTATCAGAGTCAGTGTCAGTGAGAGTGTCAGTGAGTGTGTCTGTGAGAGTGTCAGTGTCAGTAAGAGTGTCAGTGAGAGTGTCAGTGAGAGTGTCAGTGAGAGTGTCAGTCTCAGCGAGAGTGTCCGTGAGTGTGAGTGAGAGTATCAGTGTCAGTAAAAGTGTCAGTGAGAGTGTCAGTGAGGGTGTCAGTAAGTGTGTCAGTGAGTGTGTCAGTGAGAGTATCAGTGAGAGTGTCAGTGAGAGTGTCAGTGAGAGTGTCAGTGAGTATCAGTGAGAGTGTTAGTGAGAGTGTCAGTGAGAATGAGTGTCAGTTTCAGTGTCAGAGTGTCAGTGTCAGTGAGAGTGTCAGTGAGAGAGTCAGTGTGTGTCAGTGAGAGTGTCAGTGAGAGTGTCAGTTTCAGTGTCAGTGAGAGTGTCAGTGTCAGTGAGAGTGTCAGTTAGTGTGAGTGAGAGTATCAGTGTCAGTGAGAGTGTCAGTGAGAGTGTCAGAGAGGGTGTCAGTAAGTGTGTCAGTGAGTGTGTCAGTGAAAGTGTCAGTGAGAGTGTCAGTGAGTGTCAGTGAGTGTCAGTGAGAGTGTCAGTGAGTTTCAGTGAGAGTGTCAGTAAGAGTGTCAGTGAGTGTCAGTGAGAGTGTCATTGAGTGTCGGTGAGAGTGTCAGTGTCAGTGAGAGATTCAGTGAGAGTGTCAGTGTCAGTGAGAGTGTCAGTGTCAGTGAGTGTCAGTGAGAGTGTCAGTGAAAGTGTCAGTGAGAGTGCCAGTGAGAGCTTCAGTGAGTGTCAGTGAGAGTGTCAGTGAGAGTTTCAGTATCAGTGAGAGTGTCAGTGAGTGTGAGTGAGAGTGGTCTTCTCTAAAGCCGAAATTGACAATGGGTCTAGTAGAGGTCAGGAGTTTGACTGATCTACCCCCATTGATAGATTATGCACATCCACGTGCACATCTATCAAACCTGTTCCTTTGACAGGCTCAGGAGTACGAGCCGACGCAAAGTGCCCCATAGATTATCTTTTTGCAAGCGCTAACTCTTGGGACACTCTACGTTCCATTAGGCTAATTCCTTGACCTATGACTGAATTAGCCCTTGTTATAAAGTTGTCTAGAGTGCCTGTTAACTGAGCCCCCGCCACAGTTTTACTCCTACTTCCTTGTGGAGTCATATTAAAATGCGAACAATATATGTATCCACAAACAGATCTACTCTAAAATATAATATATTAATACAAGGACACACATACAGTTCACACTATAGCAGGGGAAAGAGGGGGGGCCCGGTCCGGTATTGATCGGTCTTGAACGGGCTTAAACGGGCCCGCCCTTGACCCAGGCTTCGCCCGGCACATGCCCCCGCACGCGTGTTTGAGCGTGACTAAATAGGGAGGCGAGGCGGGAAGAGGACCCAGGTGCGGCCGGTGACTCTGCCGCTTAGCAACCTGGTCCTCGCAGTCCCTATGTCCGGTCCGATGATGAGCCCCAAGTTGGGGTTATCTCCAATGTGGCAGGCGACCCGGAATGGCGGCAACAAAGTGTCTCTGACCTCGAGCGGCTCTCGCATAGCAGGGGCCGCGAGGCGCTATCAAGTGCTGGGAGGCGGGGCGGGAAGAGACCCAGGTGCGGCCGGTGACTCTGCCGCTAAGCAATCTGGTCCTCGCAGTCCCGATGTCCGGTCCAATGATGAGCCCCAAGTTGGCGTTATCTCCAATGTGGCAGGCGACCCGGAATGGTGGCAACAAAGTGTCTCTGACCTCGAGCAGCTCCCGCGTAGTGGGGGCCGCGAGGCGCTATCAAGTGCTGGGAGGCCGGGCGGGAAGAGGACCCAGGTGCGGCCGGTGATTCTGCCGCTAAGCAACCTGGTCCTCGCAGTCCCGATGTCCGGTCCGATGATGAGCTCCAAGTCGGCGTTATCTCCAATGTGGCAGGCGACCCGGAATGGCGGCAACAAAGTGATTCAGACCTCGAGCGGCTCCCGCGTAGCGGGGGCCGCGAGGCGCTATCAAGTGCTGGGAGGCAGGGCGGGAAGAGGACCAAGGTGCGGCCGGTGACTATGCCGCTAAGCAACCTGGTCCTCGAAGTCCCGATGTCCGGTCCGATGATGAGCCCCAAGTTGGCGTTATCTCCAATGGGGCAGGTGACCCGGAATGGCGGCAACAAAGTGTCTCTGACCTCGAGCGGCTCCCACGTAGCGGGGCCCGCGAGGCGCTATCAAGTGCTGGGAGGCGGGCGTGAAGAGGACCCAGATGCGGCCGGTGACTATGCCGCTAAGCAACCTGGTCCTCGCAGTCCCGATGTCCGGACCGATGATGAGCCCCAAGTTGGCGTTATCGCCAATGTGGCAGGCGACCCGGAATGGTGGCAACAAAGTGTCTCTGACCTCGAGCGGCTCCCACGTAGCGGGGGCCGCGAGGCGCTATCAATTGCTGGGAGGCGGGGCGGGAAGAGGACCCAGGTGCGGCCGGTGACTCTGCCGCTAAGCAACCTGGTGCTCGCAATCCCGATGTCCGGTCCGATGATGAGCCCCAAGTCGGCGTTATCTCCAATGTGGCAGGCGACCCGGAATGGTGGCAACAAAGTGTCTCTGACCTCGAGTGTCAGTGAGAGTGTCAGTGAGTGTCAGTGAGAGTTTCAGTGAGGGTGTCAGTGTAAGTGTGAGTGTCAGTGTAAGTGTGAGTGTCAGTGAGAGTGTCAGTGAGTGTGAGTGAGAGTGTCAGTGTCAGTAAGAGTGTCAGTGAGAGTGTCAGTAAGAGTGTCAGTAAGAGTGTCAGTGAGAGTGTCAGTGTCAGTGAGCGTGTCAGTGAGTGTCAGAGTGAGTGTCAGTGAGAGTGTCAGTGAGAGTGTCAATGAGTGTCAGTGTGAGTGAGAGTGTCAGTGTCAGAGAGAGTGTCAGTGAAAGTGTCAGTGAGATTGTCAGTGTCAGTGAGAGTGTCAGCATCAGTGAGAGTGTCAGTGATAGTGTCAGTGTGAGTGTCAGTTTCACTGTGAGTGTCAGTGAGAGTGTCAGTGAGAGTGTCACTGAGAGTGTCACTGAGAGTTTCAGTGTCAGTGAGAGTGTCAGTGAGTGAGAGTGTGAGTGAGAGTGTGAGTGAGAGTATCAGAGTCAGTGTCAGTGAGAGTGTCAGTGAGTGTGTCAGTGAGTGTGTCAGTGAGAGTGTCAGTGTCAGTGAGAGTGTCAGTGAACGTGTCAGTGAGAGTGTCAGTGAGAGTGTCAGTGAGAGTGTCACTGAGAGTGTCAGTGAGAGTGTCAGTGTCAGTGAGAGTGTCCGTGAGTGTGAGTGAGAGTATCAGTGTCAGTGAGAGTGTCAGTGAGTGTCAGTGAGGGTGTCAGTAAGTGTGTCAGTGAGTGTGTCAGTGAGAGTGTCAGTGTCAGTGAGTGTCAGTGAAAGTATCAGTGAGCGTGTCAGTGAGAGTGTCAGTGAGTGTCAGTGAGAGTGTCAGTGAGTGTCAGTGAGTATCAGTGAGAGTGTTAGTGAGAGTGTCAGTGAGAATGAGTGTCCGTTTCAGTGTCAGTGAGAGTGTCAGTTTCAGTGTCAGTGAGAGTGTCAGTGAGAGAGTCAGTGTGTGTCAGTGAGAGTGTCAGTGTCAGTGAGAGTGTCAGTGAGTGTGAGTGAGAGTATCAGTGTCAGTGAGAGTTTCAGTGAGAGTGTCAGAGAGGGTGTCAGTAAGTGTGTCAGTGAGTGTGTCAGTGAGTGTGTCAGTGAGAGTGTCAGTGTCTGTGAGAGTGTCAGTGAAAGTGTCAGTGAGAGTGTCGATGAGAGTGTCAGTGAGTGCCAGTGAGAGTGTCAGTGAGTGTCAGTGAGTATCAGTGAAAAAGTCAATGAGTGTCAGTGAGAGTGTCAGTGTCAGTGAGTGTCAGTGTGTCAGTGAAAGTGTCAGTGAGTGTCAGTGAGAGTTTCAGTGAGGGTGTCAGTGTAAGTGTGAGTGTCAGTGTAAGTGTGAGTGTCAGTGAGAGTGTCAGTGAGTGTGAGTGAGAGTGTCAGTGTCAGTAAGAGTGTCAGTGAGAGTGTCAGTAAGAGTGTCAGTAAGAGTGTCAGTGAGAGTGTCAGTGTCAGTGAGAGTGTCAGTGAGTGTCAGAGTGAGTGTCAGTGAGAGTGTCAGTGAGAGTGTCAATGAGTGTCAGTGAGAGTGTGAGAGAAAGTGTCAGTGAGAGTGTAAGTGTCAGTGAGAGTGTCAGTGAGAGTGTCAGTGAGTGTCAGTGAGAGTGTCAGTGAGTGTCAGTGAGAGTGGCCGTGAGTGTCAGTGAGAGTGTCAGTGAGAGTGTCAGTGTCAGCGAGTGTCAGTGAGAGTGTCAGTGAGTGTCATTGAGAGTGTCAGTGAGAGTGTCAGTGAGAGTGTCGATGAGATTGTTAGTGAGTGTCAGTGTCAGTGAGAGTGTCAGTGAGATGTCAGTGAGAGTGTAAGTGTCAGTGAGAGTGTCAGTGAGAGTGTCAGTGTCAGTGAGAGTGTCAGTGAGAGTGTCAGTTTCACTGTGAGTGTCAGTGAGAGTGTCAGTGTCAGTGAGAGTGTGTCAGTGAGTGTGTCAGTGAGTGTCAGTGAGTGTGAGTGAGAGTGGGAGTGAGAGTGAGAGTGTCAGTAAGAGTGTCAGTGAGAGTGTCAGTGTCAGTGAGAGTGTCAGTGAGTGTCAGAGTGAGTGTCAGTGAGAGTGTCAGTGAGAGTGTCATTGAGTGTCAGTGAGAGTGTCAGTGAGAGTGTCAGTGTCAGAGAGAGTGTCAGTGAGAGTGTCAGTGTCAGAGAGAGTGTCAGTGGGAGTGTCAGTGAGATTGTCAGTGTCAGTGAGAGTGTCAGCATCAGTGAGAGTGTCAGTGATAGTGTCAGTGTGAGTGTCAGTGAGAGTGTCAGTTTCACTGTGAGTGTCAGTGAGAGTGTCAGTTAGAGTGTCACTGAGAGTGTCACTGAGAGTTTCAGTGTCAGTGAGAGTGTCAGTGAGTGTGAGTGTGAGTGAGAGTATCAGAGTCAGTGTCAGTGAGAGTGTCAGTGAGTGTGTCGGTGAGAGTGTCAGTGTCAGTAAGAGTGTCAGTGAGAGTGTCAGTGAGAGTGTCAGTGAGAGTGTCAGTGGGACTGTCAGTGAGATTGTCAGTGTCAGTGAGAGTGTCAGCATCAGTGAGAGTGTCAGTGATAGTGTCAGTGTGAGTGTCAGTGAGAGTGTCAGTTTCACTGTGAGTGTCAGTGAGAGTGTCAGTGAGAGTGTCACTGAGAGTTTCAGTGTCAGTGAGAGTGTCAGTGAGTGTGAGTGTGAGTGAGAGTATCAGAGTCAGTGTCAGTGAGAGTGTCAGTGAGTGTGTCTGTGAGAGTGTCAGTGTCAGTAAGAGTGTCAGTGAGAGTGTCAGTGAGAGTGTCAGTGAGAGTGTCAGTCTCAGTGAGAGTGTCCGTGAGTGTGAGTGAGAGTATCAGTGTCAGTAAAAGTGTCAGTGAGAGTGTCAGTGAGGGTGTCAGTAAGTGTGTCAGTGAGTGTGTCAGTGAGAGTATCAGTGAGAGTGTCAGTGAGAGTGTCAGTGAGAGTGTCAGTGAGTATCAGTGAGAGTGTTAGTGAGAGTGTCAGTGAGAATGAGTGTCAGTTTCAGTGTCAGAGTGTCAGTGTCAGTGAGAGTGTCAGTGAGAGAGTCAGTGTGTGTCAGTGAGAGTGTCAGTGAGAGTGTCAGTTTCAGTGTCAGTGAGAGTGTCAGTGTCAGTGAGAGTGTCAGTTAGTGTGAGTGAGAGTATCAGTGTCAGTGAGAGTGTCAGTGAGAGTGTCAGAGAGGGTGTCAGTAAGTGTGTCAGTGAGTGTGTCAGTGAAAGTGTCAGTGAGAGTGTCAGTGAGTGTCAGTGAGTGTCAGTGAGAGTGTCAGTGAGTTTCAGTGAGAGTGTCAGTAAGAGTGTCAGTGAGTGTCAGTGAGAGTGTCATTGAGTGTCGGTGAGAGTGTCAGTGTCAGTGAGAGATTCAGTGAGAGTGTCAGTGTCAGTGAGAGTGTCAGTGTCAGTGAGTGTCAGTGAGAGTGTCAGTGAAAGTGTCAGTGAGAGTGCCAGTGAGAGCTTCAGTGAGTGTCAGTGAGAGTGTCAGTGAGAGTTTCAGTATCAGTGAGAGTGTCAGTGAGTGTGAGTGAGAGTGGTCTTCTCTAAAGCCGAAATTGACAATGGGTCTAGTAGAGGTCAGGAGTTTGACTGATCTACCCCCATTGATAGATTATGCACATCCACGTGCACATCTATCAAACCTGTTCCTTTGACAGGCTCAGGAGTACGAGCCGACGCAAAGTGCCCCATAGATTATCTTTTTGCAAGCGCTAACTCTTGGGACACTCTACGTTCCATTAGGCTAATTCCTTGACCTATGACTGAATTAGCCCTTGTTATAAAGTTGTCTAGAGTGCCTGTTAACTGAGCCCCCGCCACAGTTTTACTCCTACTTCCTTGTGGAGTCATATTAAAATGCGAACAATATATGTATCCACAAACAGATCTACTCTAAAATATAATATATTAATACAAGGACACACATACAGTTCACACTATAGCAGGGGAAAGAGGGGGGGCCCGGTCCGGTATTGATCGGTCTTGAACGGGCTTAAACGGGCCCGCCCTTGACCCAGGCTTCGCCCGGCACATGCCCCCGCACGCGTGTTTGAGCGTGACTAAATAGGGAGGCGAGGCGGGAAGAGGACCCAGGTGCGGCCGGTGACTCTGCCGCTTAGCAACCTGGTCCTCGCAGTCCCTATGTCCGGTCCGATGATGAGCCCCAAGTTGGGGTTATCTCCAATGTGGCAGGCGACCCGGAATGGCGGCAACAAAGTGTCTCTGACCTCGAGCGGCTCTCGCATAGCAGGGGCCGCGAGGCGCTATCAAGTGCTGGGAGGCGGGGCGGGAAGAGACCCAGGTGCGGCCGGTGACTCTGCCGCTAAGCAATCTGGTCCTCGCAGTCCCGATGTCCGGTCCAATGATGAGCCCCAAGTTGGCGTTATCTCCAATGTGGCAGGCGACCCGGAATGGTGGCAACAAAGTGTCTCTGACCTCGAGCAGCTCCCGCGTAGTGGGGGCCGCGAGGCGCTATCAAGTGCTGGGAGGCCGGGCGGGAAGAGGACCCAGGTGCGGCCGGTGATTCTGCCGCTAAGCAACCTGGTCCTCGCAGTCCCGATGTCCGGTCCGATGATGAGCTCCAAGTCGGCGTTATCTCCAATGTGGCAGGCGACCCGGAATGGCGGCAACAAAGTGATTCAGACCTCGAGCGGCTCCCGCGTAGCGGGGGCCGCGAGGCGCTATCAAGTGCTGGGAGGCAGGGCGGGAAGAGGACCAAGGTGCGGCCGGTGACTATGCCGCTAAGCAACCTGGTCCTCGAAGTCCCGATGTCCGGTCCGATGATGAGCCCCAAGTTGGCGTTATCTCCAATGGGGCAGGTGACCCGGAATGGCGGCAACAAAGTGTCTCTGACCTCGAGCGGCTCCCACGTAGCGGGGCCCGCGAGGCGCTATCAAGTGCTGGGAGGCGGGCGTGAAGAGGACCCAGATGCGGCCGGTGACTATGCCGCTAAGCAACCTGGTCCTCGCAGTCCCGATGTCCGGACCGATGATGAGCCCCAAGTTGGCGTTATCGCCAATGTGGCAGGCGACCCGGAATGGTGGCAACAAAGTGTCTCTGACCTCGAGCGGCTCCCACGTAGCGGGGGCCGCGAGGCGCTATCAATTGCTGGGAGGCGGGGCGGGAAGAGGACCCAGGTGCGGCCGGTGACTCTGCCGCTAAGCAACCTGGTGCTCGCAATCCCGATGTCCGGTCCGATGATGAGCCCCAAGTCGGCGTTATCTCCAATGTGGCAGGCGACCCGGAATGGTGGCAACAAAGTGTCTCTGACCTCGAGTGTCAGTGAGAGTGTCAGTGAGTGTCAGTGAGAGTTTCAGTGAGGGTGTCAGTGTAAGTGTGAGTGTCAGTGTAAGTGTGAGTGTCAGTGAGAGTGTCAGTGAGTGTGAGTGAGAGTGTCAGTGTCAGTAAGAGTGTCAGTGAGAGTGTCAGTAAGAGTGTCAGTAAGAGTGTCAGTGAGAGTGTCAGTGTCAGTGAGCGTGTCAGTGAGTGTCAGAGTGAGTGTCAGTGAGAGTGTCAGTGAGAGTGTCAATGAGTGTCAGTGTGAGTGAGAGTGTCAGTGTCAGAGAGAGTGTCAGTGAAAGTGTCAGTGAGATTGTCAGTGTCAGTGAGAGTGTCAGCATCAGTGAGAGTGTCAGTGATAGTGTCAGTGTGAGTGTCAGTTTCACTGTGAGTGTCAGTGAGAGTGTCAGTGAGAGTGTCACTGAGAGTGTCACTGAGAGTTTCAGTGTCAGTGAGAGTGTCAGTGAGTGAGAGTGTGAGTGAGAGTGTGAGTGAGAGTATCAGAGTCAGTGTCAGTGAGAGTGTCAGTGAGTGTGTCAGTGAGTGTGTCAGTGAGAGTGTCAGTGTCAGTGAGAGTGTCAGTGAACGTGTCAGTGAGAGTGTCAGTGAGAGTGTCAGTGAGAGTGTCACTGAGAGTGTCAGTGAGAGTGTCAGTGTCAGTGAGAGTGTCCGTGAGTGTGAGTGAGAGTATCAGTGTCAGTGAGAGTGTCAGTGAGTGTCAGTGAGGGTGTCAGTAAGTGTGTCAGTGAGTGTGTCAGTGAGAGTGTCAGTGTCAGTGAGTGTCAGTGAAAGTATCAGTGAGCGTGTCAGTGAGAGTGTCAGTGAGTGTCAGTGAGAGTGTCAGTGAGTGTCAGTGAGTATCAGTGAGAGTGTTAGTGAGAGTGTCAGTGAGAATGAGTGTCCGTTTCAGTGTCAGTGAGAGTGTCAGTTTCAGTGTCAGTGAGAGTGTCAGTGAGAGAGTCAGTGTGTGTCAGTGAGAGTGTCAGTGTCAGTGAGAGTGTCAGTGAGTGTGAGTGAGAGTATCAGTGTCAGTGAGAGTTTCAGTGAGAGTGTCAGAGAGGGTGTCAGTAAGTGTGTCAGTGAGTGTGTCAGTGAGTGTGTCAGTGAGAGTGTCAGTGTCTGTGAGAGTGTCAGTGAAAGTGTCAGTGAGAGTGTCGATGAGAGTGTCAGTGAGTGCCAGTGAGAGTGTCAGTGAGTGTCAGTGAGTATCAGTGAAAAAGTCAATGAGTGTCAGTGAGAGTGTCAGTGTCAGTGAGTGTCAGTGTGTCAGTGAAAGTGTCAGTGAGTGTCAGTGAGAGTTTCAGTGAGGGTGTCAGTGTAAGTGTGAGTGTCAGTGTAAGTGTGAGTGTCAGTGAGAGTGTCAGTGAGTGTGAGTGAGAGTGTCAGTGTCAGTAAGAGTGTCAGTGAGAGTGTCAGTAAGAGTGTCAGTAAGAGTGTCAGTGAGAGTGTCAGTGTCAGTGAGAGTGTCAGTGAGTGTCAGAGTGAGTGTCAGTGAGAGTGTCAGTGAGAGTGTCAATGAGTGTCAGTGAGAGTGTGAGTGAGAGTGTCAGTGTCAGAGAGAGTGTCAGTGAAAGTGTCAGTGAGATTGTCAGTGTCAGTGAGAGTGTCAGCATCAGTGAGAGTGTCAGTGATAGTGTCAGTGTGAGTGTCAGTTTCACTGTGAGTGTCAGTGAGAGTGTCAGTGAGAGTGTCACTGAGAGTGTCACTGAGAGTTTCAGTGTCAGTGAGAGTGTCAGTGAGTGAGAGTGTGAGTGAGAGTGTGAGTGAGAGTATCAGAGTTAGTGTCAGTGAGAGTGTCAGTGAGTGTGTCAGTGAGTGTGTCAGTGAGAGTGTCAGTGTCAGTGAGAGTGTCAGTGAACGTGTCAGTGAGAGTGTCAGTGAGAGTGTCAGTGAGAGTGTCACTGAGAGTGTCAGTGAGAGTGTCAGTGTCAGTGAGAGTGTCCGTGAGTGTGAGTGAGAGTATCAGTGTCAGTGAGAGTGTCAGTGAGTGTCAGTGAGGGTGTCAGTAAGTGTGTCAGTGAGTGTGTCAGTGAGAGTGTCAGTGTCAGTGAGTGTCAGTGAAAGTATCAGTGAGAGTGTCAGTGAGAGTGTCAGTGAGTGTCAGTGAGAGTGTCAGTGAGTGTCAGTGAGTATCAGTGAGAGTGTTAGTGAGAGTGTCAGTGAGAATGAGTGTCAGTTTCAGTGTCAGTGAGAGTGTCAGTTTCAGTGTCAGTGAGAGTGTCAGTGAGAGAGTCAGTGTGTGTCAGTGAGAGTGTCAGTGTCAGTGAGAGTGTCAGTGAGTGTGAGTGAGAGTATCAGTGTCAGTGAGAGTTTCAGTGAGAGTGTCAGAGAGGGTGTCAGTAAGTGTGTCAGTGAGTGTGTCAGTGAGTGTGTCAGTGAGAGTGTCAGTGTCTGTGAGAGTGTCAGTGAAAGTGTCAGTGAGAGTGTCGATGAGAGTGTCAGTGAGTGCCAGTGAGAGTGTCAGTGAGGGTGGCAGTGTAAGTGTGAGTGTCAGTGTAAGTGTGAGTGTCTGTGAGAGTGTCAGTGAGTGTGAGTGAGAGTGTCAGTGTCAGTAAGAGTGGCAGTGAGAGTGTCAGTGAAAGTGTCAGTAAGAGTGTCAGTAAGAGTGTCAGTGAGAGTGTCAGTGTCAGTGAGAGTGTCAGTGAGTGTCAGAGTGAGTGTCAGTGAGAGTGTCAGTGAGAGTGTCAATGAGTGTCAGTGAGAGTGTGAGTGAGAGTGTCAGTGTCAGAGAGAGTGTCAGTGAAAGTGTCAGTGAGATTGTCAGTGTCAGTGAGAGTGTAAGCATCAGTGAGAGTGTCAGTGATAGTGTCAGTGTGAGTGTCAGTTTCACTGTGAGTGTCAGTGAGAGTGTCAGTGAGAGTGTCACTGAGAGTGTCACTGAGAGTTTCAGTGTCAGTGAGAGTGTCAGTGAGTGAGAGTGTGAGTGAGAGTGTGAGTGAGAGTATCAAAGTCAGTGTCAGTGAGAGTGTCAGTGAGTGTGTCAGTGAGTGTGTCAGTGAGAGTGTCAGTGTCAGTGAGAGTGTCAGTGAACGTGTCAGTGAGAGTGTCAGTGAGAGTGTCACTGAGAGTGTCACTGAGAGTGTCAGTGAGAGTGTCAGTGTCAGTGAGAGTGTCCGTGAGTGTGAGTGAGAGTATCAGTGTCAGTGAGAGTGTCAGTGAGTGTCAGTGAGGGTGTCAGTAAGTGTGTCAGTGAGTGTGTCAGTGAGAGTGTCAGTGTCAGTGAGTGTCAGTGAAAGTATCAGTGAGAGTGTCAGTGAGAGTGTCAGTGAGTGTCAGTGAGAGTGTCAGTGAGTGTCAGTGAGTATCAGTGAGAGTGTTAGTGAGAGTGTCAGTGAGAATGAGTGTCAGTTTCAGTGTCAGTGAGAGTGTCAGTTTCAGTGTCAGTGAGAGTGTCAGTGAGAGTGTCAGTGTGTGTCAGTGAGAGTGTCAGTGTCAGTGAGAGTGTCAGTGAGTGTGAGTGAGAGTATCAGTGTCAGTGAGAGTTTCAGTGAGAGTGTCAGAGAGGGTGTCAGTAAGTGTGTCAGTGAGTGTGTCAGTGAGTGTGTCAGTGAGAGTGTCAGTGTCTGTGAGAGTGTCAGTGAAAGTGTCAGTGAGAGTGTCGATGAGAGTGTCAGTGAGTGCCAGTGAGAGTGTCAGTGAGTGTCAGTGAGTATCAGTGAAAAAGTCAGTGAGTGTCAGTGAGAGTGTCAGTGTCAGTGAGTGTCAGTGTGTCAGTGAAAGTGTCAGTGAGAGTGTCAATGAGTGTCAGTGAGAGTGTCAGTGAGTGTCAGTGAGAGTGTCAGTGAGTGTGAGTGAGAGTGTCGGTGAGAGTGTCAGTGTCAGTGAGAGATTCTGTAAGAGTGTCATTGAGAGTATCAGTGTCAGTGAGAGTGTCAGTGTCAGTGAGTGTCAGTGAGAGTGTCAGTGAAAGTGTCAGTGAGAGTGCCAGTGAGAGCTTCAGTGAGAGTGTCAGTGAGAGTGTCAGTGAGAGTATCAGTGAGAGTGTCAGTGAGAGTGTCAGTATCAGTGAGAGTGTCAGTGAGTGTGAGGGAGAGTGTCAGTGTCAGTGAGAGTGTCAGTTAGAGTGTTCATGAGAGTGTCCGTGAGAGTGTCAGTATCAGTGAGAGTGTCAGTGTATGTGTCAGTGAGTGTCAGTGAGAGTGTCGGTGTCAGTGAGAGTGTCAGTGAGAGTGTCAGTGAGTGTCAGTAAGAGTGTCAGTGAGTGTCAGTGAGAGTGTCATTGAGTGTCAGTGAGAGTGTCAGTGAGAGTGTCGGTGAGAGTGTCAGTGTCAGTGAGAGATTCAGTGAGAGTGTCATTGAGAGTAGCAGTGTCAGTGAGAGTGTCAGTGTCAGTGAGTATCAGTGAGAGTGTCAGTGAAAGTGTCAGTGAGAGTGCCAGTGAGAGCTTCAGTGAGAGTGTCAGTGAGAGTGTCAGTGAGAGTATCAGTGAGAGTGTCAGTGAGAGTGTCAGTATCAGTGAGAGTGTCAGTGAGTGTGAGTGAGAGTGTCAGTGTCAGTGAGAGTGTCAGTTAGAGTGTCCGTGAGAGTGTCCGTGAGAGTGTCAGTATCAGTGAGAGTGTCAGTGTATGTGTCAGTGAGTGTCAGTGAGAGTGTCGGTGTCAGTGAGTGTCAGTGAGTGTGTCAATGAAAGTGTCAGTGAGAGTGTCAGTGTCAGTGAGAGTGTCAGTGAGAGTGTCAGTGAGTGTCAGTGAGAGTGTCAGTGAGTGTCAGTGAGAGTGTCAGTGAGAGTGGCAGTGAGTGTCAGTGAGAGTGTCAGTGAGAGTGTCAGCGAGAGTGTCAGCGAGAGTGTCAGTGAGAGTGTCAGTGAGTGTCATTGAGAGTGTCAGTGAGAGTGTCAGTGAGAGTGTTGATGAGATTGTTAGTGAGTGTCAGTGTCAGTGAGAGTGTCAGTGAGTGTGAGTGAGAGTGTCAGTGTCAGTGAGAGTGTCAGTTAGAGTGTTCGTGAGAGTGTCCGTGAGAGTGTCAGTATCAGTGAGAGTGTCAGTGTATGTGTCAGTGAGTGTCAGTGAGAGTGTCGGTGTCAGTGAGAGTGTCAGTGAGAGTGTCAGTGAGTGTCAGTAAGAGTGTCAGTGAGTGTCAGTGAGAGTGTCATTGAGTGTCAGTGAGAGTGTCAGTGAGAGTGTCGGTGAGAGTGTCAGTGTCAGTGAGAGATTCAGTGAGAGTGTCATTGAGAGTAGCAGTGTCAGTGAGAGTGTCAGTGTCAGTGAGTGTCAGTGAGAGTGTCAGTGAAAGTGTCAGTGAGAGTGCCAGTGAGAGCTTCAGTGAGAGTGTCAGTGAGTGTCAGTGAGAGTATCAGTGAGAGTGTCAGTGAGAGTGTCAGTATCAGTGAGAGTGTCAGTGAGTGAGAGTGTCAGTGAGAGTGTCAGTTAGAGTGTCCGTGAGAGTGTCCGTGAGAGTGTCAGTATCAGTGAGAGTGTCAGTGTATGTGTCAGTGAGTGTCAGTGAGAGTGTCGGTGTCAGTGAGAGTGTCAGTGAGTGTGTCAGTGAAAGTGTCAGTGAGAGTGTCAGTGTCAGTGAGAGTGTCAGTGAGAGTGTCAGTGAGTGTCAGTGAGAGTGTCAGTGAGAGTGGCCGTGAGTGTCAGTGAGAGTGTCAGTGAGAGTGTCAGCGAGAGTGTCAGTGAGAGTGTCAGTGAGTGTCATTGAGAGTGTCAGTGAGAGTGTCAGTGAGAGTGTTGATGAGATTGTTAGTGAGTGTCAGTGTCAGTGAGAGTGTCAGTGAGAGTGTCAGTGAGAGTGTAAGTGTCAGTGAGAGTGTCAGTGAGAGTGTCAGTGTCAGTGAGAGTGTCAGCATCAGTGAGAGTGTCAGTGAGAGTGTCAGTTTCACTGTGAGTGTCAGTGAGAGTGTCAGTGTCAGTGAGAGTGTGTCAGTGAGTGTGTCAGTGAGTGTCAGTGAGTGTGAGTGAGAGTGGGAGTGAGAGTGTCAGTGTCAGTAAGAGTGTCAGTGAGAGTGTCAGTAAGAGTGTCAGTAAGAGTGTCAGTGTCAGTGAGAGTGTCAGTGTCAGTGAGAGTGTCAGTGGGAGTGTCAGTGTCAGTGAGAGTGTCAGTTTCACTGTGAGTGTCAGTGAGAGTGTCCCTGAGAGTGTGACTGAGAGTTTCAGTGTCAGTGAGAGTGTCAGTGAGTGTGAGTGTGAGTGTGAGTATCAGAGTCAGTGTCAGTGAGAGTGTCAGTTTCACTGTGAGTGTCAGTGAGAGTGTCAGTGTCAGAGAGAGTGTCAGTGGGAGTGTCAGTGTCAGTGATAGTGTCAGTTTCACTGTGAGTGTCAGTGAGAGTGTCACTGAGAGTGTGACTGAGAGTTTCAGTGTCAGTGAGAGTGTCAGTGTGTGAGTGTGAGTGAGAGTATCAGAGTCAGTGTCAGTGAGAGTGTCAGTGAGAGTGTCAGTTTCACTGTGAGTGTCAGTGAGAGTGTCAGTGAGAGTGTCACTGAGAGTGTGACTGAGAGTGTCAGTGTCAGTGAGAGTGTCAGTGAGTGTCAGAGTGAGTGTCAGTGAGAGTGTCAGTGAGAGTGTCAGTGTCAGTGAGAGTGTCAGTAGGAGTGTCAGAGAGAGTGTCAGTGGGAGTGTCAGTGAGAGTGTGACTGAGAGTTTCAGTGTCAGTGAGTGTGAGTGTGAGTGAGAGTATCAGAGTCAGTGTCAGTGAGAGTGTCAGTGAGAGTGTCAGTGAGAGTGTCAGTCTCAGTGAGAGTGTCCGTGAGTGTGAGTGAGAGTATCAGAGTCAGTGTCAGTGAGAGTGTCAGTGAGAGTGTCAGTTTCACTGTGAGTGTCAGTGAGAGTGTCAGTGAGAGTGTCACTGAGAGTTTGACTGAGAGTGTCAGTGTCAGTGAGAGTGTCAGTGAGTGTCAGAGTGAGTGTCAGTGAGAGTGTCAGAGTGAGTGTCAGTGAGAGTGTCAGTGAGAGTGTCAGTGAGAGTGTCAGTGTCAGAGAGAGTGTCAGTGGGAGTGTCAGTGAGAGTTTCAGTGAGAGTGTCAGTTTCACTGTGTCAGTGAGAGTGTCAGTGAGAGTGTCACTGAGAGTGTGACTGAGAGTTTCAGTGTCAGTGAGAGTGTCAGTGAGTGTGAGTGTGAGTGAGAGTATCAGAGTCAGTGTCAGTGAGAGTGTCAGTGAGAGTGTCAGTGAGAGTGTCAGTTTCAGTGAGAGTGTCCGTGAGTGTGAGTGAGAGTATCAGTGTCAGTGAGAGTGTCAGTGAGGGTGTCAGTAAGTGTGTCAGTGAGTGTGTCAGTGAGAGTATCAGTGAGAGTGTCAGTGAGAGTGTCAGTGAGTGTCAGTGAGAGTGTCAGTGAGTATCAGTGAGAGTGTTAGTGAGAGTGTCAGTGAGAATGAGTGTCAGTTTCAGTGTCAGTGAGAGTGTCAGTGTCAGTGAGAGTGTCAGTGAGAGAGTCAGTGTGTGTCAGTGAGAGTGTCAGTGAGAGTGTCAGTTTCAGTGTCAGTGAGAGTGTCAGTGTCAGTGAGAGTGTCAGTTAGTGTGAGTGAGAGTATCAGTGTCAGTGAGAGTGTCAGTGAGAGTGTCAGAGAGGGTGTCAGTAAGTGTGCCGGTGAGTGTGTCAGTGAGTGTGTCAGTGAGAGTGTCGATGAGTGTCAGTGAGAGTTTGAGTGTCAGTGAGTAGCAGTGAGAGAGTCAGTGAGTATCAGTGAGAGTGTCAGTGTCATTGAGTGTCAGTGTGTCAGTGAGAGTGTCAGTGAGTGTAAGTGAGTGTCAGTGAGTGTCAGTGAGAGTGTCAGTGAGTGTCAGTGAGAGTGTCACTGAGAGTTTCAGTGTGAGTGTCAGTGTCAGTGAGTGTCAGTGAGTCAGTTTCAGTGAGAGTGTCAGTGAGAGTGTCAGTGAGTGTCAGTAAGAGTGTCAGTGAGTGTCAGTGAGAGTGTCATTGAGTGTCGGTGAGAGTGTCAGTGTCAGTGAGAGATTCAGTGAGAGTGTCATTGAGAGTGTCAGTGTCAGTGAGAGTGTCAGTGTCAGTGAGTGTCAGTGAGAGTGTCAGTGAAAGTGCCAGTGAGAGTGCCAGTGAGAGCTTCAGTGAGAGTGCCAGTGAGAGTGTCAGTGAGAGTTTCAGTATCAGTGAGAGTGTCAATTCGAGTGTCCGTGAGAGTGTCAGTGTCAGTGAGAGTATCAGTCAGATTGTCAGTGTATGTGTCAGTGAGTGTCAGTGAGAGTGTCGGTGTCAGTGAGTGTCAGTGACTGTGTCAGTGAGAGTGTCAGTGAAAGTGTCAGTGAGAGTGTCAGTGTCAGTGAGAGTGTCAGTGAGAGTGTCAGTGAGTGTCAGTGAGAGTGTCAGTGAGTGTCAGTGAGAGTGTCAGTGAGAGTGGCTGTGAGTGTCAGTGAGAGTGTCAGTGTCAGCAAGAGTGTCAGTGAGTGTCAGTGAGTGTCAATGAGAGTGTCAGTGAGAGTGTCAGTGAGAGTGTCGATGAGATTGTTAGTGAGTGAGAGTGTCAGTGAGAGTGTCAGTGAGAGTGTAAGTGTCCGTGAGAGTGTCAGTGTCAGTGAGAGTGTCAGCATCAATGAGAGTGTCAGTGAGAGTGTCAGTTTCACTGTGAGTGTCAGTGAGAGTGTCAGTGAGAGTGTCAGTGTCAGAGTGTCAGTGAGTGTGTCAGTGAGTGTGTCAGTGAGTGTCAGTGAGAGTGAGAGTGTCAGTGTCAGTGAGAGTGTCAGTGGAAGTGTCAGTGAGTGTCAGTGAGAGTGTCAGTGGAAGTGTCAGTGAGAGTGTCAGTGACAGAGTGTCAGTGTCAGAGTTTCAGTGTCAGAGTTTCAGTGTCAGAGTTTCAGTGAGAGTGTCAGTGAGTGTCAGTGAGAGTGTCAGTGAGAGTGTCAGTGTCAGTGAGAGTGTCAGTGAGTGTCAGTGTCAGTGTCAGTGAGAGTGTCAGTGAGTGTCTCAGTGAGGGTGTCAGTGAGTCTGTCAGTGAGTGTGTCAGTGAGTGTCAGTGTCAGTGAGTGTGTCAGTGAGAGTGTGAGTGTGAGTGTCAGTGAGAGTGTCTGTGAGTGTGTCAGTGAGAGTGTGAGTGTCAGTGAGAGTGTCGATGAGATTGAAGGTGAGTGTCATTGTCAGTGAGAGTGTCCATGGGAGTGTCAGTGTTAGTGTCAGTGAGAGTGTCAGTGTCAGCGAGAGTGTCAGCGTCAGTGGGAGTGTCAGTGTGTGTGTCCGGGAGAGTGTCAGTGAGAGTGTAAGTTTCAGTGTGTGTGTCAGTGAGTGTGTCAGTGATTGTGAGTGACAGTGAGTGTGTGAGTGACAGTGAGTGTGTGTTAGGGGGTTGTTTGTGTGTGGGGGTGTGGGGGTGTGTGTGGTGTGTGGGGTTGTGTGTTTGTGGGGGGTGGTGTGGTTGTGGTGTGTGGGGTTGTGTGCGGTGTGTGGGGTTGTGTGTGTGGGGGTTAGTGTGGTTGTGTGTGTGTGTGGTTGTGTGTGGGGGGTTGTGTCATGTTTGTGTCGGGGGTTTTGTGTGTGTGCGTGGGATGTTGTGTGGGGGTTGTGTGTACGGGGTTGTGTGTGGTATGGTTGTGTGTGGGGTTGTATGTGTGGGTGTGGGTGTTTGTGGGGTTGTGTGTGTGTGGGGGGTTGTGGTTGTGTGTGTGTGGGTTGTAGTTGTGTGAGTGTGTCATGTATGTGTGGGGGGTTTTGTGTGTGTGCGTGGGATGTTGTGTGGAGGGTTGTGTGTGGTGTGGTAGTGTGTGTGGTGTGGTTGTGTGTGGGGGGTTGTGTGTGGGGGGGGTTGTGTGTATGTGTGGTTGTGTGTGTGAGGTTGTGTGTGTGGGGGGGTTGTGTGGGGGGTTTTTGTGTGGGGTTATGTGTGTGGGGGGTTGTGTGTGGGGTTGTGTGTGTGTTGGGTGTTTGTGTGGGGTTGTGTGTGTGGGGTAACAGAATGGGATGGGAGGGGAGGTGAGGCAGTGAATGGGATGGAAGGGAAGGGGGAGTGACAGAAGGGGAGAGGATTAAAGAGGTAAATAAGAAAGTAATGGAAATAAAGGGGGAGGGGGACATGGAGGGAGAGGGGTAGTTGGAGGGTGGGGTAAAGGGAAAGAAGGGATGGGTTGGGGAATGGAATGGAATGGAATGGAATGGAAAGGAAAGGAAAGGAAAGGAGAGGAAAGGAAAGGAAAGGAAAGGAAAGGAAAGGAAAGGAAAGGAAAGGAAAGGAAAGGAAAGGAAAGGAAAGGAAAGGAAAGGAAAGGAAAGGAAAGGAAAGGAAAGGAAAGGAAGGAAAGGAAAGGAAAGGAAAGGAAGAATGAGGGAAAGAAGGCAGAGAAGAGAAAGGAGGAGAAAGGCAGGGAAAGGAATTGAGAATGGAGGGGGAGAGGGTAAATGAGAGAGAGGGTGGTGAGGGGAATGGTAATGAGGGGTAGGGTAGGGTATGGAAGAAGGGATGGGTGAGGGGAAAGGGGAGCAGAAAAGGAGCAGAGGCGATGGGAACAGATTGGAAGGGAAAGAGGCTGTGAATGGGAGGGAATGGGGGGGAAGAGAAAGGAAGGGGTGGGGTGGAGATGGAAAATGAGATAAGAGAGTGCAGGATGGGACCGGAATTGATTGAATGGGAAGGGGAGGGTATTGACAGAAGGGTAGAGGATTAAAGAGTGATGGAGAAAAAGGGAACTTAAAAGAAAGGGGGAGAAGGGGATGGGAGAGGAGAGATAGGGATGTAAGGCAGAGAAGGAAAAACGGGAAAGTGAAAGGAAGAGGGAAGGGATGTTTCAAGCCAGTATCAAGTCAGTATCAAGCCAGTAGCAAGCCAGTATCAAGTCAATATCAAGCCAGTATCAAGTCAGTATCAAGCCAGTATCAAGTCAGTATCAAGCCAGTATCAAGTCAGATTAAAGTTTGGATTCAAGTTCGGTTTCAGTTTGGTTTCAAGTTCGGTTTTCATTTGGTTTCTATATTCACCGTGTTCCTTTCACCCAGCCCCGTCCAGTTCTTTTTGGAGCCTGTGAGGCCCCGGCCCCCTCGGCCTCTCGGGGGCCTCGGCTCCGGCCGCCAGCAGTGGTCCTCTCCGTCCGGTGCTCATGAGTGCAATGCCGCGGCTGCCTGGTTACCAGCCTTGTATACCACGGACACGTCACAATAGACATTTAACCTGTCATCATGCATCACCGGCTTATGGGCGATGACAAGGGTTGCAGTGTAAGGGGGGAGGGTGTGGGGGGGGGGGGGGGACAGCTGAGACACTGATATTAATTCAATGTCCTTAAAAAGAAAAAAAATCTATTTAGTCACCAAAGGATCCTGCGATTAACCTCAAAGACAATCTAATCCTGCCCGACCTTCTCCCCCCTCAGGGGCCTCTCCTTGTTTCTGCTCCGGCGGAGGCCTCCCTCCTGCACTTAGCTTCGACCTCATGACATCACAGGAGAGGGGGGGCCTGGAACGTCACAGGTGTTCCATCCACAGGATTCCGCTTCTGCTGCTAGCCTCGACCTCGTGACATCACAGTGGAGGGCCTGGCACGTCACAGGTGTTCCATCCACAGGAATCCCCTCCTACTGCTAGCCTCGACCTCGTGACGTCACAGTGGAGGGCCTAGCGCGTCACAGGTGTTCCATTCACAGGATTCTGCTGCTGGGATTGGCCTTTTATATGAATTTTAAATGTGGAGTTTTCGTATACTTCGTTTAAAATAAATATTTTCGACATTAGCTGCATTGTTCTGCACCAGGTGCACAATGAAGGGAGACCTCGGGGGAGAGTCAAGGCATGGATAGAGGCGGGGGAGTGAGATGAAGGGAGACCTCGGGGAGAGTCAAGGGATGGGTAGAGTCGGGGGAGTGAGATGAAGGGAGACCTCGGGGAGAGTCAAGGGATGGTAGAGGCGGGGGAGTGAGATGAAGGGAGACCTCGGGGGAGAGTCAAGGGGTGGATAGAGGCGGGGGAGTGAGATGAAGGGAGACCTCGGGGAGAGTCAAGGGATGGGTAGAGGCGGGGGAGTGAGATGAAGGGAGACCTCGGGGGAGAGTCAAGGGGTGGATAGAGGCGGGGGAGTGAGATGAAGGGAGACCTCGGGGAGAGTCAAGGGATGGTTAGAGGCGGGGGAGTGAGATGAAGGGAGACCTCGGGGAGAGTCAAGGGATGAGTAGAGGCGGGGGAGTGAGATGAATTGAGACCTTGGGGAGAGTCAAGGGATGGATAGAGGCAGGGGAGTGAGATGAAGGGAGACCTCGAGGGAGAGTCAAGGGATGGATAGAGGCGGGGGAGTGAGATCAAGGGAGACCTCGGGGAGAGTCAAGGGATGGGTAGAGGCGGGGGAGTGAGATCAAGGGAGACCTCGGGGAGAGTCAAGGGATGGGTAGAGGCGGGGGAGAGAGATGAAGGGAGACCTCGGGGAGAGTCAAGGGACGGGTAGAGGCGGAGGAGTGAGATGAAGGGAGACCTCGGGGAGAGTCAAGGGACGGAGAGAGGCTGGGGAGTGAGATGAAGGGAGACCTCGGGGAGAGTCAAGGGACGGGTAGAGGCGGGGGAGTGAGATGAAGGGAGACCTCGGGGAGAGTCAAGGGACGGGTAGAGGCGGGGGAGTGAGATGAAGGGAGACCTCGGGGAGAGTCAAGGGGTGGGTAGAGGCGGGGGTGTGAGATGGAGGGAGACCTCGGGGAGAGTCAAGGGATGGGTAGAGGCGGGGGAGTGAGATGAAGGGAGACCTAGGGGAGAGTCAAGGGATGGGTAGAGGCGGGGGAGTGAGATGAAGGGAGACCTCGGGGAGAGTCAAGGGATAGGTAGAGGCGGGGGAGTGAGATGAAGGGAGACCTCGGGGGAGAGTCAAGGGATGGGTAGAGGCGGAGGAGTGAGATGAAGGGAGACCTCGGGGAGAGTCAAGGGATGGGTAGAGGCGAGGGAGTGAGATGAAGGGAGACCTCGGGGAGAGTCAAGGGATGGGTAGAGGCGGAGGAGTGAGATGAAGGGAGACCTCGGGGAGAGTCAAGGGATGGGTAGAGGCTGGGGAGTGAGATGAACGGGAGACCTCGGGGAGAGTCAAGGGATGGATAGAGGCGGGGGAGTGAGATGAAGGGAGACCTCGGGGATAGTCAAGGGATGGATAGAGGCGGGGGAGTGAGATGAAGGGAGACCTCGGGGAGAGTCAAGGGATGGGTAGAGGCGGGGGAGTGAGATGAAGGGAGACCTCGGGGAGAGTCAAGGGATGGGTAGAGGCGGGGGAGTGAGATGAAGGGAGACCTCGGGGAGAGTCAAGGGATGGGTAGAGGCGGGGGAGTGAGATGAAGGGAGACCTCGGGAGAGTCAAGGGATGGATAGAGGCGGGGGAGTGAGATGAAGGGAGACCTCGGGGAGAGTCAAGGGATGGGGAGAGGCGGGGGAGTGAGATGAAGGGAGACCTCGGGGAGAGTCAAGGGATGGGTAGAGGCGGGGGAGTGAGATGAAGGGAGACCTCGGGGAGAGTCAAGGGATGGGTAGAGGCGGGGGAGTGAGATGAAGGGAGACCTCGGGGAGAGTCAAGGGATGGATAGAGGTGGGGGAGTGAGATGAAGGGAGACCTCGGGGAGAGTCAAGGGATGGGGAGAGGCGGAGGAGTGAGATGAAGGGAGACCTCGGGGGGGAGCGTCAAGGGATGGGTACGGTGGAGGAGTGAGATGAAGGGAGACCTCGGGGAGAGTCAAGGGATCGATAGAGGCGGAGGAGTGAGATGAAGGGAGACCTCGGGGAGAGTCAAGGGATGGGTAGAGGCGGGGGAGTGAGATGAAGGGAGACCTCGGGGAGAGTCAAGGGATGGTAGAGGCTGGGGAGTGAGATGAAGGGAGACCTCGGGGAGAGTCAAGGGAGGGATAGAGGCGGGGGAGTGAAATGAAGGGAGACCTCGGGGAGAGTCAAGGGATGGGTAGAGGCAGAGGAGTGAGATGAAGGGAGACCTCGGGGGGAGTCAAGGGATGGGTAGAGGCGGGGGAGTGAGATGAAGGGCGACCTCGGGAGAGTCAAGGGATGGGTAGAGGCTGGGGAGTGAGATGAAGGGAGACCTCGGGGAGAGTCAAGGGATGGGTAGAGGCTGGGGGGTGAGATGAAGGGAGACCTCGGGGAGAGTCAAGGGATGGATAGAGGCGGGGGATGAGATGAAGGGAGACCTCGGGGAGAGTCAAGGGATGGGTAGAGGCGGGGGAGTGAGATTAAGGGAGACCTCGGGGAGAGTCAAAGGATGGGTAGAGGAGGGGGAGTGAGATGAAGGGAGACCTCGGGGAGAGTCAAGGGATGGGTAGAGGCGGGGGAGTGAGATGAAGGGAGACCTCGGGGAGAGTCAAGGGATGGGTAGAGGCTGGGGAATGAGATGAAGGGAGACCTCGGGGAGAGTCAAGGGACGGGTAGAGGCTGGGGAGTGAGATGAAGGGGGACCTCGGGGTGAGTCAAGGGGTGGGTTGAGGCTGAGGAGTGAGATGAAGGGAGACCTCGGGGAGAGTCAAGGGATGGTAGAGGCTGGGGAGTGAGATGAAGGGAGACCTCGGGGAGAGTCAAGGGATGGATAGAGGCGGGGGAGTGAAATGAAGGGAGATCTCGGGGAGAGTCAAGGGATGGGTAGAGGCGGGGGAGTGAGATGAAGGGAGACCTCGGGGAGAGTCAAGGGATGGGTAGAGGCGGGTGGAGTTCTGGACTAATTAAGGTCCAGAGGTGTCAGGGATAACACCCGAAGAACCCTGAGTTCTACCTGTCTCGGTGCACAAATAAACAGAAACACGGGCTTCTCGATGGTGGCGTCAAAGACCAAAGGTTTATTACTGCAGGGATACAGAAGTCACAGAAACTACACACGGGCAGATTCTAGGAGCCTGTTCGATTTGTACTAAGTGAGTTGCTCCTTAAATACACGATTTTTAGCTGTAGGCAACATTCTTCACATACTCGTACATTTCTTAAACTTTGTATCCTAAACAATAAATATTTGGCATCAAACAGGAACAGTCAACGAAGTTCTGATGTCAAACATTACGAATGAGGGGTTCCCACTGTTCAATCATAATCTCATGTCATCTTCTCATTCAAGAGCCGGACCGCCTCATCGTAAATTTCGTTACCTCCCCATAATAAAGGCCCAGAAGGAAAGGAGCAGAGCCAGGTGTAGAAGATAGAAAAGCAGGATAAGAGATGTTTGTGGGTCGTAAATGGGCAAGGCTACTGTCTTCGGCCGCCTAATCATGATCAGGCCAACGAGCACGAGAACCAGTATAGCAGAACTGGCCTCAGGCAGAGGAGGCAGCTTCTGCCGAGTCATGCGGCCACAGCGTTTCTGAACTAAGGTGTACGTGTCATTAACAAGGTGAATCGCCGGGCTAAAGCCTACGTGTCCTTTAGCGAAATGAATTGATCAAAGGTCACTGTTTGTTTATTGACTATGTGAGGGCAAGAATACAAGATGGATGCTGTATTCTAAAATGGATGCCATTGGTGTACCGGAAATGTGCTCATAACAAGAGTGCTCTTGCTCATAGCATAGCGAAAACACCAGGATATATTATATGGATCATTTACGGTTCACTGGTACCGGAATTATAGGTTTACGACAATGTCGAAAACACGGGTTCGAATCGTCACGGAACCTCAGACCCTCCTTTTGCCCTTAAATAGGCAATTACTCACTCTATGTCGGGGTCTATCTCGATGTTCATCAGGTCAGTGATATGTTGCTGTAGCATTATTCTTTCTCGTACCTTGTCTCCCAACACAGGCGGTTTCCTTAAACAGGTTGCAGAACAGAGGCAACACAAGGCAGGACCACACTGGATAAAAAGACAGCACAAGAATAGGAACACTAAGACAATACCAATGACCATCAGAACCTTCCATCCCCACGCTGATAACAGAGTCCAAAGCCATTCCATTAATGACCAATTTCCCTTGTCTACATGAATAGAGTCGGAGATTTTGTGTAGCTTAGAGATCGCTTCGTACACTGTCGGAGCATTATTAGGGATATAAACACAGCAGCTCGATTGGATCATTCTGCATACCCCACCTCGATCTGCAAGTATTACATCAAGAACCATACGATTCTGTAATGTCATGAGACGATCCGCCTGGAGCTCAGCTGTTAAATTACTAAGGGCACCAGCAGTTTCCGTAATAGTAGACTCAACTACCCGTGTTAGCTGACGTAGATTTCTACTATTGACCATAGGCCCCCAGAACGGAAGGAAACCTTTGAAGAAGTCTCCGGCTTCCTGACCAGCAGTATCTTCCTTGCTAAAGACACCTCTTACCACTCTGGTTTTGTGATAATTTGGGGCAGCTGTGTATGTCGGAGGCAACAGTCGAGCAATATAACATGAACCTGAAAAGTCAGCAGGCAACCATGTATATGCTCTGTCTCGACAGATGAAGTAGGTACCCTTAGCAGTTAGGAAGGCAGGGGAAGAGTTTGATGGATACACATAAGTTTCAACACAGTCACTCTTCCCTAGCCGAGCTCTTGGATTCCTCCCATTACCTTGCAAACAGACTTGACCTCGGTGAGGTACGACCCAAACTGGAGTGGAGCTCTTACGCTTGTTTTCACTCAAACTAATGCTATACTCCGTAGCATTCCAACTAAAATAAACTCGTAGCTCATCTTTAGGAATAAATGGGGTGTTATTGACGTCTTTAATCATGTCAGTTATTCCCTTTAACAAAGCTTTATTAGCGGAGTTATACTTGGTGGAACGTGGGGGACGCGGGGGATAGGTCTCGAGGGCATGGACAAATACAGTCTGAAAGGCCCGACATGATCCATTATAGCTAAAAGGCAAGACCAGGTAGGGAATGCCCTTTTCCATGGTATGTGGTATCAAACCACACACCCAGCAGTCCGTTGTGTTAACTACCAGTTGGTGTTGGTGCAAGAGCTGTACAAAAGTGTTATTTATAAATTCTGAGCGTCGAGCTTGCTCATGTTCAGAAAACGGATGAAAGGAATGAAGAGAAGCAACAGTAGGAGAAACAGGAACATGGGGAGGTACTGTAGTCGTGATCGGTGCAAAGATTAAATGAATACCAAAGGCAATTCCACCCACCAACGTTATTAAAATAATCAAAAATGTAATTGCACATTGCATCAGAAAGCATTTGTTATGTAAAATTTTGTATAATCTATTCCTGCGAACATAAATTACATTCTCTCGGTGCAGCCCAGGAAGCTCCATCTTCTACGACCGTTCGTGACCACTGATGATTTGTACGTAGTTGAAAATGCCTCTATCAGCCCTGGGAGTTCCCAAAACTAACAGAAAGACCGAACTTGTGTCTGGCCCCCGCAGATTCAACTAGGCACAAAGCCACGACCCTACGGCGACCCAGACGGCAAGGTAACAGAAACAACAGAAATAAACAGAGAAATACAAAAATGTTCAGTAAACTTCCTGGCTGGAGGTAATGTAATAGATCAAATATGAAAAAAGGCAGTTTCCTGCTTTATTTGTCCTTAGAATGAGAACGAAGGTTGTATCTCAGTTTTCCTGGCGTTGTTTGATCCGGGAATAGTCTGTTTCCAGCAGGGGCAACAATGTTCAAATTCGCAGATGACAAATGTTCGTTCGATGCAGTGTTCTGGTCAGTAATCAAAGGAGCAGCTTCAGGGGGGAAGTCAGAGTTCGGCGAATCAGTTGTCAGTTCTGCATCACTGAAAGGAACATATCTAGGAACAGGTTCTGTGTCAGAAGCACCAATTCCTTGTCTAACCCAATTGTCATAAGGGAGTGGAAGGGGTACACGCTTAGTGTGAGTCGCGTGGACCCAATTTTTCCGGCCAACCACACGTACAGCAGTCCTTGTCGCCAAGAGCACCTGATAGGGGCCCACAAACTTCGGTTGGAGATTCCTGGTCCGTCCGAAGTTCCGAATAAGGATGAGGTCTCCGGGTTTCAGCTGGTGACCTGGACTTTCCGGAGGCTTTGGCAATGCATCGAAAACCTGTTGGTGAATGAGACTCAATTTAGCAGTCAAGTCAAAAAGGTAATCAATTAACATTGGGTACTCTAGCTGCTTAAATTCTCGTGGTATCGGTACCCCCCAGACATTTGCAGGGCGACCGAACACAATCTCATAAGGGCTAAGCCCTACTCGAGAGTGCACAGTCGCTCTAGTGGATAACAAAGCCAACGGTAGTGCATCTGGCCAGGACAAACCCGTGGAAGCTTGGATCTTAGCAAGTTTCAGTTTAAGTGTACCATTGTATCCTTCAACTAAACCTGCTGACTGGGGGTGGTTCGCACTATGAAACTTTTGCTTGATCCCTAAGCCTGCACACACACTCTGCATAACGTTCCCTACGAACTCACTCCCATTGTCTGACCATACAATCCGTGGCATTTCATACCTGGGGAAGTATTCTTTTAGGAGGATTTTAGCAGTGGACAAGGCAGTGTTATCATTTAACGGATATGCTTCAATCCACCTCGAAAAAGCACAGACTACCACTAGGACATATTTAAGGTTATTACATCGGTCCATGTGGATGAAATCCAACTGAATCACTTCGAAGGGACAAGAAGGAGGAGCGAAATGTCCAGCGGGTGTGGGGGTTCCCTTGCCAGGATTATGCATCAGGCATACCATGCAGTTCCTAACCACTCTTTCTGCACACTTACTGATTCCATCATTCTTCCAGACTGGGGCCAACATTTTACAAATCCCTTTTGAACTGATGTGCGCTGCTCCGTGCGCCATCGTTACCACCGCAAGCACATACGCATCAGGCAACATCCAACGCTGATGCTCCGACAAATCAATCCAACATCCACTCGAGTCCAATTTACCCGTTTTCTCTTTCCATGCAATCTTTTCCTCTTCAGTCGCTTCTTCCTGAATTGCTTTCACACTTTCCACTGTGTCCTCACACATTCCCGATTCAGCAACCCATCTCGCAGACGTTGCAACATACATCCCACTCATCGTATTCCTAGCTGTCTGTTTAGCTATCTCATCAGCAAAAGCATTTCCACGACCGACATCATCCGTAACCGCTCGATGAGCACTGCACTTTACAATCGCAACTTCAGTCGGTAAGGTTAGAGATTCCAACAAGTCATTGACTAGCTGACCATGCTGGATCTTAGTCCCATGGGACGTAATAAAACCTCTTTCGGACACTCATTCTTATAATGACCTTCCTTTTTGCAGTAAGCACACTGATTCCATTGTACCTGCTGTCTTTGGTAGCCGTAATCGGTCCTCTGATATGGCCCTTGCTGTGAGTTAGTCTGATTCGTGCGAGGCGGATATGCCTGCTGCAAAAGGACTTTAGTTTTTAAATCTTTTGTTTTCTTTTCTGACTTTTCTTTCTCTTCTTTATCCCTATTTTCATAGTACTGAGCAGTTGCAAGTATTTGCGCAGTCGTAGAGACAGCCCACGCACTTTCAGAATCTTTTAATTTATTACTAAGCTCTGGTAACAAATTATGCACAAATTTATCGACAAACAATCTCTGGCCTCCCTCCGTGCTCATATCCTGACCACTGTGATCTACGAAAGTTTCTTCAAATCTAGTGAAGAAGTCGGAGACGCTTTCGTCTTTCTTCTGCTTGCATGCGGACAATTTGTCCCAATTAACGCGCAATGCTGGCATTAAAGTTTTCATTAAATCAATTATCCTACCAGGTAAATTAGCAATTAGAGGTTCGGGCTTAGAACCACCAATTTGTTGACCATCTGCCGCTACTATGGCTGCCCAATCACCACCAAGGGCAACTTGATGATTTTCGTTACGAATTTTAGCCCAAATAGGTTGCGGCACTACATTGCCAAATAGCATGTCGATGTCTGCTAAGTTCATAACACAAGCTTGAACCGTCTGAGTCAGCTCTTTATAATACCCGGCTGGATTTTTAAGCGGGTCTGGCAAAGCCTGTTTTACTGCTAACACTTCAGCTCGTTTCCACGGAATGTGTATCCACACTCTCTGGAATTGTGCTGGAGCGGCTGCAATACCATTGACCGCATCAGCTTGAATGGCTTCGCGCCATATTGGCGGAACCTCCCTCATCGGATATTGACGACCTTGTTTTGTGCTACGTTTCTCTATGTCCCTTGGTGAGCGGAGAGAAGGATCAAACCTATAGCCTAAAATCAGTTCCATCGCATCTTTTACGTCCTGACCTACTATCATACCTGCAGCAAATTTTTGCTGAACATGAATTAAATCATCCGGAACTGATTCAGAGTCGTCCTCCTCCCAATCCTCACACAAAAGGGAACACATTACATCGAACACATAGCGCTGTGTCGGTTCATTCCATTGCATAAATGTTTCCAATACATCTCGTACATCATACCTTCCAACTTTCGAAATCCACCTAAGGGCCGTAGAATCTAATATTCCTCGTTCTTCAACATTAGGAAGCTGACTACGTCTCTGAGTAGATTCAGAGGCAGGAGTCTTAATTAGAGTTTTGTAAAAAGGAGATAGAATATTAGTGACAGATTCAGTGATTTTCCGACGAACAGAAAGCGGAGACATATAGCTTGCAGAAGTTTTGAGTAGAGTAGTAGTTGGAACAGATGAAACAGCAAGAGTAGGGGTAGCAGGCAAAGCAACTTGCGAAACAACAGGTATAAGCGGAGCAGGCATAGGCAGAGGAGCAGGCAACCCTGGAAGAGGGGGTGCCGGAGGAATATTGTTAACCACAGGGAGTGCAGGAGCTGGATTCAAGGGAACAGGAGCAGGTATCCCAGGCTGTCCAGCAGCCGGTAACAAAACATGCGGTAAAGGTGGAGCCGTAGCACCCTGTGCATACAGTGGAGGTGACCTCAACAAATAAGACAACAGGGGATCCTTTTCAGGGTCCTCTACTGGCTTAGCAGCACATGATGGCAAAGCAGGGTAGCACTTGTCAATCGCCAAATTACGCTCTCTATCAGATATCTCTATCGCTTTCTCAGTTTCATTGAGTTGCAGCTGCTTAGCAGACTGCATTAAGGTCAACTCTTGCTCTTTTTGCTCTTTCTTCAATTTCTTAAGCTCTCTTTGTTTGGATTCTTTTCGCCAACAACAAAAAGAATCAAACATTGCCGGCCGGGCTTTCTTCTTAAACAGTTTTATTTCCAAATTATCAAGGATTTCAGGTTCAAAACTACCATGTAGTGGCCAACAAAGGACACCATCCTTTTTCGTGTAACGGACCCACACCTCAATATAAGATATAGGACCCACACCATGCTTGAAGTAGAGCTCGTAAGTAGGAGTTCCAATCGGAGGAACGGGGCATGAGTCCTCCAACCGGGAATCCCTGTTGCAACCAAAACATGAAAACATACAGTTTTTCCGACTTACCATTTTTACAAACCGGAACACAGAACAAACACAAACAAAGATGCGCAATCGAACTTAGAACTTAGGCCTACCAAATGAACAAATGTATCGATACCCAAACCAAACCAAAGATTATCGTAACGAGAACAACCAGTGATAATCTACAAAACCAAGTCAAATCAGAGAACTGAAAGGATTATCTGAACAGAAGCAACCAATTGATAAATCCTTACAAAGTAACCAAAAAACAACTAGCAACCACTTAATACTTAACTGAGGCACTGAAGACGTCACCAAGGAGAAACCCGTCTACGTCTCGCCGTACTAAGGTCTGCACCTCGGGTCCAAGACAGGGCGACAGTCAAGGCAGCGGACCTCTGCAGCCGTCTGAACGGGAACCCTCGTGGAAGAGAACGTCGGGCCACTTTTGCGATATACCGGGATCGATGAAGTGGGGCGCCTCCCTCTGGAATCTTCACACGAAGCTTCTCGAAATCTTCAGGCTTTTGGACCGGTACCGAATGACGTCGCCCCACGTTGGGCGCCAATTGGAGTTCTGGACTAATTAAGGTCCAGAGGTGTCAGGGATAACACCCGAAGACCCCTTAGTTCTACCTGTCTCGGTGCACAAATAAACAGAAACACGGGCTTCTCGATGGTGGCGTCAAAGACCAAAGGTTTATTACTGCAGGGATACAGAAGTCACAGAAACTACACACGGGCAGATTCTAGGAGCCTGTTCGATTTGTACTAAGTGAGTTGCTCCTTAAATACACGATTTTTAGCTGTAGGCAACATTCTTCACATACTCGTACATTTCTTAAACTTTGTATCCTAAACAATAAATATTTGGCGTCAAACAGGAACAGTCAGCGAAGTTCTGATGTCAAACATTACGAATGAGGGGGTCCCACTGTTCAATCATAATCTCATGTCATCTTCTCATTCAAGAGCCGGAAAGCCTCATCGTAAATTTCGTTACCTCCCCATCATAAAGGCCCAGAAGGAAAGGAGCAGAGCCAGGTGTAGAAGATAGAAAAGCAGGATAAGAGATGTTTGTGGGTCGTAAATGGGCAAGGCTACTGTCTTCGGCCCCCTAATCATGATCAGGCCAACGAGCACGAGAACCAGTATAGCAGGACTGGCCTCAGGCAGAGGAGGCAGCTTCTGCCGAGTCATGCGGCCACAGCGTTTCTGAACTAAGGTGTACGTGTCATTAACAAGGTGAATCGCCGGGCTAAAGCCTACGTGTCCTTTAGCGAAATGAATTGATCAAAGGTCACTGTTTGTTCATTGACTATGTGAGGGCAAGAATACAAGATGGATGCCGTATTCTAAAATGGATGCCATTGGTGTACCGGAAATGTGCTCATAACAAGAGTGCTCTTGCTCATAGCATAGCGAAAACACCAGGATATACTATATGGATCATTTACGGTTCACTGGTACCGGAATTATAGGTTTACGACAATGTCGAAAACAGGGGTTCGAATCGTCACGGAACCTCACGGGGGAGTGAGATGAAGGGAGACCTCGGGGAGAGTCAAGGGATGGGTAGAGGCTGGGGGGTGAGATGAAGGGAGACCTCGGGGAGAGTCAAGGGATGGATAGAGGCGGGGGAGTGAGATGAAGGGAGACCTCGGGGAGAGTCAAGGGATGGGTAGAGGCTGGGGAGTGAGATGAAGGGAGACCTCGGGGAGAGTCAAGGGACAGGTAGAGGCTGGGGAGTGAGATGAAGGGAGACCTCAGGGGAGAGTAAAGGGACGGGTAGAGGCTGGGGAGTGAGATGAAGGGAGACCTCGGGGAGAGTCAAGGGATGGGTAGAGGCTGGGGAGTGAGATGAAGGGAGACCTCGGGGGAAAGTCAAGGGATGGGTAGAGGCGGGGGAGTGAGATGAAGGGGGACCTCGGGGAAAGTCAAGGGGTTGGTTGAGGCTGAAGAGTGAGATGAAGGGAGACCTCGGGGGGGCGTCAAGGGACGGGTAGAGGCGCAGGAGTGAGATGAAGGGAGACCTCGGGGAGAGTCAAGGGATGGGTAGAGGCTGGGGAGGGAGATGAAGGGAGACCTCGGGGAGAGTCAAGGGATGGCTAGAGGCTGGGGAGTGAGATGAAGGGAGACCTCGGGGAGAGTCAATGGATGGGTAGAGGCTGGGGAGTGAGATGAAGGGAGACCTCGGGGAGAGTCAAGGGACGGGTAGAGGCGGGGGAGTGAGATGAAGGGGGACCTCGGGGGAAAGTAAAGGGGTGGGTTGAGGCGGGGGAGAGTCAAGGGGTGGGTAGAGGCTGAGGAGTGAGATGAAGGGAGACCTCGGGGAGAGTCAAGGGACGGGTAGAGGCTGGGGAGTGAGATGAAGGGAGACCTCGGGGAGAGTCAAGGGATGGGTAGAGGCTGGGGAGTGAGATGAAGGGGGACCTCGGGGAGAGTCAAGGGACGGGTAGAGGCTGGGGAGTGAGATGAAGGGAGACCTCGGGGAGAGTCAAGGGATGGGTAGAGGCTGGGGAGTGAGATGAAGGGAGACCTCGGGGAGAGTCAATGGACGGGTAGAGGCGGGGGGAGTGAGATGAAGGGGGACCTCGGGGGAAAGTCAAGGGGTGGGTTGAGGCGGGGGAGAGTCAAGGGGTGGGTAGAGGCTGAGGAGTGAGATGAAGGGAGACCTCAGGGGAGAGTCAAGGGGTGGGTAGAGGCGGGGGAGTGAGATGAAGGGAGACCTCGTGGAGAGTCAAGGAGCGCATAGAGGCTGGGTAATCTGATAAAGGGAGACCTCGGGGAAAATTAAGGGATGGGTAGAGCTTGGTGAGTCAGAGGAAGGAGTTGTGGGTTTAGGGAGAGAGAGTTGTGGCATGTTTATCAAGCAAAGGACGAGCTGCTACAATGACGATGTGGTCATGGGTTCGACTGGGGTTGAGGATTAGCTTTGGGGGGATTAGAGAGGTAGTGAAGTCAGAAGATGTCATCAGTTTGAGGAGTGTGAAAATAAATGGAGGCTGTGGTGCAAGGGCAGAATAATTGGAGGCTGGAATAGAGGGCCAGCGCTGTCCCTCAGTGCTAGACTGACAGCCAGAGTGGGCCAGTTCTAACTGACTGCATTGTCCACTGTTGGTTGTCGTCGTTGGGTCAGGTGGTAAATGAAGGAGTAGCACGGGGAGGAACTGGGTTCAAGCCCCCCACATACAAGTACCGGCACATGGAGTGGGCATGCCCATTCCCAATGTGTGTTGCATAGCAGAAAGCTTATTTTCTCAAACTTTTTCCTGCCAACCTCTGCCTGTCCACCACATCTATCTACCATTCTGCTGATTCCCCAGCCTCTCGGTATGGGGTGCATTCCTCCGCCCGTGTGCCAATGAATTGTGCTATGTTGTGGTAATATGTGCATTGTTGTGACATTGTGGAAATGGGGCAAGTGAGTACATTTCTATTGGGTTCTGAAAAATGGGCAAATATGTGCCATGCTGAGTTAGTAGTGTATGTCAATGGGCATTAGACTTGGCAGCAAAGGGTTAATGTCTGTAATGTGTAGGTATCTGGTTTTCTAATGTTATGTTGTCATGTTATCTGCTCTGCTAGGCTTGTACCATTAGTATGGTATTGCAATAGCGATTGGTGTTGACCAAGATTGGCGGGTGGGGAGATGGAAAAAAAATGTACCTTCGACCTGCCGCTTCACACTCTTTTGCTCCTCTCCTCTCCTCCAAGCACAGGCTCCCAGACTCCACTGCGGCCAATCCGGACGCTGCTCTCATGCTGCTGGTTGCAGCATGAAAGCAGTGTCAGGATTGTCCTGAGCGCCATGAACTTACGCTTCCAGTGAGACTGGGAGTCTGTGCCTGCTTTCTCCAGCCCGGCAATGCAGCTCGGGATAGAGACAGCTTCAGTGCGCATGTGGGTTTGGCCGGCCAAACCGTCTTGCTCACTGAAGGCAGGGCCCACCACTACCCCACGGTGCCTGTAACTCCCCCTGCCCACCCCCAAAGACTGGTCAGTAAAGGAAAAATAAAACAATAATAAAAAGTATTTATTATCGTTTTACTATTCCTTTCCTGTCATTTTGAGACAGCCGGCAGGGTGAGGGGGTCTGTGGGGGGGGGTCGACACTTCTCGCCCTTATCAAAGGAGCCGCCGCTGTGGTATTGTAGTGTTTTCACATTTGTGCCCTTTCATACATTTGCAGATTTCCTTCAATCAATTGTTAATTGTTTGGTTGTGTTTGAGTGTGATGGTTAGTAGTAATTCCTTAAAGGTCTTGTTTAGTAAAGTTTATTGTTACTTAACATGAAACTAGCATGAGCTGATTCTAGTAAAAGCCTTTTTAGTGGTCAGAGTTTTGGTGTGCTGAAGCACTTTTGTGGATTTTATTGAGCTGGGTGGTCAGTTGTCCATTGGCCCGGCCAAGGGAGATTGTTTTCTGGCAGCATCACTAGTCTGGTAAAAGTTACTGATGCAATGTGTGTAGTAGATTTAGGTTAAGATTATCTGAATGCCTACAAGGCGTATGTTGATGTGTTACTTGGGTAGAGCTGTCGAGCTGGCAGCACTTTGCCAACTGTATACAGCGCCTGGATACCCCCAGAGTGATAAGCAGCGCTATACAAATACCGTCTGATTGATTGAAGGATATGACTTTGGGGTTCTCATGTGCAGTCAGTGAAGCTATCTTTTGTGTTTGAGAAAATAAAGATAATTAATTAACTAGTTGGCAAGGTGTAGTGTAGTGGGTATAGTTGCAAAAAATCAAGTTCTTGTGTGATGGGAGGTAGGATCAGAGAAGCAAAGCAGGAGAGAGGGAGTGACCAAAATGAATTCAGTGTGTGTGTCTGTATGAGGCGTGTTTGCAGTGTTTTTTGGGCCTACCGCTTTGCAGAGGGCCTGTCTTAGCAGATGTTCCAGGGGTTGTCAGACGCTCTTCTGGGACTCTCCTCTCTGGAGAGATATTTAGGATCAGTAGCTCAAAAGTAGCAGCTCTTGAAGAAATTCTGCTCACTTCAACAGGAAGGAGAGAACAAGCTGAGAGAGCCGGAAAAGCAAGCAGAGACCAGAGGAGGGAAAAAACTGAGATAAAAATGAAAAGGTAGGTAAAGTAGACAGAAGATTTCAGCAAAAATATGAAAAACATTAGTATGTAAGCGAAGGAGCCAGAACTCGAGAATATGGGCAGGAAAGGGAAAAGAAGGAACATTATTTATCAATTGCAAAAAGTGTGTGTTAAAAATGTGATTTAGGTGCCTCGTGATAGTGACCTTTTAGAGAATTATAGGTGTAATTTGCTGTTGAGTGGCGATTTTTATGGGGGGGGGGGGTGCACCATATGCAGAGATTATTTGTAATTTATTTGTCCCAGGTTCTGATCCTCCTCCTTTATGAAAGTGGGTAAACTCAGATTCTGCACATATCTGTGTTACCTTTGTATCAAAAATTCCAATTCTAAAAACGTAGCTCCATTCCATCAGTTTACTGGCAGTAGGAGCTTTGTATCAGGGTATAGGGATTAAAATGAGAGAACTTGAACAAATATATTAGAACATACTAAATTGCACCATTTCACGCCCAAGATCACCTCAATCTGTCCGAACTGACATGTTTTTGCTACTATAAAAAGTTTTGAACTTGTCTGTTGTGGTTCATGTAAGATTTGGTTATTAAGTAGGACAAGTGGATTTCTCTAGAAGGGCAAGCAGATTTCTGAATAATTTTGCCCTTTAGGCAAGTAGATTTTTAAAAGACGTCCACACCCCTGAAACTGACTCATCTTTTTTCCTATACATTCCAAAAAGAATAATGAAGTAGATTTCCCATTGAAACACAGTACAAACACAGTGTGGTCTAACCAATATAGCTGCCTTTTTATTTTTCAAGGGGTTAGATTAACCAATCATACTGGGTGTCTTCATTCACATGTACCGTGGTATACCGCCAAGGTACCACAGTATACAGCGGCCCAATATATCACTAAGTTATTGAGCCTTATTACTGAAAAACAAGTGAAAAAATTCAGATCACATAACAAAAAAGACCCTTCCCACCCCATAATCTATATTCATGCCAGATTCATGTACATCTGTTCAGTCATTTTGTCGCTACCCCTGTCTAAAAAGTCTATGGAAAAAAAACATAGGTGGATAAACCTGTTTTGGGAACCATCGTTTTTTATTTGCACTGTCTTAACTAATCATCACAAAACTTTGTGTTGGCTGCCAATGTAGAAAAGCAAGCATAAATCTGACGAATTCCTACCTCTGGGAATCCTAACTATAACTGCAGAGTGGCTATCGTCACTGTGTTATATATGTATGTGTATATATATATATATATATATATATATATATATATATATATATATATATATATATATATATATATATATATATATATATATATCCAAACGCAAAGAACCCTGAATTGAGAAGCCGTACACGGCCGTGTTTGTCACCTTCTTTATTTGGTAAGTAGCAGGGAACCAGACGTTGCCTCCACACCCCAGGTTCACCAAACATGTTTCGGGCCATCATGCCCTTGATCTCTGGCATCAAATGAGGCACCGCTGCAATAGTCTTACCCTCACTCGCAGCACATGAAATATCCTCAGGCCCAGTGGGCGTGTCACATTTGCATTCTGGTCTCTGTAGTTCTAAAAATTCATCAGCCATAATGAAATGCAGCAATGTCTCTCCTTGTGTGAAAACTCAAGTAGTTTGTGCATGTAGAAAGCACGGCTGGGTCCCTACTTGTGTCGCTCACCAAAACCGGTTCACGCTGTTCCGTTAAGCACTTCAAAGTTCATTGCACTAATGGAGCCGCTCTTTTGCAGGAGGCCCGCGGTCCCTGCAGGGACCCCATAGGAGGGCAGACCCCGTAGTAGGTCCGTGGGCAGCCGACCGCCCATTCCGGGGGTGGGGGGCGGGAGTTGGGGGGCGTCAACGATAAGGGGTGGGCGGGTTGAGGGGGCGGGCCCCGGGGCACGATATAAGTGTGGCCCCTCCTACCACGCGCCCTCTTTGCTGCTGCCCCCACACCAGTTAGTTCGCTCCACTGGCTGCTCCTCGCCAGCCGTAGGGTCGTAGGTTGCCCCTGCCCCCTCCCCTTCCCCGTCGGACGCGAGGGCCGCGCTTTTCAGCTCTGATAAGGTAAGCGGAGTACACTGCCTCCCCCTGGGCCCCGTCCTTGGGCAAAACCCAAGTCGACAGGGCTCCGTGGCTATGCCACGGGGGGGCAGGAGATCCGTGATCGTGTTACGGGTAGGGGGCTTGTTGTGGGGGTGTGGGGTACCGAAGTGCGAGCGGCAGGCGGGTGTGAGGGCAACAACCGTGTGCGATGTAAATATGGGCCGCGCGCTCAGCCAGGCGTTTTGCCTTGTGTGGGTGCACCGGAGGTCAGGGTGTTAGGCCCTAGACCGTGGAGTTGTTGAATGAGGACCGCGCAACCGGCCATGCGGCTAGCTTTGTGGTATAGGTTGCTTCAAAAGATATGTGAGACCAGTTAGTGCAATACCCCCTTTTAGCAGAAGTGAAGTAAGGAACATGTAAGCATAGAGAGAATATTTTTTGCGTATGCCACGGTTACGTGGCCTTTTCTGGTTTGTAGTGCAATGTGAATTATAGACTACCGTTGCCAAGTTTTGGTGGTTGTTTTACTTTGCAGTGCTTTGAAGTGTTCAAATAAACTATAATCTTGCAACACATTGTGTTTTATTGCAGGCACAGAGGTGTGGGTGATGGGGCACTCTTATGTCACAAGATTGGCGAGATGGGTGAATGCAAGCACGTGGAAGCATGGCTTCACCAACATTAGTATATCCTGGTTTGGCCTCCCTGGAATGCACTGGCCTGCACTCTTAGCGACGTTGCGTAAGACATTGAGGGAGAATAGACGACCACCAAACATCTTGGTGGTGCATTTAGGGGGGAATGACCTGGTATCATTAGGCAAGAGACGACTATTAGATGCGATGAGGAATGACTTGAGCATCCTGAGCAGTGAGCTGGGACCATGCAGCATATGGTGGTCGGAAATAACTCCCAGACCTATATGGCATGGAGCGATCTCGCAGGAGGCGCTGGAAGTTACCCGCAGGCGTGTAAACGCAGCTATGCGAAAATTTGCAGATATGCGAGGGGTGGGTTTCATCAGGCACGGCCTACTGCAGACGAAAGCCATTGGTTGCTGGGAATCTGACGGGGTGCATTTGTCCAAGGTAGGCATGGCAATATTCCTACTAGATTTAGGGGAAGCACTGGAAACAGCAGGATGCAAGTAGAGGAGAATAGGGGGCTAGGTAGTGGGGGCTCTGGGCGCAGCGGGTGCCACGCCCAGGGCTGTGGAAGAGGTGCAAGGCGATCCCCATACTGGACAGGCACAGGAACAGGACCTGAAGCCCCAGTGCGAAACGCACCGTGCTGAGTTATACATAATCCAAGGGGCCCTTCTTGGGGACTTGGTTTCGACGGTGCCCCGTTAGTCCTTAGGGTGGTTGTAAGCCTGAGCAACCGGGGGCTTGCCGATAGCGCCCCGCCCAGATGGGTAAGGTGTGAGGTAACTCTCCCTTGTCGGGAGGGTGGGGTGGGTGGATGATAGGTCCGCCGGTGGGAGGAGTTTCCTCCCAGGTACCACACCGGGCTATGGCCGCTGGTGTCTGTTACTTTGGCTCAACTTCAGGCTCCCTGCAACAAGGGGTTGCGGGGTGGAGGGAGTCGCCTGTCAGTTAACCCATCCTGTTATTTGTACTACAAATAAACCTGCAACTTCTTCATCCCAACATACTTGTCTGTGTTTCATTTGGGGTTTTGGGGAGGTTGTGGCCAGAGGTGTACCAATGGAACTACTACGCAGCGGGGCTTCTCGCGACCCTGGCCGGGCCGCAACAATATCCAAACGCAAAGAACCCTGAATTGAGAAGCCGCACACAGCCGTGTTTGTCACCTTCTTTATTCGGTAAGTAGCAAGGAACCAGACGTTGCCTCCACACCCCAGGTTCACCAAACATGTTTCGGGCCATCATGCCCTTGATCTCTGGCATCAAATGAGGCACCGCTGCAATAGTCTTACGCCGCACTCGCAGCTCATGAAATATCCTCCGGCCCAGTGGGCTGCCTGGGTCACGGAAAGCCCCCTCACCGATAGCTGTGAGTCTCAGGCACTGACAAGCCAAGTAAGTGCCAGGAGAGCAACATGGGACTATTGGTTGCGAAACAGAAGGCAGTTTACTTACCCAGTGTTTATGCATACCTACTAAAGGATGAGAAAGTATCAGAAGCACAATGGGAGGTAACCCACGAAGGGTATTGAAATAACGGAACTTTAAATACCAGAATGCACTACATGGCACGCCCACTTTGGCAGAACGTTTATAATCACGCTGCGAGTGCGGCTCCACTTCTTGCCTACACTGCTCCGAATACATATATCACGCACAATGCACTTTGGGAGCAGTAGTTCATCATTCCAGTCATGTGGTGCAACGTGTTAAATCAGGCTCGGGCGCACCTGGGTCCTTGTGATCCAGTCTGTGAGCAAGGCATGACGCCGAAACGTTAGACGCATGGAAGCAGGCCCTTTTGAGACTTTGGAAATAAAGCCAGTTTTTTCTGTATTGTGCCTCACCTTGTTTGTTTTGCCAGGAAGGTGATGGTGGGCTGCCCTGTGCCTATGTTTATCTGATGCTTTTTTGGGGAATATATATATATATATATATACACACACACAGAAACTCCAGAGTCTTCCTCTATTCCACTCTCAGGCAAAGTTAGTGATAGAGTAGGCATTTCAAATGCACTTGTTCCTCACCCTCTTACTTATCCCATGTATCCTTCCCTGGATTCAATTACACACCTGCGGCTTTCCTTTTGAATCCTGCTTTCTCCACAAATCTTCTGGGGAGAGGCCTTTGGCATAAACTGAACTATCACGCATAATGTAGTAGTAACAGTGCCTGTCTGGATGTGCCAATTGAAAATTAAAGTGACTACCCTGGGCGAAAACGATCAGTCTGCGAATTTATCAATAATGATGTATCAGTATCACTACTAAATACTCCTGGAGCATTTGTACAAGTCCCTTACTCTTTGTGGTCTCAACATGCTAGTAATGTACGGTGCATTTTAACTACAGAGCATTTCAGTATCAGATTCAACCCATTGAAGAAGCGTCCCTTTATAGCCAGAACCACTGGAATTATGAGGCAGGGGAGGGCCGAATTATGCAGCAGGGATGAGTAAATTGGGTGAGAAAAGACAAATTATGAGGCATTATGCAGCACATTTTGGTAGAGTAATACTACAATATTTTGTCATTTTAAACTTATTATCACTCTCTGTGCATTAATTGCAAGTCATTTGTACCAGTTTACGGGAAACATCCTTTACGACGCAACTTTTACCACGCAGTGCCTTTACAACGCAGGTTTTTCAACGCAAGTCATTACAATGAATTGCGCTGGGGGGCACTCTAGGATAGGTAATAGTTTAATTTACATTCCAACACCTTCCCTACTATCCACGGGGACTGGAGTTGGAATAGTAAATTAAACTATTCACTATCCAGCACCCTGCGTTGAAAAACCTGCGTTGTAAAAGCATGCGTGGTAAAAGCATGCGTTGTAACAATGTACATCCCCAGTTTAACACCCCCCCAAAGAAAAATATGCTACAGAAACGTGACAAGTCAACATTTCAAATGAGCCTTCGACAGCACTGCAACACATGTCGCTGCGTTTTTATGAACTTTTAAACCATTTGAGCCAGTCGCGGCCCATGCAGGTACGCATGGTGGGGTGGGGCAGGGTGGGCGGAAGTGAAAGTGACAAACGACGGAGTAGGGAAAATAAAATAAATAAATAAATAAAACCAATTACTGCTGCAACGTGCTTATCTGCATGGGCCGCAAATGGTTTGAGCTAGAAACATATTTTTTTGTTGTTAAAATCTGCAAATTATGCAGCAATTGCGCCAAACTCACATAAGTCACCACCTGTGACTGTCCATAGGCCAACTGACCTTGTGGGGGCTAGGACACCCTGTGTCCTAAAGTTAGGGGGAGCCTAAACGTAGCAGCTGCCCACGAAGTGCTGGGCAGCTGTGGAGACACTGGGGCCAACGCTGGAGCCTTGTGGCCCTAAACAAATACAATGCCCCCTGAGCCTCTCAGGCTCTGAAGAATAAAATGCCTCCACGAGCCTCTCTGGGCTCGCAACTTAAGGAATGCCTGGAGCCTCTCTGGGCTCCAAGTAAAGAAATGCCGCCAAGAGCCTTTCATGCTCGAACACAAACTGCGGCCTTTGTTGGAGTCTTGCTGGGCTCAAAAACAAGCAATGCCCCCGAGCCTCTCTGGGCTCTGAAAACAACTGCTGCCTGTTTGGCTGGAGTCCCCCTCCTGGGGACTCAAAAACGACAATGGCCCCCGGAGCCCTCGTGGGCTTCTGAACAAACGCCCCCAGAACCCTTCAAGCTCTAACTAAACAAATGGGCCGTCGTTGGAGTCCCCCTCCTGGGGACTCTAAGACAAGAGAAATGCCGCCTCGAGCCTCGCAGGCTCGTAAATACAAATGTGGCGCTGTGAGCCTCTCGTTGCTCTCAGCATCAATGCGCCGTTGTTGGAGTCCCCCTCCTGGGGACTCTGACAAGGGCTCTGTATACCATAAGGCCCAAGAGCCTTTTACGGGGCTGAGGAGGGACCCGCGGGGACGCTCGCACTCACCGGTAGTAGGCGGCGTCTCCCCTCGGCGGTGTCTCCTATCGGCTCCTGGGCTGCGGGGCTCTCCCTCCTTTCACAGGAGCCCCGATGGGGGAAAACACCAGTTGCTTCTTTGTGCCGTCGCGGGTCTCTCCCGCGACACCGGAGCCCCGCCTGCTCTCCACCGCCCTGCTCCTCTCCTCGTGCTGCGGGGGCGGGACTTCCGGGTCGCCCCTTCGGCTTCCGGGTCGTCGCTGGCAGCGCGGCGGCCCGGCGGGGAGGACTGCAGCTGGTGGCACGATCCAGGGCAAATGCCGGGTGGGCACCGGCTCCTTTTACATAAATATTAAATCGAGGTGGGCACTCGATCGGGGTCCCAAAAATGGCACCAGGTCCCTGGCCGGGGTGGGCACCTGCCATGGGTACCAAACCTGCAAAAACTGATCCAATGCCGGGTGGGCACCTGCCAAAGTGAATAAAGCGCCCCCAGGCGCTCAGAAGGCAATGAAAGAGCTCCCAAGCGCTAGCAGCAAGGATAAAGCGCTCCCCAGCGCTAGGGTACAAATAAAGCGCTCACAGGCGCTTAGAGGCCCACAAGTCCAGCAACGTTTTGGAGGCAGGCAGGGGGGCAAGGCTGGGCCCAGAGCCAGCTCACTGGGCCTCCAGACAGGAAGGCAGTCCAAGTGGCGGTCCTCCTGGTGCCCAACAGCAACAGCCCCCCTCAGCAAAAGGATCCTGGAAGAGAACAAATTGTAAGGGGACACAGCCCCTTCTTATACTGTAAATTCCTTTGTCTGTGGGTAGGGTGGGGGAAGAACCAGTTGCAGCTGGTCTGGGAGCACCCTTGATGTGCTCAGCCACTCACTCTATTCACTGGCAGGGTTAGGGTCATTAGGCGCACCACAGAGGGCGGAGCCAGCATTGTGTGGGGAAAGCCCAGCCCTATTCAGGACCCAGGTGTACAATTTTAATAATTTAGTGTCACTTTCATTACCTGTTTTAATTCTCCTGCACACTTCCCCTGTACCCTGCTCTGGGCTCACATGCTCTGGACCTAAACCGCACAGCGAATCTAAGCGCTGGTTGCAGTTTCAAACCGCAAAACACAGGGACGCCATTCCCGCCGCGGACACAGGCCACGCACCTTTTTCGAGAGGCCACGCCCCCGCCGGCCGTCACTACTAAAGGTCGCTGAATTCAAGCGTCACATAGATAGAAATTTCTCCTGAGGCGGAAGCCGGGAGTAGGTTGCACAATTTTAATAATTGAGTGTCACTTTCATTACCTGTTTTAATTCTCCTGCACACTTCCCCTGTACCCTGCTCTGGGCTCACACGCTCAGGACCTAAACCGCACAGCGGATCTAAGCGCTGGTTGCAGTTTCAAAGCACAAAACGCAGGGACGCCATTCCCGCCGCGGACACAGGCCACGCCCCTTTTTCGAGAGGCCCTGCCCCCGCCGGCCGTCACTACTAAAGGACGCTGAATACAAGCGTCACATAGATAGAAATTTCTCCTGAGGCGGAAGCCGGGAGTAGGTTGCACAATTTTAATAATTGAGTGTCACTTTCATTACCTGTTTTAATTCTCCTGCACACTTCCCCTGTACCCTGCTCTGGGCTCACATGCTCTGGACCTAAACCGCACAGCGAATCTAAGCGCTGGTTGCAGTTTCAAACCGCAAAACACAGGGACGCCATTCCCGCGACACAGGCCACGCACCTTTTTCGAGAGGCCACGCCCCCGCCGGCCGTCACTACTAAAGGACGCTGAATACAAGCGTCACATAGATAGAAATTTCTCCTGAGGCGGAAGCCGGGAGTAGGTTGCACAATTTTAATAATTGAGTGTCACTTTCATTACCTGTTTTAATTCTCCTGCACACTTCTCCTGTACCCTGCTCTGGGCTCACACGCTCAGGACCTAAACCGCACAGCCGATCTAAGCGCTGGTTGCAGTTTCAAAGCACAAAACGCAGGGACGCCATTCCCGCCGCGGACACAGGCCACGCCCATTTTTCGAGAGGCCTCGCCCCCCGCCGGCCGTCACTACTAAAGGACGCTGAATACAAGCGCCATAGGTTGCACAATTTTAATAATTGAGTGTCACTTTCATTACCTGTTTTAATTCTCCTGCACACTTCCCCTGTACCCTGCTCTGGGCTCACACGCTCTGGACCTAAACCGCACAGCGGATCTAAGCGCTGGGTGCAGTTTCAAACCGCAAAACACAGGGACGCCATTCCCGCCGCGGACACAGGCCAAGCCCCCTTTTCGAGAGAACACGCCCCCGCCGGCCGTCACTACTAAAGGACGCTGAATACAAGCGTCACATAGATAGAAATTTCTCCTGAGGCGGAAGCCGGGAGTAGGTTGCACAATTTTAATAATTTAGTGTCACTTTCATTACCTGTTTTAATTCTCCTGCACACTTCCCCTCTACCCTGCTCTGGGCTCACACGCTCTGGACCTAAACCGCACAGCGGATCTAAGCGCTGGTTGCAGTTTCAAACCGCTAAACACAGGGACGCCATTTCCGCCGCGGACACAGGTCACGCCCCTTTTTCGAGAGGCCACGCCCCCGCCGGGTTATCCTTCCCGGTATAAAAAATGTGTCTCTTCCGGTCGCGCAGCGGGCGAACGCAGCGGGCGAGCGCAGCGGGCGAGCGTAGGCGTACTTAAGGCAAGCCCGTCTGCGCTCGTCCGCACCTGGACCGGGCCGAGGGCCATGCCCCTTACATCTCGGCCACAAAAGACTAGGCAATATAGTGCGGAAGCTCTCCTCAGCATAAGCCCTTTAGGAACTGATTGTGGCTTGCACTGTTATCACGCTACAGAGCTCCCAGTGATCTGCCCAAAATTTAAACAAATCCTGAAACCTAAGCAGGTTCGTGATGCGAAACAGGATTACTGATGTTTTTGTTAAATTGCAGGTCCCTGCCAAAACATAGGGTGGAAATTGCCCTTTTGTTAGAGGAGCGCATGCCAGATGCAGTGCTTCTCACTGAAACGTGGCTTGCGTCGGACTCCGACCCTGTCTTAGTAACAGCCCTTCCTCCAGGTTTCCAAATTATTCGGCAAGATCGTCCTGAAGGGAGAGGAGGAGGCCTAGCCATTATATATAAGGAGCAATACCACTGTCGAGTAATCTCTGAAGTAATTCCAGATTGTGAGAGCTTAGCATTCACTCTGGAATTCTCCCCTAACAATTGCTTTTTAGGTACGGTGGTATATGGCCCCCGGGACCCCCCAAACAGTTTCACAATCTCCTTCCGCCGATCGTGGCTGAACGTGTTAGCACTGCCTCTAATTATACTTTGCTAGGGGATCTCAACTTTCATTTTGATACTGCCCTGAATCATACAGCTATGACACTTGTAGACGACCTAGCTGCTCTACAATTAGTCCAACGTGTGAAGGCACTGACTCACGTTAGCCGCCACTTACTGGACCCTGTGTTCAGTAATTGTGTAGACCTTGTGGTTGGGCTACCAATCTCCCTCCCGTGGACTGATCATCTACTGGTGCCTTTCACCTGGACCACATTTAAGCCACTCCCTTCGAGACCCACTGTAAGGCATGCCAGATCCTGGGCGCGGCTACCAGGCGATGACTGGGCAAGTAGACTCGCGACTGACCAACCCTTCTATAATGAGGACCCATGTTTGGCCAACCAGGAATATGAAGACTGGATCACACAATCCCTTGAAGCCACTCTCCCCCTGAGTAAGATAATGCTGAAACTTTCCCAAAAAACTGCCCCCTGGTACTCAGAGGCTCTCAGGGAAAAGAAACGCCAATGCAGGAAAATAGAAAGACGATGGCGTTTAGATTACTCTTTGCAGGAAGAAACCCGATACCGAGAGGCAATTAAAATCTACAAAACCGAGGTTAAATCTGCCCAATCTGTATATTTCTCTGATAAAATCTCACAAGCTAAGTCCAAGCCTAAGGAAATTTTTCAAATACTGAAAAAACTCACAAAACTTCCCCCTTCTAGCTTGCACGAGGAAAAAACAACAGCCCACTGCAATGACCTGGCAGAATTTTTCCACCAGAAAGTTAATAAAATATATTCCTCTCTCCCCTCTATAGCAATTGTCCCCATAGCTCAGGATCGAACAAATCTGGGGGATACTTCATTGGAACCCTTGCTAACACTGGACCACTTCCCTCCACTAGACCTTGAATCTTTGGATTCTATTGCCCGCAAGGTAAAATCTGGGTCTCCATGTGATCCAGCACCTCCAGAAGCCATGATGTTGGCATCTCAGGTCACTTTACCAACTATTTTGGACCTCCTGAATGCCTCCATCACCTCTGGCACTGTCCCTCCCGCTTGGAAGTGGGCCATGGTCCGAGCTCTGCTAAAAAATCCCAAGCTGGATCCCTCTGACTTTAGCAACTATCGGCCGATTTCTCTGCTCCCCTGGGTGAGCAAAATCCTTGAGAGATACATCAATCTCCAGCTGGTGAATTTTCTTGAAAACAACCAGCTGTTAGATGCCACCCAGACGGGTTTTAGACCCAGACACGGAACAGAGACTGCCCTTCTAGCAGTCACGGAGGAAACCAGAAAAATCCTAGATCGGGGGGGTCAGTGGCAGTGATCCTCCTTGACCTAAGCGCGGCATTCGATACGGTCAGCCATGACACTCTGCTGACCTGCCTCTTGAATGTCAGAATAGTGGATGGAGCTTGGCTATGGCTCAAATCCTTCTTGAGTGACAGATCATTCCAAGTTTTTGATGGAGGCACTGTATCCATGAGCAGGCCGTTGAGGTGTGGAGTCCCACAAGGCTCCTCTTTAAGCCCCGTGCTTTTTAACATCTATATGAGACCACTTGCTGAGGTTGTTCGTCCGTTTGGGGTTAAGATTATTTCTTACGCGGACGACACCCAGCTGGTGGTCTCCTTGGCGCATTAGGCCGCTCTACCGTCGTCAGGTGGGCTAATAAAGTGCCTAGAGGAGGTAAAGGGCTGGATGACCTCCTCATCTCTTAAGCTCAATGGGGACAAAACGGAGCTGATGCTCCTGGGTCCCTCAAACCCCACCTTTTTCAACTCCTTGTGGCCTCCTTATCTAGGTACCCCCCCAGTACCCAAGGACAATATTAAGAGCCTTGGGGTGTGGCTGGGCAAGACCCTCTCGTTTAACATCCAGGCTACAAAACTCTCGGCCACCTGCTTCGGACTTCTCAGGATGCTAAAGAAAGTCCTCCCTCTTTTGCCTATGGAGGCAAAGCAGGTGGCCATCCAAGGTCTGATACAGTCCCGCTTAGACTTTAACAATGTCCTCTACCTTGGCTCCCCGGAATACACCTTGCGTAGACTACAGATAGTGCAGAACTGTGCGGCCCGCACACTGTTACAGCTGCCACGCAGACAATCAGCCAGACCTGGTCTGATTAGCCTGCACGGGCTGCCAGTGCGACAGAGTCATCTTTAAGGCCATGTGTATTGCCCATCAGGCCTTTTGGGACACAGGACCAATGATTACCTGGGACCTAGTAAATCAGTACCAACCTGGCAGAAACCTTCGCTCTAGCCAGGCCTGTTTGGCTATAGCACCGAGAATAAAAAAGGCAAGGGCAGGCGGCAGGACGTTTACCTATAATGCCGCCAAGATCTGGAACTCACTTCCTCTTCATCTCAGATCCAACCCTAACCTCTCCTCCTTTCGAAAACAGCTGAAGACTTTTTTGTTTAACACTCCTTGTTAAATTCTGCAAGTTACCCTTGTCAAGCAATTTCTATTCTGGTCTTTAGCGCTTGGACGCCTCTGGGCAGCAACCGCGCTCTACAAATCTACTATTCATTTCATTTCATTTAATTTAATTTCATTTCATTTCCTCCCCAGCCATCAGCATGCTAATCTCCACACTCACCACCGGGCAGACCCATCTAGACTCCTGGAGCCAGGCTCACCAGCAGCCCCAGCCAATCACACGCCAGCACCTTTACAGCACACGCACAGCCATGTCTAGAAGTGGCACTTCCACACTAGACACATGCACGCCGCATACATCATTTCGCAGCATTCAATCACACGAGTCTGCACATACCAGACTCGAGCCTGTACACCCCACGCATCAGGAACTACCAGGGACACAGATATTCCCCATGCATTCCTATGGGAGGGCAGGCCAACCTTACTCCACGCACTCAGAGTGCGCACGCACTTTCCACTGGGACACAGTGAAAGTGCGCAGAACCCGAAAATCACCATCATCAGGTCACCATTAAAAGCAAAAAGTTTAGGGGTGAACCTGCCAGAAGGGCAAAGTCCAACAATATATATATATATTTTTGGGAAGTTTTATATAGCGCAAACTAGACCCGAAGGTATCAGAGCGCTTTACCTGAGCACTATTTAGGTTACAGAAGGACACATACATTTTTGTTAGGCACGTCGAGATTAAGCGATTTGCCCAGAATCACAGAATGTTGAGCGTCCCTGCTGAGACTCGAACCCGAGTCCCCAGCTCCGAGGTCGACCGCCCTAGCCGTTAGGCCACATTCTCCCCCCCTTCATGCTTTCTGCTGTGAAGGAAAGAGTTAGGGGTACCAGTGGCCAGACTTGTTTTCACTGCTTCTGAAGCCACAATGTAGACCAGCATCTGTACCCATTGCCCTGTATAGGGGTAGTGCACTGCAGGGGCTGCTACTGGAGGGAAGATTGAGCTGAGGCTGTAGGGATTAGCGTGAGACAGGGGAGATGGTTATGGAGGAGCCGCAGTGGTTAATTTGTAAAAAAAAATACGTGCAGGGGCTCTCGTCAGGTGGCAGCCTGCACCAGCCCATTTCTTCTGTAACACTGCCTGAAACAGAGCCAACTACTAACTAGGCAGTGGGGAAAGGGTGTGGCATAGTGACCAGAGCTGCGGACCTCGGAGCTGGGGAACCAGGTTCGGGTTTTGACATCAGCTCAACATCCTGTGATTCAGGGCAAATCACGTAATCTTCCTGTGCCTACCAAAAATGAGTGTGTACTTTACTGGCGCTCATGAAACTACTGAGCCGGTGTTGATGATTACATTTCAGTCCAGAGGACCAGAAACCACTGGCTCAAATTAAGCACTGAGGCGCTGGTGTATTTGGAGAGAGTGAACTGAGGCTGTGAGTTGGTGTGGGAGGAGTGAGTGTTGGTAGGAGGCTTTTTGGGATGGCAACCCATAGGCTATGGCTGCAGCAAACAGCACATTAATTGGATTGCCGGAAAGGGTGGGTAGGTGTGTTTTCTGGACTTCATAAATGCAGATGGGGAAGAAAAAACATAAAGAAGCTCAGACTTCATCACAAATTGTGCAGCAACCATTTTAATGTGGGACAAAACCTTATCGGAAAGCTCTATTCACCAATACTTCTACCAGTCATACTGCTAACGGCTCACAGAGCAATACTGTTAGCCAGTACTATCACACCATGATTTTGGGGTGTTCCTCTTGCACACTACCATGTCAGTTTTATGGAGCAGTCATGTTAGGTAAGGTAATAACCCTAAGGAGCAATAGGAGTGCAGAAAACACTCTGCAGCTAATTCACGAAGGTAAACGTAGTCCTGGAGTCTAAGTTTAGCACTTGAGGTCTAAAGGGCCAATTCTCAAAGGTAAATTCAGACCTGAAGTGTAAGGGCCAAATTCACAAAGGTAAATTCAGACCTGAAGTGTAAGGGCCAAATTCACAAAGGTAGACTTAGACTTGAAGTCTAACTTTACCTTTGTGAACTTGGCCCTTAGACTTCAGGTCTAAACTTGGACTTCAGGTCTAACTTTACCTTTGTGAACTGGGCCTTTAGACTTTAGGACTAAACTTAGACTTAAGGTCTAACTTTCCCTTGTGAACTCAGCCCTTAGACTTCAGGTCTAAACTTAGACTTCAGGTCTAACTTTACCTTTGTGATCTTGGCCCTAAGACTTCAGGTCTAAACTTAGACTTCAGGTCTAACTTTACCTTTGTGAACTCAGCCCTTAGACTTCAGGTCTAAACTTAGACTTCAGGTCTAACTTTACCTTTGTGATCTTGGCCCTAAGACTTCAGGTCTAAACTTAGACTTCAGGTCTAACTTTACCTTTGTGAACTGGGCCCTTAGACTTCAGGTCTAAACTTAGACTTCAGGTCTAACTTTACCTTTGTGAACTGGGCCCTTAGACTTCAGGTCTAAACTTAGACTTCAGGTCTAACTTTACCTTTGTGAACTCAGCCCTTAGACTTCAGGTCTAAACTTAGACTTCAGGTCTAACTTTACGTTTGTGAAATCGGTCTTAGACTTCAGGTCTAAACTTAGACTTCAGGTCTAACTTTACCTTTGTAAATTGGGCTTTTAGACTTCAGGTCTAAACTTAGACTTCTTTACCATTGTGAATTGGGGCCTCTTTCTCTGCAGCAGCATATAATACTTGCCCAATCACGTGCTTTACTCAAGGTAACCAACATGAGTTGAGCCAACACCTTCTCTTAGTTGCGCCCTTCATAGGTCCTTTTCTTTTGATCACACAAGTACTGGCTGCAGCTGCACTATCAAGCCAAATCTAAAAAAGTAAGTCTCTGAAGTACTGAAATACACCCATGAAGGTGCTGAAAAACAACCTAAAGCACTATTCAAGTGCATTAACTCTTCGACAATTAAGCATGGAGTTATATCATGTGGCGGGGAGTACTGGTGAACATCAGTAAAGTATTTCAAATAACAGTATTAGTTTAATTAAAAATCCCCCTGTTCTCACTCCTTTGATTTAAGTCTTTAGTGCCAAGAAATTTGCACCATTTCTTTCTGCATCCATTGTGCCCTTGACTACTATTGGCAATGTAGTATTGAGTGAATCGCAGTGACTATATAGAGTTAGGAGTCACACAGTGCATAGTTGGTCAGTTTGAGTATATATTCTTTCTATTAGAGGACATGCGTCAGACCCTTTCAGGGGGCGTGGTGTAAGCATGGGTTACTTAGACCTCACTTTTAGGGCTTGAGTTGTTTGCCTCAGATGTCCAGAAAGCCATCCTATCAAGGCTGTAAAAACTGGGTCAAATACATCCCCTGCCTCACTTCAGTGGTATCCTTGGGAAACAGTCACAGGCTTCTCAGGGAGGTAGTGTGGGGTGTACAAACTCAGAACTTAACCACCCAGCAGAACAATTTGTTTGCCCAGTACAGGGCTTAAATTGGATACATTGAGAACTCACTATAAATGGGGTGAAACATAGGTATTAGTAGCAAGTGCAATAATATACATTGCAGCATGAACTACTGTGCTTTGGGATAATGCCCTTTTTTCCCCGTTTCCCCAAAGTCACTCCTCTTGTGTCAGTCAGCCACTCAAATCACTTTATCTTTTGGCCACCATGGCCATAAAAGTACAAACAAGTTAAAGCAACAATAAATAGATAACATAATTCATAAAAACATAGTTACAGACCAGAGCTACATTAAACAAGCATTTGCAATGCAATAGGTCTCGCATTAATTAAGTTTGAGCTATTGGCATTGCTAAATATTGCAACACCAATTGCAAAAAATGTCTATAAATTGTAGGCCAAAAAAATGCGTATCTATTTTTTTAGCAATGGTGGCATGCTGCGCTTCAGATGAATATGTTTAGTAAAGTGTGACATACTGCGATTGCTACAATAATTAATTGTGGATGCGTAAACAATTGATGTGTGCACTGATGGCTGGTGGTGTGTGTGCCTGTAGAAATTGTGCACTGATGGCTGGTGGTGTGTGCCTGGTGAAAGCGTGCACTTACATTTGGTGGTGTGTGTGTCCCTGGTGAAAGTGTGCACTGATGTCTAGTGGTATGTGTGTGCCTGGTAAAAGCGCGCACGGACGGCTGGTGCTGTGTGTGTCTGAAAGCGTGCACAGATGTCTGGTGGTGTGTGCCTGGTGGAAGCGTGCACTGACAGCTGGTGGTGTTTGTGCCCAGTGAAAGCGTGCACTGACGGCTGGTGGTGTTTGTGCCCGTTGAAAGTCTGCACTGACGACTGATGGTGTCTGTGCCTGGTGAAAGTGTGCACTGATGGTGTGGTTGAGTGTGTGGTTGTGTGTGTGGTTCTAGGTGTGTGGTTGTGTGTGTGGTTGTGTATGTGGTTGTATGTGTGGTTGTATATGTGGTTGTGTGTGGTTGTGTGTGTGTGTGTGTGTGTGGTTGTGTGTGTGTGTGTTTGTGTGTGTGGTTATGGTTGTTTGTGTGGTTGTGTGTGTGGTTGAGTGGGGAGTGAGCCAGAAAGAACTAGCGGTTGGCAGTCTGGAGAGAGTTACAAAGATAGATACCATTAAATGTAGATATTCAAAGGATAAATAAATTGTTAAAGGCAGACAGTGAAGCAAAGGCAGGGTTGAAACAGGGAGAAAGGCAGGTGGAAATGTTATGAGCAATTAAATAAAAGAGAAGATTAGAGAAAGAAAATAAAGGGGGCACATTTTGGAGGGACCGAAACAGAGGTGTAGGAAAGAGCGTGAGAGAGAAAAAAAATAGCAGAGAGGTGAAGCAGGCGACTGGCCTATACATAGATGAAGGATGGAAAACAGGAGAGAATTAACTGAAAGGAAGAAACGAGAGTTGAGAGCAGAAAAAGACATAAGTGAAGATAGTGGAGGAGAAAAGGAGGTAATAAAAGAGATGAGAAATGCAGAATAGACAGTAAAAAAGGTCAAATAGGGAGAGAGGAGCGAAATATTAGAAGAGGGAGCGACGGAGAGCACGTCTACAGTTAGTTTCAAATAGTACAGCTGTGAACTGTGACTGCTCAGCTGCCCATATCTTGCTTGAAAGTACATCGGAATAGACAATGTTCTGGTGTTTCAAGATATAAAACACAAAAAGTTATGTTTTTATAAGAACCAAGTCCACTCTTCCAGGGCAGAGGCATGTCATTTGCGGATTCACCGTGAGTGGTGCTGGGCCTGGACAGACATTTGTTGGAGAGCTGTCCTGTGTTCCTGTGACCTGCCCTAAGCAAGCACATGCACGCACCCATTCATCAAAATATAGGACCAAACACCGGAAGTGTAACAAGATTTGTCACAGCGTGCAGGTTACATGCACAGTCCTCTCAATGTGTTCATTGTCACCTTTATAATGGATTGTGAGGTAGCTTTCAGTGAGGCACCAAAAGAGATCCGATTGCCCGAGCACGTGTTTTGTACTTTGCTTGAATTCATATAGCGCTTGGTTCCTTACCAAACTCATTGTGAGACGTAAAGCGCCCGGCCGACGGCAACCCCACTTGTCAGTGCAGAGCTGGTACCAGAGAAGCGCAAGAGCGCCATCACTCGTCCCAAGCCTGGCAGGCTGCCTCTAAAACTTGGGAGGGTGGAAGTGAGGAAGTGGAGGTGAGGGTGTGTAGCCACCCCATGGGATAAAGTGTTGGCAAATGGAATCAGAGCGGCCGCGGTCGCTTTGATGTTCTTGTCTTGTCTTGCTTTGTGGGAGGGGTAGGGGGAGCGAATTGCTGTGCACACGCCTGGCTCACATAAACTGTACGTGATCCGCAGTGGGTAGACCTTTTAGGTCTGCTTACTATAAATCTCGCCTATCTTTCCTTTGGGATGGACAGGCGAGACCTAAAAAATAAAAGCTAAGTGCAATGTTAATCACGGATTTGAAATAAGAAGTGCACATATATACGACAACAGGATTTCCCCAGGATAAATAGTCCATGTGATATCAGGCAAATACAGGTGTACCTTCCTTTAAAGGCCCCTTATAGCAGCAAAGGATTTGGCAACAGATATGGCAACAACCGGACGGCCATCCACCCTGAAAATGTCAAGGGTGCGGAATAATTACGTATGTCTAGCAGCATACATATAGTAGCTAGCCAGGCGCGGCAGGGGAGGAGTAAGCTGGACACAAGTGCTAGCGGATCGCTCTGCTCCGCCCGCGGAATGTGCAGAGATTTGCCTACTCCACGGAGAATGTGGAGAAGGCAAATCTCCGCACGCTCCATGGCGGAGCGAAGATGAACTGCCCCCGCCTATTAAGAATTAATTCAAAATACATTAAAGGTGAAAGAAAACAAGCGTACCTTGACTGCAGCGCCCAAGGGCGTCCTTGCGAGAAAGGCACATGCAAGGGTGCGCACGCATGCGCAGATCACCCTGAGACGGCGAGGAAGAGGAGGACAGCAGCCTTGGGTCCCCACAGTCAAGGTAAGTCTTTTTTCTTTTACCTTTAATTAATTTTTAATTAATTCTTATTAGGGGATTAGATGCGGGTGACGGAGCGGAGTTCCACAGAATTTGTTCCTAACTCCGTGGACCTCCACGTAGTCCCGCTCTACCAGCCCAGGGTCACTGGACACACAAAGAAACATGCAGAATGCTCTTGACTGAAGAGATCTAAGCGGGGCATGCCAAAGCTCCCCCAGCTGCCTAATTGGAAGTGAACACTCTCAGTGGGAGGGTCCCCACTCGGACCTGGAAGTAAAGCTTCCTGTCCAGCACAACAGACACCTGATCCCAGAAGAGCTCAAACCCACAAGTGGGCTTGAAATCAATCTAATCATTAGTAAGCTTAGAGGAGGCAGCTTTTCTGGATTTATTGCCCATTAGTGTTGCCCAGTAATGCTTTTACAGAAAATCTTTGGACAGGAAATGAGTGGAATCTGGCTGATCCCACAACTCAGGCATCCCAAGTCAGTGTAACGCCTCCTTGATTCTCGTGAACCAGGGGACCTTACTGAAGTGGTCAGCCTTCATGACATCCTTAAGACAAATCACCTAGTGGACAAGTTTAGGGGTGGTCCATAGGCATCTCCAATAAAATATGGGGCTTAGAAGGAGTTTAACCGAACCCTATTTACTCCCAGGTCCATTAAAAGCAAACAGAGTGGAGTGCTAGGAGGAAGATAGTCAAGATTTCTAAAGAATTTATTTTCAGTTATGGTTAATTCTAAATGGTTGGAAAATCCCCATAGTTCCGTCCTGTATATGGTGGAACCCAGTGCTTTGGCCTTGTAAAGCTGGCGTAATGGGTTGGGTGTATGAAGTTCAATACTCTTTGAGGTACACACCAGTGGTCTGCTTAAGTTTCAAGGCTGCCTTAATGATGTGGGAGTCATACCCCCAGAAATTGTTACCCCAAGATAGGTAATAGAATCAACCCACTCCAGGGGGACTCCCCCCCCCCAGGACTATACTCCCCTTGTACGATTTATGTGGCTCAAACAACATCGCTGCTTTGGTTTTAGAGGTGCTGATCTCCAAGCCAAGAGCAAGGCAAACTAGTTGAAGCAAGTCAAAAGTGTCTGAGCCCAACAAAATGTTGTCTGCAAAGAGGAGAATCTGAGATATGATTTGTGCCAAGGAGGGAGCATCTGTATCAAAGTGGGACAGGAAGTGAACAATATCAATTATAAATAACAAGAATAATGTGGGGGCCACAACACAACTCTGGCAAACACCTTTGCGAACTGCTAACCTCTCAGTAAATTGACTTTGCGCCCCCCACCTAATATGTGCATAATGGTCCTCATGTAAACAGATTAGTAATGATAGAATGTGAGGAGGTATAGCCAGATCAGCAAGGGATTTCCAAAGGGCAGACGGGGGATCAGGTCAAAAGCCAATTTTAGATTGACAAAGGCAATATAAAGGTTGGACTGGCCAATCACAACGGTTCTCCCAATAGATTTTTAAAAATGGAAGACCTGGTCGCTGGTTGAGATCTTCCTGCAAATTTGTACTGAGGACATCTTGTTCGACAATCCAATCATGGATTTTTGGCAGCAGACAGAGGCAAAACCACTTTTTGGAGGCAGTTTATTGAGCTTATTGGTCTGCAATTGCTCAGTTGAGATCGGTCACCATTTTTATGGATGGGTAAAACCATTGCGCCCTTCCAAGAATCAGGAATGGGTGCCCCCTTTGACTGATGGCATTAGCAATGGCTAAAATATAGCTGGACAATCCTTCATATCAAATAAGAATGTGTCAGCTGGAACACCATCTGGTACTGCGGCTTGGCCCCGCGAGACAGAGTTTAGGGGCTCGATGATATCAGTGATAGCAAACATGGGTATAACACAGGAGGGAGGCGGAAGGACTTCGGTTGTAGCCTGAGTTGGAGTGTTAGAGTCTCGAGAATATAAAGTGTGAAAGTAATCAACCCATTCAGATGGAGCAACTTTATTTTATGGCTCCAATATGGCTGAAAAGCCACCACATGCGACTAATTTCTAGAATTTGGTAGAATCTGTGGCTGAGCATACATCCAAAAGGGCCCTCCACCTCTGTTCATCCCACTCCCATTTAGCATTAGCAATGGCCATCTTGTAGGTCTTCCTCTACACGGGAATGTGGATAGATCCTTAGATGTGATGGCTGTAACTAGGGAATGATTGAGTTTGCAGCATTCTTTATTAAACCAGGATCGATTCTTATCAGTAAGTTTCCTGTTGCGTGAAACAGGGATGGTGAAATTACCTAAAATGCGCTCAAAGGGGGCCTTATGAATATCCATCAATTGGCCTGGTGTGTCTAACTGGTCAATCTTAATTTGAGCCGGACTGTTTTAAGGTCCATATCTATGACAGATAATATATCAGGAAGAGCAGCTACCTGATGTCATTTCAGGTAACGCTTGTCAGCAGTCAAGGTAATATCCCTGGTGTAAGAGGGCAGATCAAGATTTTAAAACTGCACTAACTGTATTAAGGACTTGTATTGGGCTCGCTCACTCCCCGGTCCACCGCAGCAACCAGTGCTGTTTGTTGTGGAGGGAGGCAAGCGGCACCACTTCCTGGTTGCTCCATCGGAGGCGGCCATCTTCGGTGGGTTGACGCGCTAGTCTCCCACTCCGCCCTGACTACTTAAGGGCTGGTTAGAAGAGCGTGCGAGATTGATTGTAAGAATTTCGTAGCGCTGGCGCTTGGTAGCAAGTAGGACTGCTACAAGCGTTTTCTTGTATTCCTGCTTAGCTCCTGTTTTTAGAACATTTTAAAACTGCACTAACTGTATTAAGACTTGTATTGGGCTCGCTCACTCCCCGGTCCACCGCAGCAACCAGTGCTGTTTGTTGTGGAGGGAGGCAAGCGGCACCACTTCCTGGTTGCTCCATCGGAGGCGGCCATCTTCGGTGGGTTGACGCGCTAGTCTCCCACTCCGCCTAACCTATTTAGCCCCACACCTGCCCGCGCAGCGGTGACGCGCAGCGGTAGCGCCGTAGACGCGCCGAAGAGGCGCCACATGCCAGCCAGTCTGCGCCAGTCCGCGTCCAGACGCTTCCTGCTGACTGGTGTCTAGGTCTTGTCTCGTTTTACCATGGTAGGCCCTCATTTGTCTTATGATTTTTCATGGCTTTTCGCTCTTCGTCCCTCCATTAGTCGGACATGTGATCACACGTTCTTACCAGAGGTGGAGAGGTGTGGCTCACTGGTTAGAGGCGGCAGACCCGGAGGCTGAGAACGGCCCGGGACCAGGGTTCGATTCCCGACGCGGCAGGGTCGAGGACCAGGGTCAGCGGACTGATAATTCTCGCCTCGGTGCCCACTTTGGGCAGTGATCACACTCGGTAACTCTGGGCATTAAGCTTGCCTCATCTCTACAACGGCCCCCCACAGACGCCGGGGATGCCTGGCTTCACCTTGGAGATACCCAGCATGGGACCATCTCACAGGGAAAGCCAGGACGGGTTCCCCAGCGGTCATTCGCGCCAGGATACTCCGGTAGTAATTGAGCGCGCTATAAAACACCTTACATTTACATTTACATTTACATTTACCATCTAACACTGATTATGTCTGTAAAACCTGTAACTGGAGCCCTTTTTCCCTTCAGTCCCGCCCTTTACCTCCTATTCATGAATGGAAAATGTTTCTTCTAAATTGTAGGTCCGTCTGTAAACATCACACCGAACTACACTCATTGATTGAAGAACTTAACCCCCACGCTCTTTTCCTAACGGAAACCTGGCTTCATACAGACAATGATCCAGCTATTGTCTGGGCGATTCCACAAGGTTTTACGTTAAAGAGACTAGATCGCCAGACTGGGAGAGGCGGGGGAGTGGCCATCGTTTATCGTGACAGCTACAAATGCCGAATCACCCCCACCACTTCAGCAACCTGCGAAAGTCTACACTTTTCGCTAGAATTCTCCCCCACTACCACCTTCTCTGACATCCTAGCCTACCGTCCTCCTGGTGCTCTTAACAATTTCATCACGAAAATTACGGATCTTACTGCAAGTATCGTGTTATCCTCACCCAATTTCACCTTGCTGGGGGATCTCAACTTGCATCTAGATGATCCTCACGATACTGCAGCCAATACTCTTTGTACCAACCTTCAAGCGCTGGATTTACATCAAAAGGGGTTCCATGTAACCCACAACAGAGGCCACCTGCTTGACCATATTTACAGCAATATTGATGTTCTCATAGCTGAGCCCCCTATTCCATTACCTTGGACGGATCACTTCTTGATTCCTTTTACCTGGCGCACAAATCCCCCCCCCCTCACCCACGGCCTCGTTAAACATCGAGGTAGGAAATGGTCCTCTCTCCCCCTCCCGGATTGGGAAGCTGCCCTAGTTAGAGATAAACCTAGGAAGACACTGAATGCCAACACAGCAGCAAACAACTTTGATGATTGGATCACTTCCACACTTGACAGGGTACTCCCTGTACAGGCTAGTAACCCCACGAAAAGACCTAAAGCGGCCCCATGGTTCACTCCCACTCTCAAGACCATGAAATTAGCCTGTCGTAAATACGAAAGAGCCTGGAGACAGGACTTCTCCAAACTTAGGAAGGATGAATATAGAGCGGCCATTAGGCTCTATAAACTGGAGTTAAAGGCGGCACAAGCTTCTTTTTACGGTAGCAAAATTAACACAGCCGCCAATGCCCCAAGGGAAATTTTTAAAATTGTCAAATCAATCTTTTCGGGAAAGATCCAGACTATATACTCCTCTTTCGGGAATGTCAACAACGATCCGGAACCCCTCGTCTCCACAGCCTCTGAGGCCTCTGTCCCCTGTAGGCTTGACACAATCCCACTCTTGGATATTCCGGTCCTAGACAAACTTATTTCCAAAACTACCTCTGGCTCCCTCAATGACCCAGCACACCCTCATACCCTCAGCAAGGCTATGGACGTGATCCGCCCGGTCATATTGGACGTGCTCAACACTTCCATCTCCTCTAAAGCTGTACCTCCGTCATGGAAATGTGCGATGGTGAGGGCCTTGTTGAAGAAGCACAATCTTGACCAGTCCAACTTGGCGAATTACCGTCCTGTCTCCCTGCTCCCCTGGCTAAGCAAACTGCTGTAGAGGCACGTAAATAACATCTTGATTAACTATTTGGAATCAAATAGCCTTCTGCGTGCCTCTCAGACAGGGTTTCGCCCTTTACATGGGACTGAAACCACCCTCCTAGCGGTAACAGAGGAGGCAAGAGCAGTGTTAGACCGGGGTGGAAAAGTCGCCATCATCTTATTAGACCTCAGCGCCGCGTTCGACACGGTAAACCATGTCACGCTATTACAACGACTGGCGGACATGGGCGTGTCGGGCGCGGCCCTGGAATAGCTGACATCCTTCCTGGCTGACCGCTTCTTCCAGGTCTTCGAGGGTGAAGTGGTGTCACCTAAACATCCACTCAGGTGTGGGGTTCCTCAGGGCTCCTCCCTGAGCCCCACCCTGTTTAACACCTACATGGAACCCCTAGACAGGATAGTCCATCCCTTCGGTGTGCGTATTGTCACCTACGCAGACGATACCCAACTGGTGGTCTCTTTAGACCACTCGGAGGGATCGTCCAACACCTTAGGCCCCTGTCTGGAGGCTGTTGCCAGATGGATGCAATCTTCCTGTTTAAAACTTAACGGGGAGAAGACAGATGTCATTTTATTGGGTAATCCTTCTCCCTCTGTCTTTACATCCATCTGGCCACCATGTCTGGGCCCGCCCCCTGTCCCCAAGCCCCAAATAAAAAGCTTGGGGATCTGGTTTGACACAGCCTTGAACTTTTCTGCCCAAGCCACAAAAACCGCAGCTACCTGTTTTGGACTGATGAGGATGCTGCGGAAGGTGCTCCCTCTGCTTCCATTTCAGGCAAGGAGGATCCTGGTCCAGGCCCTTATACTATCTCGCCTGGACTACGGGAACACTCTCTATATGGGAGCCCCATCCTTTGTCACTCAGAAGCTCCAAGTCACCCAAAACAGTGCGGCCCGTCTACTCTACAATCTTCCTCGCTGGCAGTCAGCAAGGAATGCCCTAAGGGAGCTTCACTGGCTCCCCATAGTGGCTAGAGTACAATTCAAGGCCATGTGTATTCTACACAAAGCCTTCTATCGCCTGGGCCCTGCAATCCTACAGCCCTTGGTCACTCCCTACGCCCCGTCCCGCGCCCTCCGATCGGGTACCCTCCAACTGGCTACCTCGATCAGAATCAGGAAAGCCCGCTGGGGAGGCCGCTCTTTTTCACACACTGCGGCTAAGCTTTGGAACACCCTTCCTTTACCCCTGCGAGGAACCACTAATCATCTTTCCTTCAGGAAAGCCCTGAAAACCCACTTGTATGCTAAGTTCTGCTGATCTGCCCCGAGCCCGCGCTAAGTAAGCTTTCAGTCATAAGCGCTACGAGGCCTCCGGGTAGATAGCTCTATACAAGTGCAATTTTCATTCATTCATTCAAGATCTGAAGGGATGCTCTCACAAAAGGCATGGGTGGTCAAAGAGAGGGGGTTGTGATTGCTTTCTGATCTTTCTAAAACAATCATATCGATTACAGACGACTACAGCCTTAAGTCGACTAATATATAATCAATTCGGCTTGTGTGATGTGACTTGTTGTAAGTGTGGACACCTTTTAAATCAGATTTATTTCTAGCATTAAGGGCACTGAGGCCATGTTCCACTGTAAGTGCCTTTAATTGGAGAGCTGCTTTTGTCCATCTGTTTATTGGTGGAATATCTAACAAAGGAATAGCCCAAGCATAATCTTCATACCTGGTTAAATAAACGTCATCATTGTCGAGTGGCTCGAATGTTATGTTAAAGTCACTCGCTACAATAAGACAGTGTTGGTAAGAGCGCTGTTCAAGAAAGTTTTCAAGAACCTGTAGCATTTGCGAAACCATACTGTCCCTGACCCCTCCCACATAGACATTAAAGATGGTTATCCCGTGGTTATTTCTAGTGTTCAACAAGATACCCAAGATGTCAGGAGAATTCATGTTAAGTTGACGTATTCAACAGTTTAGTGAGGCTATAACCCAGATGACTAGACCCCCTCTGGTTAGGAATTGCAAGAATGAAAAAACTAAGATAATCCTACCTGTGGATTGAATCTAGTGGCCAGGTTTCTTGTACTAGACATTCATCAAAATTGTCCATAAATTGGTTCCAGTCTAGAAGGGTTACTTTGGATCTATGCTCTGTCACATTCCAGGAGACAAAGAGCAGCTCGCTGGGCTTAGAAGATGGAGGTCCCTTGTGTATAACACCATCACGGCTGGACTGGGAACTGAAAACGGCCCTTGCAAACACCTCGGCCGGCCCCTGGGCGTGCTAGTTTAGAGCACCACTCCCATCTCACTGCTGCAGTTTACAATGGGCCGATATTGCAGCTATGTTTCAAAACCACCCCCGGTAACAAAAACGGCCTCCCTGGGGTCCACAATGGGTCCCCACTAGGGGTGGGCGTAGTTCGCGAAGTAGCGCTACGCGAAGCTACATGAAGTGCACTTCGCACTACGTGAACTTCACGTAGCACTACGCGAGCTGCGTAGTAGCATGTTCGCACTGTGCAAGATGCATTTTCAATGATTGCACAGTGCCAACAAGCATCCGGCACTGTGCAATCATTGAAAATGGCATCTTGCACATTGCGAGCTGTAGTTTTCTACTGCTTGAGTAGATTATTTCTCGAGCGGCAGCTTTCTCAACGCAAACTGGTAGTTTCTCATTGAGAGCGGTCGCGAGCATGCGCAACCACTCACAATGAGAAACTTGACCTCCCCGCATTGAGAATCTCGCCGGGATGTCATTTTGCTTGCTCGCGGTCGCGAACATGACGTTGAGGACTGCAAACAAGCAAAAAATGACCGCTGCACTACGCTACGCTGCACTACGCGTGTTCGCACTGTACTAAGTGCAGCTCGCGTACTGCGAAGAAGCGCAAACTTCGCAAACTCCGCGAGCGTAGCGTAGTGCTTCGCCCAGGGTTAGAAAGGATATCAAACACGTCAGACTAGAATTTGGCGATAGCTGGGTAGTGCCAAGTCAAGTGGGAAAAATCTGCCTTCCGGGAATCTGCATTCAGGAAAGAGGGACGACCTGGAGGGGTCGAGTTTGGCAAGACCAGCGGGCGTGGTATAAGATCTGTGCAAAAAACGGAAGTGGAGTAGCATATGACGATGGGTGGGGTATATCAGTTTAGTTTGTGCACAGCAATAAGACCAGTCCTTGCCGGAGATAGAATGACCTAGATCACTTTCCCATTGCTGTTTTACCCTGTCATCATAGGTGCATCTGATATGTACAGGTATGTATAGGTGTATCAGATATATAAGTGCAGTAGAGCTTAGTTGCCAAATGAGACCTGTCAGAGTCCGTTATTAAGAGTGTAAGGGGAGGGAAGTCTTTAGGGGTGAGAGGATGAGAGGGGATACAGGAACGTAATGCCCCATGTAGTTGGTGAAAAATAAACTTATCCATGTAAGTGGCATTAGTGATTCTGGCATCTAAGGAATGGTGCACAGATAGAATATCAAGTTTTTCGATATACAAAAATATTGAATTGCAAATATCGTGATACAGGAATATCGACAGCAAGAATATCGTGGTCCAGAATATCGACATTAAGGTAAGAAATATCGTTTTTTAAATATCGAAGTCAGTAATATCATTTGCAAAAATATTTTTGTTTAAAATATCGATTTTTATATTAGTGTTATGTATTTTAGTATGTATTTTAAAAGTATGTGATCTAAATGTTTACAGTGAGTATTGCTTTAGTTTTTAAATATATGTGTTACATTATTAGTAGTGATTCATTTTATGTTAATTAAATTTTGCATTTTTTAGTTCTGTAGCGGGTTGTGGGTTATAGGGGAATAGGGTGGGAAGTAATTTAATTTTAATAAATTAATTAATATTTTTTTATTTATTAGCATTTATTTAAGTTAGATTTTATAGTGTTAATTGTGGTAATTCATGTATTATTAATTAATTATTAATTGGTTGTTAATTTTGATTAATTAATTAATTGATAATTATGGTAATTGTGTTTTTTTTAAAGGAGCGGGTTGTGGGTTAATAGGGGAATAGGGTGGGAAGTTATTTAATTATAATAAATAAATTCATATTTTTTATTTAATAGTATTTATTTAATTTAGATTTTATAGTGTTAATTGTGGTAATTACATTTGAATTAATTAATTATTATTTGGCTGTTCATTTTTAATAATTAATTGATTGATAATTATATTAATTGCGTTCTTTTTTACGAGCGGGTTGTGGGTTTATAGCGGAATAGGGTGTGAAGTAATTTATTGAAAAATAATTAATAATCAATAATTAATTGTTAATTAATGGTAATAAAATATTTGAAAATTAATTATGGGAATAGTGTTATTAATTTGAGATGTGAGTTGTGGGGTTTATAGAGGTAAAGGGTGGGAAGTACATTATTTTCAATTAATTAATAAGTTGTTAATTGATAATAATGTAATGTCAAATTAGTTATGGAAATGGTGTAATGATTTTTAGGTGTGTGTTGTGGTATTTGTTGGGGTAGAGGGTGGAAAGTATTTTAGGTTTTATTAATTTAATAATTAGTTACTCATTATTATTCATTTATGAATTGATAAATATTTATAGTAAATACTTACTTTTATTTAGTGTGAGGATCATGGTTTTATAGGGGTAATGTTTGGTGAGCAAATTCATTTTAACAATTTTATTTTGTTTCTTAATTATTAATATTTGTTTATTTGATAATTAATTATGTTAATTATGGTCAATTCTGTTGAGGGCGTGGCTTGGCCGGCTGCAAGATGGCCACACTCTAAGTGGTCTCTGCCGGCCAAGCTCTTTTATCCGACAAAATTCTGCTGACATTGCAACTTTGCCCGCACCACACCAACGTTTCCTGACTCAGGGGAGCACCGCGCACCTACCTGTCCCACTCTGGTGCTTCTATGTGCCTCCCAGGCGGAGATCCCTGCCTTGTGGCTGGCGCTGGGCTCCCGCACCCGGAGGCTGCCCACGCCTTCACCGGAGCTGTTGTTGCCTGCGGGCCCTTCTGTGGCGTTGAGGACGCCGGGGGCCGGATGCTGCTGAGCGCGGTGCGTCGCGCTATTGCTGGGGGGGATCCCCGGCGGGGCTGGGGGACGTTTGTTGTGCGGCCCGGTCCGGTGGCGCCGCGGCCTGGCTATGGCTTAGCGGTACTCTCCGGCCTTGAGTAAGTGCGGCGCTGCCTGGGCTGGGCTGAGGAAGCGGCGGACCCCCCTCGCTCCCCTCGCTGGTTTTTCCCCCATTGGTGTGCGCCGGCTGCTGAATCCCGCTCTGCCCTTGCTGCTCGCCACTGTGTTGGCCATCTGCCCTTGCGGCTGAGCCGTCCTGTGAGCTTCTTCACCCGCTCCACGCTGAAGCCCGCCTGAGACTTCTGGCCTCCAGCTTCGTGGCCTGCTCCTGGGTGCGCGGTGGGGGGGAATCCTGCTGCTCCCCGACCTCCGCTTCTCTTGGCCTGCAACTGATACTGACTCGGCTGCCCCAGGACGCGCCTACCTGATCTGGCTGTGCCTCGGCGCCCTGCCTCTACACTGTGTGGGCCCTCTCCTCTGGGCGAACCTCTGGCTGCTGGCTTCCTTGCGGGCGGACTCCTGGGCGTTGCTGGGCCTGGCGGGTGGTCGCTGGGCCCCTCTTCATCCGCTCCTGCTCGGGCCCTCCCGGGTACCTTGTTCACCATTACACTGCCCACTGGTGTGTCCCTGGGCCCACCTGCTGTGGCTACCTGAGGCCGGCCAGGTGCCCTGCTCCATCCTATAACCTGGGCGCGACGCCCCCACGGTGTGCCACACGCTCCTCAGCTGCTCCCTAGGACTGAGCGCCATTACTTCGCGCCCAGCTGGGCGTCCTAGTTGTGGTGTCCGCCTTGGCCCCGTTGCCACCTGTATGCTGCTCTGGCCTGGGACGCTCCACATCGTGTTGTGCTCCGGTCTTCCTCTACTCATCACCTGCTGGTGGCGGCTGGGCAAAGGACCGTTCCGCAGGCTCCCTTCATTCATCTCTGGCTGTCAGCTGCGCTCTGCGCTGTGCTGTGGGGGACGCGTCCGCAGGCCTGCTGGAGCTGTCTCCCTCCGGTTTCCTGGATTGTGCTCCAGCTGGACTCTGTGCTCCTGAACACTAATTGCTGGCTAAACTCCCCTCTTCTCCGGCTCCTCTCCCACTCTGCGTGTCTTGGGGCCCACCAGAGTTGTACATCGCTAAGGGGAAATCAGACCCAAAGCAGCCCAAGATCGCCTTCGAACTCAGGAGATCCTCACGCCAGGATGGCGCGGGCTCGGTTGGAGCCGACTCGGCTGTGACAATGGATCCCCCCGAGCCGAGAAGTCGACCTTAAGGCGATAATGCTTGAGGTCAAGTCGACCGGCATTGCTTCCCAGCTTGATCAACTATCCGCCCGCCTCGACTCAGTGAAGGCTTGTGTTGATTCCCACGACAACAGACTTCTCCATGTGGAATCCAGGGTGTCTGACGCCGAGGACGCAGCCACCCAGGATAGGTAGAAGTTACTCCAGATGGATAAGATCCTGGACATAATTCGGGAGAAGAATGAAGATTTGGAGGCTCGCTCCCGCCGGAGTAACCTTCGCATCACGGGCCTTCCTGAGTCCACCATCATCTCCAAGATGGAAGACTTTGTTGAGCAACTAATAAAGGAACTCTTCGGGTACGTCCTATCCCAATTCTTCGTCGTGGGACATGCCCACCGTTCCCTTGGCCCGCGTCCTGGTCCTGGTCTGCCTCCCCGCCCCATAGTGGCCAAGATCCTGAACATTCGAGGTCGCAATGCTATTCTCCGTGCGGCACGTGATAAGGGCACCATCCGGCCAAGCACATCCTCCAGAAGCATTAGGTTTCATACTCTCTAGCCTATCTGGCGAAGTTGAGGGTCCGGCATGGTTCCAAGAAACTTATCTTTCCTGATCCGAGGGAGGCCCTTGCTTTTGCTAAGAGACAGGAAAAATAATCCAGATCAGCCCCTCCTAAGTCCCCACTCATAGGTGCCGACAGCCTAAGCGACAATGACTAACTGTGCGGACCATGGTTTTTGTTCCACCTGAGATCTGTCTTCGATGTTGCTGTTTTACCCAAGTTTGGCCAGCCTGCTCCTTTGCAGGGGTGTTCGCCGAGTCCTGCCATGCCCCCACTGGCATGATTACCATTGTTCACTCTGTGTTGCCCCCTCCTAGTTGTGAGTCCTCCTATGGGTGGAGCAGGTGGTATTCTCAGCCTGATTGGGGGGTGGGGGGGGTAAGGGTTGGTTGGGTTTCTTGCTGTTTGGGTTGGTGGAGGTGTTTGGGGGTGGTGGTTGGTCGGGATTGTGGTTTCCTTCTTGTTTGGTTTTTGACACTGCATTGTTCTCAATGCACAGCACCGTCGCTAGTCTACCTAAGTCTGTATTCTGCCTTGCTTGGACTTCTGCACAGCACACTGTTCTCCGATTTGTCTTGATTGTACTTACTGGACACGTCTTACAGTTGCACACACAGCTGCACTGGTCTCTCCCTCCCCCTACAGGTTGCGCCTGCCTGTGTTCTGGCATGTGGGGCAATCCTGCTGTTTGTTTGAACCCGTCTCCTGCTAGGCAGCACCCACCGCTTAGACGCCCATGCTCCTTTCCCGCGCTGCCCAGTAAGCTGCAACCCACTGGGTGCCGCAGTTTCAACTCGCCTGCGCTACTCCCCAAATTTGCTTTGGCTCACCACCAGTGGCCTCACCTGCTCCATTCATTCGTTTTGCTGGTCTGCGCTCCCTGCTGTCTGCTCCGCTTAGCGCTTCACCCCGCCCTGCTCCCCTATGGCTGACATTGTCTGCTGGACTTGGAATGTCCGTGGCCTGAATGATTTCCGCAAGCCTCGCCTGATCCACTCACACCTACAGCGCCACAAAGTGGATATATGTCTCTTACATGAGACGCACTTGCTGCCAGGTACCGTCTCCAGACTTCAATCCCGCTACTGGGGGGAATCCCACTCTTCCACATATTCATCCTATGCCAGGGTCGTTTCCATTTTGCTGCGTCGAGGCCTCCCTTGGCAGACCTCCCGGGTTCTCCTTGATATGGGCATAAAATCCGTTTCGCGGGCGAATTTGTGGATTTTTGGCAATTTTGCGATCCGCGAATCGCACGAATTTGCCCAAAAATCCGCAATTTTGCAAGCTACAAATTTTTTTGCTTGGTCGCGCTTGAAAACTACAATATCGCGCGCGCGGCGTTGACTTACCGTGATTCTGAGTCCGCCGAGTTGTTTTTCTCCCGGTTTGCGTGTGCTGCGCCATTTTCGATCTTGCTGCGTGATCGCGCGAGAGTTTTTCGAACGCAATTACGTTATCGCGGCTTGCCATCCTGCACAGCGAGAGTTTGACAACGCGAGCACGAAATAAAGGCCCGAGATCACATATTGCGGGAGTAAACAATGCCGAACACGTAGATGTGGCGCGCAGCTGACTTCCGCCGGGAGATTTCAACAGCTTGCGTTCCCAAAACTGAAAAAATTGCAATTCTGCACAAGAAATCCACCGCAGGAAGCATAAACCTTGTGAAAATGATGATTTTGATCAGAATAACTCCTCAGATTGACATTTGGCTGCACTTTTTGGTAGAGGAGTAAATTTTTTGGGGTGGGGTGGAAGGAAGGAAGTGCCCCAGAGTCTCCAACTTCCTGTTCCTGTCCAGCAGGCTCCTCCCAGTGCTTTGTCCATGTCCTGGTCACTTTTGATTTGGATCTGGGGCTGGAAGGATTACTTTTTGTGGCTGCTGCTGGATATTTGTATTTGAGGACTTTTTGGACTTTGGAGTTCGGATCACTTTTGGACTTGAGATTTTACAAGTAAGTTGGTGTTGTTTGTTTGGGGCATTGCAGTTGAGGCAACTACAGTTCTAAAACTTTTTTCACAACTTTAGCAAAATATATATTGTGGGTAGCCACAGTATCCAGTAGGACCAGGGTTAATCATGGGTGCATGATACAACTGTTTCTGTGAGTTTTTTTAAAACTTAATTCTCATTTATGTCATGGAATTTTAGCTCGCTGTTATATGTTGATTTTTTTTTTAAAAAATGGGGGTGCCTGTAAAGCCTCACTAGCCAGTAGGCCCAGGTGTAGTGAGTGCTGCATGGACCTAGTCTTTCTATGGGGTGTCTTGAATTTAAACATCATTGAGGGCATGGATGGCATTGGATTGTGGTGATTTCTGTGTGTTTTTCGACTTTTTGGGGTGGTGTTGGGGCTTGGCCATGTGGTGGGGGTCAAGGGGCCATTTTGAAGCCAGGCAGTGTGCTCAGGCCTGCACCCAGTTTGCCTTGCTTTCAACAATTATGCCCAGGGGTACTCAGTGGTGCATGGGCCTAGTCTTTCTGTGGGGTGTCTTGAATTTTAACATCATTGAGTGCAGCATGGATGGCATTGGATTGTGGTGATTTTTGAGTGTTTTTCGACTTTTTGGGGCGTTGTTGGGGCCTGGCCATGTGGGTGGGGGCAATTTTGAGGCCTGGGACAGGCAGGGCCTGGCCATGTGGTGGGGGTCAAGGGGCCATTTTGAACCCAGGCAATGTGCTCAGATCTGCACCCAGCTTGCCTTGCTTTTAACCATTATACCCAGGGGTACTCAGTGGTGCATGGGCCTAGTCTTTCTGTGGGGTGTCTTGAATTTTAACATCATTGAGTGCATGGATGGCATTGGATTGTGGTGATATTTGAGTGTTTTTCGACTTTTTGGGGCGTTGTTGGGGCCTGGCCATGTGGGTGGGGGCCATTTTGAGGCCTGGGACAGGCAAGGCCTGGCCATGTGGTGGGGGTCAAGGGGCCATTTTGAAGCCAGGCAGTTTGCCGGAGGCATCAAGGCGCATCAGATGGAAACAGCTGAGTGAAAGGGAGAAAGCAGATGACGAGTTACAGGTAGGCTTCTGCAAAAAGCCAAGTTTTTAGACTTTTGCGAAAAAGGGCGAGGGACGCCTGGCCCTTAAGTTCAGCTGGAAGCATGTTCCAGAGTTTCGTGGCAAGGGAGAAAAAGGCCTTCCCTCCCCATCTGGCCTTGGCGGTTTGAGGGACAGACAAAAGGTTTTTGTTGGCAGGGCGCAAGGCTCTGCCCGGGGTGTAAAACGATACAAGAGACCTAATGTCTTCTGCACCAGATCCGTGAAGAGCACAGTAGGTAAGAACTAATACCTTAAATTTATCCTGGCCTGCACAGGAAGCCAGTGAAGGTTTTTTCTGATCAAGGATCCTGAAGAACGTCTGGGGGCATCAACAACAAACCTTGCTGCTGCATTCTGGACAACTTGTAAAAGGTGGACCAGCATTTTGCTCATACCTAAATAGAGGGCGTTACAATAGTCCAGGCGAGGAGAGATGAGAGCCACCGAGACTTGTTTCCGGGCTTCCGGGGAGAGATAGTGTGTAAGTTTTCTCAGGATCCTTAAGACACCACAACAGGTGGAGACAGTCCTGTTGACTTGCTTGTCAAAGGCAAGTGTGGTGTCAAGAATTACACCCAGATTACGGGCAGCAAGAGAGGGCTTGGGACACATTCCAAGGGCAGGCGGCCACCAGTCAGCCGACCAGACATCTTGTTTACCTCCAAAGATGAGGACCGCGGTCTTTTCCCCATTTAATTTGAGGAAATTTGAGGTCATCCAGCCTGCCACTGCTTCCATGCAGTTCCTGAAGTTAGAGGCCGTGTTCTCCACAGATTGAGAGAGGGAGACCATAATCTGGGTGTCGTCAGCGTACGACAATACTTCCAGACCGAAAGATCTTACAAGCCTGGCAAGTGGGGCCACATATATCTTAAAAAGTGTAGGGCTCATGGATGAGCCCTGAGGGACCCCACACTGCAGAGGCTTGGCGGAGGAGAGGAAGTCTCCCAGTTTAACCCTTTGTTCATGCTGGTTGAGGAAAGATGTCAGGAGGCTCATACCCGACCCATCTACACCCATTTCACCAAGACGGGTGGCCAAAATTGTGGGAGACAGGGTTGACTCTGTGCTGTGCGCCTTCCGAAAGCCATTCTGAGAGGGATCTAGCAGGCTAGCTTTATCCAGGAAGGTGCTGAGATGGTAATTAAGGTGGGCCTCGAGCATCTTGGCGGGAGCAGGGAGCAGGGATATAGGGCAGAATTTTTTTAGGATCCCGATGTCCATGGTGGCCTTTTTCAGAAGGGGCTTAACAATGGCCATCTTCCAAGGCGCAGGGAAGACACCATTGGAGAGTGCCAGATTCATTACTTCCAGAAGAGGGGGAAGTAAGACCTCTCTGCAATTCTTCAGAATTTTTAGAGGGCAGGGGTTCAGGGGGGATCCAGATTTAAGTTTGTCGAGGAGTTTATTAAGAATTTTGGAGGTAAGAAGAGGAAAATTGGCAGGTTTCCGCGAGGAGCCAGGGTCGGCTCCTGCCATGGGGATAGAGCAGATGACGGGGCAAGTTCCTGAATAAGATTGAGGGCTTCTAGGGCTGTGCAGATATCCACGATATTGGTGTAAAAAAAGTGGAGATCTGATCACAGAGTTCTTGAGATGCAACAATGGGATTGGGGTGTTGAACAAGAGATAAGGAATCTATCATTTTAAATAGTTCACTGGGAGAACTGAGGGAGGTTGTTAGATTAGTGAAATATGACTGTTTTTCTGCCAGGACTGTGGCCTTGTATCCTTTAACAAGGTTTTTGTGTTTAATCCTCTCATCGGGGTCAGGATGGCCTCTCCAGAACCTTTCTTGCCTCCTACACTACTGCCTAAGCAGTCTAAGAGAGTCTGAGAACGAAGGGGCCGACGGGCGTTTCCTGGTGCAATAGTGTGGCTTAGCCGGGGCTAGGATGTTAACAGTCTTCGAGATGGTGCTAGCAAGCTCAAAAGCAGCAGCATCAATATCAATTTTGGGAGAAAACTTAAGGTTGGCGATATTAGGGCCAAGGGACTCGTTATTCAGGCCCCTGTAGTTCCTTTTCAAAGCCCAATTGTGATTTTCCTTTAGGGGCACATAGGGTAGACACGATGTGAACTCGATAGGGACTGCCTTATGGTCTGACCAGGAGAGAGGAAGGGGAAGGCCTACTTCCAGCCTAGAATCGTTGGTGAACACCCCGTCCAATGTGTGGCCGGCAGAATGGGTAGAGCTTCCCACTCTTTGTGAAAGACCACAAGAGGCCAGCGAGTCTACCAAGGATAAGGTATCGGCTGAGTTGGAATTTTCCAAATGGAAATTAAAATCACCAAGAATGGTGAAGTTGGGCTTATCAATGAATGGTTCCAGTATTTCAACTTCAGCGGTGAAAGCAGACCTGGGACCAGGAGGTCTATAGATGAGAATGCCCGCAAAGGACACTGTAGGAGAGGGGCTAAGGGAACAGTGTAAAGCCTGGAAGGAGTTCTGAGGGGATGGGAGATACTCAATACGGCAATTTGATGAGTTTTTGTGTAGAATGCCAATCCCCCCCCCCTTACGTCCCTCTCTGTCCAGTCTCACCAAGGCATAACCATCGGGGATGGCATTAACCTGATCTGGTCCGGATGATTCTGAGCCCGAGGGTTCGGTGACAAAGGCCCACGAAGGCTTCCTCTCCGAAATAAAATCTCTGAAGGCAATATTATTCTTAACTAGGGAGCAAGCATTGATAAGAAAGCCTGTTTCCCTAGGAGGAAAGGGAGGGTGTTGTTCCCTTGTCACAGTAGGGGCGCCTAAGGGAGTAAGTGGGCATGTAGTTCTCACGTCCCTAAGGCACCAGCACTCAAAACCGTCCCGCAATCTCTCAGGAACTTCCTTATGATGACAGGTTTGCCAGGATGGCTTAAGTGCTTTAAGAGTGCTTAGGGAGTAAGCAAAGCTTACTGCGAGAGGGGTGTTTATACCGTCAGCCTCCCTGGCCCCTGGCCCCTCCTTGTCGCTGACAGGCGCCGATGGGCAGGACTCTGGCACGACTCCGGCACAGGTCCAGCACGTCCGCTGCGCGGAGAGACATATCCATCCCCTTTTACGCGCAGCTAGAGCGTGTCAGAGCGCTTGCACACACTCAATATGGCCGCTGTGAATAGTCGCCTACCCGGGACCGACTACTCAGCGTCAACACTCGGCTGAGAGTGGCCCAGGCAGCGAGGAGGTGGGGAGAGGTGTCAACAGGTTAAAAGCTTCTTAAATCAAGCAAAATAACAGGTGTTTTTAAAATTGCACGAAAATAACGAGACAGCAAACCTCCCGGCTTCCGCCTCAGGAGGGACACAAACACACAGCCTAATCGAGCGCAGGGCTCAGGAATGCCCCTTTTATGCGCAGCTAGAGCCCGTCAGAGCGCTTGCACACACTCAATATGGCCGCTGTGAATGTTCGCCTACCCGGGACCGACTACTCAGCATCAACACTCAGCTGAGAGTGGCCCAGGCAGCGAGGAGGTGGGGAGAGGTGTCAACAGGTTAAAAGCTTCTTAAATCAAGCAAAATATCATGTATTTTTAAAATTGCACGAAAATAACGAGACAGCAAACCTCCCGGCTTCCGCCTCAGGGGGGACACAAACACACAGCCTAATCGAGCGCAAGGCTCAGGTTACTGGAAACTTTCTTGACTGAATATGTAGTGATCAGCTTCCCTGGCTCAGACAAGAAGGGATTCAGCTTCCGACAACCGCATAAACATGACAACTTTGCTCCTCAGAATAAGAGTTAATCTCTAGAGTCGTGTGAAACAATAGACAGCTATTTCACTCAGTTAGTTGTGCAGATTTACTTTCACCAGGATGCAGAGAATAGAGAGACGGGCGTTTTAAAATAAAAGATATTATTTATTGAGCAGTCTTCCTTCTCATGCAAGAGAAATGAATTGCCACAATTGCAAGAATTGTTATTATGAAAAGTGCGTACAGTAAAAGGAGTATTGCGAAATAATACTGTAAAAGCATTGATATGGTTTCTTAGCCATAAGATAGTTAAAATGAATAAAATATATACATTTATATATACATTAGCTAACGACCTCAACTGGCGCTTCTAACTATTCCTACCCCGGTGTACCTGACCTAAGCCTAATACATGGGAGGGAGTAAGTAGCAGCTTAAGTTAAGTTGGTTTTGCCAAGAGTTTGTTTCAAGAATTCTCTCTAAGGGTTTAGTCAGCACCGTACCTCTGGAATAGAATGCGGGAGGTCTGGTATCTCCTCTCAGGACCCGATATCCCAGTCACCCGCAAGGGTAGGCTGGAAACGCCGGAGCTGGATTTTCTCGGCAGGAGAAAAGACAGCGTCTTTCTCAGCGCGTCAAGGAGGAGGGGCATCGTCCGTGGGCTTCTCGCATCTGCTGGGCTCTGCAAGGGGACAGCTGTTTGGCTCCTGTATTCACCACCACCGTGTGCTTGCTTAAGGCAACGTTGGTATATTTATACCTGAAAGGTGCTGAGTTTGACGTAAGGTTTTGAACATAAGACATCAATAAAGATGTCACTAAGAACTGGTCGTTCTTACAGTGCTCGCAGGAGTTCTATTACTAATCAAAACAAAGCAAGCGGGGCTTTCCCAGGTTGCTGGGGTTTGGTATGTCGAAAGAACTCGGTGTGCTATCTAGGAATCTAAGGAAGAGGCTTCTGCTGTGTCATGGACTGTCATGGACTGCAGAGGCGAGTTACTGAAATATGGCTCTGATTGTTATGCCATTATAGGGATATGTATTGATTATAGCCGTATAGGGGCATGAGGTCACAACATTGATCGGGGTCCTAGATAAAACACAACACCCACTCCAAGAATTTATGTCCATCAATTACTAAAAACTTAAGCAATAAGATGCACGTGTATTCCTACCTACCCCAAAATACATTTTGCATTTGAAATGGTGTACATGAAATACATGAAAATGATAATAGGTACTGTACGTTTTTAAGCAGAGTAATCATTCAAAAAAATTTTTGCATATATATTCAGTTGAACGATTTTGCGAAGAATTACACATGAAATGTCTCTAAATACAGAAAAGAAGGGCGAGACTATTTCATCACATATAAATATAATTGCTGTAAAATGTGCTAGAGGCTAAGGTAAAATTTTGTCTCTAGATCTGCTAAAAATAGAAGCTTTATTCTTTATGAATAGTTCTACTTTAAGCAAAGGACGTGTGCCAGAATAAAGGTAAATATTTTGGAAAAAATAATTTCATGGTGAGCGGGGAAAAAAAAATAGTTCAAAACGCTTATCAGTAGCTTTTGTTTATCAAAGCTGAAGGCCGAATTCAGAGTTCATGGGAACGCTGTGTGCCGAAATGTTTTTCCAAAAGTTATTGTTTCTGTTCAGGGGAGAACATCATTTCAGACAGGCTCTCAAAGAATTGTTCTACATATTCAGGTGATAGTTCGACCAAGTTCGATAATGCTGTAACTTGGCAGTTGTGAGAATGATTGCTATCATCGATTTCAGGATCAGCAATGCTCACAGAAGGTCGTACCTGGGTGATGTTGCTTTCACTTTCTGCTTCACTGCCACCACCTAGTCGTAGTGCAGGAGTCTCAACGAACGCCATCATCAGGATTGGTAACCGCTGGGGACAACACGATGCGTGAGCCGTTACTGAACTTAGCAAAGTATCGACGTCCATTGGTATTGCTGATGGTAGTGCAAGACAGGTGTCTAACACGCATTTCTCTCCGCATAGCATACATCGAAGCACAGGTAAGATGCAGGTCTGCCATATAGGTCTGAATGAAAGAAACCCGGTCATATTCAGATCTCGTAGCCGGGCTATCCCAAGGACTTTAGTTATGCGGTCCCGGTAGCGTATTGCTAGGATCGTTTCTTCCATCCATGCCGGAGTCATGTCTGCTGTTTGGTTTGCCATATCGGAGCAGGAGAGTCAAAAATAAAATACCTGCTACGAGTCCCAAAAGTAGTGGTACGCCGCCAAAGATCGAATGTACAAAATTTGAAAAGATACCCAGGACTGCTTCAAATGGTGTTAACAGTCCCGAAAAAACTGTCTTAAATACATTCAAGATACCACTGGCATTCGACATATTTAGGATTTGGCTGAGCATTTCTATGAAATGCACTGGGCAATTTGTTGATAAAAGTGTATGTATCTCTGCCGCCGTCCTTGCAACTTGGAAATCATTCGTCTCTTTTGATGACGAGATGGGCACTGTTGTCTGCAAAAGCACAGACTTCATTCTGCTTAAAGTACCAATTCGTATAGAAGAGATATTCAAACTAGGCCAAATCGGAGCCAATGAGTCTCCAGGGCCATTCGGATACAATGCTTGCATATAGCAAGTGACCATGGAACTCACGCTTAAGAGATATGCTTTCCCTGGCACCAAGCCACAACAGCTGTGATCCGTTATTAGAACGTAACTCCCGTTAGAAAGTTGCCTAAAGAATGGCTCTATTTGTGCTGCAGGTGTGCCATGCTGGTGGCATGAAAGGTTGTTTGAAGTACCCTCACAGGCCCCATGTAAGTTAATACCTTGGCACAAAAGTATACTGCTTAGTGAATGTTTACACTCACTACCACTAAGAAATAAACTTTTGTTGTTGTCACTATAACATGTGTGTGTATAAGGTAATTTCCATGATGACTTAATGTATCCTTTACCCAACATTTCATACTGGCCTGCCGGTATATACTCAAGGGAATTTTTAAATTGGAAAGTTGTTATCGGAATTGTGATAATCCCGTGTATTAGCCATTCAATGACAGGTCTTTCTGACATTGTCAATGGTAATCTCTCAAGTTTTTCGATGCTCAGGATTGAATAGCCTGCTCCTTTCTGTGCCAAACTGATTTGTTTATCAGTAAGGTTAAAGATGGAAAACAATGATGTTGTGTTGATTAAACGCCATGGCACATAGCCCGAACAGAGATTTTGCAACGTCCAGCCTAGCTGTACAATAGAACGCAATTGGGACTGGCCATGTTGTAACATTAGCAAGTCCTGGTCTATTATATCAATTGCAGATGATACAATACTGTCCAGTCCGGGTACCTTGTTCACCATTACACTGCCCACTGGTGTATCCCTGGGCCCACCTGCTGTGGCTACCTGAGGCCGGCCAGGTGCCCTGCTCCATCCTATAACCTGGGCGCGATGCCCCCACAGTGTGCCACACGCTCCTCAGCTGCTCCCTAGGACTGAGCGCCATTACTTCGCGCCCAGCTGGGCGTCCTGGTTGTGGTGTCCGCCTTGGCCCCGTTGCCACCTGTATGCTGCTCTGGCCTGGGACGCTCCACATCGTGTTGTGCTCCGGTCTTCCTCTACTCATCACCTGCTGGTGGCGGCTGGGCAAATTACTGTCCCGCAGGCTCCCTTCATTCATCTCTGGCTGTCAGCTGCGCTCTGCGCTGTGCTGTGGGGGGCGCGTCCGCAGGCCTGCTGGAGCTGTCTCCCTCCGGTTTCCTGGATTGTGCTCCAGCTGGACTCTGTGCTCCTGGCTGCTAATTGCTTGCTAAACTCCCCTCTTCTCCGGCTCCTCTCCCACTCTGCGTGTCTCGGGGCCCACCAGAGTTGTACATCGCTATGGGGAAATCAGACCCAAAGCAGCCCAAGATCGCCTTCGAACTCAGGAGATCCTCACGCCAGGATGGCGCGGGCTCGGTTGGAGCCGACTCTGCTGTGACAATGGATCCCCCCGACCCGAGAAGTCGACCTTAAGGCGATAATGCTTGAGGTCAAGTCGACCGGCATTGCTTCCCAGCTTGATCAACTATCCGCCCGCCTCAACTTAGTGAAGGCTTGTGTTGATTCCCACGACAACAGACTTTATCATGTGGAATCCAGGGTGTCTGACGCCGAGGACGCAGCCACCCAGGATAGGTAGAAGTTACTCCAGATGGATAAGATCCTGGACATAATTCGGGAGAAGAATGAAGATTTGGAGGCTCGCTCCCGCCGGAGTAACCTTTGCATCACGGGCCTTCCTGAGTCCACCATCATCTCCAAGATGGAAGACTTTGTTGAGCAACTAATAAAGGACCTCTTCGGGTACGTCCTATCCCAATTCTTCGTCGTGGGACATGCCCACCGTTCCCTTGGCCCACGTCCTGGTCCTGGTCTGCCTCCCAGCCCCATAGTGGCCAAGATCCTGAACATTCGAGATCGCAATGCTATTCTCCGTGCGGCACGTGATAAGGGCACCATCCGGCCGAGCACATCCTCCAGAAGCATGAGGTTTCATACTCTCTAGCCTATCTGGCGAAGTTGAGGGTCCGGCATGGTTGCAAGAAACTTATCTTTCCTGATCCGAGGGAGGCCCTTGCTTTTGCTAAGAGACTGGAAAAATAATCCAGATCAGCCCCTCCTAAGTCCCCACTCATAGGTGCCGACAGCCTAAGCGACAATGACTAACTGTGCGGACCATGGTTTTTTGTTCCACCTGAGATCTGTCTTCGATGTTGCTGTTTTACCCAAGTTTGGCCACCCTGCTCCTTTGCAGGGGTGTTCGCCGAGTCCTGCCATGCCCCCACTGGGATGATTCCCATTGTTCACTCTGTGTTGCCCCCTCCTAGTTGTGAGTCCTCCTATGGGTGGAGCAGGTGGTATTCTCATCCTGATTGGGGGGGTTGTGGTGGGTGCGGGTTGGTTGGGTTTCTTGCTGTTTGGGTTGGTGGAGGTGTTTGGGGGTGGTGGGTGGTCGGGATTGTGGTTTCCTTCTTGTTTGGTTTTTGACACTGCATTGTTCTCAATGCACAGCACCGTCGCTAGTCTACCTAAGTCTGTATTCTGCCTTACTTGGACATCTGCACAGCACACTGTTCTCCGATTTGTCTTGATTGTACTTACTGGACACGTCTTGCAGTTGCACACACAGCTGCACTGGTCTCTCCCTCCCCCTACAGGTTGCGCCTGCCTGTGTGCTGGCATGTGGGGCAATCCTGCTTTTTGTTTGAGCCCGTCTCCTGCTAGGCAGCACCCACCGCTCAGACGCCCACGCTCCTTTCCCGCGCTGCCCAGTAAGCTGCAACCCACTGGGTGCCGCAGTTTCAACTCGCCTGCGCTACTCCCCAAATTTGCTTTGGCTCACCACCGGTGGCCTCACCTGCTCCATTCATGCGTTGTGCTGGTCTGCGCTCCCCGCTGTCTGCTCCGCTTAGCGCTTCACCGAGCCCTGCCCCCCATGGCTGACATTGTCTGCTGGACTTGGAATGTCCGTGGCCTGAATGATTTCCGCAAGCCTTGCCTGATCCACTCACACCTACAGCGCCACAAAGTGGATATATGTCTCTTACACGAGACGCACTTGCTGCCAGGTACCGTCTCCAGACTTCAATCCCGCTACTGGGGGGAATCCCACTCTTCCACATATTCATCCTACGCCAGGGGCATTTCCATTTTGCTGCGTTGAGGCCTCCCTTGGCAGACCTCCCGGGTTCTCCTTGATATGGGCGTAAAATCCGTTTTGCGGGCGAATTTGTACATTTTTGGCAATTTTGCGATCCGCAAATCGCACGAATTTGCCCAAAAATCCGCAAATGTGCAAGCTACGAATTTCTTTGCTTGGTCGCGCTTGAAAACTACAATATCGCGCGAGCGGCGTTGACTTACCATGATTCTGAGTCCGCCGAGTTGTTTTTCTCCCGGTTTGCGTGTGCTGCGCCATTTTCGATCTTGCTGCGTGATCGCGCGAGAGTTTTTCGAACGCAATTACGTTATCGCGGCTTGCCATCCTGCACAGCGAGAGTTTGACAACGCGAGCACGAAATAAAGGCCCGAGATCACATATTGCGGGAGTAAACAATGCCGAACACGTAGATGTGGCGCGCAGCTGACTTCTGCCGGGAGATTTCAACAGCTTACGTTCCCGAAACTGAAAAAATTGCAATTCTGCACAAGAAATCCACCGCAGGAAGCATAAACCTTGTGAAAATGATGATTTTGATCAGAATAACTCCTCAGATTGACATTTGGCCTTTTTGGTACAGGAGTCAATTTTTTGGGGTGGGGTGGAAGGAAGGAAGTGCCCCAGAGTCTCCAACTTCCTGTTCCTGTCCAGCAGGCTCCTCCCAGTGCTTTGTCCATGTCCTGGTCACTTTTGATTTGGATCTGGGGCTGGAAGGATTACTTTTTGTGGCTGCTGCTGGATATTTGTATTTGAGGACTTTTTGGACTTTGGAGTTCGGATCACTTTTGGACTTGAGATTTTACAAGTAAGTTGGTGTTGTTTGTTTGGGACATTGCAGTTGAGGCAACTACAGTTCTAAAACTTTTTTCACAACTTTAGCAAAATATATATTGTGGGAAGCCACAGTATCCAGTAGGACCAGGGTTAGTCATGGGTGCATGATACAACTGTTTCTGTGAGTTTTTTTTAAACTTACTTCTCATTTATGTCATGGAATTTTAGCTCACTGTTATATGTTGATTTTTTTAAAAAAAAATGGGGGTGCCTGTAAAGCCTCACTAGCCAGTAGGCCCAGGTGTAGTGAGTACTGCATGGAGCTAGTCTTTCTATGGGGTGTCTTGAATTTAAACATCATTGAGGGCATGGATGGCATTGGATTGTGGTGATTTCTGTGTGTTTTTCGACTTTTTGGGGTGGTGTTGGGGCCTGGCCATGTGTTGGGGGTCAAGGGGCCATTTTGAAGCCAGGCAGTGTGCTCAGGCCTGCACCCAGTTTGCCTTGCTTTCAACAATTATGCCCAGGGGTACTCAGTGGTGCATGGGCCTAGTCTTTCTGTGGGGTGTCTTGAATTTTAACATCATTGAGTGCATGGATGGCATTGGATTGTGGTGATTTTTGAGTGTTTTTTGACTTTTTGGGGCGTTGTTGGGGTCTGGCCATGTGGGTGGGGGCCATTTTGAGGCCTGGGACAGGCAGGGCCTGCCCATGTGGTGGGGGTCAAGGGGCCATTTTGAACCCAGGCAATGTGCTCAGATCTGCACTAAGCTTGCCTTGCTTTCAACCATTATGCCCAGGGGTACTCAGTGGTGCATGGGCCTAGTCTTTCTGTGGGGTGTCTTGAATTTTAACATCATTGAGTGCATGGATGGCATTGGATTGTGGTGATTTTTGAGTGTTTTTCGACTTTTTGGGGCGTTGTTGGGGCCTGGCCATGTGGGTGGGGGCCATTTTGAGGCCTGGGACAGGCAAGGCCTGGCCATGTAGTGGGGGTCAAGGGGCCATTTTGAATCCAGGCAGTTTGCCGGAGGCATCAAGGCGCATCAGATGGAAACAGCTGAGTGAAAGGGAGAAAGCAGATGACGAGTTACAGGTAGGCTTCTGCGAAAAGCCAAGTTTTTAGACTTTTGCGAAAAAGGGCGAGGGACGCATGGCCCTTAAGTTCAGCTGGAAGCATGTTCCAGAGTTTCGTGGCAAGGGAGAAAAAGGCCTTCCCTCCCCATCTGGCCTTGGCGGTTTGAGGGACAGACAAAAGGTTTTTGTTGGCAGAGCGCAAGGCCCTGCCCGGGGTGTAAAAGGATACAAGAGACCTAATGTCTTCTGCACCAGATCCGTGAAGAGCACAGTAGGTAAGAACTAATACCTTAAAATTTATCCTGGCCTGCACAGGAAGCCAGTGAAGGTTTTTTCTGATCAAGGATCCTGAAGGACGTCTGGGGGCATCAACAACAAACCTTGCTGCTGCATTCTGGACATCTTGTAAAAGGTGGACCAGCATTTTGCTCATACCTAAATAGAGGGCGTTACAATAGTCCAGGCGAGGAGAGATGAGAGCCACCGAGACTTGTTTCCGGGCTTCCGGGGAGAGATAGTGTGTAAGTTTTCTCAGGATCCTTAAGACACCACAACAGGTGGAGACAGTCCTGTTGACTTGCTTGTCAAAGGCAAGTGTGGTGTCAAGAATTACACCCAGATTACGGGAGGCAAGAGAGGGCTTGGGACACATTCCAAGGGCAGGCGGCCACCAGTCAGCCGACCAGACATCTTGTTTACCTCCAAAGATGAGGACCGCGGTCTTTTCCCCATTTAATTTGAGGAAATTTGAGGTCATCCAGCCTGCCACTGCTTCCATGCAGTTCCTGAAGTTAGAGGCTGTGTTCTCCACAGATTGAGAGAGGGAGACCATAATCTGGGTGTCGTCAGCGTATGACAATACTTCCAGACCGAAAGATCTTACAAGCCTGGCAAGTGGGGCCACAAATATCTTAAAAAGTGTAGGGCTAATGGATGAGCCCTGAGGGACCCCACACTGCAGAGGCTTGGCGGAGGAGAGGAAGTCGCCCAGTTTGACCCTTTGTTCACGCTGGTTGAGGAAAGATGTCAGGAGGCTCATACCCGACCCATCTACACCCATTTCACCAAGACGGGTGGCCAAAATTGTGGGAGACAGGGTGTCAAAGCCAGCTGTAAGGTCGAGCAGGATCAGAAGGGTTGTCTGACCACTGTCGACCTTAGCGCGGATGTTATTGACCACCAATGTAAGGGCTGACTCTGTGCTGTGCGCCTTCCGAAAGCCATTCTGAGAGGGATCTAGCAGGCTAGCTTTATCCAGGAAGGTGCTGAGATGGTAATTAAGGTGGGCCTCGAGCATCTTGGCGGGAGCAGGGAGTTGGGATATAGGGCAGAAGTTTTTTAGGATCCCGGGGTCCATGGTGACCTTTTTCAGAAGGGGCTTAACAATGGCCATCTTCCAAGGCGCTGGGAAGACACCATTGGAGATTGCCAGATTCATTACTTCCAGAAGAGGGGGAAGTAAGACCTCTCTGCAATTCTTCAGAATTTTTAGAGGGCAGGGGTTCAGGGGGGATCCATATTTAAGTTTGTCGAGGAGTTTATTAAGAATTTTGGAGGTAAGAAGAGGAAAATTGGCAGGTTTCCGCGAGGAGCCAGGGTCGGCTCCTGTCATGGGGATAGAGCAGATGACGGGGCAAGTTCCTGAATAAGATTGAGGGCTTCTAGGGCTGTGTAGATATCCACGATATTGGTGTGAAAAAACATGGAGATCTGATCACAGAGTTCTTGAGATGCAACAATGGGATCGGGGTGTTGAACAAGAGATAAGGAATCTATAATTTTAAATAGTTCACTGGGAGAATTGAGGGAGGTTGTCAGATTAGTGAAATATGACTGTTTTTCTGCCAGGACTGCGGCCTTGTATCCTTTAACAAGGTTTTTGTGTTTAATCCTCTCATCGGGGTCAGGATGGGCTCTTCAGAACCTTTCTTGCCTCCTACACTCCTGCCTAAGCAGTGTAAGAGAGTCTGAGAACGAAGGGGCCGACGGGCGTTTCCTGGCGCAATAGTGTGGCTTAGCCGGGACTAGGATGTTAACAGTCTACGAGATGGTGCTAGCAAGCTCAAAAGCAGCAGCATCAGTATCAATTTTGGGACAAAAATTAAGGTTGGCGATAATAGGGCCAAGGGACTCGTTATTCAGGCCCCTGTAGTTCCTTTTCAAAGCCCAATTGTTATTTTCCTTTAGGGGCACATAGGGTAGACACGATGTGAACTCGATAGGGACTGCCTTATGGTCTGACCAGGAGAGAGGAAGGGGAAGGCCTACTTCCAGCCTAGAATCGTTGGTGAACACCCCGTCCAATGTGTGGCCGGCAGAATGGGTAGAGCTTCCCACTCTTTGTGAAAGACCACAAGAGGCCAGCGAGTCTACCAAGGATAAGGTATCGGCTGAGTTGGAATTTTCCAAATGGAAATTAAAATCACCAAGAATGGTGAAGTTGGGCTTATCAATGAATGGTTCCAGTATTTCAACTTCAGCGGTGAAAGCAGACCTGGGACCAGGAGGTTTATAGATGAGAATGCCCGCAAAGGACACTGTAGGAGAGGGGCTAAGGGAACAGTGTAAAGCCTGGAAGGAGTTCTGAGGGGATGGGAGACACTCAATACGGCAATTTGATGAGTTTTTGTGTAGAATGCCAATATCCCCCCCCTTACGTCCCTCTCTGTCCAGTCTCACCAAGGCATAACCATCGGGGATGGCATTAACCTGATCTGGTCCGGATGATTCTGAGCCCCAGGGTTCGGTGACAAAGGCCCAAGAAGGCTTCCTCTCCGAAATAAAATCTCTGAAGGCAATATTATTCTTAACTAGGGAGCAAGCATTGATAAGAAAGCCTGTTTCCCTAGGAGGAAAGGGAGGGTGTTGTTCCCTTGTCACAGTAGGGGCGCCTAAGGGAGTAAGTGGTCATGTAGTTCTCGCGACCCTAAGGCACCAGCACTCAAAACCGTCCCGCAATCTCTCAGGAACTTCCTTATGATGACAGGTTTGCCAGGATGGCTTAAGTGCTTTAAGAGTGCTTAGGGAGTAAGCAAAGCTTACTGCGAGAGGGGTGTTTATACCGTCAGCCTCCCTGGCCCCTGGCGCCTCCTTGCCGCTGACAGGCGCAGACGGGCAGGACTCTGACACGACTCCGGCAAAGGACCGGCACGTCCGCTCCGTGGAGAGACATATCCATCCCCTTTTATGCGCAGCTAGAGCGTGTCAGAGCGCTTGCACACACTCAATATGGCCGCTGTGAATGTTCGCCTACCCGGGACCGACTACTCAGCGTCAACACTCGGCTGAGAGAGGCCCAGGCAGCGAGGAGGTGGGGAGAGGTGTCAGCAGGTTAAAAGCTTCTTAAATCAAGCAAAATAACAGGTATTTTTAAAATTGCACGAAAATAACGAGACAGAAAACCTCCCGGCTTCTGCCTCAGGAGGGACACAAACACACAGCCTAATTGAGCGCAGGGCTCAGGAATGCCCCTTTTATGCGCAGCTAGAGCCCGTCAGAGCGCTTGCACACACTCAATATGGCCGCTGTGAATGTTCGCCTACCCGGGACCGACTACTCAGCATCAACACTCGGCTGAGAGTGGCCCAGGCAGCGAGGAGGTGGGGAGAGGTGTCAACAGGTTAAAAGCTTCTTAAATCAAGCAAAATAACAGGTATTTTTAAAATTGCACGAAAATAACGAGACAGCAAACCTCCCGGCTTCTGCCTCAGGGGGGACACAAACACACAGCCTAATCGAGCGCAGGGCTCAGGAATGCCCCTTTTATGCGCAGCTAGAGCGCGTCAGAGCGCTTGCACACACTCAATATGGCCGCTGTGAATGTTCGCCTACCCGAGACCGACTACTCAGCGTCAACACTTGTCTGAGAGTGGCCCAGGCAGCGAGGAGGTGGGGAGAGGTGTCAACAGGTTCAAAGCTTCTTAAATCAAGCAAAATAACAGGTATTTTTAAAATTGCACGAAAATAACGAGACAGCAAACCTCCCGGCTTCCGCCTCAGGGGGACACAAACACACAGCCTAATCGAGCGCAGGGCTCAGGAATGCCCCTTTTATGCGCAGCTAGAGCGCGTCAGAGCGCTTGCACACACTCAATATGGCCGCTGTGAATGTTCGCCTACCCGGGACCGACTACTCAGCGTCAACACTCGGCTGAGAGTGGCCCAGGCAGCGAGGAGGTGGGGAGAGGTGTCAACAGGTTAAAAGCTTCTTAAATCAAGCAAAATAACAGGTATTTTTAAAATTGCACGAAAATAACGAGACAGCAAACCTCCCGCCTTCCGCCTCAGGGGGGACACAAACACACAGCCTAATCGAGCGCAGGGCTCAGGTTACTGGAAACTTTCTTGACTGAATAGGTAGTGATCAGCTTCCCTGGCTCAGACAAGAAGGGATTCAGCTTCCGACAACCGCATAAACATGACAACTTTGCTCCTCAGAATAAGAGTCAATCTCTAGAGTCATGTGAAACAATAGACATCTATTTCACTCAGTCAGTTGTGCAGATTTACTTTCACCAGGATGCAGAGAATAGAGAGACGGGCGTTTTAAAATAAAAGATATTATTTATTGAGCAGTCTTCCTTCTCATGCAAGAGAAATGAATTGCCACAATTGCAAGAATTGTTATTATGAAAAGTGCGTACAGTAAAAGGAGTATTACGAAATAATACTGTAAAAGCATTGATATGGTTTCTTAGCCATAAGATAGTTAAAATGAATAAAATATATACATTTATATATACATTAGCTAACGACCTCAACTGGTGCTTCTAACTATTCCTACCCCGGTGTACCTGACCTAAGCCTAATACATGGGAGGGAGTAAGTAGCAGTTTAAGTTAAGTTGGTTTTGCCAAGAGTTTGTTTCAAGAATTCTCTCTAAGGGTTTAGTCAGCACCGTACCTCTGGAATAGAATGCGGGAGGTCTGGTATCTCCTCTCAGGACCCGATATCCCAGTCACCCGCAAGGGTAGGCTGGAAACGCCGGAGCTGGATTTTCTCGGGAGGAGAAAAGACAGCATCTTTCTCAGCGCGTCAAGGACGAGGGGCAGCGTCCGTGGGCTTCTCGCATCTGCTGGGCTCTGCAAGGGGACAGCTGTTCAGCTCCTGTATTCACCACCACTGTGTGCTTGCTTAAGGCAATGTTGGTATATTTATACCTGAAAGGTGCCGAGTTTGACGTAAGTTTTTGGACATAAGACATCAATAAAGATGTCACTAAGAACTGGTCGTTCTTACAGTGCTCGCAGGAGTTCTATTACTAATCAAAACAAAGCAAGCGGGGCTTTCCCAGGTTGCTGGGGTTTGGTATGTCGAAAGAACTCGGTGTGCTATCTAGGAATCTAAGGAAGTGGCTTCTGCTGTGTCATGGACTGTCATGGACTGAAGAGGCGAGTTACTGAAATATGGCTCTGATTGTTATGCCATTATAGGGATATGTATTGATTATAGCTAAGTATGGGTGGAAAATCCGTTACGCTCGCGGATTTTGCGGATTTTCGGTAAATTCGCAATCCGCGAGATTTACGAATTTCCCGCAAAATCCGCAAATTCGAACGCAGCGGATTTTTTTTTTCTTGGTGATACAATTTTGCGGCGCGCGGCGTTTATCATCGTTTGCCGAGTTGTTTTTCTAGATATTTTGCGAGTGCTGCGCCATTTTGGATCTTGCTGCGGGATCCCGCGGGAATTTGGCAAGCGCGATTACGTAATCGCGGCTTGCCAACTTTTGCAGCGAGCGTATGTCAACGCGAGTACGCCGAGATCACGTCTCGCGGTACTTCGCAATTGCGAGCTTTGAGATGCGGCGAGCAGCAACAATCTCGCACACGCGAAAATATAAAATTTGCAATTCTGCACAAGAAATCCACCAGCAAGCAGCATAAACCTTCTTGAAATGATGATTTTTATCTGAATAACTCCTTAGGTTGACATTTGCCTGCACTTTTTTTGCGAGGAGTCCATTTTGGGGGGGGGGGGGGGAGGGGGTGGGAGGAAGGAAGTGCCCCACAGTCTTCAACTTCCTGTTCCTGTCCAGCAGGCTCCTCCCAGTGCTTTGTCCATCTCCTGGTCACTTTTCATTTGGATCTGGAGCTGGAAGGATTACTTTTTGTGGATGCTGCTGGATATTTGGATTTGAGGCCTTTTTGACTTTCTTTGGATCACTTTTGGATTAGAAATTTTACAAGTAAGTTTGTTTGGGGCATTACAGTGGCTGCAACTACAATTTTGGAGTTTTCGATTTTTGGGCTGTTTTGGGGCCTTTTGCCCAGGGGTACTCAGTGGTGGGTGGACTGAGTCTTTCTATGGGGTGTCTTGAACTTAAACATCATGGAGGGCATGGATGGATTGGGATTGTGCTGATTTTTCAGTGATTTTCGTTTTTTGGGGCTGTACTTGTGGCCTTTTCACCAGGGGTGTTTGAGTCTAGCATGGGCCTAGTCTTTCTGTGGGGTGTCTTGAACTTAAACATCATGGAGGGCATGGATGGAATGGGATTGTGCTGATTTTTCAGTGTTTTTCGTTTTTGGGGGCTGTACTTGTGGCCTTTTCACCAGGGGTATTGAGTCTAGCATGGGCCTAGTCTTTTTGTGGGGTGTCTTGAACTTAAACATCATGGAGGGCATGGATGGAATGGGATTGTGCTGATTTTTCAGTGTTTTTCGATTTTTGGGGGTGTTCATGGGGAGGGACAGGCCATGTGGCTGGGGGCCATTTTGAGTGCTGCTACAGGCCCTGGCCATGTGCAGGGAGGCAAGTGGCCATTTTGAATGCAGGCATTGTTGTTAGGCCTGCAACCATTTTGCCTACTTTTCAACCTTTATGCCCAGGGGTAGTGAGTCTTGCATGGGCCTAGTCTTTCTGTGGGTTGTCTTGAATTTAAACATCATGGAGGGCATGGATGGAATGGGATTGTGCTGATATTTCAGTGATTTTCGTTTTTGGGGGCTGTACTTGTGGCCTTTTCACCAGGGGTATTGAGTCTAGCATGGGCCTAGTCTTTTTGTGGGGTGTCTTGAACTTAAACATCATGGAGGGCATGGATGGAATGGGATTGTGCTGATTTTTCAGTGTTTTTCGATTTTTGGGGGTGTTCATGGGGAGGGACAGGCCATGTGGCTGGGGGCCATTTTGAGTGCTGCTACAGGCCCTGGCCATGTGCAGGGAGGCAAGTGGCCATTTTGAATGCATTGACTAGAAACAGGACAACCCAATAGTCCCCAAGGAACTGGGTAACTTAAATTAAATAGAAGAAGGCTCCTTGAGGAATTATTTACTGATATCTCAATAATTTCCTAATGAGTCTTATACAAGTACTTTACTTAAGAAGAAAACATAAGAAGCATGGTATCTTTCAAAATTTTTATATTATTTAGAAAATGATCCCTTTGTTTTTTGCATCAGATTCTCGAAGTACAAATAATAGGCAACATAGACGACACTACAATTTCCTATACATTTTCTATAGTGTGGTACACCGTTGGTACAATATGTAATATACAAATATATACATAGAGTGCTCCTGTACATGCAGTCAGCTAATCCATCTATACACTATATACAAATCCTTGTTTGGACAGGTATGAACCAAACGGTGTATATGCGTCGACGTTTCGGTCTCTATAGTAAGTATTTCACCGAGACCATCCTCAGGACTAAGCGTTGCACATGGAATCTACAAAAACATATACAATATATACATAGTCAGTATAACCGAACCAGCTACTCATGTCCAATATTTGATCGTCTGCTTACATTAAAATACCATCACCACACCCAAAGTGTCCAAAAATCTTATACACATATATACAACCCTTCATTCCTTAGCACCTCATGCCGAGATTCTTTATACTCACTAGACAGGATTGTCTTCCCAAGCCTCAATCCACTATTACTTTTAGGGTACTTGAAACCACTCCTAGGTAAATAATGCACAGGTTCAGAATATACTCCTTCCCCTAAAGTAGTCGAACGTGGTAAAAACCATAATGGAGCTTACCTCCACCGTGATTCAACTTGACACTCGATGGTCGCTATTTAATGATCACGTGCACCGGGACACACCTCGGTTTTTTAACGTCTGCCAACCATACAAACTATAAGAAAAATAAACGTGCACAGTATAGGAGGAATTAATCCCTTTAAAACGGGGTATTTTAATACTTTATACTCCATGATAAGATGGCCGCCAGGCTCATTGTTCTGAACGCTGCCCTGCGCGCATGCGCCTAGACGCGACAGTTTGTATAGACGCTGACGAACATTTCCTCTAGACGCCGACGGAGACTGGAATGATACGGTCGCGTCCGTGAAGCTCACCAAGTAGGTTCCCTGCCCTAAAACTATGACGGACTAGAGAGCTGGCATATTAGTTGTGGATCATTTTAGTGATTGGAGTTTGCACGTTTATTTTTCTTATAGTTTGTATGGTTGGCAGACGTTAAAAAACCGAGGTGTGTCCCGGTGCACGTGATCATTAAATAGCGACCATCGAGTGTCAAGTTGAATCACGGTGGAGGTAAGCTCCATTATGGTTTTTACCACGTTCGACTACTTTAGGGGAAGGAGTATATTCTGAACCTGTGCATTATTTACCTAGGAGTGGTTTCAAGTACCCTAAAAGTAATAGTGGATTGAGGCTTGGGAAGACAATCCTGTCTAGTGAGTATAAAGAATCTCGGCATGAGGTACTAAGGAATGAAGGGTTGTATATATGTGTATAAGATTTTTGGACACTTTGGGTGTGGTGATGGTATTTTAATGTAAGCAGACGATCAAATATTGGACATGAGTAGCTGGTTCGGTTATACTGACTATGTATATATTGTATATGTTTTTGTAGATTCCATGTGCAACGCTTAGTCCTGAGGATGGTCTCGGTGAAATACTTACTATAGAGACCGAAACGTCGACGCATATACACCGTTTGGTTCATACCTGTCCAAACAAGGATTTGTATATAGTGTATAGATGGATTAGCTGACTGCATGTACAGGAGCACTCTATGTATATATTTGTATATTACATATTGTACCAACGGTGTACCACACTATAGAAAATGTATAGGAAATTGTAGTGTCGTCTATGTTGCCTATTATTTGTACTTCGAGAATCTGATGCAAATAACAAAGGGATCATTTTCTAAATAATATAAAAATTTTGAAAGATACCATGCTTCTTATGTTTTCTTCTTAAGTAAAGTACTTGTATAAGACTTATTAGGAAATTATTGAGATATCAGTAAATAATTCCTCAAGGAGCCTTCTTCTATTCATTTTGAATGCAGGCATTGTTGTTAGGCCTGCAACCATTTTGCCTACTTTTCAACCTTTATGCCCAGGGGTAGTGAGTCTTGCATGGGCCTAGTCTTTCTGTGGGTTGTCTTGAATTTAAACATCATGGAGGGCATGGATGGAATGGGATTGTGCTGATTTTTCAGTGATTTTCGTTTTTGGGGGCTGTACTTGTGGCCTTTTCACCAGGGGTATTGAGTCTAGCATGGGCCTAGTCTTTTTGTGGGGTGTCTTGAACTTAAACATCATGGAGGGCATGGATGGAATGGGATTGTGCTGATTTTTCAGTGTTTTTCGTTTTTTGGGGCTGTACTTGTGGCCTTTTCACCAGGGGTGTTTGAGTCTAGCATGGGCCTAGTCTTTCTGTGGGGTGTCTTGAACTTATACATCATGGAGGGCATGGATGGAATGGGATTGTGCTGATTTTTCAGTGTTTTTCGATTTTTGGGGGTGTTCATGGGGAGGGACAGGCCATGTGGCTGGGGGCCATTTTGAGTGCTGCTACAGGCCCTGGCCATGTGCAGGGAGGCAAGTGGCCATTTTGAATGCAGGCATTGTTGTTAGGCCTGCAACCATTTTGCCTACTTTTCAACCTTTATGCCCAGGGGTAGTGAGTCTTGCATGGGCCTAGTCTTTCTGTGGGTTGTCTTGAATTTAAACATCATGGAGGGCATGGATGGAATGGGATTGTGCTGATATTTCAGTGATTTTCGTTTTTGGGGGCTGTACTTGTGGCCTTTTCACCAGGGGTATTGAGTCTAGCATGGGCCTAGTCTTTTTGTGGGGTGTCTTGAACTTAAACATCATGGAGGGCATGGATGGAATGGGATTGTGCTGATTTTTCAGTGTTTTTCGATTTTTGGGGGTGTTCATGGGGAGGGACAGGCCATGTGGCTGGGGGCCATTTTGAGTGCTGCTACAGGCCCTGGCCATGTGCAGGGAGGCAAGTGGCCATTTTGAATGCATTGACTAGAAACAGGACAACCCAATAGTCCCCAAGGAACTGGGTAACTTAAATTAAATAGAAGAAGGCTCCTTGAGGAATTATTTACTGATATCTCAATAATTTCCTAATAAGTCTTATACAAGTACTTTACTTAAGAAGAAAACATAAGAAGCATGGTATCTTTCAAAATTTTTATATTATTTAGAAAATGATCCCTTTGTTTTTTGCATCAGATTCTCGAAGTACAAATAATAGGCAACATAGACGACACTACAATTTCCTATACATTTTCTATAGTGTGGTACACCGTTGGTACAATATGTAATATACAAATATATACATAGAGTGCTCCTGTACATGCAGTCAGCTAATCCATCTATACACTATATACAAATCCTTGTTTGGACAGGTATGAACCAAACGGTGTATATGCGTCGACGTTTCGGTCTCTATAGTAAGTATTTCACCGAGACCATCCTCAGGACTAAGCGTTGCACATGGAATCTACAAAAACATATACAATATATACATAGTCAGTATAACCGAACCAGCTACTCATGTCCAATATTTGATCGTCTGCTTACATTAAAATACCATCACCACACCCAAAGTGTCCAAAAATCTTATACACATATATACAACCCTTCATTCCTTAGCACCTCATGCCGAGATTCTTTATACTCACTAGACAGGATTGTCTTCCCAAGCCTCAATCCACTATTACTTTTAGGGTACTTGAAACCACTCCTAGGTAAATAATGCACAGGTTCAGAATATACTCCTTCCCCTAAAGTAGTCGAACGTGGTAAAAACCATAATGGAGCTTACCTCCACCGTGATTCAACTTGACACTCGATGGTCGCTATTTAATGATCACGTGCACCGGGACACACCTCGGTTTTTTAACGTCTGCCAACCATACAAACTATAAGAAAAATAAACGTGCACAGTATAGGAGGAATTAATCCCTTTAAAACGGGGTATTTTAATACTTTATACTCCATGATAAGATGGCCGCCAGGCTCATTGTTCTGAACGCTGCCCTGCGCGCATGCGCCTAGACGCGACAGTTTGTATAGACGCTGACGAACATTTCCTCTAGACGCCGACGGAGACTGGAATGATACGGTCGCGTCCGTGAAGCTCACCAAGTAGGTTCCCTGCCCTAAAACTATGACGGACTAGAGAGCTGGCATATTAGTTGTGGATCATTTTAGTGATTGGAGTTTGCACGTTTATTTTTCTTATAGTTTGTATGGTTGGCAGACGTTAAAAAACCGAGGTGTGTCCCGGTGCACGTGATCATTAAATAGCGACCATCGAGTGTCAAGTTGAATCACGGTGGAGGTAAGCTCCATTATGGTTTTTACCACGTTCGACTACTTTAGGGGAAGGAGTATATTCTGAACCTGTGCATTATTTACCTAGGAGTGGTTTCAAGTACCCTAAAAGTAATAGTGGATTGAGGCTTGGGAAGACAATCCTGTCTAGTGAGTATAAAGAATCTCGGCATGAGGTACTAAGCAATGAAGGGTTGTATATATGTGTATAAGATTTTTGGACACTTTGGGTGTGGTGATGGTATTTTAATGTAAGCAGACGATCAAATATTGGACATGAGTAGCTGGTTCGGTTATACTGACTATGTATATATTGTATATGTTTTTGTAGATTCCATGTGCAACGCTTAGTCCTGAGGATGGTCTCGGTGAAATACTTACTATAGAGACCGAAACGTCGACGCATATACACCGTTTGGTTCATACCTGTCCAAACAAGGATTTGTATATAGTGTATAGATGGATTAGCTGACTGCATGTACAGGAGCACTCTATGTATATATTTGTATATTACATATTGTACCAACGGTGTACCACACTATAGAAAATGTATAGGAAATTGTAGTGTCGTCTATGTTGCCTATTATTTGTACTTCGAGAATCTGATGCAAATAACAAAGGGATCATTTTCTAAATAATATAAAAATTTTGAAAGATACCATGCTTCTTATGTTTTCTTCTTAAGTAAAGTACTTGTATAAGACTTATTAGGAAATTATTGAGATATCAGTAAATAATTCCTCAAGGAGCCTTCTTCTATTCATTTTGAATGCAGGCATTGTTGTTAGGCCTGCAACCATTTTGCCTACTTTTCAACCTTTATGCCCAGGGGTAGTGAGTCTTGCATGGGCCTAGTCTTTCTGTGGGTTGTCTTGAATTTAAACATCATGGAGGGCATGGATGGAATGGGATTGTGCTGATTTTTCAGTGATTTTCGTTTTTGGGGGCTGTACTTGTGGCCTTTTCACCAGGGGTATTGAGTCTAGCATGGGCCTAGTCTTTTTGTGGGGTGTCTTGAACTTAAACATCATGGAGGGCATGGATGGAATGGGATTGTGCTGATTTTTCAGTGTTTTTCGTTTTTTGGGGCTGTACTTGTGGCCTTTTCACCAGGGGTGTTTGAGTCTAGCATGGGCCTAGTCTTTCTGTGGGGTGTCTTGAACTTAAACATCATGGAGGGCATGGATGGAATGGGATTGTGCTGATTTTTCAGTGTTTTTCGATTTTTGGGGGTGTTCATGGGGAGGGACAGGCCATGTGGCTGGGGGCCATTTTGAGTGCTGCTACAGGCCCTGGCCATGTGCAGGGAGGCAAGTGGCCATTTTGAATGCAGGCATTGTTGTTAGGCCTGCAACCATTTTGCCTACTTTTCAACCTTTATGCCCAGGGGTAGTGAGTCTTGCATGGGCCTAGTCTTTCTGTGGGTTGTCTTGAATTTAAACATCATGGAGGGCATGGATGGAATGGGATTGTGCTGATATTTCAGTGATTTTCGTTTTTGGGGGCTGTACTTGTGGCCTTTTCACCAGGGGTATTGAGTCTAGCATGGGCCTAGTCTTTTTGTGGGGTGTCTTGAACTTAAACATCATGGAGGGCATGGATGGAATGGGATTGTGCTGATTTTTCAGTGTTTTTCGATTTTTGGGGGTGTTCATGGGGAGGGACAGGCCATGTGGCTGGGGGCCATTTTGAGTGCTGCTACAGGCCCTGGCCATGTGCAGGGAGGCAAGTGGCCATTTTGAATGCATTGACTAGAAACAGGACAACCCAATAGTCCCCAAGGAACTGGGTAACTTAAATTAAATAGAAGAAGGCTCCTTGAGGAATTATTTACTGATATCTCAATAATTTCCTAATAAGTCTTATACAAGTACTTTACTTAAGAAGAAAACATAAGAAGCATGGTATCTTTCAAAATTTTTATATTATTTAGAAAATGATCCCTTTGTTTTTTGCATCAGATTCTCGAAGTACAAATAATAGGCAACATAGACGACACTACAATTTCCTATACATTTTCTATAGTGTGGTACACCGTTGGTACAATATGTAATATACAAATATATACATAGAGTGCTCCTGTACATGCAGTCAGCTAATCCATCTATACACTATATACAAATCCTTGTTTGGACAGGTATGAACCAAACGGTGTATATGCGTCGACGTTTCGGTCTCTATAGTAAGTATTTCACCGAGACCATCCTCAGGACTAAGCGTTGCACATGGAATCTACAAAAACATATACAATATATACATAGTCAGTATAACCGAACCAGCTACTCATGTCCAATATTTGATCGTCTGCTTACATTAAAATACCATCACCACACCCAAAGTGTCCAAAAATCTTATACACATATATACAACCCTTCATTCCTTAGCACCTCATGCCGAGATTCTTTATACTCACTAGACAGGATTGTCTTCCCAAGCCTCAATCCACTATTACTTTTAGGGTACTTGAAACCACTCCTAGGTAAATAATGCACAGGTTCAGAATATACTCCTTCCCCTAAAGTAGTCGAACGTGGTAAAAACCATAATGGAGCTTACCTCCACCGTGATTCAACTTGACACTCGATGGTCGCTATTTAATGATCACGTGCACCGGGACACACCTCGGTTTTTTAACGTCTGCCAACCATACAAACTATAAGAAAAATAAACGTGCACAGTATAGGAGGAATTAATCCCTTTAAAACGGGGTATTTTAATACTTTATACTCCATGATAAGATGGCCGCCAGGCTCATTGTTCTGAACGCTGCCCTGCGCGCATGCGCCTAGACGCGACAGTTTGTATAGACGCTGACGAACATTTCCTCTAGACGCCGACGGAGACTGGAATGATACGGTCGCGTCCGTGAAGCTCACCAAGTAGGTTCCCTGCCCTAAAACTATGACGGACTAGAGAGCTGGCATATTAGTTGTGGATCATTTTAGTGATTGGAGTTTGCACGTTTATTTTTCTTATAGTTTGTATGGTTGGCAGACGTTAAAAAACCGAGGTGTGTCCCGGTGCACGTGATCATTAAATAGCGACCATCGAGTGTCAAGTTGAATCACGGTGGAGGTAAGCTCCATTATGGTTTTTACCACGTTCGACTACTTTAGGGGAAGGAGTATATTCTGAACCTGTGCATTATTTACCTAGGAGTGGTTTCAAGTACCCTAAAAGTAATAGTGGATTGAGGCTTGGGAAGACAATCCTGTCTAGTGAGTATAAAGAATCTCGGCATGAGGTACTAAGGAATGAAGGGTTGTATATATGTGTATAAGATTTTTGGACACTTTGGGTGTGGTGATGGTATTTTAATGTAAGCAGACGATCAAATATTGGACATGAGTAGCTGGTTCGGTTATACTGACTATGTATATATTGTATATGTTTTTGTAGATTCCATGTGCAACGCTTAGTCCTGAGGATGGTCTCGGTGAAATACTTACTATAGAGACCGAAACGTCGACGCATATACACCGTTTGGTTCATACCTGTCCAAACAAGGATTTGTATATAGTGTATAGATGGATTAGCTGACTGCATGTACAGGAGCACTCTATGTATATATTTGTATATTACATATTGTACCAACGGTGTACCACACTATAGAAAATGTATAGGAAATTGTAGTGTCGTCTATGTTGCCTATTATTTGTACTTCGAGAATCTGATGCAAATAACAAAGGGATCATTTTCTAAATAATATAAAAATTTTGAAAGATACCATGCTTCTTATGTTTTCTTCTTAAGTAAAGTACTTGTATAAGACTTATTAGGAAATTATTGAGATATCAGTAAATAATTCCTCAAGGAGCCTTCTTCTATTCATTTTGAATGCAGGCATTGTTGTTAGGCCTGCAACCATTTTGCCTACTTTTCAACCTTTATGCCCAGGGGTAGTGAGTCTTGCATGGGCCTAGTCTTTCTGTGGGTTGTCTTGAATTTAAACATCATGGAGGGCATGGATGGAATGGGATTGTGCTGATTTTTCAGTGATTTTCGTTTTTGGGGGCTGTACTTGTAGCCTTTTCTCCAGGGGTATTGAGTCTAGCATGGGCCTAGTCTTTTTGTGGGGTGTCTTGAACTTAAACATCATGGAGGGCATGGATGGAATGGGATTGTGCTGATTTTTCAGTGTTTTTCGATTTTTGGGGGTGTTCATGGGGAGGGACAGGCCATGTGGCTGGGGGCCATTTTGAGTGCTGCTACAGGCCCTGGCCATGTGCAGGGAGGCAAGTGGCCATTTTGAATGCAGGCATTGTTGTTAGGCCTGCAACCATTTTGCCTACTTTTCAACCTTTATGCCCAGGGGTAGTGAGTCTTGCATGGGCCTAGTCTTTCTGTGGGTTGTCTTGAATTTAAACATCATGGAGGGCATGGATGGAATGGGATTGTGCTGATTTTTCAGTGATTTTCGTTTTTGGGGGCTGTACTTGTGGCCTTTTCACCAGGGGTATTGAGTCTAGCATGGGCCTAGTCTTTTTGTGGGGTGTCTTGAACTTAAACATCATGGAGGGCATGGATGGAATGGGATTGTGCTGATTTTTCAGTGTTTTTCGATTTTTGGGGGTGTTCATGGGGAGGGACGGGCCATGTGGCTGGGGGCCATTTTGAGTGCTGCTACAGGCCCTGGCCATGTGCAGGGAGGCAAGTGGCCATTTTGAATGCAGGCATTGTTGTTAGGCCTGCAACCATTTTGCCTACTTTTCAACTTTTATGCCCAGGGGTAGTGAGTCTTGCATGGGCCTAGTCTTTCTGTGGGTTGTCTTGAATTTAAACATCATGCAGGGCATGGATGGAATGGGATTGTGCTGCTTTTTCAGTGATTTTCGTTTTTGGGGGCTGTACTTGTGGCCTTTTCACCAGGGGTATTGAGCCTAGCATGGGCCTAGTCTTTTTGTGGGGTGTCTTGAACTTAAACATCATGGAGGGCATGGATGGAATGGGATTGTGCTGATTTTTCAGTGTTTTTCGATTTTTGGGGGTGTTCATGGAGAGGGACAGGCCATGTGGCTGGGGGCCATTTTGAGTGCTGCTACAGGCCCTGGCCATGTGCAGGGAGGCAAGTGGCCATTTTGAATGCAGGCATTGTTGTTAGGCCTGCAACCATTTTGCCTACTTTTCAACCTTTATGCCCAGGGGTAGTGAGTCTTGCATGGGCCTAGTCTTTCTGTGGGTTGTCTTGAATTTAAACATCATGGAGGGCATGGATGGAATGGGATTGTGCTGATTTTTCAGTGATTTTCGTTTTTGGGGGCTGTACTTGTGGCCTTTTCACCAGGGGTATTGAGTCTAGCATGGGCCTAGTCTTTTTGTGGGGTGTCTTGAACTTAAACATCATGGAGGGCATGGATGGAATGGGATTGTGCTGATTTTTCAGTGTTTTTCGATTTTTGGGGGTGTTCATGGGGAGGGGAAGGTCATGTGGCTGGGGGCCATTTTGAGTGCTGCTACAGGCCCTGGCCATGTGCAGGGAGGCAAGTGGCCATTTTGAATGCCGGCATTGTTGTTAGGCCTGCAACCATTTTGCCTACTTTTCAACCTTTATGCCCAGGGGTAGTGAGTCTTGCATGGGCCTAGTCTTTCTGTGGGTTGTCTTGAATTTAAACATCATGGAAGGCATGGATGGAATGGGGTTGTGCTGATTTTTCAGTGATTTTTGTTTTTGGGGGCTGTACTTGTGGCCTTTTCACCAGGGGTATTGAGTCTAGCATGGGCCTAGTCTTTTTGTGGGGTGTCTTGAACTTAAACATCATGGAGGGCATGGATGGAATGGGATTGTGCTGATTTTTCAGTGTTTTTCGATTTTTGGGGGTGTTCATGGGGAGGGACAGGCCATGTGGCTGGGGGCCATTTTGAGTGCTGCTACAGGCCCTGGCCATGTGCAGGGAGGCAAGTGGCCATTTTGAATGCAGGCATTGTTGTTAGGCCTGCAACCATTTTGCCTACTTTTCAACCTTTATGCCCAGGGGTAGTGAGTCTTGCATGGGCCTAGTCTTTCTGTGGGTTGTCTTGAATTTAAACATCATGGAGGGCATGGATGGAATGGGATTGTGCTGATTTTTCAGTGATTTTCGTTTTTGGGGGCTGTACTTGTGGCCTTTTCACCAGGGGTATTGAGTCTAGCATGGGCCTAGTCTTTTTGTGGGGTGTCTTGAACTTAAACATCATGGAGGGCATGGATGGAATGGGATTGTGTTGATTTTTCAGTGTTTTTCGATTTTTGGGAGTGTTCATGGGGAGGGACAGGCCATGTGGCTGGGGGCCATTTTGAGTGCTGCTACAGGCCCTGGCCATGTGCAGGGAGGCAAGTGGCCATTTTGAATGCAGGCATTGTTGTTAGGCCTGCAACCATTTTGCCTACTTTTCAACCTTTATGCCCAGGGGTAGTGAGTCTTGCATGGGCCTAGTCTTTCTGTGGGTTGTCTTGAATTTAAACATCATGGAGGGCATGGATGGAATGGGATTGTGCTGATTTTTCAGTGATTTTCGTTTTTGGGGGCTGTACTTGTAGCCTTTTCACCAGGGGTATTGAGTCTAGCATGGGCCTAGTCTTTTTGTGGGGTGTCTTGAACTTAAACATCATGGAGGACATGGATGGAATGGGATTGTGTTGATTTTTCAGTGTTTTTCGATTTTTGGGAGTGTTCATGGGGAGGGACAGGCCATGTGGCTGGGGGCCATTTTGAGTGCTGCTACAGGCCCTGGCCATGTGCAGGGAGGCAAGTGGCCATTTTGAAAGCAGGCATTGTTGTTAGGCCTGCAACCATTTTGCCTACTTTTCAACCTTTCTGCCCAGGGGTAGTGAGTCTTGCATGGGCCTAGTCTTTCTGTGGGTTGTCTTGAATTTAAACATCATGGAGGGCATGGATGGAATGGGATTGTGCTGATTTTTCAGTGATTTTCGTTTTTGGGGGCTGTACTTGTAGCCTTTTCACCAGGGGTATTGAGTCTAGCATGGGCCTAGTCTTTTTGTGGGGTGTCTTGAACTTAAACATCACGGAGGGCATGGATGGAATGGGATTGTGCTGATTTTTCAGTGTTTTTCGATTTTTGGGGGTGTTCATGGGGAGGGACAGGCCATGTGGCTGGGGGCCATTTTGAATGCTGCTACAGGCCCTGGCCATGTGCTGGGAGGCAAGTGGCCATTTTGAATGCAGGCATTGTTGTTAGGCCTGCAACCATTTTGCCTACTTTTCAACCTTTATGCCCAGGGGTAGTGAGTCTTGCATGGGCCTAGTTTTTCTGTGGGTTGTCTTGAATTTAAACATCATGGAGGGCATGGATGGAATGGGATTGTGCTGATTTTTCAGTGATTTTCGTTTTTGGGGGCTGTACTTGTGGCCTTTTCACCAGGGGTATTGAGTCTAGCATGGGCCTAGTCTTTTTGTGGGGTGTCTTGAACTTAAACATCATGGAGGGCATGGATGGAATGGGATTGTGCTGATTTTTCAGTGTTTTATTTATTTTTGGGGGTGTTCATGGGGAGGGACAGGCCATGTGGCTGGGGGCCATTTTGAATGCTGCTACAGGCCCTGGCCATGTGCAGGGAGGCAAGTGGCCATTTTGAATGCAGGCATTGTTGTTAGGCCTGCAACCATTTTGCCTACTTTTCAACCTTTATGCCCAGGGGTAGTGAGTCTTGCATGGGCCTAGTCTTTCTGTGGGGTGTCTTGAATTTAAACATCATGGAGGGCATGGATGGAATGGGATTGTGCTGATTTTTCAGTGATTTTCGTTTTTGGGGGCTGTACTTGTGGCCTTTTCACCAGGGGTATTTGAGTCTAGCATGGGCCTAGTCTTTCTGTGGGGTGTCTTGAACTTAAACATCATGGAGGGCATGAATGGAATGGGATTGTGCTGATTTTTCAGTGATTTTCGTTTTTTGGGGCTGTACTTGTGGCCTTTTCACCAGGGGTATTGAGTCTTGCATGGGCCTAGTCTTTCTGTGGGGTGTCTTGAACTTAAACATCATGGAGGGCATGGATGGAATGGGATTGTGCTGATTTTTCTGTTTTTTTCTCGATTTTTTGGGGGTGTATAACTGAACTGATGTTCCTCTGTCTTCCATTGTTTTTAGGTGCACAAGACTCAAGAGAACCACCAGTGCCAGGAAGAAGTCCTGCAGCGGTGTGTGTGTGCAGCATAACGTCACGCGACGTCACGTCTGGCCTCAGACAACTCTACAATTTGTGCAACTGCGGCCTGCTGTCTGACCTGCTCTGAAGAAGATGGCCCCAAAAAAAGGTCTCCGTAGCTCCGCTAGCAAGAAAGTTGCTAGTAAGGAGCAGAAGAAGCAAGTTACCAAGGAGGCTGGTGTGCCAACCGCCACGTTTTTTGGGAGCAAAAAAAAAAGTACGCCTGCAGCAGCAGGATCTGCTGGGGACCAAGCTGGGAGCAGCACCCCCGCTCCATTGGGTTCAGTGCCTCCACCACCACGCCAACTTAAGTCAAAGCCCTTGAGTGCTTCAGAGGCAGTCAGTGTACTTCTCCAATCACCATCGACCAGTGATGTTGGCTCATCGCAAGAAAGTAGCAGCAATGTCCCTGAATCAACACAGGTTGTTGTAAGTCATCTGACAAGTGTTGAACAACCACAGCCGCAACAACAACACCATGTGCAAGTACAAGCCCAAGTACATGTGGAAGGAGAGGCAGCGCAAGGAGATGCGCAAGCAGAGGTGCATGGAGGGTCACAAGTGCCCACAATAGTTGTTCCTCCCGACGTAGGGGCACATCAGGAAATCGACAATCAAGGTGAGGTATCATTTGAGGAAGCCACTCCTCCTGATGATCATTCATTGTCTTCCACACCCCTAGCAAGGAAGAGATCAAGGGTGAGGTCTACATCTTCTTCAAGCACACCTCCTTCTGATGATCGGGATGAAGATGGGGAACCACCAAGGCTGTCTGAGAGTGAGGCACACCATGATCTGACAAAGATACCTAAGCGTAAAAGGAAGGTCGTCGAAAAACTCATACCTATGGAGTGTGATGAGGCTCAACAAGAAGTGACGCATACTGCTGCTGATGAAGCCCTTCACGACGACGATCCAGTCATCATAATGGTGACTGCAGCCCCAGCGGGCATGCAGCAAAGAGACATTTTGACCCTATTCCGAGAAGCTGCTGAGCGTGATGATGATGTCGACGAGGAGTCAATGGAAAAACAACAATCATTGGATTTGGAGTTAACTAGTACACCAACACCTACCGCACCCATATTTCTTCCTCGCGAGAAGGGAGTGGGACCTCCATCCACCTCGACCTCAATTAGTGGTGGTGAAAGTGCAAAACGTACTGAAGTTCGGCAATCCACATCCTCCACTTCATCTGGCATTAGCAGCAAGACCACCACCACCAGTATCGCCGCCTCCTCCGGCCCCCAAAGACATTTCAAGTCTCCAGTTTGGGACTTCTTTAGTGTTTGCCCAAAAAAGGAAAACATAGCCATTTGTAGCATTTGTAAGCTTTGAGTTAGTTGTGGTAAGTTTGGTACCAACTATGGTACCGGAGGCCAGAGAGGTCATCTTAGGAGAACGCACGCTGTCCTAGAGGCGGTCAAGGAAGCCCGACTTGCACGTAATGAAAACGTTGATTTTTCATCTGATGATGACGAGGAGGAAGAAGACGATTCAAACACTTCACTTACACCCAGTACCCCTGTCAGCAGCACACCCCATGTGAGCCACACTAAGAGTGTGGGAGAGAGTGAGACATCAATGTGAAAAAGTTCATCAGCGAGCGTAACTGGGTCGAAGATATCATCATCATCCCGTAAATCCTTGGTCCAGGGCAACATTAAAAAGATGTTGTTTACAGAAGCGCAATATGAACGCAACCACCCACTGACGCGTCTGTATAACACTAAGCTGGCTAAAATGCTAGCTCTGGACCTTCTCCCTTTTTCTTTTGTAGAAGGGGTTGGTTTTCTAGAATTAGTGGCAGCGCTCTGCCCTAAATGGAAGGTTCCCAGCCGGTTCTATTTTGCCCGAGTTGCGGTTCCAGCACTACATGAAGATGTTCTGGAGGTGATTGGGGCAGCTTTGCAGAAGAGTGCTGTTCACACTATACATCTGACAACAGACATGTGGACCAGTGGCGCAGGCGCTGATTACATGTGCATCACTGCACACTGGGTCTCTTTTTCAGGGGCTAAAGCAAAGCTAAACACAGGTGTTGACCCGGACATTGTTTTTAAAGCTGCTCGGAAACATGCAACACTAGCCATGTTTGGTTTGGAGAAACGTCACACAGCAGAAAACATTTTGGATGTCTTTAACACAAAGGTCCTTAACTGGCTGTCCCCAAAAAAACGCCAGGTTGGTTATGTTTCCACGGACAATGGCGCCAATATAGTTAAGGCCATGAGGCTGGGTGAGTATTTCAGAGTGCCGTGTTTGGCACACTGTATAAACCTGGTTGTCCAAAAATTCTTGGGTAATAAAGACAGTGCAGCGTACAGAGTATTGGACACCTGCCGAAAAATGTGCAACCATTTCAGCCATTCTTTTAAGGCCCGGAAGCAGCTGAGGAGCCTCCTATATCAACGTCAAATGCCAGTGAAAGCACTCATCCAGGAGGTGGTAACACGTTGGAACTCAACCTTCTACATGCTTGAGCGTCTGTATGAGCAGTATACGGTACTCGATCACTATTTCTTAACAGAGGAGGGTACAGCTCAGAAGGAGGACCTGAGGATGGGTGCGGCGCAATGGAACATAGTTAAAAGCCTGACACGCATGCTTCGTCCTTTTGAGTTCTTCACGCGTGCAGTCAGCAAGGAGGACTGTAATTTGGGAAAAGCTATCCCATTGTTGTACATGCTGGAGCACCAACTGAAGGAGGTGTGTTCTGTGTTTGAAAAAGATGTAAAAAACCAAGACTCTTTTGTTCTGGCTGAGAAATTATTAGAGCTCCTACAAGGTGATGAACGTCTTAAAATGATCCACTCAGAACAGCATTACATTTGTGCTACTATTCTGGATCCACACTACAAAAAGGCGCTGGCAGGCCAAGCATTCTTTCCTTTTGCTGATGAAGATGTTACACGTTACAAACGGTGGATAGCCTCCTCAGCCAAGAGGTTTGAAAGAGAACGGCAGCAAATTAAAGGAGAAGGCAGTACATCAGCAGGCCATCCCCAGTCACAACAATCCTCTTCTGCACCTGTGGCTGCGGCACAAGTGACCTCTCAGCCGTTAAAGAGACCGGCAACCGGATCATCTGCACCACCAGACGCAACAGTAACATTGGAGGCTGAAGAGGATTGGCTAGCTCGGCTTGGGTTTGGTTCTCAAAAGGTCACAGCAACAGCTAAGCAAAGAGGAGGAACCTTGGGGGAGAACCTTGATTCGATGGTCAAGGACTATCTGAATGACTCCACAGAGGTCTATGTTAATGCTGACCCATTGGCGTATTGGCATGGGAAAAAAGAATTGTGGCCACAGCTCACCAACCTGGCTTTAAACTACTTGTCTTGCCCACTCGTAAGCGTGTCTTCTGAACGTGTTTTCAGTGCTGCTGGTGGCATTGTAACTTCCAAACGGAGCCGCCTCTCGCCCAAAAATGTGGAGAGGTTAACAATGATCAAGATGAATCAGCACCTCATACCACCAGATTTCAGAGTACGAGAAAGCGCGCCGGATGAAGACGAGGTGGCCAGCAACATAGATGAGGGAATTTCTACTCTGTCAGGTGACACTGAGCTCACCCTGCCTGAATTCGCAGAGTATGATGACGAAGCCTTATTCTTATTCCTGGACCGTGATACCGAGCCCTGAAAATGAGACAACAAATCAATAACTTTCTTTTTCATCCTTATTCACTTTTATTCCTGTGTGTCTGTCTTTCTTTGTTGTGCACAGTTAATATAATTCAAACTTTAATCAGATAATCACAAAAACAAGCCCATCAGCAGAACTGTCTTCACTTGTTTGCTAATTGATTTAAAGATGCCGCAGTCTGCATTCCTCAGGTTCACAAGTTCAGAAGAACATGCTCCTCTATCCTCCTCCAGACTCTTATTTCCATCAAAGCAGAGGGCTGGTTTACGCCCAATGAAGAAAGACTCAGCACTTGTGGGGGTGTTGTTCTACCTCTTTGCAGGTGAGTTGACGGCTCTGGGGCCATTGCTGGGAAGCTCTAAAAGTGGTTTGGACCAAATCCGAGGTGCAAATTTTTTAGTGTTTTTGCTGACTTGCTTGCCTTTGAGGTGCTCTTAGGGGGGGTTCCGTCTGTTTGTGGGTGAGTTTCGGGGTCTGTCAGCACTGCTGGGACACTCTAATCTTGATTGCATTTGCTTTTCAGGAAATCCGTGATGGCAACCCCGACTTATGGCCTAGCTACGCAGCGCGTTTGGACCGAAGGCCGATAAATATTGTAAGTAGGAGATGTTGCTTTTGGCCTGTTTGGGGGATGTTATGCTTTTTGGCGGGTGGGTTGGCGGGTCTTGGGCCATTCCTGGGAAGGTCTAATACCGGGTGGAAGTGGTTGGGACAAAATCCAGGCCGATTTTATTTTGCTATTTCTGACGTTTTGCTCAATGTAGCGTTTTCGGGGGGCGGTTTGGGGGGCTTCCTGGTGTTTGTGGGTGGGTTTCGGGGTCTGGGCGCACTGCTGGCTATATATACTTTACTTTGCAAGAGGTTTGAAGCAAATCCATGGTGGCAGAGGGGAGTTAGGGCCTAGCTGCAGAGCGCGCGCGGAGTGATTTGGGAAATTTGGGAAAAAAATGAAGTCCCCATTTTTGTACTTTTGCTCTTTGGCTGTTTGGGGGTCTTCTACTCGTTTTCTCCTGGGTTGACGGCTCTGGGGCCATTGCTGGGAAGCTCTAATACCGGATAAAAGTGGTTTGGACAAAATCCACGCCGATTTTTTTGTTGTTGCTATTTCTGACATTTTGCTCAATGTAGCGTTTTTGGGGGCCTGTTTGGGGGGCTTCCTGGTGTTTGTGGGTGAGTTTCGGGGTCTGGGAGCACTGCTGGGACACTCTAATCTTGATTGCATTTGCTTTTCAGGAATTCCGTGGTGGCAAACCGGACCTATGGCCTAGCTACGCAGCGCCTTTGGACCGAAGGCCGAGAAATATTGCAAGTATGAGATTTTGCTTTTGGCCTGTTTGGGGGTGTTATGCTTTTTGGCGGGTGGGTTGGCGGGTCTTGGGGCATTCCTGGGAAGGTCTAATACCGGGTAGAAGTGGTTGGGACAAAATCCTCGCGGAAAAGCCTTTTGGCACTTTTTGTAACTTAGGGTTTGTTAGGGTTAGCCCTAGCAGCAGGATTGCATGTGTTTCGGGGTGTTCTAGATTTTTGCAACTGAGTTCTGGGGTCTTAGAGCACTCGTGAGAATGTGTAATTTTGGTTGCAAGTCATTTGAAGAAAATCCATGGTGGGAAAGGGGGGATTTGGCATAGTTAAAGAAAGCCTTTGCCACTATTCTTAACTTAGGGTTCGTTAGGGTTACCAGTATTTCTATTGCATGTGTTTGGGTGGGGGGGTTTTCGAGTCTTGGAGCGATGCTGACTATGGATACTTTTACTTGGTTGCTTGCAAGTGGTTTGAATGCAATCCACGGTGGGTAAGGGGGTACTTGGGCCTACTTTTACTTTCAAAGTACGTTTTGTCACCAGTTTTCTGCTAGACCTCGTTTTTTGAGATTTGATTGAGGGTCTTCTACATTTTTGCGACTGGCTTTAGTAAGGGTCTTGGTGGGAGCACTGCTGGGAAGATCTAATTTTGTTCTAAAACACAGTTTACAGTACACCTAGCTTGAGGGGAAAGATCCGCTACATTAATTTGCCCATACTTATTTATCCTTCAAAAGGTGACTCAGACAGAGTACGCACTTTCAAAAATATTGTACTGTCTACTAGGAAAATCAAAGTGTGACTTTTTGCACTCCACAGCCTACATACCTTATATTTATTTATCAGTGGTGTTGTAATATTATATCACTTCCTGTTTTTCGTTGAATAATTACAGGCCGGGTTTCAGTCTGTGCAATGGGGAAAAAAGGATGGAGTCAGGCTTCACATTAGCGAGCCACAATTCAGCATCAGGCAGGCAGTGGACAGGGTGTCTTCTGGTCACCAACATTGATGGACGAAGCGTCAGCTGCAATGGAGGAGTGCCGCTAATGAGAGGAATTTTTTTCTGCATGCAACTTACTTACCAAATTCAACAGGACAACTACAACAACATACAGATACAGTATCCTTTGTGTTTTTCTAAGACTGTGACTGCATTTCTTGGATCTCTCTCTGCTTCTAAATTGATCCCTTAACACATCACTTAGTCCACTCCACAATCACATCTGCACCACACATAGTCATTTGTAAGTGCTCCTACGTAATTCGCAGGTCGCAGCACGTCCCAGCCCGTAGAGGACTGGGATGGCCCCAATGATAAAGCATGTCACCAAGGGGCAACCCTGGTGAGTGAGGGGACACCTAGAAAAAGAGCAATTTCTCCTTTTCTATCTACTATACCTTCCAGACCAACCCCATTGAGTGTTGTGAATGGATTTATAGTGACCAGCAAGGCTCTCAGGTATCTGGCAACAGAGACCTTATGTCGAATATAGTTATCAATAATTCCACACACGCCCTGTACTGTCGCATTCTTTCTTCCACAGTTGTCGAAAGTACTACTTACTTTTCACTGACATGCATGCAATAGTGCATGCACTTTCAAAGATTGATGGATAGGTTTGTACCCAAAGATTTGTTTATGTTCAATTGTTTGTCCATGCTGTGCTATTTTTTCTTGTCTCCCAAAACCTTTCCCAAAAACCCCCGTACCCATCCATTTTTCAAACCCTAACCCTCTTTCCCCGGGCTGTGTGGTTTTGATTGATGTGTGACTAAATTACAGCAATAAATCCACACACTTGCTGGGGAGGATAAGGTGATAGCAACAGGCTGGTGAAGAAATCCGAGGATATATTCTTACTCTGCTTGACAAAGACCCATGGCTAATGTCAAAGAACTTCAACCGAATTAGTAGTTATACTTTACCATTTGTTAGGCTACAATGTGGCACTGTTCTAGTGTACTTCTGTCACCTGCTATATGCTCTATTGTACCGTTGGATTGCTCAGGAGGACAAACCAGATTTAATTTTCTGTTTTTTCATAGGCATGCAACTGCCACTGTGTCACACCACCAGTACCACCGCTATGAGGAAATTTTATCCGCCCAGGATTGCCAACCTTATTCGCTGTTTCCCGTGGAGCCAGCCCTGGATCTAGCCCTACTTTCAAACACAAATTACAGGTAAGATAAGCGTTTGGTGGTTTGGGAGTATAAGGGAGTATTAGGAGAGACGAGAGACTGACGGTAGTACTACTAAAGTCCTAGGACTCTTGAATTCACTTCACATACTCTGTGAGAGGCACTTAGTGTTGAAAACATTTGCACTTAAAGGAAGAAAATGGAACTAAACTTTCAGGAAAACAAAGTCACTGTCAAACCCCCACCCACCAGGCAAGCAGTAAAAAACAGGTATGCTCAGATAAAGTTTGAAAAAGTATATTTATATCCCTAACAAAATAATCTCCCGCAAGACCCTCCCTAACCCCAACGATTGTCCTTCAAAAGTCCCCAAAAACCCAACTCCCAATTCCCACCCCCCAAAAGTCTCTAAAAAAGGGGCAAGGGACACTATGGGTGGATGCTGTTTACTTTTTGGGCCAGGGCATCATGCTCCTGGCGGAGCAAGGCGTACTCTACGCGGAGCCCCTCCAACACGTTTGTAAAGTGGTAGAGCTCCTGCTGAAGGCGGGACACCATCAGGGTACTGCGGCGCAGGCGTGCCTTCACTGCCCTGCAGGTGCAATGGCTGTGAGAGGCAGCTGTTGTCCTTGCTGCTCGGCGTTGGCGTTTGGCTTTGGCAGCCCGGCTCAGTCTGGGTGGAGCACTGTGCTGGGTGGCAGCCCGCGGGGGCACGGAGGCCGATGCAGACGACGTTGTTGTTGTGGTCGACTGCACACTTTCTCCGTCCTCCAGGGCCACCAGACGCCGATATTCCGCAACAGTGGCATCGATCCTCCGTTGCCGGGCCGCTCTAGCCAGCTCCTTCCTCCTTGTTGGTTTGGAAGGAGCATCTATATGAAGAAAGAAAGACATAGTCTGTAACCAATGCTCTTTAAGATTAACTCAATCATTCAGCAGAAATTTGTGTTGCAGTACAACTAGCAACTTGCAAGCGCATTACATAACTATTGAGGCCAGTATCTATCTAACCTCCCACATCTTCATCCTTGCTCTAACATTAGTGGGAGTTTAAGGAACAAATTCTACGAGCACTATGGACTTCCATTGGAGTCGACTATGAAAGTACACCAGTCTTATTCTTCTTCTTGTCTCTTGTTTAGGAAAATTGGTACGTTATCTTCTGCAAGCCGGCATAATGCCAGCGCAGTGAACTTGCACCCGAGAAAAAGAGACGCACGCCATGATGAGTGACCTAGACTTGCGTTGCGTTACTGTACCCGTCCAGTACATGCAGGTGGTGAAGCTCTTATTTTTCTATTACGGGTGGCACTGAGAATACTCTGTTACAAGGGCTACTGCTTAATTAATTTAACTTTCACCCTACAGTGCAAATGAGTACTAGAAATGGAAAATTGAAGAAGATAAATAATCTGATTATCTATCACTTCACATGGGATGTTTTTGCTTATATATGGGATGACTTTAGGTGCTTTGCTTTTTATTGAGTGACCAGTGATACATCCACACATGAATGACTGAGTACTACTAAACTTATTAAGAGAGGTAGGGAGTGGCCACCGTAATAACCAGATCTATGCTGTGCTTGCAATACAAACTACTGCTACTATTGATGGTTGTAATTGGACAAAATTAAAACTTCTTTTCCTTGCCTTTCCTACACTGGAACGGACGTGCGAGTGCAGTGTTACATGCTCTTCAAAGTTACACTTAGTTCATCCACTGACCGTCTACTCTCTCTAGATCATGGGTACGCACAAACGTTCTCTCAGGGGCTAAATTTACAGTGTAGTTTGTGGCAGAGGGCCGCACTGGTGGGGGTGGAGTCAGAGGGGGCGGGGCTAAAGCAAAACGAAAACTTGTGACCATGAGGTTGCACACAGGTCCCTGCAGCAGATGCCTTCATCCACTGAGCCACCAGACCCAGCATTTACATACATCTCTCTCCCTCCTGCTCTCCCTCCTGCCCTCCCTCTCCATCTCTCTCTCCCTCCTGCCCTCCCTCTCCCTCCCCCTCTGTCATCTCACTGTGTGTGTGTCTGTCTGTGTCAGCCTTCAGCCCGGGCTGAGACCGCTTCCTCAACGCGCACACACAGACAACCACAACAAAGTACTTAACAGGTCTTTAAAAGACCATTAACATATTATTGAGGCTTTGTTTGTTGTAGCGCCCCTGCATCTCCACCCTGACAATCACTGCTTGCCCGGCCCCACAGAGCAGAGGCTTTGTTCTATTTCACCTCTTTGTGGCCCTGCATCTCCACTCTGCTCTGTGGGGGCCGGGGGAGCAGTGATTGTCAGAGTGGAGATGCAGGGGCGCTAAGAGTTGAAATACAACAAAGCCTCTGCTCTGTGGGGGCCGGGGGAGCAGTGATTGTCTGCAAGGTCTGCGCACCGCCAAGGAAGGCTTGCCGGGCCACCACCGGCCCGCAGGCCGTACTATGAGTACCCCTGCTCTAGATACACATATGCTATCTAAGAGTCAGATAGTAGCATGATCCAGGTATATGGACACATACAGTTTCTGTGTCACCCACCCAGGCTGTTGTCCTTCCACCCATCATTGCTTCATCATTCACCCAGCCATGCATCTCATATTCTTGCCTTCCCAGCCACGTCTTCAATCTCAATAAGTAAGGAATATATAAGAGCTTACCTCTGGCCGCCACCACCACCGTCTCAACTCTCACAGCCGCCGCCTCCTCCCCTGAAGAATTGCCCTCCGCCTCCGTGTCGAGCACCACCACCTCCACGCTGGCCCCGCCACCAGATGTTCCACCTACAAAGTACATTTAAGAATGTTAGAATAAAGCACTCACTAGTATTTGGTCTAGGAATGAAGACATGTGAAAACAATGTAATTTGTGACTGTCTACTTTAAAGTTAAAAAAAATGTCCCTTTTTCCAGGGAAGGTTGTCTTGCTGCACTTTTTGGCACAACTGATGAAGGCTGGTTTTTTTTAACACGCACCATTTTTCTCCACACAGACAGAAGATGGACTTCTAACAACAAGATCAAGTTGAAACCAGGTGAGAGCTCGGCTCGACCACAAGAAATGTCTTCAATTAATCGTCAGCACTAACCACTTTTCCATTATCAGTTAAAGGTTTAGTTTTATTATGACTTCATTTTAATAAATGTGTTTACTTTTAATAAAGCTTTTAAACTTAAATAGACTCTGTGTTTTTTTGTCCAGACTAGAGTGACTGAGCGAAAGGTTTTGCAATTTTTGCAAGCATGAGTCCAGATAGAACACTTCAAAAGACATTATGGACAATCCCAGAGGACTGCACTAAGTTGATAGAGCTATTGCTGACTAGAATGGGAGTTTCACCAACCGTGCAATCTTAGTTAGCTACACAGACAGACTAATAAGAATAATCTAGTAATACCACAGGGAGTCATAGTAGAGGCAGGATAAGAATTTAGATACAGTCTACAAGAAGATCAAAGACGATTTTGAAAAAATCAAATGATGAACGCTAGGAAAAATAGGTACTAGTCTAAAATGAAAACTTACTGGGGCCAGCAAAGGAGCCCTCGCCTGCCCGATCCTGGCCCTGTTCAACAGCATCCGCCGCCTGCTGCTCCTGTGTCCTCCCCTCGCCCCTGGGGGGAGCTGACGTACAACATGAAAGAAAGAACAGAAAAAATGGATGATTGTTGCTTGTCAATGTCAACCAAATCAAACATTTCAAAAGAACAATAACAAAATATTTCCGCGAAATTACATTGATTAGGGTTAGTTTTCATTGATTTGCGGACCTGCGACTTCTAAAGTCACGTAACTCACTAAACAAAGTACTGAAAGGTTCACCTAGGACTGGCAGGCAGCAGTCCGCAGGCAAGACGCAAAGTGACAGACAAACTCCATTGTGATTTCAGTCAGATCAGTGACAACACTAACAGTTGCCTGCTACATAACCAGTCATTTAAATAGTCAAACTATCAATCCACAGCCACTATTTTTCTTATTGTCAGGGGTACAAAGGAAGGGGCAGATTTAAGCCCCTTGCGGCTCTTTTGCTCCGTTCTTGCGTGACTTTTGTGATGCAGCAGCTAAACAAAAGAGGCGCCATGGTGCAGCGTATAATATTATAACAACGTGACGCATTTGGGAGATGCATCCCGTTATAAAGCCCTGCGCCATCAGGGGGCGTTCCGGCGCAAGGGAGGGCATTCCTGCGCTGGAACACATCCTAAAAGTGGCTGAGGGAAATCTACAAAATTTCAATCAGTCACCTTTAGGACAATGATGCGTCACACAAACCCTGCACCTGCTTGAAGCAGACGTACGGCTTGACCCAGCATTGGGGAGATAGGGTACCCCAGAGCATTGCTGGAGCTGTGCCATCGTTGCGACGCAACTCCAGCAGTAAAGCTTCGGTGACGTTTTGGGCCCATGGTGCGCCGCATTGCAAATACGGCGCACCATGTTTGGTGGTGGTAGCGGGCCGCACAATTAATGGCGCATCCCTGCTACTTTGCAGGGATGCGACAGTAATTGCAATTCTGCCCCTTAGGGGCATACTTCGCCAGATCAAATGCGTCATGCAAAACTACCCTTGCGACACGGCAGATGCGCCTCATTTACAATGCGGCGCGCCCTGGCGCAAGGGTAGGCACATGCGTGACGCATCTCGTCACGTAAGAGCGGCGCATCGCTGGAGTCACGTCGCCAACGCAATGCAACTCCAGTAATGCTCAGGGCCACCCAATACTTAACATGCTGTGTCAGTCCTTACGCCTGCTTCAAGCAGGCATAACGAATTGAATTGACGTAGCAGCGTCGCAGAAGTGCCTGCGTTAAATCTTGTAGATTTCACGCAGGCACTTTTGCGAGGCGCACAGCCGCCGGACCGCGCCCACCCTGCGTACTAGGAACGCACCCATTGTGGTGCAGGCCCATGGCTTTATAACGTGACGCATCTCCCTAGATGCGTCACGCTGTAAATGACTCGCAGGGATGCGCCACGTTTACGTCGCTGTTGCGTCACGCAAGGCAACGTAAACGTGGTGCAAGGGGCTTGTAAATGTAATCTGCCCCCTAGTGTCTAGCATTACGCAGTTCTGTAAAGTACACTCATACATAATAGTTACTCAGGCCAATGAGACCACAAAATAGAAAACAAATAAGCATAGTAGCAACGCCACTGAGAAGGAGAGCAGTGCACCTGAAATGCACAGAAGATTTTGAAATATAATTTAACTACAATGTAATCGTCATCAGCGGCATAGTAGTGAGTGATATAGCTACTACTACTCACCAAGCCCGGGGATCTCCAAGCCGAGCTGGTCCAGCAGGTCGTGCTCCCGGTCCAGGAGGTCCGTCCAGCGGTTGGTGGCCAGCTGTAGGTGCGCTGGACCCCGTAGAGGTGGGACATGGCCCAGCACACCTTCTCCCACCGCTTCTGGCGCTCCCGGATGTTGTAGCCGCCGGCCGCGATCCTGCCGCCTCCCGCGATGGTCCTGGGCAGTCGGCGCTGGACGAAGTAGACCAGCGCGCCCACTTCCTCCGGGCTGAAGATCTCCCGTCGCGTCTCCTGCTCCCCCCTCACTCGACCGCATGCTGTCCTGGCACGGGGTCCAGGACTCCTCCTCCCCGCCGCCGCTGCGGCCCTCAAGTGCCTGGGCAGCTTCACGGCGCCTGGCTTCACCATGGTCTGGGCAGGTAAGGTAGGAAGTAGAAAATTAAGAAGGAATAGGATGGGGAAGAAGAAAAGAAAAGAGTTTAAAAAAGTAGTTTAAAAGTAAAGAAAAATAGAGAGGGATAGATAAGAAGCAAAATCGTTAAAAAAAAAACTGAAAACAAGCAAAGGATGGCAAAGATAGCAAGATGATTAAACACCATGCCCAGACCCAGGAAATGAATGAAAAACAAGATGGCCGCCGCCCGTTCACGAGCGCGAAAGTAAGCTCCCACGAGATTTTCCTCGCGATCTCGTGCGAACTTGTACTCGCAATGCGCTAACTTCGCGAGATTATACATAGCGGGCGGAAACGGAACTACGTCACGCAAACAAAATGGCCGCGCCCGTACTCGACCTTGGGGTAAATTCGCGTGTTGCGCTGCAAGCGGCTCGCGAATACTGCAAAAAAACTCGCGAAACAACAAGCCGCAAAAAAATATAAAGCTTATTTGCACGAATTGGCAGCTTCCGCGGTCAGTTTCGCACGACGCCGCGCCTCGCGAATAGCGCGAAAAAACCGAAAAACGATTTTTGCAATAGCAAAAGCAATGAGCAGGTGCAAAAGGTCAACCTCATCATTTGTAACGATTCCCTGTAGTGCTTCCTGAGGGGGCCCTCCAGAATTCGGTTGCCTGCTTGCAACTATTATGTGACCCTGCTCTGACCTTAACTGTATGCCACAAAGGTCCTGATTTACAGCTAAGGGAGCAGACAAGCAGGTGCCAGGCTGGAACTTCAAATTCAGTGACACATTAATTAGCCCCTAATTCATTATTGTCAGTTGGGGCAGGGCAGGTGTTGTTAATTAACTAACCCCAAATTAATTCATGTCAGTTCAAGCAGGGCAGGTGGGCTTGCTTTTCCCCCCATCTTCTACAGTGATGATGAACTAGAGGGTGGCATTGATGTAACAGAGGGTGGCATGGGTCAAAGAGAGGGTGGCAGTGGTGAAACAGAGGGTGCTGGGAGGCTGTGATGATGAACCAGACGTAGAAACAACATAGTCGCGACCTTTGCGAGCCGACAACTAAGTTCGCAATTGCGAACTAGTACCAAATCCTCGCGAACTGGCAGAAAGATTTGCGAACACAGAAAAAAAAATCCGCAAATTCGCAGGAATTCGCGGATTTTGCGGATTGCGAATTCGCAAATCCGCAAAATTCGTGAACGCCAGATTCGCAAAATTCGCCCATGCTTAATTATAGCCGTATAGGGGCATGAGGTCACAACATTGATCGGGGTCCTAGATAAAACACAACACCTACTCCAAGAATTTATGTCCATCAATTACTAAAAACTTAAGCAATAAGATGCACGTGTATTCCTACCCACCCCAAAATACATTTTGCATTTGAAATGGTGTACATGAAATACATGAAAATGATAATAGGTACTGTACGTTTTTGAGCAGAGTAATCATTCAAAAAAAAATTTGCATATATATTCAGTTGAACGATTTTGCGAAGAATTACACATGAAATGTCTCTAAATACAGAAAAGAAGGGCGAGACTATTTCATCACATATAAATACAATTGCTGTAAAATGTGCTAGAGGCTAAGGTAAAATTTTGTCTCTAGACCTACTAAAAATAGAAGCTTTATTCTTTATGAATAGTTCTACTTTAAGCAAAGGACATGTGCCAGAATAAAGGTAAATATTTTGGAAAAAATAATTTCATGGTGAGCAGGGAAAAAAAAATAGTTCAAAAACGCTTATCAGTAGCTTTTGTTTATCAAAGCTGAAGGCCGAATTCAGAGTTCATGGGAACGCTGTGTGCCGGAATGTTTTTCCAAAAGTTATTGTTTCTGTTCAGGGGAGAACATCATTTCAGACAGGCTCTGAAAGAATTGGTCTACATATTCAGGTGACAGTTCGACCAAGTTCGATAATGCTGTAACTTGGCAGTTGTGAGAATGATTGCTATAATCGATTTCAGGATCAGCAATGCTCACAGAAGGTCGTACCTGGATGATGTTGCTTTCACTGTCTGCTTCACTGCCACCACCTAGTCGTAGTGCAGGAGTCTCAACGAATGCCATCATCAGGATTGGTAACCGCTGGGGACAACACGATGCGTGAGCCGTTACTGGACTTAGCAAAGTATCGACGTCCATTGGTATTGCTGATGGTAGTGCAAGACAGGTGTCTAACACGCATTTCTCTCCGCATAGCATACATCGAAGCACAGGTAAGATGCAGGTCTGCCATATAGGTCTGAATGAAAGAAACCAGGTCATATTCAGATCTCGTAGCCGGGCTATCCCAAGGACTTTAGTTATGCGGTCCCGGTAGCGTATTGCTAGGATCGTTTCTTCCATCCGTGCCGGAGTCATGTCATGTCAGTTTGGTTTGCCATATCGGAGCAGGAGAGTCAAAAATAAAATACCTGCTATGAGTCCCAAAAGTAGTGGTACGCCGCCAAAGATCGAATGTACAAAATTTGGAAAGATACCCAGGACTGCTTCAAATGGTGTTAACATTCCCGAAAAAACTGTCTTAAATACATTCAAGATACCACTGGCATTCGATATATTTAGGATTTGGCTGAGCATTTCTCTGAAATGCACCGGGCAATTTGTTGATAAAAGTGTATGTATCTCTGCCGCCGTCCTTGCAACTTGGAAATCATTTGTCTCTTTTGATGACGAGATGGGCACTGTTGTCTGCAAAAGCACAGACTTCATTCTGCTTAAAGTATCAATTCGTATAGAAGAGATATTCAAACTAGGCCAAATCGGAGCCAATGAGTCTCCAGGGCCGTTCGGATACAATGCTTGCATACAGCAAGTGACCATGGAACTCACGCTTAAGAGATATGCTTTCCCTGGCACCAAGCCACAACAGCTGTGATCCGTTATTAGAACGTAACTCCTGTTAGAAAGTTGCCTAAAGAATGGCTCTATTTGTGCTGCAGGTGTGCCATGCTGGTGGCATGAAAGGTTGTTTGAAGTACCCTCACAGGCCCCATGTAAGTTAATACCTTGGCACAAAAGTATACTGCTTAGTGAATGTTTACACTCATTACCACTAAGAAATACATTTTTGTTGTTGTCACTACAACATGTGTATAAGGTAATTTCCATGATGACTTAATGTATCCTTTACCCAACTTTTCATACTGGCCTGCCGGTATATACTCAAGGCAATTTTTAAATTGGAAAGTTGTTATCGGAATTGTGATAATCCTGTGTATTATCCATTCAATGACAGGTCTTTCTGACATTGTCAATGGTAATCTCTCAAGTTTTTCGATGCTCAGGATTGAATAGTCTGCTCCTTTCTGTGCCAAACTGATTTTTTATCAGTAAGGTTAAAGATAGAAAACAATGACGTTGTGTTGATTAAACGCCATGGCACATAGCCCGAACAGAGATTTTGCAACGTCCAGCCTAGCTGTACAATAGAACGCAATTGGGACTGGCCATGTTGTAACATTAGCAAGTCCTGGTCTATTATATCAATTGCAGATGATACAATACTGTCCAGTGAATATATTCTGGAGGACAGAGTCATTAACCCATTGTCCACAACAGAAAGTGATTTTTCCAAATTAATACAATCAATTTCTCGGATTTTCTCGGCTGTTTCAATTTGAGTTTCTTTCCAAGCCTCGTTGTATGCCGCATATATGCTGGCCGCTATGAAACGTTTTTGACGCTGTTTGCGTGGTCCCATAATGAAATCGCGCAAGTCAGCACCATCTTTAAGTAAAGACAAGTGTTGCCTAATTTGTGCCAGTGTGGATGTTTGTAGCCATTCAAGACATAGTTTCCCTACACTGTATGTTGTTACTATCCCTGGATGTTGTCTCTGGGAGTATCTAGGGTCTGGTCTGGACATTTTTAACCCCTGTATTTTGTTCAGGAATCTATCTTGACAGTTATTCATGTCGGTAGGCCAGATTAACCACTTTTTCCAATCTGGATGAGTTCTGTTATCATTTAAAATTGTGGATACGTCTATTTCAATATCTGTGGTTGCATTATCAGGTATTGGCTTTGGAATAGACGGTTTGTTAAGGTCTTTAATCTTGGCTAGTCCAAGACAGGTTGTTTGTTGAATTGTGTCATTCAAGAACATTATTTGCTCTGGGATCATGCAGGTTCGAAATACTGCTTCTAGGCCTTGTACCTGCCAATCTTTTGTACCCCAGATGGTTTTTGTTTCAATGTTATTTTTCCAGAAATCAAAACCAAATGTAATCATTTTTTCATAAAATGCTTCTGAATATATCAATTTAGTATTAGTCAGCATGGTTTTCGTCCCTGTTTTATCCAACAGTTTATAATAAAATGTTTCTGCATTACTCGTGTTAAACCCTGAGAAGCATTGGAATTTCTCATAGAATGTTATCGAACTGCTTTTAGGTGGAGTAGCACAATGTTCCCATTGGTTATATTTAAAAACATTTCTAGGTTGAGCAGATTTATGTAAATAGTGGTCTGCGTAATGTGAAAAACAGTACATCTGTTCATAATTAGATGAACCTTGTAAATAATCATGTTCTGTAAATTTTGCTGACAACACTAAATCCAACATCATATCATTTATACTTTTAAAGTCCCAATCATCAGAGAATGTACTTGGTTTTACAAAGTCATTTAATGAAACCTTAAATTAGTGAGGATATTTCAAGATCTTGACCGGGCCATATATTTCATAGACTGTCTTGTCCCAAACTACCCCGCCGGGTATTGGAATTGCTGTGACATTTACTGATGATAGTTCTCTTTTCTCGATGTGAGATGATTTGTGAGGCTTCAGAACTAAGTTGATGTTCTGACTTGCTGTGTCCATTGAACTGTATTTTCCCTCAATGAATTTTCCCAAACAAAGTACCATGATGAGCCAAAGCAGGAGGAAAAATACACCTAGCCCTATCCAAAATTCTAACCATGGAGAAATAAGATAGGTTTTTTTGAGTTGATGAAAGAGTTCTGTTGCTTTTTCTTTAAAAGTCTTTGTTTCCGGCGTCACTTCAGGGTCGCTTTGATCTTCAGAAAAGTTGTCGAAATTGATGAAGTAGCCAGATGCAGTTCTGTCGATTGTTGGAATTGTTTTTCCCATTTGGCTTTCATTAGCACATTCTGATGCCACATCATTGTAGACTGGTGTTTCATGACGAACTGTTTCAACTTGTGTTTCAAGAGGCACAAGTTCCATGGCATTTTTGCATAGTCCTTTTTTATTCACTTCAGGTTTATCAAATGTGATTGGTCTTTCAGTTTGAACAGGGCCGGACTGGGAACCAGAACCGGCCCTGGCAAAGTGCTCGGCCGGCCCCCCTCCCCCCCTCCGGGAGGAGAGGGGAGGGGGGAGAGGTGCAACCATGCTCTGTGACAGGGCCAGTTTTCGGCCGTTTTTGTTACAGGGCCGTTTTTGCAGCATAACGGCCCTGTAACAAAAACGGCCCCCAGGGGCCCAAAACCGCCCCCAATCATGCGGCCCACCGGGGGATTGCCCGGTGCCCTCAACGGCCAGTCCGGGCCTGAGTTTGAACCTCTTGGATACTAGCAAATTTGGGTATTCTGTTATTTCTTGGGAGTCCACTGGGCCTACTATTTATTATAGGCCACATGATTGTGGTTTTACCAGGTCGATTGATACAACTCTGTTCTCCTTTTTACCAGCAAGGGGCGGTAGTACTACTGATCTTGTTCCGTTGATTGCTAAGACAGGTACTGCTTTTCTGTAAGAAGGCCCAAATTCCTTCTTCACCGCTATTTTCTCTCTGACCAGATCCCCAATCTTTGGAATCCAGACAGGTCTTGCTGGGACAGGTGGTGTTTCTTCAGTGGTGGTTGGCTGTTGTTTTAACTTTATGTTGCTCAGGGCTTTTCTTGTTTCATTTAAGTCCTGTAAAACAGCCAAACGATCTTTGATGTCAAAGTCTTTATTCTTATCTTCTACCACTGAAGCAAGACTATCTAAGTCCTGAACATGCATTCTAGTTCCGAAAAATAGTTCGTACGGGCTGAAACCTTTTAGAGAATTTCTTGGCAAGTTGTTAAGACTACGTTGGACACTTATTAAATGCTTGACCCACCCATCACCCGAACCTAATACCTTTGCCGTTATAGATTGCTTTATGTCTCGGTTTTTTCTTTCCACTACGCTGTTTCCCTCAGGATGGAAGGGACAAGAGAATCGCAATCCAATGCCCATGCTGGTCATGGCCTCCTTATAAGCTCGAGAGCTAAAAGCAGGACCCTGGTCAGAATGGCAATTGCGTATGTGCCGATAAAGACTCGCAAATCTTTTATAACAGTTCTGGCGTCAGCCGAGCGCTGGGGCCACATTTTTAAGTGAATGTAGTCTTAAACAATTAATAGGACGCTGGATTGCATGTGTAGATAGCTCTATGCTACCTTCATACATGGCCATGGCATTACTCCGCTTGACTCGTTACTGCGGTCTCTGTCGCAGTCTGGACAGCTCTTTGCAAATTTATAATGGTGCAGGCTCATCCCCGGCCACCAGTATACTGATTGTAATTCAGTCAGAGATTCCTTCATCTGTTTGTGCCTTGGTCCCAATCCCATGTGTGCGTCTGCTATTAAAAAGATTCTCTGATTCGTGTTTGGAATTACCCTATCCACCACTCCAGGGATTCGAGCAAAAGGAATGGAGTTTGCATCAATTACGTACGTATAATTGAGTGGATAGTTCACAGGTAGTGCTGCACAGTTGTCTTTTGAAGAAATTTTTACCGCCAGCATGGTTTCCCCGTCTATGTATTTTTCTGAACGCTTTTTTGTTGCTACGGAAGCCGGTTTAGTTGCTTCCGCTGTGGCTGAATTAACCAATGAATTCCATGCAACGTGAACACCATCACGTTGATGACTCAGAGTGTGTATCACGTGAGTCTTTTGTAGTTCCTTCTGTAAAAGAACTACTTGTTTCCAAAGCATTTTATGCTTGATTGTGGCACCTGTATCGTCTTTGTAATCATTTTGAACCCAGCTCTGCAAATCATTATTGTAAGAATTGACGCAAAAATGCGAATCGCACACGATTAGTGTCTGGAATTCACGTTCGGCATTTTCAAGCGCCATCTTTAAAGATCTGATTTCAGCTCGCTGAGCCGAACATTTTCTCAGTGATTCAGTTTTTGTTATTTTCGGTCTGAATTTACCGCAGAGCCAGCGACCTTTAACAATCGCGCAGGCTGCATCGTAGGATTTATCTTCTACATTGTAATGCTGTACAAATCTGTCTGTATAGATTGTACAGGAGTACTGTTCAAGGGGCAGAATTTCGATTGGCAGAGGATATTCTTTTTCATATTTTAAATCATTCAGTTTTTTCATGTGCGGGGCGAAATAGTATTTCACGTCTTCTGCAGCAAGAGAGTTTTCCCACTGTATCCATTTCGGATCTAGTGACACTGTAGGCAGGTTTACTGGGCTGAATAGTGCCTCAAAGGCGGATTCTGCTGTGAGAACAGTGATCCTTTTGCCTTGTGCTAGTGCTCGTTCTTTCGCTATAGCAGTTTGCACTGCCTTTACAGTATTTTCTGTGAGACTGAATGTTTTTTCTGCTTGTGTGTACAAATGTGATTTGCAAGCTATTGGTACCGTTTCTCCCTCATTAGAGGTCAGGTACGTGAATCCGCATTTTCCTGGGATTACAAGGTTCCGTGTATTGTCATGTGTTTCTAATTTAGTTTTAGCTAACATGTCTGTTTGCAATGATATCAAAATTTCCGTGTGTTTTTGAGTCCAGTTGATTGGTTTAAAATCAGGTTTAATTAATTCGTAGAGAGGTTTAATCCTCTCTGCGTAGTTTAGAATGTAAGTTCTTCCGAAATTCAGGAAGCCTAGAATCGATTGTAAGTTCTTCAGCGTTTTCGGTGCTTGGAGTACAGCGCACTTCTCTAAGAAGTTGTCCGCTAGGCATTTTCCTTCACTTGATAGTTCGTATCCTAAAAATAAGACTGTTAGATGGGCAATTCATGACTTTTTAAAGTTGAATTTGTAACCCTCTGCTGCGAACCCAAGTATTATGGTGTTCACCCTTTTCAAGTGAGTATCCAAGTCATTGTCTTTTAGATAGAGGTCATCGACATAAGATAATGCCTCATCATCATATATTTGTAGTAACTCTGTTACTCTGGCTGAGAATAGTCCTGGGCTGTTCTTGAATCCCTGTGGGAGCCTACAGAAATTTTTCTGTGACCCCATTATTGAGAAAGCGGTTAAGTACCTGCTTTCTGGTGCAATATTTTGGCAAAAGAACCCATTAGATATGTCTAATGTTGTTTTGTATTTTTTGCGAACTATGTTATTCATTAGTGCCGCACTGTGCGAATTTTGTACCGCAAATGTTTTGCAACATGAGTTAAGGTGTCTGTAGTCCAAGACTAGACGATATGAATCGTCCGGTTTGGAGACAGGAAACAAAGGTTTGTTCATTTGAGAGGTGCATGTTTCAATTACCCCTTGGTATTCAAGTTGATCTAAAATCTCCCTGACCTGTTTTTTAGCTTCTTGCTTAATTGGGTACTGCCTTTGTGCAGTCGGTTGACTTTTTAACTGGATTTTGTGAGGAGTAGAGTCCTCATCCCATCCTACATGATTCTTATATAATGCTGGTGCCTGGGCTACTGCCCATTTCCTTGCATATATATATTTAGTGTGAATTGGAATGTGATTTGAGAAGGCAGGCATAATCATTTCTTCGCCATGAGGGCACTCCCTGACAAACTCTAGGGGCCAATCTTTCTCGGCTAACAGGATGTCATAGCCTTTTGAGAGATTATCCCAAAATAGACCCCTTATTTTTCTAGTCTTATCTCCCTCTTTACGCAGTGTTATTTCGTATATCTTATGAGGTTCGCTAACTCTGGTGTCTGCAGTTTCTACCTGAATGTATTAATTCGTGTCCACTGTCTCCAGATGACTCATCAGGATCTTGCGAGCTATGCTGATTTCTGCTGCACTGTCTAGCATTGTCTGTGCCCACTCTCCGTTTTTCAGCTGTGTCCTCAGTATTCTCGGCATGTTCGATTACTATAATACTGGCTACCTTCTTCCTGCGAAAAAGATCGAGAGGGACGTGTATCAATACTTTGATATCTATCAGGTATTTTCAAGTTATCCCTATTTCTAAGGTTAGGCTCAGTGGTGCATGGGCCTAGTCTTTCTGTGTGGTGTCTTGAATTTAAACATCATTGAGGTCATGGATGGCATTGGATTGTGGTTATTTTTGAGTGTTTTTCGACTTTGTGGGGCGTTGTTGGGGCCTGGCCATGTGGGTGGGGGCCATTTTCAGGCCTGGGACAGGCAGGGCCTGGCCATTTGGTGGTGGTCAAGGGGCCATTTTGAAGCCAGGCAGTGTACTCAGGCCTGCACCCAGTTTGCCTTGATTTCAACCATTATGCCCAGGGGTACTCAGTGGTTAATGGGCCTAGTCTTTCTGTGGGGTGTCTTGAATTTAAACATCATTGAGGGCATGGATGGCATTGGATTGTAGTGATTTATGAGTGTTTTTCGACTTTTTGGGGGGTTGGTGGGGCCTGGCCATGTGGGTGAGGGCCATTTTGAGGCCTGGGACAGGCAGGCCCCTGCCATGTGGTGGGGGTCAGGGGCCATTTTGAAGCCAGGCAGTGTGCTCAGGCCTGCACCCAGTTTGCCTTGCTTTCAACCATTATTCCCAGGGGTACTCAGTGGTGCATGGGCCTAGACTTTCTGTGGGGTGTCTTGAATTTAAACATCATTGAAGGCATGGATGGCATTGGATTGTGGTGATTTTTGAGTGTTTTTCAACTTTTTGGGGCGTTGTTGGGGCCTGGCCATGTGGGTGGGGGCCATTTTGAGGCCTGGGACAGGCAGGTCTTTCTGTGGGGTGTCTTGAAATTAAACATCATTGAGGGCATGGATGGCATTGGATTGTGGTGATTTATGAGTGTTTTTCGACTTTTTGGGGCGTTGGTGGGGCCTGGCCATGTGGGTGGGGGCCATTTTGAGGCCTGGGACAGGCAGGCCCCTGCCATGTGGTGGGGGTCAAGGGGCCATTTTTAAGCCAGGCAGTGTGCTCAGGCCTGCACCCAGTTTGCCTTGCTTTCAACCATTAAGCCCAGGGGTACTCAGTGGTGCATGGGCCTAGTCTTTCTGTGGGGTGTCTTGAATTTAAACATCATTGAGGGCATGGATGGCATTGGATTGTGGTGATTTTTGTGTGTTTTCCGACTTTTTGGAGTGTATAACTGATGTTCCTCTGGCTTCCATTGCTTTTTCGGTGCACAAGAGAATGACCAGTGCCAGGAAGAAGTCCTGCAGCGGTGTGTGCAGCACAACGTCAAGTGAAGTCACGTGTGGCCACAGACAAGACAGCTCTTCAACTTGTGCAACTGCAGCCTGCTGTTCTGACATCTGAAGAAGATGGCCCCAAAGAAAGGTGGCCCTAGCAACTCAGCGAAAAAAGTTGCCAGTGCCACTGCCAGTAAGAAGGAGCAGAAGAAGCAAGTGGCACCACCTACCAAGGAGAGTGGTGTGCCCACCGACACCTTTTTTGGGAAAAAAAACTACGCCTGCAGCAGCAGCGGTGTCCGCCGGGGACCAAGCTGGAAGCAGCACCTCTGCTTCATTGGGCTCAGTGCCACCACGCCAAGTTAGGTCCAAGAACATGAGTGCTGCTGCGGCAGCCACTTTGGTTGTTTAATCACCATCGACCAGTGATCTTGGCTCATCACAAGAAAGTACCATCCAATCAACGCCGGGTGTAACTCAGCTGACGAGTGTTCAACAACCACAGCCGCAATGACAACCACAGGTGCAAATAGTACAAGCGCAAGGAGAGGCGCAAGGAGAGGCGCAAGTAGAGGCGCAAGTAGAGCTGCAAGGAGAGGCGCAAGTAGCGGCGCAAGGAGAGGCGCATGGACAAGTGCATGGAGAGGTGCAACTAGAGATTTATGGAGCGGCACAACTGCCTACAACGCTTGTTCCTTCAGAAGTAGGGGCACATCAGGAAATTGATATTCAAGAGGAGGTATCATCCGAGGAAGCCACTCCTCCTGATGATGATCCATTGTCTTCCCGATCCCCAGCAAGAAAAAGGTCAAGGAGGGCTACTACTACTACAAGTTCTTCTTCGAGCCCCCTTCATTCTGATGATCTTGATCCTTATTGGAACCCACAAATGCAGTCTGAGAGTGAGGCACGCCATGATCCGACAAAGGTAGCTAAGCCTAAAAGGAAGGTTCCCGCAAGGCTTCGACTTATGTGTGATGACGACGAACAAGAAGTGGTGTCTTCTGCTGCTGATGAACAGTCTGACAACGACCCAGTCATCACAGTCGTCACTCCAGCCCCAGCGGGCATGCCTCAGACAGACATTTTGACCCTATCCCGAATGGCTGCTGAGCGGGATATGGGTAGCGTGGCACTGGTACCACCACCAACGCGGTTAACTACAACACCAACACGACCTACAGCTTCCATCTTTTTTAGTCAGGAGGGCCGGCAGGGACCTCCATCCAGCTCAACCTCAAGTAGTGGTGCTGTAAGTGAACAACAGAAACAAATTCAGCCACGCCCATCCAGCACTTCATCTGGCATTGAATGTCAAAGTAGCACCTCCACCACCAGCAGACATCACCAGTCCTCAGTTTGGGACTTCTTTACTGTTAGCGCAAAGGTGGAAAACATGGTCGTTTGTTCGATTTGTAAAGTATCCGTTAGTCTGGGTAAGCTTGGTACCAAGTTTGGTACCGGAGGCCAGAGAGGTCATCTCAAACAACGCCACCCTATCCAGTGGTATTCGCACCTACGTAAGATCGAGGAAGCCCATCAAAGTAGAACTGATCCAAATGTATCTATTCACATTGCATCTGATGCTGAAGAGGGGCTGATTGTGCAGGGGAAGTCAAGAATCGAGCGACATTTTTTCTGGTACACCCAGTACCCCTGGCAGCAGCACTGCAGTGATAGCGCCCACACCCTCTGCCCCTGCAACATGTATGAGGCACACTAAGAGTCTGGGACAGACACCAATGCAAAAAAGTCCATCAATGAGCCTAACTGGTTTGAAGTCTGCATCATCATCATCATCATCATCATCATCATCATCATCACGTAAAACGGTCCAGCCCACCATTAGAAGCATGTTTTGGTCGGAGGCGCCATTTGAACGTAACCACCCAACGGTACGTCTGTATAACTCAAATCTGGCTAAAATGCTAGCGCTGGACCTTCTCCCTTTTTCTTCCGTGGAGGGGTGGGGTTTCTAGAATTAGTGGCAACAGTCTGCCCTAAATGGAAGGTTCCTAGCCGGTCCTATTTTGCCAGAGTTGCGGTTCCAGCACTACATCAAGATGTACTGAAGGTGATTGGGGCAGCTTTGCAGAAGAGTGCTGTTCACACTATCCACTTGACAACAGACATGTGGACCAGTTGCCAAGCCCTTGATTACATGTGCATCACTGCACACTGGGTCTCTTTTGCAGGGGTCAGGGACAAGTCAAGTGCAGTTGTTGACCTGGACACACTTTTTCAAGCTACTCGGAAACATGCAACATTAGCCATGTTTGCCATGGAGAAATCTCATACTGCAAAAAACATTTTGGAGGACTTTAACAGGAAGGTCGCTGAATGGCTGCATCCAAGAAATCGCATAATTGGTTATGTTTCCATGGATAATGGCAGTAATATAGTTAAGGCCATGCAGCAAGGTGACTATTTCAGAGTGCTGTGTTTAGCGCACAGTATTAACATCGTGGTGCAAGATTTCTTGAAAAATGAAAACACAGTCAGGAAGTTACTGACCATCTGCCGAAGAATCTGCACACATTTCAGCCATTCTTTTAAGGCCCGGAAGGAGCTGAGAAGCATTCAACATGAACGTAAAGTGCCAGTCAAAGGACTCATCCAGGAGGGGGCAACACGTTGGAACTCAACGTTTTCCATGCTTGAGCGTCTGTCTGAGCAGTGCATGGTAATCAATGAGTATGTCTTTTGACTAGGTTCTACTATGAAAGACATGAGGCTAGAGTTGGAGGAATGGAAGCTAGTTAAAAGCCTGACAGACATGCTTAGTCCTTTTGAGGTTTTCACACGTGAAGTCAGTAGAGAGGACTGTTCTTTGGGCAAAGCTATCCCATTGTTGGTCATGCCAGAGCACCAACTGAAGGCGGTGTCTTCAACTTTCAGAGATGCTGGTGAAAAGCAAGACGCATATCAGTTGGCGGAGAGGTTATTAAGCCACGTACTTGCCAATGAAAGGCTTAAAAACATACATACAGAACATCATTACATCTGTGCCACTATTCTGGATCCACGGTACAAAAAGGCAGTGGCCAGCAAAGCATGCATTCCTATTGGTGAAGCAGATGTTTCAAAGTACAAACATTGGTTAGCTGTGTCAGCCACTCGGTTCGAAAAAGATCGGCAGAAAATTCAAGGAGCCGGTAGAAGTCCAACTGAATCAGCAGGCCATCCGGCGTCAAGTTCCACTTCTGAATCTGTGGGCGAAGGGAGTCACTTTCCTTCACAGCCGTTAACGACACCAGCAGCAACCGTATCATCATCCTCACCTGCACCAGGCCCAGCCATAATATTGTCGGAAGCGGATTGGCTAACTCATCAAGGGTTTGCTTGTTCCAGTGCTGCAAAGGCCACAGATGGTACGCAAAGTGGAGCAGCCGTGGAGAACCTTGAGTTGATGGTGCAGGCCTATCTGGATGACCCAACAGAGGTCTTTGTTAATATGAACCCATTGCTGTATTGTTACAGGAAAATGGCTCTATGGCCACTGATCACCAACGTGGCTCTAAATTATTTGTCTTGCCCACTCGCAAGTGTATCTTCTGAACGTGTTTTCAGTGCTGCTGGTGCCATTGTAACTTCAAAAAGGACCCGCCTCTCGGCCAAAAATGTGGAGAGGTTAACACTGATCAAGATGAATCAGCACTTCATACCACCAGATTACTAAGTATGTGAATGCACGCAGGAAGAAGAGGACAACAACTTAGGTGATGAAAGTTCTTCTCTGTTACCTGACCTACTCACGTCTCAATTCATGGAGTTTGAGGACGAGCTCTACTTCCCTGACACCGAGCCCTGAAAATGACTTCCTTGTTTTCGTCCTTATTCACTTTTATTCCTGTGTGTCTTTCTTTGTTTTGCAACTTTTACCACAACAAAACTCTAATCACCTAATCACAACAAGTCCATCAGCAGCACTGTCTTCATCTTATATTCCTTATTGATTTGAAGGTGCTGCAGTCTGCATTCCTGAGGTTCACAAGTTCACAACTCAATCATGCTCCTCTATACTCCTCCTCCAGACTCCCCCTATCCATTTCCTTCAAGGCAGATGGATGGATTACGACGAGTCCCCTCAAGTGGGACTGAAATTACTGACTGACTACATGCTTGCTGATTGCTGACAGACTTACTTCTGATATTGACAGGAGAGGCTGCCCTGTGGGCCCTCACTTTCCGAAGAAGATGCGGACAAAAAGTAGGACAGGTAATGAATAATTGAGAAGATGGCATGCAGTGGACAGTAATGGCTGTCTGGCTCTGATTAAACCAATTGCTGTTTGTTTTTTATGCATGAAATGATGAATCATATGTCTTGTCTTAGTTATTATTTAAACTTTTTACACAGTAATTGTAACTCATGTCAACTACTCTGTTTTTTTACCTTGTTTAATTCAAATTGTACTTCAAATTCAGGGGCCCCTATGTTGCATTTCACAATATGCAAAATACCCTTGGAGCGGACTCACTTTCCAATATACCATGATGATTGATTAAATAATATATCTTTTTTTCTTTACAGTCACTCACTGGGATGGATGGATCATCAGCGTCGGTTGGGTTTACGGAACAACTATGGCCTATTCGTGAGTGGAAAATAGGTAAACCAGTCTACAACATCTACTACAGCAGAACTACATGTCTGTCTATTCGTGGTATGTAGTGGTCGAGGGCGAGGCAGTGTACTGTTGTTGTTATGCCAGGCAGAGTCCACTCCAGACAGCAGTTCATGTAAAATTGGGGCTAGGTGGCTTGCTGCATACAATTAGATATGCTTTGTGTGTCTGACAAAGAGCCTAGGTATGCTACATCAGGTTGCTTCACTGAGTGGTGCCTGCCTTGACCGTCTGCATGGCACTGCCTCAAGCTTGGGCCAAACATCCGTTATGTTTTTCGGTATTTCGCAAATCTCGCGAAATTACCGAAAAATCGCACATTCTTGAGCGGAACAGATTTTTGGCCCATGCTTGCGGCAGGGCCATGCAGACGGTCAAGGCAGGCACCACTGAGTGAAGCAGCCTCCTGATGTAGCATACCTAGGCTCTTTGACAGAGACAGACAAAGCATGTCTAGGGTTTAGGGTTCAGTGCGATTTACTAGGGTTTTTGGGTTTAAGTTGGTATGGTTCACGCTGAGTCTAGGGCTCGGGCCCGATGCAGGCTCGTTCATAATGATGTTGGCAAGGTTTTAGGGGGGTTTGGTGTTCTTTGGTCCAGAACTGGCAAAATTTTGGCCTTTTTGGGTGTTTTGCGGGCGCGTGTGTTTCGGTGAAAACTAAGTGAAAACTAGTCGTAGACCTTCTTCTTCTTCTTCTTCTTCTTCTTCTTCTTCTTCTTCTTCTTCAAAGAGCGCAGTGGTTCGATTTTGTTCTGCCTTGCTGAGATTCTTGTGAATCGCTGGAACAAGTGAATGTCCAGGTAAGTTTCAAGAGGATCGAAGTAGTGGAAGTGCTGAAAACAGCAATGTTTTGTGAACAGCGCAATTTGCCATGTTTTGAATATACCAGTATTGCATGTTTTTGGGGGGCCCTTTGGGGGTGTTCTAGACTTGTGGGGGTGGGTCGGGGGGGCTGGGAGCACTGCTGGGATAGTCTAATTTTGATTGCGAGTGGTTTGAAGAAAATCCATGGTGGGAAAGAGGAGTTAGGGCCTAGCTGCAGAGCCCGTTTGGACCGATGTTGACTGGTTAGCTGAAAATGTTCTAAGTATGAGTTTTTGCATTTTTGCCTGTTTGGGGGTGTTTTGCTTTTTTGCGGGTGGCTGCAGGGGTCTGGGAGCATAGCTCTGAAGGTCTAATATCGGAATCAAGTGTTTTGGACCAAATCCATGGTGAAAAAGTTTTTCTGGTTTTGCTCACTTCCTTGTTTTCGGGGGCTGTTTGGGGGGGTTCCTGGTGTTTGGGGAGGGTTGGGGGTCTTGGAGCAACGCTGGGTATGGATAGTTTTGATTGCAAGTGGTTTTTAGAAAATCCATGGTGGCAAAGGGGAGTTAGGGCCTAGCTGCAGAGAGCGCATGGAGTGATTTGGGAATGAGGCCTAATTATTCTAAGTCTCACTTTTTCCGGTTTTGCTTTTTGGCTGTTTGGGCGTGTTAAACTTGTTTTCGCCTGGATTGACGGGTCTAGGGGCATTGCTGGGAAGGTCTAATACCGGATAAAAGTGTTTTGGAGAAAATCCATGGTGAAAAAGTTTTTCACTTTTCAGAGTTTCCGCTCACTTTTGTGTTTTCGCAGGCCTGCTTGGGGGGGGTTCCTGGTGTTTGGGGGGGTTGGGGGGTCTTGGAGCAACACTGGGTATGGATAGTTTTGATTGCAAGTGGATTGAAGAAAATCCTTGGTGGCAAAGGGGAGTTCGGGCCTAGCTGCAGAGGGCGCATGAAGTGATTTGGGAACGAGGCCTAAATTTGTCTAAGTCCCCGTTTCTGCATTTTTACTTTTTGCCTGTTTGGGGGGGGTTCTGCTTTTTTGCGGTTCGGTTGGCGGGTCTTGGGGCATTGCTGGGAAGGTCTAATATCGGAATCGAGTGGTTTGGACTAAATCCATGGTGAAAAAGTTTCTCAGTTTTTGCTCACTTGCCTGTTTTTTGGGGGGCTGTTTGGGGGGGTTCCTGGTGTTTGAGGGGGGGGGGTTGGGGGGTCTGGGAGCACTGCTGGCACAGTCTAATTTTGATTGCATTTGTTTTTAAGGAAATCCATGGTGGATAAGGAGAGTTATGGCCTAGCTGCAGAGCGCGCATGGAGTGATTTGGGAATTAGGCCTAAATTTGTCTAAGTTCCAGTTTTTGCATTTTTGCCTGTTTGGGGGGTTCTGCTTTTTTGCGGGTGGCTTGGCGGGTCTTGGGGAATTGCTGGGAAGGTCTAATATCGGAATCAAGTGGTTTGGACGAAATCCATGGTGAAAACGTTTTTCCGTTTTTGCTCACTTGCCTGTTTTTGGGGGGCTGTTTGGGGGGGTTCCTGGTGTTTGGGGGGGGGGGTTGGGGGGTCTGGGAGCACTGCTGGCACAGTCTAATTTTGATTGCATTTGTTTTTAAGGAAATCCATGGTGGAAAAGGGGAGTTATGGTCTAGCTGCAGAGCGCGCATGGAGTGATTTGGGAATTTGTCCGAAAATATTCGAAGTGTGAGATTTTGCATTTTTGCTTTTTGCCTGTTTGGGGGGTTCTGCTTTTTTGCGGGTGGGTTGCCAGGTCTTGGAGCATTGTTGGGAAGGTCTAATATCGGAATCAAGTGGTTTGGACTAAATCCATGGTGAAAAAGGGGGGTTATGGCCTAGGGTTAGGGTTAGGGTTCTAAAATCGCAGTTTACACTTTACACCTAGCTTGAGGGGAAAGATCAGCAAATTTCGCCCACACTTATTTATCCTTGAAAAGGAGACTCAGAGTACGCACTTTTGAAATGATGCTTGTATGTTTTGTAATACTGTCGACTCTGAAACTGAAATCCAGGTAAATTGGAGTAAGTCTGTTATGTTTCCCCTGACCGACGCCACTGTCCCCTTCCCATCTGACTTCCCATTTGAGTGGGCATCCGGCCCCACGCGCTACCTGGGCATCTGGTTGAGTAGGGATTTGGATGAGCTGTGGACGGCGAACTTTGAGCGGGCGGTGGACAGGATAGAATCCAGAATCCCCTTGTGGAGCCGACTACCGCTGTCTCTGGCTGACCGGATCACCATTGCCAAAATGATGGTTCCTCCTAAATTCCTTTACCTCTCCTTGAATATACCTATCCCCCTTACTTCTAATTTTTTCTGTAAAATGCGCTCTCTAATCATCTCGCTTGTATGGGCGGGTAAACAACCCAGGGTGGCATACGATATCCTAACTCCCTATGTCTGCCGGTGGGATGGGCTCGCCTGATTTTCGTATTTTCGCCCTATGTGCCAAGGCTAGCTATCTGCATTTTTGGATCCACCCCACCCCCTATCAGCCCCACGTCGCGGTTGAGACCTACTTGGCTTCTCCCTGGCCTCTGTCAACTGGTCTGTTCGCGCCCGCGGTGCGTTCCCAAGCGGAGGTTGACACGGTTGAGATGCTGCGTTGGGCTTGGTCTTGCCTGCGCTGGCACTCTAGACTCTCCCTTCTCTCTGCTAACACCATGCCAATTGGAAATCACCCTGATTTCCCCACGCTTCAGTTGTCCAGCATGTCCCGAAATGCGGCGCGCTTGGGCCTCAGGACTGTGGCGAATCTCTACCCAGAGAACTCCTTCTAATCTCTTCCCGACTCCCCGGGGCTGCAAGATACACTGCTGTGCTATCAGCTGCACGCCACTTGCTGGAAACTGCACCCTACCTTCCCTCGTCCCCCGCCTACCCTTCCAGCTCTGAACTTCATATATTCCTCCTCCTCGCCCCACAAGAAAGTCACCAAGCTTTACGCTTTATCCCTGGCTTCAGCCCACATCTCATCTGATCGGGCGCGGGAGGCATGGAGTGTGGACCGGGGTACGGACATATCGGAGGCGGACTGGCTTTATTGCTGTAATCAAACCAAAAAGCTGTCCCCAAATTATCGGCTCCGCCTGATCCACTTCAAGTACTTGCACAGGCTGTACCGCACCCCAGTGCAGCTCCATTGGCTCGGGCTTACCCCTGGGGATAACTGTTTGCGCTGCACTGCCCCTGCCGGGGACTTTGCCCACTTGGCGTGGCTCTGCCCTAAGGTTTCTGAGTTCTGGCTGGTGGTGTGCTCCATCATCTCTGACATCACAGGCGCTGCCGTGCAACCTGATCCTCCCCTGTGCCTACTGGGCTTTGTCAAGTTTTGCCCTGATGCCTCTCGCCACCTAATCTCAATGCTACTGGTATTCGCCAGATGTAAAGTGGCCATGTGTTGGGGGCGGCGACCTGCTCCTAAGGTTGAGAGTTGACTGGAGGTGTTCTGGGACTTAATGCCTGCCAGGTCCCGCCCTGTTGACATTTGGGCCCCACTGGTTTCCTACCTCCTTTCCCGTTCCCACCCTAGCAGCGTTTCCTCTCCCGCGCTCCCCGCCGGCCCTTGGTCCGCGGCGGCCGCTGGTGCTAGTCAGCAACTGCCCCCCACCCCCTCACTTTCCACAAGCGCCCCTGTTGCTTCAGAATCCCCACTAATAACGCTCTTTCATGTGTGCTTCCCCCTCTGGGGGCTGAGACCCTGATACTGTGGAGCGGTGTCATTCCTGATTTACCATGCTGCTGTGAATGTAACCTGAGTAATTTAATACATGACTTGTAATGTATCTTGCTGCTGTGTGCGATGGTGCTGCACGGTGTATTGTGCCTGATGTGTCTTTATTCTTTAATAAAGGTTTTTGAAAAGAAAAAAAATATATATATATGTTAATTATGGAGTTACAATTTTTTTTAGAAATTTAGATGTGTGTTGTGAATTGTGTGGTGTTATAGGGTAGGAAATAAAAAAGATGAATTTTATGTAACAATTGATGTTTTTGATTATAATTAATTTCTATTAAATATAGTTATTTGTTCAAAAATTATTTTTTTAATTTGTATAAAACAACATTTGTAGGTATTTTTTATAGATGATTTTTTGAACATTATAATATATTTCTATGTTTCGTAATTTTTATTACTTTTATATATATAGTTTTGTTTTTAACATTTTTTGTATTGTAGTTGATATTTTGTTTGTTTTTAATTTTATATTGACTTCAGTGGGAATATTCATTTTTACCCCTTTGCTATCCAACACTTTCCCTACTGTTGCACTCACTGGAGTGGGAATGTTAATAATTTGTAACCCTCCGCTATCCAACACTTTCCCTACTGTTGCACTCACTGGAGTGGGAATTGTAATTTGTACCCCTCCGCTATCCAACGCTTTCCCTACTGTTGCACTCACTGAAGTGGGGATAGTAATTTGTACCCCTCCCCTATCCAACACTTTCCCTACTGTTGCACTCACTGGAGTGGGAATAGCAATTTTTACATCTTCGCCATCCAACACTTTCCCTACTGTTACACTCACTGGAGTGGGAATAGTAATTTGTACCCCTCCACTATCCAACACTTTCCCTACTGTTGCACTCACTGGAGTGGGAATAGTAATTTTTACCACTCCGCTATCCAATATTTTGTCATTTGAGATGTCATCAGTGATGACATAAGTGATGTCACTGACCATGTCATGAGTGATGTAATATGTGACGTGATAAGCTGTGTATTGCGGGCGCGCGAGTTATAGTTAGCTGAACTAACTATAACGGGGGAATTTCAATGGTTTTGTATGAGTGAAATGTCCAGATAACTATAACGCCCCTGAAACCTATGGTTTTTTTAGTGAATTTCCAAGGTTTTTAAATGCTAATTCCTAACTATAACGTGCCCGAAACCTATGTTTTGGAAAAATGCAGGAAGAAGCAAGACATGTGCAGAAAGAACTAACAGAGGAGCAGAAAGAAGCCTTGTTGCAAAATCATCCTGTACCCTCAACTTTTTCAGATGGATACTGGGGTAAGGGAGTCTGACTAACCAGTCCTAGAGCCAGTGCTATGTTAAAAGACACTTAGAAACAGTGAAAACGCCTACATACTCTAAGGAACACTATGCGTTGGGGTTCCCCTGTGATTAGCATGACCTCCTCTGTAAGGCCCAAGTATATAATAGGGCAGGGGGATTAAAACTACCTCTTAAAACTCGCCACAGGGCGTGTTTGCACACGTCACCTCAGGCCCCGTACCCTCCCTTCACCACTGTGCAAACACACTCTGCCGCCGTTTTAAGTTGGGAGGTTAAGTCCCCTTGAATCCTGAGGGTCCCTAGAGTCCAACTAGCCCACTAGGTACCTCCAGTAAGCGCCACAGAGCTGCGTTACAGAGAGGTGTAAAAAGGGACACAGCCTAGTCCACCTCTCTGCAACGCAGGCAAGTGGCGCTTACTGGAAGCACCTGGTGGGCTAGTTGGACCCCAGGGGCCCTCAGGATTGAAGGGGAATTATTTCCCCAACTTAAAATGTGCCACAGGGTGTTTTTGCACACGTCGCCTCAGACCCCATCCCCACCCTTCCCCAATGTGTAAACACACCCTGTAGCTGTTTTAAGTTGGGAGATTAAGTCCCCTTGAATCCTGAGGGTCCCAAGGGCCCTGAGGATTCAAGGGGAATTAATTTCCTAACTTAAAACACGCCACAGGGCATGTTTGCACACGTCACCTCAGGCCCATCCCCTCCCTTCACCACTGTGTAAACACGCCCTGTGGTGGTTCTAAGTTGGGAGATTAAGTACCCTTGAATCCTAAGGGTCCCTAGGGTCAAACTAGCCCATTAGGTACCTTCAGTAAGCGCCACAGAGCTGCGTTGCAGAGTGTTGTACAGAGGATGTGGCCTCTGAACACCTGTCTGCAACGCAGCTCCCTGGCGCATACTGGAAATACCTGGTGGGCTAGTTGGCCCTCAGGGACCCTCAGTATTGAAAGAGAATTAATTCCCCAACTTACAACTCGCCACGGGACGCGTTTGCACAATGGTGAAGGAAGGGGGCGGGGCCTGAGGTGACATGTGTGAAAACACGCCCTGTGGCGCTTTTTAATTTTGGGAATTAATTCCTTTTCAATCCTGAGGGTCCCTGGGGGCCAACTAGCCCACCAGGTACCTCCAGTATGCGCCAGAGAGCTGCGTTGCAGAGAGGTGTTCAGAGGCCACGCCCCCTTTTCACAACACTCTGCAGCGCAGCTCCGTGGTGCTTACTTGAGGTACCTGGTGGGCTAGTTGGCCCCCAGAGACCCTCAGGATTGAAGAGGAATTAATTCCCCAACTTAAAACGCGCCACAGGGCGTGTTTGCACACATGTCTCCTCAGGCCCCGCCCCCTCCCTTCACCGCTGTGTAAACGCGCCCCGTGGCGTGTTTTAAGTTGGGGGATTAAGTCCTTTTGAATCCTGAGGGTCCCTGGGGTGCAACTAACCCACCAGGTACCTCGATTAAGCGCCACAGAGCTGCGTTGCAGAGAGGTGTAAAAAGGGGCGTGGCCTCAGAACACCTCTCTGCAACGCAGCTCCGTGGCGCATACTGGACGTTCCTGTTGGGCTAGTTGGCCCCCAGAGATCCCCAGTATTGAAGGGGATTTAATTCCCAATTCCCCAATTTAAAACACGCCACAGGGCGCGTGTGCAGGGTGATTCCATGAGCGGGCGGGGCCAAGCATGATTGATTATCTTTTTTATATTTATTTTTTTGGAAGGGGGGCTCTGTAGCCCCCCTTCTTTTTACTTTTTTTGGGGCCTGAGGACCCCATCCCCCAGGGCCTGACCCACAATGTTAAAAAATATATATATATTAACGGGAAGGAGGGCCGCATGGGCCCCCCTCCTGTTCCCAATTCTGGGCCCGGGGACCCCATACCCCGGGGCAAGGACATTTTTTTAATATTCGTTTGGAGGGGGGCTGCATGGCCCCCCTCCTAAGGCCATTTATGGCCACTGGGACCCCATCCCCTGGGGCCCTCCTTTGCGTTTTGTTTTATTTTTTAAATAATAAATATTGGGGAGGGGGCGCTTGACCCCCCTCCAGTGCTCAATTTGGACTTTTGGTCTGTCAATGGAAGGACCTTAGTCAATACGAACAACTTGTTATTTGTCTCTGTGGAAAATAACGCCCAGATATTTAGTAATATCTGCACACCATTTAAGGGGATATTCAAGGGGAGGGGGTGGTGTCATCTCTAAGGGGGAAGAGTTCAGTCTTCGCCCAATTAATGTACAGACCAGAGAGGCCGCCAAATCAAATGATTTCCTCCAGAAGAGGGACCAAATTAAATATTAAAATGTCGTCGGGGAACATATATATGAAGAGTGGCTCCAGTTTAAAGTGAAGGCCTCGGTGCATGTGATGTTCTTGGAGGTGGCAAACCAGATGGTCCATAGCTATAATAAACAGTAGGGGAGAAAGAGGGCACCCCTGCTTGGTGCCAATGGATATGACGAAGGGCAGAAAGAGAGCCACTGACCCGTATGCGGGCAGTAGGGTCTAAGCACAGGAGAGATATGAGGGCAATAAACCCAGCAGGAATACCAAGCTTCTGCATCGTTGCGTGGAGAAAGGGCCACTGTAAAGATTCTAAAGCTTTCTCCATATGTAGAAGAGTGACCACAGCGGGTATTTCTGGAGAGAACCTATTCAGGATGGAGAATATGGCACACAAATTCAGCGAAGTGAACCTATAGGGAACACACCCAGTTTGGATGGGGGGAATTATCTGTTCAAGCAACAGAAATAGTCTACTGGCCATTGCTTTGGCCAGGATCTTATTGTCAAAATTAAGCAAAGAAAGGGGCCTCTAGGAGGAGCAGAGATTAGGGTCTTTGCCAGGCTTAAGCAGCAAAGAGATTGCTGCCTTGCACATGGAAGGTGGAAGGATCTCCTTGTCTAGGGCTTCAGTATAAACCTCTAATAAGTGAGGGATGAGAATACTTTTTTATGCTTTATAGAAAGCTCTGGTAAGGCAATCAAGGCCAGGGAGCTTAAATCCATCTAAGGAATTGAATGCTTGAGCAATTTCCTCACCTGTGAAGGGTTCCTTTAAGAATTGAGACTAACCCGTGGTGAGCCAGACCTTGGCTATTTCCTCAAAGTATGCCAAGCACAGTGTGTCATCCGGGTTTAAGTGTGAAGTGTATAAGGACTTATAATATGATACTAATTCTTGGGCAATGTCTTCATTAGTGGTAACTTGGATGCCACCGTCCAGGCCTTCACCATATCTACGAGCTGTGGAGAATTTGCCAAGATATGCGGTCTTCCTCTCTTCAAAGTCCTGGAATTCTGCATGGAGAACTGATTGCCTGTGTAGAAAAGAGCGATTCGAGTGGGGCGAGTTTGTGTAATATTCTATGAAAGTTAGCATCCTCGTGCTGTAAACCATGCACGAGGATGCCCTCCAACACTTGGCATCATTTGTATTGTGTTCCACGATCCGATGCTGAACTCGGCATGCCAGGATTCCAACAACGTTAGTCAGTTGTCGGAAATCCTGGTATGCGGTGTGAGCGTCCGGTCGTGGTTGCAGTCTCTACTGGAAATAAATCAACTTTATTTATATTTATTGGAGTACTGTAGCTTTTACTACATTTGGCGACAAGGATAATTCCACAGACTGCACCCATCAACCCAATTTCAGAAGATTTTGCGGAACCTTTACAAACCTTAACCTTCACTTCCATGCCCCGAGCGGAAGACTTCCACGTTCCTGGATTTCAGCCTCGTCATCATCCCAGCGTGTCGTGGTTGCCAGTTCTGGGCAATTTGTTGGATTTTCGTTTGGTTTCGAGAAGCTCCTCTTGACATCACTGCCTACCCTCTGCGGTTGACTCTTCTAGCAACCGGCGTTTGCAGCAGACGTTCACGCTTCCTCCATAGCAACAGCGTTGCTACCTGATGACCTTCGTTAATGCTTGCGCTTTGACGTAACGCGCCTACGCTCCCACCTCGGTGGCCATCTTTTTGATAGCGTTTTGGTTACCAAGGTAACCAAGACATTCAACGCTACGCCGGAGAATACTCTTCAAAGCAGCTGATCGCGCTGTTCATCGCTTCACTTTTATAAAGGTACGATTCAGCCTGCACGATTCTACGGTGACAGGCACACTATTTACATTATAAAACTTTGACATTTTTAACTTTTTGGGGAATTTAGCCTGCACTTTTCTACGGTGACAGGCACACCATTCATAGTATTAAACTGTGTCATTTTAAAAGTTTAGGAATCCAGCCTGCACTTTTCTACGGTGACAGGCACACCGTATATATTTTAATAATATTTGATTTCTCAACCAGTTAACTGTGTTCTTAGGTCATTTTATTTTTATTTTTATTTATTTAGATTTATAATGCACCTTATCACCCAGGGGTCTCTAAGCGCTTGTCAGGGGGTACACACAGGTTCGATGGAGAGGCAGGGAGCTGCTAGGGCGTACCCCAAGCCTCCAGGAAGAGCATGGTTTTAAGCTTCTCCTGAAGGGTAGGAGGTTCGGTTCCTTGCGCAAGTTCACTGGCAAGTTGTTCCAGGCCACTGGAATTGCTTTTGAGAAAGCTCGCCCTCCCACGGCATATAGTTTAAAGCGGGGGCAGACGAGAAGGGTGGCATCTGCTGATCGGAGGGTCCTGCTGGGAGCGTAGGGGACTAGGCGCTCCTTGATGTATCTTGGGGCTTGTCCGTACAGGGCTTTATGTGTGGTACAGAGGCCCTTGAACATGATTCTCTGCCTAATTGGCAGCCAATGGAGTTCACATAACAGTGGTGTAGCGTGTGCCCGTCTTGGTTTTTAAAAAATTAATCTTGCTGCGTCGTTCATGACTGTTTGTAATCTGGCCAACTGTTGTTGGGGGAGGCCGCATTCAACGAGTTGCCATAATCTAGATGCAACAGGATCATAGCTGATACTGCCCGTCTGAGGGTGGCCGAGGTTAGGAGTCGAGATATTTTCCGCAGTTGTCTTAGTAGGCCTACGCAAGTACCGACAACTGATGAAGCTTGTTTTGTCATGGAAAGTTTGGCATCTATATGAATGCCCAGGCTTTTCACAGCCGCCACTGGTTCCGGTGAGGCCCCTAGTTCTTTTCGCCAAAGAATGTCATTCCAGGGGCTGGACGCTGTGGTAATCGCCAGCACCACTGTTTTGTCCGGGTTTATCTTTAACGAATTGGCTGACATCCAATTGACCGTATATTTTTGTATATTTTGCAATCTGATATATGCGGAGGGTGAGTTGTCAATTTGAATAATAATGTGAATGTCATCAGCGTAGTTGTAGAGCTGGCACTCCATCTGGTTTAATGCCGTGATCAGAGGTTGCAGGTAGACGTTAAAAAGAAGAGGTGAAAGTGCAGAGCCTTGGGGAATTCCACATGAGAAACCAGCTGGGTTGGAGACCAAATTTGCCAGTTGGACTCTCTGGGAACGATTTTTAAGAAATTAAGTTAGCCAGAAGTGCGCGGTGCCCTGAATGCAGAGGTTCCCCAGACGCGACAGTAACTGGTCATGATTGACCGTGTCAAATGCCGCGGAGAGGTCTAACAGCACCAGGGCACACGGGGTCTTTTTGTCAGCCCTGAGTCGCAGATCATCCAGCACGGAAAGCATAACCAATTCCATGCTGTGATGGGCCCTAAAGCCGGCCTGGTTTGGTTCTAAAAGGTGGTTGTTTTCAAGATGGCAAGAGAGGTATGGGAGAACATGCTATTCAATTACTTTGGCTAGAAAAGGCAGCTGTGATATAGGCCTAAAATTTTTCAAGATCTTGGTGTCTGCACCAGGCTTCTTTAAAAGCTGGATCAGGTGAGCTTCTTTGAAATTAGTGGGGACCTGTCCTGTTTCCAGGGAGCTGTTAAGGAGGGAGAGTACGTATTCCTGACAGGGTTAGCTTAAATATCCAGGGCGGGCAGGGGTCTGCTGGTGACCATGATTTCACACGCCCCATCAGGCCTGCCAGAGTCTCCTTCGTGAGTGGGGGTGGTGTGCTAAGAGGGTGGAAAATCAAAGGGGGTGTCAGTGAGGGGCTTCCAGGGCAGTTAAAGCTTGGGGTATGATGGATTTCTGTCAGAAGATCCGATATTTTATTAGTAAAGAAAGACTGAAATTTGTGACAGTTTTCTTGGGTAAAGGAGAGATTCTGCTCCCTGTTTTTCCTTAATTCGGTCAGGACCTCGAAGGTTTCTTTCTGGGGATTACTTGCCGCAGAGATTCTGCCCTCATAGAATTCAGCTTTTCTAGAAATGATTGCCGGTTTGTAGGTGGCAAATGCCATCGCATACGAGGCCTGAGCGCTGGGTTTGTACTCTTTGCGCCATGCTCTCTCACTCTTGCGCAAAGATCGTTTCAGTAGCCTAAGAGCATCGTTTAACCATGGGGCCCCTTTGCTCTTGTCCACAATTCTCACCCTGCGTGCAGGTGCTGTTGCTTTAATGGCCTTCTTGAGCTTTAGTGTTAAATTGAGGCTAGCGGCCTCTATGTTGCCCTCGGGTTGCGCAGGTGAGTCGGGGGTTTTGAGGATGGCTACCAGACCATCTGCTCTGATCTTGTTCCAGCTTCTTAGGACTTTCCACCCTAATGATGGGTTTTCCACTCGCCCTGGGAATGTGAGTTGACCCTGCAATAGGTGGTGGTCTGACCATGAGCAGGGGGAGATGGTAATTGGGCTAGACATCGGGACAGCCGTCCAGATTAAGTCCAATGTGTGACCTTTCTCATGTGTCGAGCCCACCACCCGTTGACCGAGATCTAGCGATATCATGGCCTCATCTAGCTGCTTTGCCTGACAGTCTTTAGGAGTTTTCTCCCAATGGAAGTTAAAGTCTCCCATTACCACTAGTCCTTCATATCGTGATCGAAGGTCGGACTAGTTCCAGGAAAGTTTCAACAAAACCTGGTGATGTGCGTGGGGGACGGTAGACTAGGAGTATTACCAGGCAATCGGTGGTGAAACAGAACTTAACCCCTAGTACATCCGCACCCTCCAGACTTTCCGAGCAGATGGTTTCAGTTTTGAAGGAGCGGTTATAAAGGAAGGCTACCCCTCCCCCCTTCATACTGCCAGTCCGGTTTTTGTGGATGGCCGCAAAATTCGATGGTAATGATACGACCAGATTTGGAGTGGAGGATTCTTCAAGCCAGGTTTCCGTGACCCCTAGAATATCGAATCCGCCTTCCTGGAATAACGAGAAGACCTCAAGGTTGTGCTTTTGGAGGGAACGTGTATTAAGCAGTACAAAACTGTGCCTATGTGATGTTACCTTCTTTGTCAGGTTTGTGTTGGCCTTGCGTTCGGGTGCATTAGATGGTGATTTTAGCAACCCTTCGCGCCGTAGCCCCGTGGCGGTTTGATGGCTTAGCTGCAGGGAACCCAGGTTCATTGGCATGAGTTAATGCCTGGTATACAGGATGTGGGGGCCAGGAGTCATGGCATCTGGTCCCGGCCAGGCGCGGACGGGCACTGACGGGCTTGCCTTAGGCGCGCCCTCAGCGTGCCCGCTACGCGCGCGCGCGCTCCAGTCTGGTGGTGCAGTATCAGAAGTGAGGGAGCGTGGGGAATGAGATGCGGGGAGAAGCAGTTTCAGCAAAGACACAGGTAAAATTTCAACAGATTTTACAATGATTTGTAGCAGTCAATTTGTTTTAAAAGAATGGCAGCGTTAAGCGAAAGCAGCGGGCTACCGAGCGGCACACCACGAGTCCGGTGTGACCCTCTAGGTCATTCATATATTTACAAGATATTTAGTGTTTGCTTAGTGTTTACAAATATATATATGATTAATATTTTCATGCAATCAAATTGTTGCATTCACTTATTACTCAGAGATATATATCGTCCTAAGTTGGTCATAAACTTTCAGTAGTATTTAGTTTAACAAGTTTATCCAATTCTTTAGTAACTTTTAATTTTAACAATGGCTTCTTCTCAACAATTTGCCCAATCACCTCCTTTTTTGCAACATCCTGGAAAGCTCAGCATTCCATGGCGGCAATGGGTTAAAGCATTCGAAAATCACATTTTAGCTATTGATGCTGTTAAATTTTCACCGGAACGCAAAGTAGCAATTCTCTATGAGTGTTTAGGCCTGGCTGCACAACATGTTTTTGAAAATTTGCCTCAATTTCCTATTCCTTCTGGTGAAGCTGGTGACGTTGATCATTGGAACTCTTATAAAGAAGCCTTATCACGTCTGGCTAGACATTATGACCAGGAACCAAACATTATGTTGGAAAGACATCATTTTTTTAGGAGAAAACAACACGAAGATGAGACTGTGGAAGAATATATCGCAAAATTGCGAGTTTTAGCATCAACTAGCGAGTTTGAAGCTGATCCTGAAATTTATATTCGTTGTCAATTTGTGTTTGCTTGTTTCTCAAATAAGATTCAGGAATGGCTTCTTAGTTGTAGGAAACCTTCTCTTCAAAAAAAAATTGACATTGCTAAGAGTATCGAGAGATCTATTGTCACATCTAAAGTTCTTCAACAAGAACAGTCTATCAATTCTTTCAAGGCTTCCACACAGGATGTTACTAACTCTGTTAATGCTGTTTCTGCACATAGACCAACTAAACAGTTTGTTAAAAAAAAGTAATACCTTTTGTTTTAGATGTGGATCCATATCACATTTAAGTAATTATCCCATGTGTCCTGCCATTGGTAAAAAACGTATTCTTTGCAAGAAGATTGGTAATTTTCAAGGTCTTTGTAGATCATCTAAGAAAACTACCAGAGTCAATAGTGTTGACTACTCTGAGGTGATTGATGATTGCTCTGATCACTTTCAAGACATGGTAGTTTCTATTGAATGTAATTCTATTTTCACCCCACAATTCCTATCATGGCTGATTCTGCTTCTCCCATATCTATTCTTTCAGATGTAATGTTCCACAAAAAATGGCAAGGATCTATTTCTTTATCTCCAACTGATGTCAATCCAAAGGCGTTCGGTGAGTTCGATATAGATATGTTAGGTTATTTTAATTATAGACTAGAGTGTTTAGGAAGATCCATTTTTACAAAGGTATACGTTGCAGTTAAAGGACGCAACATCATCGGTTGGCAAGATTTGTCGAAAATGGGTTTGCGACTTATTCCAGGTTCTGACAATCCCATTTCTTTAGGCGATCCTTCTCTAGGCTATAATCCTGCTGGTTCCTGAAACGATTGTCATCCCAAAACAGACTGTTTAGCCCTCACAGACCACACATCTGACATTAAAAAGGTTTTAGATACATTTCCAAATTTATTCTTAAAAAAATTAGGAACTGTCAAAGGTTTGCAGCATCAAATTAGGTTGAAATCTGATGCCCAACCTGTTGTTCATAAGGTACGTCGTGTACCCCTTAGCGCCAAAGATGAACTAAAATCTGTCCTTAAAACATTGTGTAATGAGGGTGCAATTGCTCCAAGTGATTCCTCCGAGTGGGTTTCTCCCATTGTTATTGTCCACAAAAAATTTGGTGAGGTCAGATTATGTGCGGATTTGCGCACATTTAATAAAAACATACTTGTTGACTGCCAGCCCCTTCCTAAAATCCACAAACTTCTTGCCAATTTGGGAGGGGCGACATTTTTTTCACTCATTGACCTTCGGTCAGCTTACCATCAGGTGCCCCTGACAGTTGATTTTCAGGAGTTTACTACTTTTGTTACTCCTTTTGGTGTTGGTGTCTTTAAGTATCTTAAATTACCCTTTGGCTTGGCTTCAGCAGCCAGCGTTTTTCAGAAAATTATGGACAATCTTTTTTAAAACATTCCAGGAGTTCAGGCCTACAAAGACAATATCTTTGTATATGCTGATGATTGGAAGACACATTTAAGCAACTTAAATTCTGTCCTAAGAAAACTAAATGAGGCAGGAATGACAATCAGGGTTGAGAAATGCAAATTTGCCACACAACAACTAGAATATTTGGGTCATACACTTTCTTCAGAGGGTCTCAAACCAAAAACTTCCCTCAATAAAGCCATTAGCCATGCCACTCCTCCGAAAGACAAAGATGCTCTTCGATAATTCCTAGGGCTTGCAGAATATTATGCTTGTTTTATGAAAGGGTATGCCCAGACAGTTGAGCCATTACGTGCTCTTTTACGCAAAGGTGCAAAATTTGACTGGTCTGAGGACATTTCTTTTTCTCAAGTAAAGAAACCTATTGATGCCCCTGCTCTTCACCCTTTCCATGACTCCTCGAAATGTTTCATTATGGTGGATGCCAGTCTTACTGGATTAGGAGCAGTTCTTGGCCAATGGGTTTCAGGCAAGGAACACACCATAGCTTTTTCCTCAAGAATGTTAAAACCTTCTGAAACTCACTACAGCACTATTGAGCGCGAGGCTCTTTCCTGTGTTTGGACCATATAAAAGTTCAAAAATTACTTTTGGGGACGTGAATTTGAACTTTTCACAGATCATAAACCTCTTACACAGCTATTAACTGGTAATGGTCTTGGAAAAGCATTGTCTAGGTTAGTTAGACTTCTGTCTAAGCTTCAAGAATTTCATTGTGTAATAAAACATATTTCTGGAGGAAGAAATTTCAGGGCTAATTGAATTTTTCGCATGGCTATACATGATCCTCCAGAAATTGGAAGTTCGGAAGAAATTGAATGTGTAATTGCAACTCTTGATGCTATTGAATCCTTTTCTAGCATCACTGAAGAATCCTGGTTAAAAGCGCGAGAGAAAGATGAGAATCTTAAACTGGTCTTGTATTATATTGTTGAAGGTTGGCCAGAAAATAGGAAACTTTCTAATGAGTTGAAAGCATTTGCCATGGTTGCTTCCAAGTTATCCCTAGTCAATGATATGGTTATGAAATATGATTTGTTTGTGCCGCCTTCTGATATCAGGAATGATACCATTACATTTGCCCATCAAGGCCATTTAGAGATATCCAAAACTTTTCAACTCGTTAAGTCTTACTATTGGTGGCCATCCTTAGAATCCCAGGTAAAATTTCATATTGATTCTTGTCCTGAATGCTTATTAACAGACAGAAAATGGAAAGTCATCAACACCCCTTTACATCCTGTTCCTTTTCCTACAAAACCTTGGGACAAAGTTGGTCTGGATTTCACTGGACATTAGGTATATCATTTTGTTGATTGATTATCATTCTAAGTGGATTTATCACATGTTTTGTGATGCTCTCAATTCTACTAATGCCATAAAATGTGTTTTTTTTTTATAAATCTTTTTATTGTTTAAAGCAAAAAATAAACAGACATATCTGGTGCCATACATACATCTAATAATGATAGGGTGAATTGGTACGAAAACAGGATAGTCGTGGAACAGCGAAAGTATTCGAGAGGCTGGCACGATTAAGCACAAAATAAAATTGCATCAGTATAACCAGTTAACAGTTCAGTTGCGAATCCTCAAAACCTTCCCACCCATAAAATCAAAACAGCAGGAGAATCATGGCAGCCAGGTACTAGAAGTTAAGGATCAATGTCAGGATATATCGGCAATATTACGAGTAAAGGAAAGACTGAAAAAAAATTGAAAAAGAAGGAGAAAACCATATGGGCGATAACAGAAAGAAAACAATAAACCCATCCCCCACCCTGCCACCCTGCAAACGGCTATCGTCTAACCCCCAGTAGCAGTGTGCCTGTCGCCCCAACTAACTAGGTACTAAAAGAAGAAATCTACAGAAGTAGAGAAGAGAAGTGGAGGGGGGCATAGTCGGACAGGCTCCCGGTCGCCCCCCGTAAGAACAAGGACCCCCAAGTTGAAGTCAAGAAATGATCGGACAACAAATATGTGTCTTAACAAGGGAGTCTTCAAACACCGCCCAGCCGTACTACAGCATTAGTTTAGCAAATCCCGTGCCCATCGATACTTAAGTCAAACCCAGTCTCTCGATCTCACCCTTGCCCCTTCCGATCAGACACATGAGTCCCCACCTGATAGACCACCTCTTCCACAAGACAGTCCGAGTGCGAAGAAACTATAATAGAACTCAATGCAAAACAAAGTAGTAGAACGAAAGTGCTGTGAACATAGTCAGGTCCAGAGATTCCATTCCCCGTTACGAACTCCCAGCGTTGATTTGTCTGCCACCTTAGCGGCTCCGATACATGGGGAAGTGGCGCAGTGTCATTCCGATAGCAGTTCTCATCAGAAGTTTCTGGAGTGGGAATATCAATTAGTCCTTCCATGGTCGGCAACGATCGTAGGTTTAACAATCCATTGGTGGCATTGAACTTGTGTTCGTCTTCGAAAACACTGGTCAAAGGCTCCGATACCTCACACAATGGGGGGTCTACTTCCTTCATCAGAGTGGCCATATTGGGTGTCTCGGTTGTCGCTGTGTCTTGTAGTGGAGTAGGGTCCGGTCCAATTCGTAGCATCTCAACCAGGCGCTCCATCGTCGCCTGAATGCGGTCCTCAACGTACACCTGAAGTGACTCAATGGCCGCCAACACCGTTCGCAGCGACGGGCCACTCGCGGTCTGTTCAGCCACTCTTCGATCGGTGTTGATCATGATCGCTTCCCCCCGCGACTCGATCTCTCAGAGGGGAAAGGGCGGATAGGAAATGGTTGACTGCAGAGGGAGACTTATGTATTGTTTCGATGGCATCCTGGGGCTGCCACCGCAGGCAGAGACCAAACCCAGCGAACACCAGCGGGCCGGTTACCGGGTCACCGGGCAGGGTCCCCGTCCACAACTGCTAGCGTTAGGCTGTCACCCCTCCTCCGACCATCACCGAGGCAGCCCGCCGTCATCACATCAATTCGAAAAACCAAAAGAAAATGTTTCTTTTTTCCACACCGGTAGACCGGACCCAATCACTCCACCACAGCCGATGTTGTTGAACTGAAACCCGGATGGGCCAGTACTCGAGACCCCGGCTTCTAGGCAGATCTAGGCCGCAAACTTCCACTCGACATATCTTCGTCAGCCGAGCACGTAGGGATCTCGGGATAGCGCCGTTAATTTCACGGTAGTTTCATACACATTGTGGCGGGGCGCAAAGACAGGATAATTGGCAGGATATTCTGGCGGGAGGCCGAGGTCGGCGGAGCCGGGAGCCTACGCAGCCATCTTGGTTGCTAGCGTGGCTCCTCCCCCATGCCATAAAATGTTTGAAAAATATTTTTTCTCTGGAAGGATCTCCTTCTGTGTTGGTTTCAGACAATGGAACCCATTTAATTTCTCAAAAATGTACTTAATTTCTCAATGATTGCGATGTGAAACACTTTAAAGCTGCTCTTTACTCGCCATCCTCTAACGGTTTGGTTGAGAGAGCCAATAGATTAGTTAAAGATGCCATCCAAACTACTATTTCCTCTCAACATGATGTCCAGGGTTTTCTGGACTCGAAACTATGGTCTTACAATATCTCTCCCCTTTGTACCATAGGTGTTTCCCCATTTTCTCTGTTAAGAGGTAGAACTGCTCACATCAATTTGCTTCCACATTGGTTAATTAACAATCATGTTAATAATCATCAATACAACAAGGAAGTAGCATCTAGAGTTGTTAGTAAACAAACTCTTATGAAATCTCTTCATGATGCAGGCAAGCACTTTAATTCGACATAGCTCAAAGTTGGTAGTTGGGTTCTCAAAAAAATCCAAAAAAGATACCAAAGGGGTCTTCAAAATTTTCTCCACCTGTTCAGGTCACTGGTGTCAGCAAAGATTCAGCTTTTCTTGTAAAAAGGGGTGGTGGGATCAAAGATCGCTTGTTCACCTTTCTGACTCCCAAGCTGATTCTTTGATTAAGCTTCACAGTCAGGATTTAGATGATTCTGATTGGGTTCATTTTATTCATGTTTCTATTGCTAGTTGTGGATATTCATCTCCCACATTGGTTCTCAATTTACATTCCTGTCCTGAAAGTGTCCCTGACACCAATTCTGTGCCAACAAATAATGATGCAGTTGTTTCATCTTCTGAACTGAAAACTGGCTGTAGAAAGTTACCTTCAAAATATAGTGACTATGTTATGTCTTAACATATGCAACATTTTCTTTCTGTAAAAGTGTTTTCCTGTTTTTACATCATTCTTCATTTTGTTTTATTTCTCATTCAATTTACTTATTGCAATTTGTATTTTCTTTATTGTAGAAGGGAGTTGTAATATTCTATAAAAGTTAGCATCCTCGTGCTGTAAACCTTGCACGAGGATGCCCTCCAACACCATGATCCGATGCTGAACACGGCATGCCAGGATTCCAACAACGTTTGTCAGTTGTCGGAGATCCGGTTATGCGACGTGAGCGTCCGGTCGTGGGTGCAGTCTCTACTGGAAATAAATCAACTTTATTTATATTTATTGAAGTCCTGCAACTTTTGCTACAGTTTGCCTCGTCAAAGTCAATAAGTTCGGCCTCTATCTGTGCCAGACCTTTGCAGATATCGTAAAGCACGCCTGCATGCTTCGAGATAGCATGACTACTAAAGAAGCCCACATTGCACTCGAAGTAGTGAAGGATGGAGCCAAGGAGCTCTGAATGAAAAACTGCATCCAGCAAGGCAGTTTTGGGGAAGGACCAGTGAGAAGCGTGGCTCAATGGTTAGAGCGGCAGACCCTGATGCAGAGGTCTGGCCCGGGACCAGGGTTCAATCCCCGCCTCGGCGGCTTTGGACTCAATCTCCCCGGACCTGATAATTATCGCCTCGTGCCTAATCAAATCATGGGTCCCACTCTGTGACTCTGGGCAATAGCTTGCTTAATCTCCACAATGGCCGCAGCAGCGCTTGGATGCCCGGCTTCACATTGGGGATGCCCAGGAGTGGACATTTCACAGGAAAGCCAGGAAGGGTTCCACAGCAGTATGAATACAGCGCTACGAGACCTCAGGGTAGAAGTGCGCTATATAAATACAAACACATTTACACACATTTACATGTTCCCAGTGTCTACCGTAGGGGAGGGTGAGATGCAGTTTGACTGGGGCATGGTTGGACAATGTATGCTGTAATATATGTATGTCAAGGAGCCATGGACTGGCTTTCTTGGAAATGTACCAGTAGTCCAGCCACGTCCACACCGTATGAGTAGCAAAATATAAGTTTATCCCAGAGTATTGGAGTGAAGAATAACACCAGGTGTTTTTAAGGGTATGTGTATTTGAATGGGAAATGAACACCAGAGCAGGTATGCTGTGCATAAAGAAGTTTATTTAACGTCTCTTGGCGCGGGGGCTTAACAATGCTCGGTTTACCCCGTCTTTCATTCAGAGGTAGGGTGGTTCACAGGACCTCGTTGTCCAACCAAGCCGAGTTCGAGGCGTATGCAAATAAAGCAAAAAAAAAGGAGGAAGGTTTAGGACAAGCGATCTGATATGTGACTTGATTTAGGGAGGGGAGTGAGGGATGAGCACCAACACCCGGTTCCACCACCATGTGCTCGCCAATTGCAGTTATGAAATCATGCTGCCTTTAAATACCAGAGATCCCTGTTATGCTCTTAACCCTCTCCTGCCTTGGCTATTGGTGTCTCTGCGGCTGAGATCCCTTTCCCAAACCACCCCGCGATGCGTTCCCGTACCTCTGGGAGCCACGCTCCTCCAGGAGCGTGGTTGGCTTGCACAGGGTGCTGGATAGGGTCCGGCTCCCGGTTCCTGGCTTCCTGGCTCCGTAGTCCTCGAACTGGAAACGGCGCCCTCCATACTGCATCAGCAGGAGACTCCTCGTCGGTGTCCTAGTGGTTGTAGCTCCCCCCGTTCTCGTTCTCCGTCCTCGGTTCCTCGTCCCGCTGTGACACCCGGCTTCTCTCCTCGCGGTCGGTATTCCTCAGGCTTCCTGTTACAAGGACCTCCCTATCATCTTCGACGACTGCCATTGGTGCATGGGACGGTGTCACATGGGTCGGCCTCGGTTCCAGGAAGTAAGAAATCTTAAATAGACCGGTATAGCCCTTCGCACAGTGCCCAAAGGGAGGCTGTAAGTAAAGTATAGGAGACACATGAGGGGGGAAAACATCTTCGTTCTCCTCTTCCTCATGGTCCCGGACAGGCACATCGTGACAGTGTTCAATAATATCTTGGAGAACGCCTAGCAAACGTGGTTTACCACCCGAAAAAGTACTGGTGGTGTCTAATGAAGGGTCAACAGTTAGATTTAAATCGCCTCCTAACAGTATGATGTCCGTGTCAAAATGACCCAGAAGGGTTGACAGCTCTTGGAAGAAGGGGGGGTCATCCACATTAAGGACGTAAACGTTCAATAGAAGTATCCTCAACCCCAGCAGCGTTCCTGTTACAAGAATGTAACATCCTTGGTTGTCAGTGATAGTAGTGTGGTGATTAAAGGGGAGAATTCTATGAAGGAGTATACAAACTCCACTGAAATACGAGCCATAGTTGGCAAAGTATCTATGGGCCCCCAAGATGCTGCAAAAGTAGGGGAAGATTGAGGACGGAGATGTGTTTTCTGTAAGAACACAACCTTATTACTGTGTCGGTTGAGATATGACAATACCAATTTACCCTTCTAGGGATTGTTGAGGCCACAGGTATTCCACATAAGGAATGCGAGATCTACAAGCTATCCGTCCCCCCCATCGTCAATATAAGGCGAAATGCTGTGTATGTCAAGTCGTGTGTGTAAAGCCTTGTGCGGTCTCATCCAGCCTATTGTATAGAAAGGAAAAAAATAAGAAACAATACCCACAGAAACCAATAGTAACCACCCCCTCCCACACTGAGTATTAGTGACCCAGCGAATCCCAGCAAAACCGAAACAACAAACAGAAACCCCAAAATTTGAGACATGGAATACTCCTTGGGGGTGAACCACGCAGCAGCAATCGATGCCCATAATGAAAAGTGCTAACTGGTGGTTAACCAAAAGACATCAGGGTTACATAAGTAGGGACATTTAAGAGAAATAGAGAGCTGGTTAACTACAACAGTATACAACCTGTGGAACAATTGTGAATTATCATGGAATGCAAAAACGCCATTGAGCAGTTCCGTCAGGAGGGAAAAGGTCAGAACTAACCAATATGTTGAGGGCTGGCAAGGAGCACTCTGGGGTGGTGCAGGACAAAGAAGGCTTGCTAGGGCCCACCAGTTTGCAAAAGGAGAGTACATCAGCTGAGGTGTCAAAGAATCGGGCCTTACCATCTATGACCATGCTTATGGAGCAGAGCCTTGGCGTTGTTCCATCTTGCCCCCTGGATGGCAAGCTTAAAGTCAAGGTAATTGAAGATCATGGTGTCCTGATACTCCAGCCATGTCCACGGGCTAGACAAAGTATAGTGTCACGGTCTCTGTAATTCAAGAGGCGAGTCACAATGGGGTGGAGGGAGGTACCCAGAGGTGAACAGGGACTCAGCAACCTATGGGCTCTTTCAGTGCCAAATGTGAAAGTGAAATGCTGGGGACCAAATAGATTGGTAAATAGATCGGTAGGCAGTTTCTTAAAAATGTTCAGGGTGCTCCATATTTGTGTAATCCACAAGGCCTACTATGCGGATGCTATTCCAACACGAGTGCGCCTCAAGGTCCTCGTTAGGTCTTGACTACAGCATCGCTTTAGCAATGCTTGTTTTTTGAAATTATAGTAAGGCTTTCAAAAGTCTACCCAAACTGTGGATCGGGTACAGTTCATGTGAGCCAGGCGCCTGCACATCGCCAGCTACATCGCACACCATATGTCTGCCCCTTGGCATCAGACTTCAAAGGAATCCGCTCCCCCGCCCCCGCATCAGACTTCAAAGGGATGTGCTCCCCCGCCTCCGCCACAGCAATGCCGAGAGCTTGTTAAATAAACGTTCTCCTAAATGCATTGCAGCTTTATTCAAAGGTACTGCAGTGTTTTTAAATAAACTTTCTCCTAAATGCATTGTTGTTAACGCAAGTGCCTGACAGTGGGAACAAATGGTGTGATCTGGTACCGGCATTAGTTTATTTGTTGTCTTCCCCGGAAAGACCACTAGCGTGCTTCTCAGATCTTTGTGTTTGTGCTTTACACTCTCATTTCTGTCTCTCCTTCCCGGACGGGCCATCTGTGTTGCTTTCATTGATTTGAAGAAACTGACCTTCGCGGGCGCGTCGCTTTCAGGGCTGTTCGGCCAATGCTTTTCCTTGCTACTCCCTGGGTCCCGACCCCCACACTCCTGGACACACGCCTCTCTATGCCGAGCACCCATCACAATCAAAGAGTTACCACATCTCCATGCGGTTCTCTCGGGTAGTTTTTCTTCATTTCCGTTCCCACCATTGTTTGTGGCTTGACATTTTTTGTGCGTGTAACCAAAGCTCGCTCTTATTTGAGCGGCTGTGCACTCCCGGTGATGTCACAATCCAGCACTTTTCTCTATGTACCCTTTATTCAGTGCCTGCACTGATACTGGCCACAGGCCGCTTCCGCCCACCCCAAGACAACCCGCCGGGAGGGACGCATTCACACTGATGACTTTGCAACTGCACCTCAGCATATGGGGAAACGTGCCTTGTGTTAAAAAAACCCAGAAAGAATACACAAAAACACCTAGGTGGAAAAATGATTCTAATGACAGGGCATCTCTTACTTGCAGCAGCATAATTCATTTCCTTGGAAGGTTGTATTTTTCTTTGACGTACTTTAATTATAATATACAAACAAAGAACAATATGGCAGTAAAGTAACACTCGAATATACGTTTATTGAAGCTAGTATTTTATCTTACTCTCTAGGTTTTTCTTTTGTGCACTTCTAACTTTTATGGTCTATAGAGTTGCCAAGACTTCCAGAGGGCCGTAACAAGCAAAGGTTAGGTAAGACGAGTGCGGACAGGGTTTTTTTCCTGGGCACTCCTCTTTTTATAAACCCACCCTGAGGTGCTAGGAAGGTTATTAATCTGTTCTCTGTGCCCCTGCAACTAGCGCCAGTCCGGGTTGAGGGAGGAGACATACTTATAAGTGCCACAGTGATATAGTGGACATGGGCTGAAACCCTCCTTATGTGCAGAGTAAGGCTTGGCTCATCCAGGTCAAGTTAGACAGTCACCAGTTAAAGAGTGTTAGTATCGCTCAGAGATGTCAAGTGTTCGGCCTCTGACTTTAAAAAAAATAATTAAAAAAGTTCTGTGGGGAATGCTTGAATTTTTGGATCCACAATCTAAGTCCATTGTTTTGGCCACCATTTCACTCTGGAAAGAGGCCAGCCATATGCAAATCAGAAATGGCAATGCTCCAATAGGAAAGTCCCATCCTGAACTACATGTCAAGGTCGCCTCCATCAAGAAAATCAAACAGCCAGTGAATAGTTTCAGCTTTTTTAGGCCTCATCAGAGAGATACTGCTTAAGCTCACTGGCACAGTGGGCATGGGAGTAATGTCTGGGCGAATCCATCTCTTCCCACTTTAAAAAACAAGCATTTACAATGCAATAAGGGTTCCCATTTGCGAGGGCAATACCACTACCACATCCACCACCACCACATCCACAACCACCACCACCACCACGATTACGTCCTCCCCAACTGCTTCCACCAACACCATGTCCACCACCACCACGTCTACCACCACATCCACCTCCACCACCACACCCACCTCCACCACCACACCCACCTCCACCATGTCCACCACCACATCTACCTCCACCACCAAATCCAGTACCACAACCAAGTCCACCACCACGTCCACCACCACTTCCACCACCACCAAGTCCACCACCACCATGTCCACCACCACGGCCACCACCATGTCCACCATGAGGCCACTACCATGTCCACCACGTCTACCTCCACCACCACCACATCCACTACCACCACCACGTCCACCACCACTTCCACCACTACATCCACCACCACCACGTCCACCACCACCACCACATCCATCACCATCACGTCCACCACCTCCACCATCACCTCCACCACCACCACGTCCACCACCACCACCACACTCCACACAATACCACTCAGTGCCACATAATTAAATGCTACATAATTACACTGCACTCAATGCAACATACACTCCAAACAATACCACTCAGTGCCACATAATTACACGCTACACAATTACACTCTACTCAATACAACATACACTCCTCATAATATCACTCAGTGCCACATAATTACACACAACATAATTACACTCTACTCAATGCAACTTATACTCCAAATACCACTCAGTGCCACATAGTTACACGTCACATAATTACACTGCACTCAATGCAACATACAAGCCAAATACCACTCACTGCCATATAATTACACGCCACATAATTACACTGCACTCAATGCAACATACACTCCAAATGCCACTCAGTGCCACATAATTACACAACACATAATTACACTGCACTCAATGCAGCATACACGCCAAACAATACCACTCAGTGCCACATAATTACACGCCACACAATTACACTCTACTGAATACAACATACACTCTTCATAATACCACTCAGTGCCACATAATTACACGCCACATAATTACACTCTACTCAATACAACATACACTCCAAATACCACTCCATGCCACATAATTACATGCCACATAATTACACTCTACTGAATGCAGCACACACACTCCACACAATACCACTCAGTGCCACGTCATTATATGCTTCATAATTACACTGCACTCAATGCAACATACACTCCAAACAATACCACCCAGTGCCACATAATTACACACCACACAATTACACTCTACTGAATACAACATACACTCCACACAATACCACTCAGTGCCACATATTTATATGCTACATAATTACACAGCGCTCAACGAAACATACACTCCAAATAGCACTCAGTGCCACATAATTACACCAACATAATTACACTCTACTGAATACAACACACACTCCACACAATACCGCTCAGTGCCACATAATTATATGCTACATAATTACAATGCAACATACACTCCAAACAATACCACTCAGTGCCACATAATTACACGCCACACAATTACACTCTACTGAATACAACATACACTCCTCATACCACTCAGTGCCTCATAATTATATGCTACATAATTACACTGCGCTTAACGCAACATACACTCCAAATACCACTCAGTGCCACATTATTACACAACACATAATTACACTGCACTCAATGCAACATACACTCCAAATACCACTCAGTGATACATAATTATATGCTACATCTTTACACTGCACTCAACGCAACATACACTCCAAATACCACTCAGTGCCACATAATTACACGCCACATAATTACTCTATCTATCTATCTATCTATCTATCTATCTATCTATCTATCTATCTATCTATCTATCTATCTATCGCCCTCACTCTATCTATCGCCCTCACTCTATCTATCGCCCCTCACTTTATCAATCTATCTATTGCCCTCACTCTATCTATCGCCCTCACTCTATCTATGTATCGCCCTCACTCTATCTATCTATCTATATATCTATCTATCTATCTATCTATCGTCCTCACTCTATCTATCTATCGCCCTCACTCCATCTATCTATTGCCCTCTATCTATCTATCTATCTATCTATCTATCTATCTATCTATCTATCTATCTATCTATCTATCAATCTATCTATCTATCTATCTATCTATCTATCTATCTATCTATCTATCGCACTCACTCTATCTATCGCCCTCACTTCACCTATCTATCGCACCCTCACTCTATCAGTCTATCTATCGCCCTCACTCTATCTATCGCCCTCACTCTATCTATCTACAGCCCCTCACTCTATCAACCTATCTATCTATCGCCCTCACTCTATCTATCTATCGCCCTCATTCTATCTATCTATCACCCTCACT